>NC_137148.1:66547293-67229736 GCF_951394435.1 Stenella coeruleoalba
AGAACAGACCCTCACACCATACACAAAAATAAACTCGAAGTGACTTAAAAACTTAAATATAAGACATGAAACCAGAAAACTCCTAGCAGAGAATATAGGCAAAAAATTCTCTGACATAGATCATACCAATGTTTTTCTTAGGTCAGTCTTCCAAGGCAATAGAGATAAAAACAAAAATAAACAAATGGGACCTAATCAAACTTAAAAGCTTTTGCACAGAAAGGAAACCATAAACAAAATGAAAAGACAACCTATGGACTGGGAGAAAATATTTACAAATGATGTGACCAACAAGGGGTTAATTTCCAAAATACACAAATAATCCATATAACTCAATAACAAAAAACCAAACAACCCAATCAAAAAATGGGTAGAAGACCTAAATAGACATTTTTCTGAAGAAGACATACATATGGCCAGCAGGCACATGAAAAGATGTTCAACATCACTAATTATTAGAGAGATGCAAATCAAAACTATAATGAGGTACTACCTCACACTGGTCAGAATGGCCATCATTAAAATGTCTACAAATAAATGCTAGAGAGGGTGTGGAGAAAAGGGAACCCTCCTATGCTGTTGGTGGGAATGTAAGCTGGTGCAGCCACTATGGAGGACACTATGGAGATTCCTCAAAAAACTAAAAATAGAGTTGCGATATCCAACAATCCCACTCGTGGGCATATATCTGGACAAAACAATAATTCAAAATGTTACGTGCACCCCTATGTTTATAGAAACACTATTCACAATGGCCAAGACATGGAAACAACCTAAGTATCCATCAACAGATGAATGGATAAAGAAGATGTGGTACACACACACACACACACACAATGGAATACTACTCAGCCATAAAAAAAGAAATAATGCCATTTGCAGTAACATGGATGGACCTAGAGATTATCATACTAAGTGAAGTAAGTCAGAAAGAGAAAGACAAATATCATATGATATCACGTATATGTGGAATCTAAAATATGACACAAATGAACCTATGTATAAGACAGAAACAGAGTCATAGACATAGAGAACAGACTTGTGGTTGCCAAGGGGGAGGGGGCTGAAGGAGGGGTGGATTGGGAGTTTGGTATTAGCAGATGCAAACATCATATCAATATGTAGAATGGATAAACAACAAGGTCCTACTGCATAGCATAGGGAACTATATTCAATATCCTGTGATAGAGCATAATGGAAAAGAATATTAAAAAGAATGTGTAAAAAAAAAAAAGAATGTGTGTGTGTGTGTGTGTGTGTATATATATATATATATGTAAAAATTTTTTTTAAATAAGATACAAAGATATATTGTACAGCACAGGGAATATAGCCAATATTTTTAATTTCTTTAAATGGAGTATAATCTACAAAAATATCAAATCACTATGTTGTACACCTAAAACTAAAAAATATATATATTTTTATGTTTTAATATTTTTAATTGATGCATAGGGTCATAGTTGGTTTGACCCTTGATAGTCCTCACAGTAGTAATACAAGCATGAACTAAAGAAAAAGTAATTCTTTTCCACTGAGGAATATTCTCATTATGCAACTGTGTCTCAAAGTATGGAAGTCAAACATAAACATTAGATATCCAGAATTTTCAGTAAGGAAATTTTTATTAATTTTTGATGAGTGATGGTGGTTTAGAAAGGCAAAAATTAGGAAACTTTAAGGTTTCTGGTATTTGAGTATTGGAAAAAGTAAGGCCATAAAGTAGGCAATAATAAAAAAATATATTTTTTATTTATGAACATTTCACTTGAATAACTAATATATTCCTTGTGTTTTTCACATATATTTTTTCATTCATGCAGAAACATCTGTTAACTAGAAAGACTATATTGTTTCAAATTTTAAGGTAGTTTATCAAATTTTTTGAAAATAAAGAAGTTGAGTTTTCAAGACATATATAATTAACACAAAGAAAAAACATATATTCGTTCCTCATTACTGCACTTCTCTGTATTGTTTTTCTCTTTTCTGCATAAACTTTGATCTTATTGAGAATGATGTTTCATAGCATCTGTGCTGGATGTTATCTGTCACTAAATATGAGTCATAGTGGCAGGGATGTTTTTCTTCCTCCAACCCACCCCCAAACTGGTGAGTTTTATGGATTTTGTGCCTGATGTTTGATTTTTCTTTTTACTGCCTGATGATATGTCCTTAGACAAGCACGCTGCTTTTGCTTTTTGTTTTAAATAAAGATTAAAAAATCCAAATTCCTTCTAAGACACGTAAATGCTTCATTGGCCAGAATTAACCATATATTTTACATTGCTAGTTTTAATATTACAGAATGTGAACTGACATACAAAAGAATTTTCTTTGCAACTTCAAAATTGATCCTTGAAGAAAGGCAACTAGGTTTCTAATTCTGTCTCCAAATAAACCTAATGTCTTTTTAAAATTAATGAGCTCCTTCAGATACATTGGCTTCTGATGGTTCCTGTGGCTAGTCTGTCACTCTAGCTTGTCTTTTATTTCTAAGCATGCAGATAGTTACTTGATTCTACACTTGTAGTTCTTTAAGTTAAATACTAACCCTCTCCCTGCTCAACTCCATCCCATAAGCTCCATTTCCTGTTCCTCTTCCTTTCCTGCTCTTAAACCCTTCTTCACCCTAGGTTCAGGAACAAACATCTTTGGGTAGGCAGGCTATTTGGAGGTCATGTTAAACATGGAAATGGAAATACAGGTCTCCTCATAGTTGATCCAGCCCTGTTTGCCTCTAGATTTGCGTCCAGTCTTCTGCCTTGTTCCTGACCCAAAGCCCCCACTTCACAACTGACTCTGAGTCCCCATTATGTTCTTTGTGCACCTTACCAACTGCTTTCACAGTACTCACTGGTGACAATATGCTGCTTTCCGAATTTAAATTTGTTCAATGTGCCTGCTCTTTCCTGATCCAGCAGGCAGATCTAGGTCTGCAAACAACATTTGATGAATCAATTCTTCTCTGCTGGAATATTTCTTTGGATGCAGCCTTCTTGGTCAGAGGCCTTAGAAAAATTTACAGGGATCCCATTCTATTTTTGGCAAGATCATGCATTATGAAAGCTATGTAAGGAATTACAGTATTTCCTTGAATTTTGCAGTTGGTGTATATATTGAAATAACTGAACTTATTTTCTTTTAATCCCTGAATTCCATGCAGTTTTTATTGCATTAAAAATAGAATTGTGACGTTAACTATTTACCTCTGTCTATCTACTCCTGGGCAGAGCTATTTCATACAATTTAAAATTTAAAAGGATGAGCTCATCATTGAACTTTATATTCTGCCAAAATGGAAATATTTTCAGGTGGTGTCCTAAATTCCAAAATCCAGTAACACCCACATTTATGTAAACATAGGCAATTTTGTATTCTTTACACCAACTGTATCCTAGTCAGGTCCCGTAATATTGAATTACGACAAGGAAGAAAGCAGATAAAATTGTAAATAACAGTTGATACCAGATGGCGTTTTTTAAAATAACACAGTCCTTATTTTTAGACAACGCTGAAACTATATCCTTGTTTCTTTAACTTCCAATTAAGCCACTCACCAGATCCCTAAGTAAGTACACTACTGTGACTACATTACAAATCTCTAGCAAATAGAGGCACAACTCACTTGCTATTTTTGAATTTCAGTGTTTTGTGTAAAGTCAATTAGTTCTTGGAAATTGCTTTCAGAAAAGCAGCTCCTTTTCTTTCCCTCCCTGCCTTACTGGAAAACAGCAAGAGGACTCTGACTGGATGAGACTAAGGGTCTCCACGCAAGATTGAGAGATCTGTCCTTGATCTTGCGATTCAGAAACATGTGGCTGGTCCTCCTTGACAGACTAATTCACCCCCTTTCATTTTCCCCTCCTAGTATCCTCCTTACCAATTGCCACTGAGGATCCCATTTATTTACTTCCTAGAGCATTCTTCAGGTTCTAAATTTCTGATCCAGATCAAATTTCAAAAGAACAGCATGGGTATTGACTACTGGACTGATGTCTGCTTCACTGATAAGCTGGACTTTCAAGGCTTTAAATATTCAAATTTAATTTCAGCTACCTGATAGTGCTAGCATCAGCAGGAAGGACAGCATGCCCTGTGGCATCTGTAATTACTCTTGGATTTGAATATATCCTCCAATACAGATTTGGAGGCTTTATTAATGAGGGTTGTTATGCTGCTGTTTCTCTTTTTCACACTGATGTTGAGAAAAAAAAGAAGTAGAGAAGGACCAGGAATTCTTTTTTTTCTATTGGAGAGCCACGAACTTTTTGAAATGGACATCTATGTGCGACTTCTTTCCTAGAGTTGTTTTATCAAATGATACATCGGGTAGATGATATTTTGATTCTTCAAAACAAGCTGACTGAATCAGTTTTTCCACCTTTCCTGAGCTCCTTATTAGACTGGGAGTCCTTTGAGCCACTATGTCATATTCAGACTCCCCACTGCCCCTGCCCCATACATCTATCATAGAGTAGACAGCAACTGCTGGACACACATGTCACATTCTCCTAGATGCTTTCCCACATAATCTGTGTTCCTAACTACTTAAATCTATTTAAATTTAAAATTTGTTTAAAGCTAATACCTGTTTACTTTCTGATGTTCATAAGAGAATTGGCAAACATATTAAAATGTAAACTTACTTTTGCAAACACTGATTTATATTGACTTCCACTGACAAATTAGAGGCCAACCAAAGTCCTGAAGAATTATAATATAATAAATTCCACTCACACTAGAAAAATACAAAACTACCTTTAGTTTCAAAAGCTTAATTTGAGTTTTGCTATCAATTAGAATCATCTTTCCCACACTTACTTATTATTTAAATTAGCTGGGATTTCTATAAATATTTAAATTCCCAGTTCCTCCCCAGAGAGTCTGAAGCAGGGCCCAGAAATCTATATTTCTTTCTTTCTTTTTCTTTAAATATTTATTTATTTATTTGGCTGCATTGGGTCTTAGTTGAAGCATGCAGGATCTTTCACTGCAGCACATGGGCTTAGTTGCCCTGCAGCATGTGGGATCTTAGTTCCCCAGCCAGGGATCAAACCTGTGTTCCCTGCATTGGAAGGCAGATTCTCAACCACTGGACCACCAGGAAAGTCCCTGTATTTCTTAACTAGCTCCCCCATGAGTCTGTTACGATCAGACAATTTTGGTAACCACTGAATTAGAGAGTTCCAAGATGTTGCAGAATAGTTCTTGATGAATATGTGGAATTCATCTTTTTAAGAACCAATAAGAAACAGGGTTTGGGATTTTCTTTTACAGAAAACCCAGAGTAAAGTTGTAATTTTTTGACTTACGCTTTTAAAAAACCTGGGTAATTTCAGGGGGAGAGACAAAATAGACTATTACCAGCATTTTTTCTCTTTTCCCAAAGAAGAAAGCTCCAATGGTGTAAACTCAGGTTTACTTAAACACCATGACATTATGACTAATATATTGGTTAAGAAAACCCATTTTCATTTCTAATTTTTCCATATAAGTACTTTTCCTGAAATTTAGTACTGTTTTACTTTGGCTTCTAACCTTAAAAAGTAAATGCAGAAAGTGTCTGTCAAATTTTGCAATTTTCCTGCTAAATACAGTGAAACAGCTCGAAGGGTATAAAATGTCACTTTCATGAGAGCAAAGGAACATTTGGCTTTTAAATAAAAGTGTATCTGAATCCATGTTGTAGAGAAATACAAAAGTTAGTTAAATGTTAGAAAATATTGTAGACTAGAAAGAGAAAAATAAGAATGCAGGGATTGTATTCAGACAGTATCATCACATGCTCAATAACAAAAGATTTAATGTGGAATTTTGTCCAAAAATAGAATACTAAAGTAAATTACAATTCTTATGAAAGCTTGGAGAGAGTAATGAGAAAGTGACATCTCAATGAAGAGAACAAGGCACCTTTTTTTCTGCAAGTAACTTCTGGTGTGTATGTACACATACACACACACATATATACATGTGCATTCATACATATGTTTAGATACTCCTATGTATGTATATAATTTTTCCCTGTCATTGCTTTCTTGACATTAACCTTGTTTCTGGATCTATTGATACATTAGACTTCCACATCCATAACCCCAAAATCAATTAAAACAATTAAAGCAGTCAATAAAAACAGAAAGGCATAAAAAAGCAGTTAGAAAACTCTGTGAGAGGGCAGACAGCAGAAGCAAGAAGAACTACAATTTTGCAGCCTGTGGAACGAAAACCACATTCACAGAAAGTGAGACAAAATGAAAAGGCAGAGGACTATGTACCAGATGAAGGAACAAGATAAAACCCCAGAAAAACAACTAAATGAAGTGGAGATAGGCAACCTTCCAGAAAAAGAATTCAGAATAATGAAAATGATCCAGGACCTCAGAAAAAGAATGGAGACAAAGATCAAGAAGATGCAAGAAATGTTTAACAAAGAGCTAGAAGAATTAAAGAACAAATACCTAGAAGAATTAAAGAACAAACAAACAGAGATGAACAATACAATAACTGAAATGAAAAATACACTAGAAGGAATCAATAGCAGAATAACAGAGGCAGAAGAACGGATAAGAGAACTGGAAGACAGAATGGTGGAATTCACTGCCGTGGAACAGAATAAAGAAAAAAGAATGAAAAGAAATGAATACAGCCAAAGAGACCTCTGGGACAACATTAAATGCAACAATATTCACATTATAGGGGTCCCAGAAGGAGAAGAGAGAGAGAAAGGACCGGAGAAAATATTTGAAGAGATTATAGTCAAAAATTTCCCTAACATGGAAAGGAAAATTGCCACCCAAGTCCAGGAAGCTCAGAGAGTCCTGGGCAGGATAAACCCAAGGAGAAACATGCCAAGACACATAGTAATCAAATTGACAAAAATTAAAGACAAAAAAATTATTAAAAGTAACAAGGGAAAAATGACAAATAACATATAAGGGAACTCCCATAAGGTTAACAGCTGATTTCTCAGCAGAAACTCTACAAGCTAGAAGGGAGTGGTATGATATATTTAAAGTGTTGAAGGGGAAGAACGTACAACCAGGATTACTCTACCTGGCAAGGATCTCATTCACATTTGACAGAGAAATCAAAAGCTTTACAGACAAGCAAAAGCTAAGAGAATTTAGCACCAGCTCTACAACAAATGCTAAATGAGCTTCTCTAGGAAACACAAGAGAAGAAAAGGACCTACAAAAACAAACCCAAAACAATTAAGAAAATGGTAATAGGAACATACATATCTATAATTACCATAAATTTGAATGGATTAAATGCTCCAACCAAAAGAAACAGGCTTGCTGAATGGCTACAAAAACAAGACCCATCTATATGCTGTCTACAAGAGACCCACTTCAGATCCAGGGAAACATACAGACTGAAAGTGAGGGGATGGAAAAAGATATTCCAGGCAAATGGAAATCAAAAGAAAGCTGGAGTAACAATACTCATATCAGACAAAATAGACTTTAAGATAAAGACTGTTACAAGAGACAAGGAAGGACACAACATAGGGATCAAGGGATCAATCCAAGAAGAAGACATAACAATTATGAATATATATGTACTCAACATAGGAGCACCTCAATACGTAAGGCAACTGCTAACAGCTATAAAGAGGAAATTGACAGTAACACAATAATAGTGAGGGACTTTAACCTCTCACTTACGCTGATGGACAGATCACCCAGACAGAAAATTAATAAGGAAACACAAGCTTTAAATGACACAATAGACCAGGTAGATTTAATTGATATTTATAAGACATTCCATTCGAAAACAACAGATTACACTTTCTCCAGGACAGATCACATCTTGGGTCACATATCAAGCCTCAGAAAATTTAAGAAAATTGAAATCATATCAAGCATCTTTTCCGACCACAAAGCTATGAGATTAGAAATCAATTACAGGAAAAAAAAAACGTAAAAAACACAAACACATGGAGGCTAAACAATACATTACTAAATAACCAAGAGATCACTGAAGAAATCAAAGAGGAAATCAAAAACTACTTAGAGGAAAATGACAATGAAAACACGATGATCCAAGCCTATGGGATGCAGCAAAAGCAGTTCTAAGAGGGAAGCTTATAGCAGTACAACCATACCTCAAGAAACAAGAAAAATTTCAAATAACAATCTAACCTTACACCTAAAGCAATTAAAGAAGAACAAAAAACCCCCAAAGTTATCAGAAGGAAAGAAATCATAAAGTTCAGATCAGAAATAAATGAAAAAGAAATGAAGGAAACATAGCAATGATCAATGAAACTAAAAGCTGGTTATTTGAGAAGATAAAATTGATAAACCATTAGGCAGACTCATCAAGAAATCAACATAAATCAGAATTAGAAATGAAAAGGAGAAGTTAAAATGGACACTGCAGAAATACAAAGGATCATAAGAGACTACTACAAGCAACTATATGCCAATAAAATGGACAACCTGGAAGAAACGGACAAATTCTTAGAAACATATAACCTTACAAGACTGAACAAGGAAGAAATAGAAAGTATGAACAGACCAATCACAAGTAACGAAAATGAAACTGTGATTAAAAATCTTCCAACAAACAAAAGTCCAGGACCAGATGGCTTCACAGGTGAATTCTATCAAACATATAGAGAAGAGCTAACACCTATCCTTCTCAAACTCTTCCAAAACCTGCAGAGGAAGGAACAATCCCAAGCTCATTCTATGAGGCCACCATCACCCTGATACCAGAACCAGACAGAGATACTACA
The DNA here is from genome assembly GCF_951394435.1 of Stenella coeruleoalba. Classification (NCBI taxonomy): domain Eukaryota; kingdom Metazoa; phylum Chordata; class Mammalia; order Artiodactyla; family Delphinidae; genus Stenella; species Stenella coeruleoalba. The sequence goes on from NC_137148.1 coordinate 66,556,037, forward strand.
AAAAAAATTACAGGCCAATAACACTGATGAATATAGATGCAAAAATCCTCAACAAAATACTAGCAAACAGAATCCAACAACACATTAAAAGGATCATACATCATGATCAAGTGGGATTTATCCCAGGGATGCAAGGATTCTTCAATACACACAAATCAATCAATGTGATACACCATATTAACACATTGAAGAAGAAAAAGTTATGATTTTCTCAATAGATGAAGAAAAAGCTTTTGACAAAATTCAACACCCATTTATGATAAAAACTCTCCAGAAAGTGGGCATAGAGGGAACCTACCTCAACATAATAAAGGCCATATACGACAAACCCACAGCAAACATCATTCTCAATGGTGAAAAACTGAAAGCATTCCCTTGAAGATCAGGAACAAGACAAGGATGTCCACTCTCACCACTATTATTCAACATAGTTTTGGAAGTCCTAGCCATGGCAATCAGAGAAGAAAAAGAAATAAAACGAATACAAATTGGAAAAGAAGTAAAACTGTCAGCGTTTGCAGATGACATGATACTATACATAGAGAATCCTAAAGATGCCACCAGAAAACTACTAGAGCTAATCAATGAATCTGGTAAAGTTGCAGGATACAAAATTAATGCACGGAAATCTCTTGCATTCCTATACACTAACAATGAAAGATTACAAAGAGAAATTAAGGAAACAATCCCATTCACCATTGCAACAAAAAGAATAAAATACCTAGGAATAAACCTACCTAAGGAGGTAAAAGACCTGTACTCAGAAAACTATAAGACACTGATGAAAGAAATCAAAGATGACACAGTTGGAGGGATATATCATGTTCTTGGATTAGAAAAGTCAATATTGTGAAAATTACTATACTATGCAAAGCAATCAGATTGCAGATTCAATGCAATCCCTATCACATTACCAATGGCAGCTTTTATAGAACTAGAAGAAAAAAATTTAAAGTTTGTACGGAGACACAAAAGACCCCAAATAGCCAAAGCAATCTTGAGGGAAAAAAACAGAGCTGGAGGAATCAGACTCCCCGACTTCAGACTATACTACAAAGCTACAGTCATCAAGACAATATGGTACTGGCACATAAACAGAAATATAGATCAATGCAACAGGAAAGAAAGCCCAGAGATAAACCCACACATCTATGGTCAACTAAGCTATGACAAAGGAAGCAAGGACATACAATGGAGAAAAGACAGCATCTTCAATAAGTGGTGCGGGGAAAACTGGACAGCTACATGTAAAAGAATGAAATTAGAACACTCCCTAACACTATACACAAAAATAAACTCAAAATGGATTACAGACCTAAATGTAAGACCCAACACCACAAAACTCTTAGAGGAAAACATAGGAAGAACACTCTATGACATAAATCACAGCAAGATCTTTTTTGACCCAACTCCTAGAGTAATGGAAATAAAAATAAACAAATGGGACCTAATGAAACTTCAAAGCTTTTGCACAGCAAAGGAGACGATAAGACAAAAAGACAACCCTCAGAATGCGAGAAAATATTTGCAAACAAATCACTGGACAAAAGATTAATCTCCAAATATATAAACAGCTCATGCAGCTCAATATTAAACAGACAAAAAACCCAATCAAAAATTGGGGAGAAGACCTAAATAGACATTTCACCAAGGAAGACATACACATGGTCAAGAGGCACATGAAAAGCTGCTCAACATCACTAATTATTAGAGAAATGCAAATCAAAACTGCAATGAGGTAACACCTCACAGCAGTTAGAATGGGCATCACCAAAAAAATCTACAAACAATAAATGCTGGAGAGGGTGTGGAGAAAAGGGAACCCTCTTGCACTGTTGGTGGGAATGTAAATTGATACAGCCACTATGGAGAACAGTATGGACATTCCTTAAAAAACTAAAAATAGAATTACCATATGACCCAGCAATCCCACTACTGGGCATATACCCAGAGAAAACCATAATTCCAAATGACACATGCACACCTATGTTCACTGCAGCACTATCTACAATAGCCAGGTCATGGAAACAACCAAAATGCCCATCAACAGACAAATGGATAAAGAAGGCATGGTACATATATACAATGGAATATTACTCAGCCATAAAAAGGAACGAAATTGGGTCATTTGTAGAGAGGTGGATGGAGTCTGTCATACAGAGTGAAGTAAGTCAGAAAGAGAAAAACAAATGTATGTTAACGCATATATGTGGAATCTAGAAAAATAATACAGATGAACCAGTTTGCAAGGCAGAAATAGAGACGCGGTTGTAGAGAACAAACAAACCAAGGGGGAAAGTGGTCGGGGGTGGGGGTTGTGGTGGGATGCACTGGACATATATACACTAATTATGTATAAATAGATAACTAGTAAGAGCCTGCTGTATAAAAAACAAATAAAATAAAATTCAAAGAAAAAAAAATCATGAGGAAACAGATGAAACCACGCTGTGAGACCTGTGCAAGACATCTGGCCTAGACTCTTAAAAATGTCCATGCTTTGGAAGAAAAAAATGACAAGAGAATTACTCTAAAGGAGACTAAAGAGATATGATAAATACATCACGTGAATCTTAACTGGATGCTCAATCAAAAACAGAAAGCTCCAAAGGGCATTTGGAGGACATTGGGTGTTTAAAAAGAAATGAAAGAAAAGAAAACTTTGTAAATTTTTCATTTTGAAATTTGCATATATGAAACATCTCACAGTCATATATTTTGCCCTGAAACACTCAATTCATTTATTATACTTATTTCCATGAAAGCTTGTAGTTGAATTACACTTTTAAATATTGAAGACTTTTTTTCCCTTGTGGAAAGCAACCACGGAAAACAAGACACAAATGATACTAAGAATGAATAGAAGATGGCTTATTCAACTCTAGAAAAATTAATTAATGAGTTGTGTAGGACTTCTCGAAAGAAGAGCACTTCTATAAACAATATATGAAATTATACCTAAATTCCTAATAATAATAGTAATAACAACAAAGCACAATAATTACTTGTGTTTATTTATAAACATATATTTTGATTGGGATATATATGTGTATATACGTGTGTGTGTGTGTGTGTGTGTGTGTGTGTGTAAAATGCCTGTATTTCCAACTGCTGAAAGAACTCATGGAATCCATTTTCTCATTTATTTTATAAAATTCCCTTCTCTGTAGGAATGGAGATGTTTATGTCCTGCATTTCCTTCAAAGTATTTCTTTATTATAATAGCAACCGCAGCATTCTATGTATTGTTTATTGGTGTTAGTTGTTTCCTTTGGTAATAAATAGTAAACTTATTAAGGCTTTTCTTCAATGTACCAAACTAATTATAATATTAAAAACAGACTGGCTAAATTTAATTTTAAAACTACCAGTTATATTGACTGAGTTTAGCCAACTGTCATATTTATAATTCTAAAATTGTTTATTTTTTCAGAAATTTTACATTGGATAGATGACATGACTTACTGTCTCACATGAGGATTCTGGCTTACATCCTTTACACTGAACGTGTCAGTTTACTCTCATGACTTTCCAACTTGCCTAGTGAGAGTCTTTTTCTTTCTTTACAATAAGACTTATTTGGGGAATGGCAAAATCATGTGTTATAGTAAGTGTGGCTCTTAAGTACATGGATTTGTAACTATAATCTATTTTGCTTGTGCTTATGGAGGTATGTTTCCGGGGCTCTACATTAATTTGAAGGTAGACTCGATAACTTTAAAATGTATATTATAAAACCTAAAGCAGTGACTAAAATTACATAAAAAAGTTATAGCAAATAAGTCAACAAATGAAGCACAATGGAATAACTAAAAAATTCAATTAATTCAAAAGAAGGCTGAAAATAGGAAAAAATGAAAGAAAAGGTGAGACATATAGCAAATAAATAGCAAGATGATAGATTTATACCCAATTACTTCAATACTCATATAAATATAAATGGTCTAAATGCTCCAGTTAAAAGCAGAGATAGTTGAATTGGAAAAAAGGAAACAACTATATGCTGCATAGAACAAGTGCATTTTAAATATAAAGTAGAAATAGTTAGAAGTAAAAGGATGGAGAAAACATATACCAATGTAGTACTGATCAAAAGAAAGCTAGAGTACCTCTATGAATAGCAGCAAAGTAGGTTTCAGAGCAAAAATACCACCAGGAATAAAGAAGGTCATTTTCTAATGATAAAAGAGTTTTTTGATTAAGAGGACATTACAACCCTAATCATTCATATGTCTTTCAACAGACTTTCAAAATGCATGAAGCAAATACCAATAACTGCCAGGAGAAATAGAGAAATCAATGGTTAGAGTTGGAGATTTCCACATTGCTCTCTCTGGAATTTTTAGTACAAGTAACTGGAAAATCAGGGAGGATATAGAAAACCTGAACAACACTATCTAATCACTTGGCCAACTTGACACAAAGGTTTTAGGTACATTTCAGACTGAGATAATGAAAGAAAATGCATAAATAACAATGTCCAGTCTATCTATTAGGGAAATTTTAAAAATGATTCACAAATAATCATTAAATCATATGCTTAATATAAATGGAGACAAGAAGTATTTCACCAGCACAATGGTTTACACTTCTTCCCTAAATCAACTTATATAAGGATTTAAATATTACAAATGTGCTTTTCAGTGAATATTGCACATGGATTATAGATGAGAATACTTATCTTAAAATTAATTTCAAGAACTGTATAATTTATGAAGTTTAGAAAATTTCATCTTATGGAATATATTTGCATTCTTTACACATCAAAATGCCTACTGTAAAAGGTGAAAACAAGAACTGAAATAGTTATTTGCTATAAATCATAGCAGATACTTGTCTACACCTAAAAAAATTTGAAGACATTGTTACAAAATACCCAATATTCATTCAATCTAAGAAGCCACTGATTATAAAACATGCCATTATTTTACATTCTTCTAGAAAATAGTAAGGGCTATTAGATTGTGACATTGAGATACACCAAATTTCTGAGATGTTAAAACGCAAAATGTGTGTGTGTTCTGAGATGTTAAGTGAATATGTCTGTCCTGAGATGCTAAATGGGCATATTCTGAGACATTAAAAGTTAAAGAGTTGTGGTTTTGTAATCTTAACCTAAAACACATCTCCCCTAAAATAAATTTTGTGTGAACTGAATTCATACTTTATAGTCTCATTGAAATAGTCACTCCAGTCTCAGTATTTCTGGGAAAATTAAATTCTCTACCTTGCATACTTGAAGAAAGAAAGATATTCCCAACCTTTCTATTGGTTAATAATACAACAACAGTAAGGAAATAAAGGCATTACATAAAATGGAAAAATCATTATTAACTCAGAAATGCTTAACATGTATGAAAGTGTATTATATTTTCCCCCAAATCACTGAAATAAGAGATTACGTTTCTACTGATGTCTTCAGAAAGGTACAGTTCTTTGCACAGAATCTAAGCAACAAATTCAATTTCATTAATCTAAGGCCATATTTTAACATCTGATCCAATTAGTTATTGATATTACCCTTGAACACTTTCATTCTCCAGAATCCCACAGACATTCAGACCAGTAGCTACCAGTAGATACAAAGATGTTCAACATAGTAAGAACTTTTAGGAAAACAATTAGAGATCGTATGGTGTAGAAGGTTAAGTGCATCAATATATACTGATCATTATTATATTAAAACAGAGATTTTACAGGTCAAATTCATTAATCCATGAATTAAAACACAATCAAGGAAACTGAGCTAAGAAACATCCCTATTTTAATTTCAATGAACTAATATAATCATCAAATCTGTTCACTTCTATAATTATAATTCTACAATTGCTAATTATCAAAATAATGAAGGAATAAAAAATGTTAAACAATTTGATCCTCTACTTCTGTATGTCATCAAACCACCAGGATGACTTACCTTATCTTTTCTTTGCTTTTCATCCTGGTATACTGTCCAGTGTTCTCCATCATTGCTGTAAGCTAGTTTGTAGGAGCCTACAAACTGCACATGACCAAAATCTTTAGCTCCTTGTGTAATAATGCCAGTCACTTTGGTAGGGACCAGAAGATCCACCTACAAAAAGGAAAAGACATAATTCAAATGCCACGATAGAGTCCATTATAAATTTGCAATTCTTTTGAACTCAGGAGATTAAGAAATACATATGCTAAAGCCAAAAACCCACTTGATTATTTGTATTTTGAAATAGAAGACTGAGTCTATTATTGGCTTGTGATTTTGATTATGCCACTGGGCAAACCTGGCTGAAAATTTGAACAACCATTTTGAGCATTTTAAAATAAAGTGGTGGTCTTTTCAGTCTACCAATCGATTTTATATTAAACTGACTCATCTAGCATGTGGTTTTTGTGTAATTGAGATAGTACAGAACTGGCAAGGCTGATCTTCTTGAGACTGATCATCATCTCCCAGAGTCTGTGCTTATAAATCAATTTTCTGACTTTATTGGTCAATTTTATAGTAATAAAAATTATAGCTGTGTACATATCAGGAACAAAAAAATTTGATGTTTCCTAATTAAGCATTAAAAAGCCAACCCTGTTTCCATGAATTTTGATCAGTTCATTTATATATAATTGAGTAATAGTAATCATTGGCCAATGAAAATCATCTTTCAGAAAACTACAACCCTAAAACTGTTGAGGAGGAAGTCAAGTATTCTTCAAAAATAAGAGAGAATTAAAATATGCATCCATGACTTGTGGGATCTGTGCTCACAATGTGCTCATTGTTGCAATATATACATTAAAGGGCATAAGACCCACAGTGATTTAGTAAGCATTAAATTCATCAACTGCAACACTGAAATGCAAAAGATAGGAATGATTTTCATCAAAGAAGAATACATAACATTGAATAGTTTAGTATTTCCCCTCTTTGTTCTCTAACTCATGCATCTTTTCTTATATCTTATGATGCTAATTAAAAGAAAAATTATAGGAAACTTTGTTTTCCATGTGGACAATTCTTATTAAGACTTTTACCATTTGTTGTACTAATGTTCCTTGATCTATAGCTTCCTCTCTTCTCCCACAATAGCCACCTACTTCTTCCTACTTCCTATGACTAAGTGCGCTGCTACATCCTTGATCTTATCATCTTCAACTGTCATGATCTCATGTGTGACCTTAGTGGCTTTCAACCACTATGACCTTTTGTTTCTATTTCAGGTTCTCCATCCTGAGAGATGTTTGTAGCTACAAATAGACAGTCATGGGTCAGATGCAGGCCATCAATGAGGAGAGGGGTCTAGGGAGACTGCATTGAATAGACCATATTAAGTGACATAGATGCTCATCAATAAAGATACGAAAAAGTTCCCAATGTTTCATGGCATAGGATTATATTTCTTAAAAAATTCACATGGGCTTTTTGCCCTCTTTTTGTAACATTCATCAAAGACATTAGGCTCAAGCTGCACAATGGATTAAGACAGAAAACCACCCTTAATGCTTTATTAAAACATTGTAGAAAGTTTATAAAAAATTATAAAATATAGTGTTGTTACTACTTTCCAAACATGTATTATGTCACTTAAAATATCTTGCGTGTCCAGCGGCAATGCAGGATGGCAAAATTATGATATTCTGGGAAGGAAACTGTTGCTGCCTCACATAATGCTAAATGCTTTGTGGTATGTCTTCAGTGACTCCTCTTAATACTCTTTTCTGGTAGGATATCATATCCACTTTAGAGGGAACAGTTGCTAGGGAGGTAACATAACATGACATGTGACACAAAGATCAATAGTCAGTAAAGGGAGGATCCCAGATTCAAATCCATGTCTTTCTGATTCAAAGTTCCGCATATGGATTCTCACTCAATGATTTCTTCCCATTCTTTGTGACTATTTCAGAAATTTCTGAAGAATCTCAAAGCTTTCTCACCACACTCATCAAACGTATAGCCACTCTAAGCTCCAAACAAAAGCAATCCAGGCTTTACAATATTATGAGAGCCCTGTCTTTAAACATGAATTTCCTCTCTGTTCTTTAGCTGTCTGGGCTTAAAAATATGGATTGCTGTTGCTGTACTAAATCCAAATCTAATTGTGCAGAAACGTCTAGGCCTAGCCACTGGTCTTCAAAGTGCTCTTAATGTTGCTGACACTCAATAAATGGAAAAAAAGTCTTACAGTACTCTGAGTCACTGTGTTGTCATCAAGGCTGTAAACATACAGGAACTCAAACTGACACCAAGAATACCTCCAGTGGATTCTTCAGTGCCTAAATGTCTGTAAGTCCTAAGCTAAGATGATGCAGTGAGGAGTCTTGGAGCATCTCTCTTTCAGTGGCATTTCTTAAAGTCAGGGTTTCCTGCTGGGTGGAGATGTTTTCTCCTTAAGTTGTGTGTCTTGGCTCTTTCTAACAGATCTGTTTTTCTCCCACTTTAACAGCTCCCATTCTCCAGCTTTTTTTTTTTTGATCCAGAAATGTTTTTCTTTTTTGTTCCAGTTAAGTCAACTCCTCGATTTAAATAGTCAGCAATCTGTTTCAAGCTGGACTTGGTCCTAAAATTTGCTACATTATAAACTTAGAACACCAGGCCTAAGCAAGCCTTCTTTCAGTATAAAAATAATCAGCATCCCACACTTAACATGAGGTTGTTACAACAGGGATGTACAGATCTCACCCTGCAACACACTGGAAGGACACATCACTCTCATGTTCATCATGCAGGATGATCCCAGAAAAGCCCACTCTTCTGGACCTATGCCTACCCCTGGCCCAGGACCACTCTGTCCTCTTGCAGATATTCTGAGTTAAAGTTATACTGCAAATATGATTCTGCTATTTTAGACCCTCACATCCCAAGGTTTGGCTCAGATAGAGCAGGTTATTTAGGGCACTAAGCTGGGACATGGGTAGACATTTGGCTTAATGCACTGCACTTCATGTCAGGATCTGTATTGAAAGTACCTAACATGTAACTGCCCTCAATAAAGGTTTTTCTGGATTAAGCTGGAGCTACTTCTGAAGTATGTTCTGCAGACAAAACCAACCCGTGGCTAAGGATGCTGCAGTGTATCACAGCAGAAAATGCTAGCTGCTTTCCTCTTGTTTTTCTACGTGGCATTACTAGTGAAGGAAACATCATCATAGTTGTACCAACAATTTTTATTGGGAAGGCAACTAGTTAAAAATCCTCTCCAATCTTCAGGAATGTGATTGTGAAAGCCAGCCTATTCTAGTAGAGCTGAATGGTCTGGGTTCACAAACTGGCTCTACCCTTACTAGCTATATGCCTTTGGGCAAGCTACTTTACCTCTCTACAGCTCGATATCCTCATTTGAAAAAATAAGAATAGTCCCTTTATTAGGATTTTAAGGATATTATGAGGATAAGATGAGTTAATATATAAGTGTGTAAAACAATATATAGGAGTATTAAAACTCTGTTAACAATAAAACAATAAATAAATCTGGGGGAAGAATCTAATATTGGTCTCAGAGTATCTTTTAGAAACATAAATATGGAAACAGGGAAATCGGGTGGCCAGATTGTCCTAGAAGCAACTTCTTGATCATAGCATATTTTGGCCACCTTCTCAGGATGTACACAAAGTCAGTCATTTCATCTTTACTGAAAGTAGAGAAAATATTGAGTAAAATTCACATTCATGCATGAAATGGTTAATTAAGAATATAATTAATTTTATGGAATGTTGTGCATCTCTATTTAAATATTAAGATTATATTACAAGAGGGAAATGGTCTCACTCTTTGCAGATGACATGATAGTATACATAGAAAATCCTAAAGATGCTATCAGAAAACTACTAGAGCCCATCAATGAACTAAGTAAAGTTGCAGGATACAAAAGTAATACACAGAAATTTGTTGCATTTCTATATACTAACAACCAAAGATCAGAAAGAGAAATTAAGGAAACAATCCCATTTACCATCGCATCAAAAAGAATAAAATACTTAGGAATAAACCTACTTAAGGAGGTAAAAGACCTGTACTCTGAAAACTATAAGATGCTGATGAAAGAAATTGAAGATGACACAAACAGATGAAAAGATATACCATGTTCTTGGATTGGAAGAATCAATATTGTGAAAACGACTCTACTCCCCAATAAAATCTACATATGCAATGCAATCCCTATCAAATTACCAATGGCATCTTTCACAGACTTAGACCAAAAAATTTTGTGTGGAAACAGAAAAGAGCCCATATAGCCAAAGCAATCCTAAGAAAGAAAAATGGAGCTGGAGTAATCAGGCTCCCTGACTTCAGACTATACTACAAAGCTACAGTCATCAAAACAGTGTGGTACTGGCAGAGAAAGAGAAATATAGATCAATGGAACAGGATAGAAGGCCCAGAAATAAACCCAGGCACCTATGGTCAATTAATCTACAACAAAGGAGGCAAGAATATACAATGGAGCAGAGACAGTCTCTTCAATAAGTGGTGCTGGGGAAACTGGACAGCTACATGTAAAAGAATGAAATTAGAATATTCTCTAACACCTTACACAAAAATAAACTCAAAATGGATTAAAGACCTAAATGTAAAAGTGGATACTACAAAATTCTTAGAGAAAACACAGGCAGAACACTCTTTGAAATAAATTGCAGCAATATCTTCTTTGATCCGTTTCCTAGAGTATGAAAATAAAAACAAAAATAAACAAATGGGACCTAATTAAACTTAAAAGCTTTTGCACACCAAAGGAAGCCATAAACAAAATGAAAGGACAACCCACAGAATGGGAGAAAATATTTGCAAATGATGCGACCAAAAAGTGCTTAATCTCCAAAATATATAAACAGCTCATGCAGTTCAATATCAAAACAACAAACACCAAATCAAAACAATGGGCAGAAGAGCTAAATAGACATTTCTCCAAAGAAGACATACAGATGGCCAAAAAGCACATGAAAAGATGCTCAACATCGCTAATTGTCAGAGAGATGCGAATCAAAAATACAATGAGGTATCACCGCACATTGGTCAGAATGTCCATCATCAAAATGTCTTCAAATAATAAATGCTGGACAGGGTTTGGAGAAAAAGGAAACATCCTACACTGTTGGTGGGAATGTAAATTGGTACAGTCACTATGGAGAACAGTATTGAGTGTTCCTTAAAAAACTGAAAATAGAGTTACCATATGATCCATCAATCCCACTCCTGGGTATATCTGGAGAAAACTCCAATTTGAAAAGATACATGCACCCCAATGTTCAGGGCAGCATTATTTAAAATAGCCAAGACATGGAAGCAACATAAATGTCTACTGATAGAGAAATGAATAAAGATGTGGTACATATATACAGTGGAATATTACTCAACCATAAAAAAGAGTGAAATAATGCCATTTGCAGTAACATGGATGGACCTGGAGATTATCATACTAAATGGAGTAAGTCAGACAAAGACAAATATCTTATGATATCACTTATATGTGAAATCCAAAAGAAATGATACAAAGGAACTTATTTATGAAACAAACAGACTCACAGACTTCAAAACAAACTTATGGTTATCAAAGCAGAAAGGTGGGGGGAGGGATAAATTAGGAGTTTGGGATTAACATATACACACTACTATATATAAAATAGATAATCAGCAAGGACCTACTATATAGCACAGGGAACTCTACTCAATATTCTGTAAAAACCTATATAGGCAACGAATCTGGGAAAGAATGGATATATGTATATTTATAACTGAATCACTTTGTGGTACACCTGAAACTAACACACCATCGTAAATCAACTATACTACAATATAAAATAAAAATTAAATTAAAAAATATTAAGAGAAAATTAGACTCCAAATTATAGTGGGTGATTTGTTTTCCTTTAATTGTAAGAGTGAAAAAAGAAGGATCTATATAGAAAGAGGCTTAAATGATATATAAGTAAAGAAAAAAGTATTGCATGAGTGTTATGTAGGAATATACCTTTATTTTGTTGTAAAATATCCTACAATGTTTTAGCAAAGCATACATATTTTTAGAGTGTCTAGCTTAGAAAAACAGTGTAGAAAAACTAAGAGCATTTGTTTGAAAAAGGTCAAGATGAACTACATTTCAGATTATCTGCATAACACCCTGACAGATGGCTCCCTGGGAGGAGACAAGGCAGACCAAGGAAAGTCTGCTGATTTTCATGGAGATGTTCTTAAAAGGGTAAAAAAAATGAAAAGTGAAATAAATAGGTTTTTAAAAAAAGTGAACAAAAAGACCAGAGATTTATCACAGAAATATGGTGCTCTGCTGCATCTACAATGCTCTAGTTTTTGCTTTTATGTTATATCAGTTATTTTGGATTACATATTTTATAACTTCAAGGAGCTTTGTAAAATTAACTCATTAAGCGGAAATAACTTTGAAGCTAATATAATTATCTATATTTAATAATTAAATTATAGGCAAAATATTTAGACTTTTTGGTTTCAATATAGAAGTTTTTACCTTAACATTACATGAAAAAAATTCTATATAATCGTAGCTACATTTAAAGCACATAAAGGCATACTTTGTTTTATTGCATTTCCCAAATATTGCGTTTCTTATGTACTGAAGGTTTGTGGTAACCCTGTGTTGAGCAAGTCTATTGCACCATTTCTCCAACAGCACTTGCTCACTTTGTGTTTCTGTGTCACATTTTGGTACTTGCAATATTTCAAACTTTTCATTGTTATATTTGTTATGGTGATCTGTGATCAGTGATCTTTGATGTTACTATTATGACTCACTAAAGTCTCAGAAGATGAGTATTTTTTAGTAATACTTTTTAACTAAGGTATGTCATGTTATATTTTTAGACATAATGCCATCACACACTTAATAGACTACAGTATATAAACATAACTTTTATATGCACTGGAAAACAGAAAAATTCACGTGACTTGCTTTATTGCACAGGTCTGGAATTGATCCCACAATATCTCCAAGGTATGCCTGTAATTAACTATACTTGACATTTGGACAACATTTATGGTTATCAGATACTGGTCACACTTTTACTCCATATTTGCAGGCTAACTAGTCAATGTGATCAACTTATGATGAAATATTATCCAGTCCTTGTATCTCATACAATTTAGTAGCTCTAAGGTTATGGATTTAGAATCCTTAAAATACTATCGAGCCCTCATAATACACTCATTCCAGCACCCATGATTGCATTCCTCCTCTTACTAAAAACAGTTTTAGTTTCCAATAATATTTAAAAAAACATTTAATAAAGCAATTGCTTTTCCCATATTGCATTTTAAAATTATAAACACTAGTACAAAAAATATATACTATAAAATAACCTTTCAAAGAGAGAGGGAATGTTCTGTTTTATTGATGTTTTCTAGTGTGCCTTTTACATGTAAAACCAAGCATGATACATGTTTGATGCCATGAACAAACTTTTTATGCTCAGGAGCGTGTTTTGCAGCATATCAGACATATTGTAGACATTCCAAATATCCAGGAATCATCTGCCCTGGATTCAAAATTGAGATCATTCCATATTTAACAATTATCTACAATTATAACATAAACAACTGCATATGTCAATCTGAGCTGCACCCCATGATTGCTGTCAGCTCATGACTATGAACTTTTTAAAAGAGTTTGTTTAGAGTCATGCAGGTAGTTCAACTGCTTATCTTAACTAAGGATGGGATGCAGCATAATTATGAAAATTTTATATTTAACATTGTTATTTTAATAATCTTTCTCAATATAAAATATATGCTAAGAATAAAAATTGAGAAATACAGAGAATATTAAAAAACAGCTCTGTCTTACCATCAGATACAATCAATGATTTTCATACCCCTTAAATGTGGATATTTTAGACAAATTTGTTATGTTTGGCATTTGAACAATATTATTGGTTACCAGGTGTTGGTTGCACTTTAGTCCACATTTGCAGGTCAATTTATTCCTTTTTTTCCTTAATATTTCACTAGTAATTCTCTAAGTCAATAAACTATTTTTAAGACTTTTTTTTATCCTAACAAGTCATTTCAAGAGTTTATCACAATCATTTATTTACTGTAAAACATTTGTTCCTCCCTGTATCCTTAAATTTTAATTAAAATTAAAACTTTCATAAAATCCTAGTCCTTTCATTTGGCCACATAATCTCATTTATTGGGTTGGGCAAAAAGTTCGTTTGGGTTTTTCCATAACATCTTATGGAAAAATCCAAACGAACTTTTTGGCTAACCCAATACATAGGATAAATTAATAGAATTTGGTCAGAGAATATGGAAAATAGGTTTATTGCCTAAACATAAAAGTAATAAACATTTGTGATTATTTCAGATGGCATGAAGAGATATAAGAAATCCAGATAAAATAACCAAAACTCTATTATCTAGAGTTAATTCTTGTTTACCTCTTAATATTCATATTTGCAGACATTTCCTATTCCCATATATCTATATTCATGAAAATAAGCTCACAGTATGAATGTGGTTTTATAATTTGCATGTGTATATTTTTATATCTAAATAATAATACTTTGTAATGGCTGTGTAACAGTCTCACAGATACAGGGAAGTGTGCTCAAAAGGTTTTCTGGTCTTATATTTTAAAATGTTGCTTCTGCTTCTTTTAGTGTCTCCCACTAGAAGGTCAATTATCCAAAGACTAGCTCTTTACTTCTAATTTTTCCTATTTATAATATTTTCTCACTCATCACTTAAAAATATTATTCTCCTTTGTATTTTCAGAGTTTCTTCACTTTATCCTCAATATTATGGATTTAAGAAAAATAAATTTATTTATGTATTTTTGGCTGCATTGGGTCTTCATTGCTGCACATGGTTTCCTCTAGTTGCAGTGAGCGGGGGCTACTCTTTGTTGCAGTGCATTGGCTTCTCATTGCTGTGGCTTCTCTTGCTGCTGAGCTCAGGCTCTAGGCACACAGGCTCAGTAGTTGTGGCTCACAGGCTCTAGAGTGCAGGCTCAGTAGTTGTGGCGCATGGGCTTAGTTGCTCCACGACATGTGGGATCTTCCTGGACCAGGGCTTGAACCCGTGTCCCCTGCATTGGCAGGCGGATTCTTAACCACTGCAGCACTGGGGAAGCCCTGCATTTTATTTTATTTTTTTTTGTGGTACACGGGCCTCTCACTGTTGTGGCCTCTCCCGTTGCAGAGCACAGGCTCCGGACGCACAGGCTCAGCAGCCATGGCTCACGGGCCCAGCCGCTCCGCAGCATGTGGGATCTTCCCGGACCGGGGCACGAACCCGTGTCCCCTGCATCAGCAGGCGGACTCTCAACCACTGCGCCACCAGGGAAGCCCTGCATTTTATTTTTGATAATGGAATTTCCACTGCTAATTTTTTTAATTTCCTTGAAATACATAATTTAAGATCCCTCCCTCATCATCTCAACTTTGGTCTCATTCTATTACTTAAGGAAAAAATATCTTTATATATATTCTACTAATCATTTGTTTCTGTAAAAAATTTTCTACTTTTACAGTTTTCATCATAGCTTTTGAGTAATTTCTATCCTTTTCTTGTTCTGCATATTAAAAAATAAGCCTGATATAATCTTGTATTATTTTCCCTTACTTGAACAGAGAGAGAATAGTCCTGGTGTTTGGCAGCACACTGGTCATAAGCATTCCCCATTGTCTCTCACCATCTATCAGGTTGTTTTATGAATTCTTACTGACCTTCAGATATAAACACTGCCAAAGGTCTTATTAACAAGGTCCAGCAGACATTTAGGCAGTATAGCTTAGCTGGTCTGAAGGATGAACCTCTCCTACTCTTGCTGTTTATCCTCTACATACAGGAAGGATAAACTATTTTCTTGATAATACAAAATCCAAAGCATTCTCCTATCACAAGTAAAATCACAGTGGCAGGCAACTTTGTCCCTGTTGTTCACTGTGCACCTGGCATACACAATAAGTATATAATGAATGAATAAGTATATAATGAATGAATGGCTTCATATTTTAGGATTCAGTGAGCTAACATGTAGCCAACATGTACTCTATTCCACTTTTCCAGGTTTGCATTATGGGGTAAATGGGTGTGATGGGACATTGGGAAGTAGAGTGCTGACCACAGCTTGCAGTCTCTGGCTGTAGTAAAGTGACCTCAGGTCCCTCAGTCCACAGGGCAGCCTCTGGGTCTTGGCCACCTCTGTTCTGATTCAGATGTTGGAATCCTCACACTGTAGTTACAGGAAACTCTGCCCAGAGCCTGGAAAGTCACTGACTGGCTTATACTTGTATGCATACTGTATGGATGATGGTAAGGGAATCAAAGGTTGCGGCAGTCAAAATTGAGAAGTTGAATGTAATAAAATAATGTAAGTGATTTCCTGGTAAGCTCAACATAGGAACATTTAAAATCAGGTCTGCTTTTGCAGCTCTAGAGGAACCTTCCAAATGTAGTTCTCACAAAAAGGTTTGAGAAAATTCATTCAGGCTTCACTAAAACTCTCTATGTAAAAATAGTTCTAAATGAAAGTCCAACTATGATGATTTTCTCACTAAATCTCAAAGAAATTTAAAAGATAAAAACAAAGAAATTGAAGACCACACAAACAGGTTTAAAGATATACCATGTTCTTGATTGGAAGAATCAATATTGCCAAAATGACCATAGTACCCAAGGCAATCTACAAATTTAATGTAATCTCTATCAAATTACCAATTGCATTTTTCACAGAACTAGAACAAATAATTTTAAAAGTTGTATGGAAACACAAATGACCCCAAATAGCCAAAACAATCTTGAGAAGGAAGAACAGAGCTGGAGGAATTATGCACCCTGATTTCAGATTATACTACAAAGCGACAGTGATCAAAACAGTACGGTACTGGCACAAAAACAGACACATAGATCAATAGAACAGGATAGAGAGCCCAGAAATAAACCCATGCACTTATGATCAATTGTGGTCAATTAACCTATGACAAAGGAGGCAAGAATATACAATGGAGAAAGGACAGTCTCTTCAATAAGCAGTCTGGGAAAACTGGACAGCTACTTGTAAAAGAATGAAATTAGAACATTCTCTGAAACCTCATGCAAAAATCAACTCAAAATGGACTAAAAACCTACATGTAAGACTGGATACTATTAAACTCCTAGAGGAAAACATAGGAAGAACAGTCTTTGACATAAATCACAGCAACAGTTTTTTGGATCCTTCTCCTAGAGTAAAGGAAATAAAAGCAAAAATAAGCAAATGGGACCTAATTAAACTTGAAAGCTTTTGCACAGAAAAAGAAACCACAAATAAAACAAAAAGACAACCTACAGAATGGGAGAAAAATACTTGCAAACGATGCACCCAACAAGGGATTAATTTCAAAAATATACAAACAGCTCATACAGCTCAATATCAAAAACCAAACAACCCAATCAACAAATGGGCAGAGCAACTAAACAGACATTTTTCCAAAGAAGACATACAGATGGCCAACAGGCACATGAAAAGATGCTCAACATCGCTAATTGTTAGAGAAATATGAATCAAAACTACAATGAAGTACCACCTCATAACAGTCAGAATGGCTATCATCAAGAAGTCTATAAATAATAAATACCAGAGAGGGTATGGAGAAAAGGGAACACTCCCACACCATTGGTGGGAGTGTAAGTTGGTGGTGAACAGTATGGAAGTTCCTTAAAAAACTAGAGTTACCATATGATCCAGCAATCCCACTTCTGGGCATATATCTGAAAAAGACAAAAACTCTAATTTGAAAAGATACATGCACCCCAATGTTCATAGTGGCACTATTTACAATAGTCAAGACATGGAAGCAACCTAAATGTCCGCTGACAGATGAATGGATAAAGAAGATGTGGTGTATATACAGAATGGAATATTATTCAGCCATAAAAAAGAATGAAATAATGCCATTTGCAGCAACATGGATGGACCTAGAGATTATCATACTAAGTGAAGTTAGACAGAGACAAATGTCATATGATATCACTTATATGTGGAGTCTAAAAAAATGATACAAATGAACTTATTTATAAAACAGAAACAGACTCACACACAGAAAACAAACTTATGGTTACCAAAGGGAAAAGGGAGGGGGGTGGGATAAATTGGGAATTTGGGATTAACATATACACACTACTGTATGTAAAACAGATAAACAACAAGGGCCTACTATATAGCACAGGGAATTATATCCAATATCTTATAATAACTTATAATGGAAAAGAATCTGAAAAAGCATATATACATATATATGTAAATATATATATATATAAAAAACTGAATCAACTTACTGTACACCTGAAACATTGTAAATCAACTATACTTAAATTAAAAAAATATAAAAACAACCAAAATTATAAACATTTAGAGTTAATAAAATACTATTATAAGGATTTAATCTAATGCCCTTATATTTACTTAAATCATGATATATAAAGAGAAATTAAAATAACTTGATTTTCTGCTTTTTAATGAGATTTTTGTAATATTCTATACAAATTTTGTTCTAAAAAATATTCTCAAACAATTATAGTTACAAGTAACTAAAATTGACATCAAATTAACAGGTAAGCTATTACCCAATTTCTCCAAAACCTATATCAGAAACACTAAAACATATGTGAAGAAAAATATGAAACTTAGAAAATTTTTAGGGAAAAGAATCATACTTTTCTCATTAGGCTACTAAAAGTGATTTTCTGCTGAGTTCATCAAAAATAAGATCACCCTGAGAAAGTAGAACTAACATATCTTCTTTATTTACCTTTCAAGCCTGATTTTGATTAGGCTGGGAACTTTGATTTATTCCACAAACAATAATTCAGGGTGGTGACTAATTGAATTAGTCTGTAATTGATAGAGTAATTATTAATAGGTTAATGGAGACTTAATACAAGTCTTTGATCAAACAGCATGATAATATCCAATAAATGTTATTTAGGTACTTTATTATAGCAGTGACAAAGCCCAAATGAAGTAGAAAACAAAGAAAATTACTGGTAAATTTATGCATATAATTTAGAAAATAATAATACAACTTTTAAGTAGGAATTGAAATAGTTTTTTTATTTAGTGGTTTTGAAAGCACAGTGAGAGGAGAGCCTACGTAGAAACTGTCAGCATCTCTTTGTAAAGCTAAAGATTCATTGAACTGGCATGCACTTCAGTAGCCAGAATTTGATTGGTTGTTGACTTGAAAGAGCTGCTGACAACTACTTCACTGAATAATAAGTTTATCAAAAGCATCTGTGTTTTGTATAACCATTATATATCTTATAGACTGACATTTACAAGCACAAAACATCTATACACAAATATGTATGTCAATATGCGTATTTACATAAATCTTGTTCTGTGACAAATAAATGAAAATCATGAGAACTCTCAAAAGAAAACATCCACAGCATACAGTATACTGCAACGGCAAATCACATTGCATATCTTAAATATTTAGAGGCCCATGAAAGGTAGGAAAGTTGACAAGAACGCACAACATATTTTTATGTACCATGCTTGCTTGAAGGACCTGTGCATTTTATGTTGATATAAAGCTTTGCAATTCCCACAATTTGTAAATCATCTGTAGAGTCCTGTACATCATTTTGTTTCATCAGATCATGCGAGCCTTAATTCTAGATTTTTCAGTCTTAACTGGACCTGTGCACGTTTTATCGTGATTGATTTTTAGGCTAAAACAACAATGTAAAGAAACCTAGATGTAATTTTTCTACTCTTGTCCTTGCAAAAGAAAGTAGAAAGGGGCATGGCCTCTCAGGAATCAGGATGGTTTGGGAAAATGGACCATCAATGTCAACAGTTGAAAAACAGCCCATTAGCACATTGCTCTGAAGTGATTGGAAAGGAAAGGGTGGGACATGGCTCATCAGGAAGAGAACTGACTGCATATTACAGGGTTAAGAGCCATTGACACAGAAAGTGGACTGCCTTAAAGGGCTACTTATTAAAAAAATCTTTTGTCCAGAGTGTACATATAGTATGGATAACAAGGATACAAATTATTTTCATTCAAATACATAGTAACACTGTCAGCATTTTATTTGTATAAGAAGGACAAGCCCGACTCTGGTGGAAATGGCAGGCAGGGCTATCTAGCTCATCAAAACTCCAGTCACCACAAATTATAACTGTCATCTTTGAGAGCCTCATTAGAAGCCACAGTTAGAGCCCCTCATTGAATATGCATAAAGCCAACATGTTTTATTTCTTTATATTTATTTACGGTAAAATGTCTTATCTATATTCCTCACCGTTATTGACATTAATTTCCATTTGTTTTGCTCCCAAGTGGAAATAAGGAACAGCTTATTTGAAATAAGCTGAACTTGAAATCCCAGTGTCATCAAGATTTTCCTTTAGGTCCCAATATTAATCTCCTATTTATTCTCCTTAACACCGTATCCAAGGTCTTTTGAGCTTATTACGTAGAAAAATATAAAACTGGGTGCTGAATGCTGATAAAATCTGAATAGTATCTGATGAACATATTTTAATTAAGCCCCACAGTACAATATGGCCTGGATATATCTTTAATGAAGGCCCCAATAGGTATATGCCTAACAGTTATAATGATATGGTTCAAGTATAGGGTATACAACTTTCAAAAAATATGTTTTTTTTGAATTTTATTTTATTCATATTTTTATACAGCAGGTTCTTATTAGTTATCCATTTCCTACATATTAGTGTATATATGTCAATCCCAATCTCCCAATTCATCACACAAAAAATATGTTCTTCTTGATTGCATGTGAACAAGATGCTCACGCTTTCCTTCTTTCTAGAAGTGGCACTTTATTTAAGGGACTCTCGTATATATTCCTGTCTCAGAACAATGGTTCATTTCTTGGTGCAGTCAGCTCCAAACAATCTCATATTTTTAAAATCACATTCTTTAACTCTAAAACTATTCATGCACTATATTTTCTATTACTGTAAAATAGCTTATAAACCCAGTGTTAAATTAGGTATGGAATTAATAAATCACTTGAAACAAACTCATTTTATTAAACGTACTTATTTTTTTTGCATATGTGTTCAAGATTTTTAAAACTCTCCAAGTTATACCTCACTTCACTGAAGGCCCAGTTATAGATTTAAGTGAAGAATTTCATGAGACATCCCCCAGTGGCTGAACATCTTTGCAATAACTATCTTTGATATCCCATCTGAGACTTCAGGTGCAAAGCTTCTGACATTTTAAACATAATTTGAAAAAAAAAAAGTGAAAAACAAAAAATTGAGGTATAACTCCCTTTTATTTGATATAAGTGCTTAAGGATCCTGAAATCCAAAGATATTTTAATGAAATTCAAACACTGATTTAAAGAAAAGAGGTATCATGTAGAAATTATTAGCTAGAATAACACTAAATGTATAATTTTAGAAAGTTATTTACAGTGGAACCAGTCAGCAGGGAAGTATAAAAACAAAAGTTAAAAAAAGGTTCATCCTCAACCAGCTCACAAGATTTGTCTCTTATCTTGTGGCTTGTCATACCTAAACAGCTTATTTTGACATGTTTTTCCCATCGCGGAAAAATCTGGTACATTTCAAGAAATGCTGAAATACCTGTTAGTTTATAAATCAGAAAATAAGCTTTGACACATCTATATGGTAAACAGAATCACTATTCGCCCAACACAAATGACTTTTCCAAGTCTCCCTTTAGGGGACACTTAGGACAGAGCCCACAAATATAATCTACTACCTTTTAAATGGTTCTAGGTACTTTTGCCATAAGTATCTTTGCTGTACACATCTTTGCTGCAGACATTTCTACCACATAACTAATTGGCTGTAAGGCAATTTTGCCATAAAAGATAAAAATAACTAAAAAGAGGGACATTAAAAAGGACATAAAAATAAAACAATAAAAAAAATGAAAAGGACATAAACACTATGTATAAAAATGAGTAACAAAATTAAAAAGACTTTATTATGAAATAGAAAATATTTGAACACATTTAAAATGTGTGTAGTTTCATAGCAATACTGTGCAAGTAACAGATTTTTTTTGTGGGTTGTACCTACGCACTTATCTTCCAAGTTTTTCATTCATAGTTATCTTTTTTCTTCTTGCTTGTTGATTTGTCTCTTTATTGGGCATCACACTTGTTTCTTTTTTGCTAAAACTTCTTCCTTCATTAAGAGAGGTATCTGTTTCCAAATACTAGGATGCATATTTGTATCTGACCTTTGTATCCTACTGTGAAAGCCTCTATACTGTTGTTGGTTCTTGACATACTGTTATATGTCCATTGATAGATGTTCCAAAGTCCTGTGGGAAATGTGGTCAGTCAACTCTGTACCTTCCAGGCCCTTGGCCTAGGCCTCCTCCTACTCCAATGCAAAGTGTTTCAAAATAAGGAACCAACTCCTGGGGCAAATCATCCTCATCTGTCAGCTTGATAAAGCCACCCACAACGTCACTGCTTGGAAGAAACACTAACGCATTTCGACCAGTTGAAACAAAACTGTCAACCAGTTATTTTATCTTTCATAGCAAATTGTCTCACGGCTAATTATTTATGCTGTGAAAATGTGGCAAAAATGCTTATAGCAAAGATGTTTAGGACAAAAAAACTAATGGCAAATATACCAGATATGCTTTTTAATACCCTGTATTCTGAAAAAGTGTGGCCTTATAGTGTATTGTCTCCAACCCCTTTGTAGAGAAACAAGTTACAGCAAGTGACAAAAACGATCAGGTAGAGAGTATGCTTTAGGAGCAACACACGTCACTATTGTTGGGGAGACTGAAAGTTAAATTGTGAAGAAGCATTCTGAAATAACATATTCTCTTGAAAACTTTCAGGTCACAACAACATCATGTATTTTCAAGATAGATTCACTTTGTTATATAGCAGAAACTAACACACCATTGTAAAGCAGTTATACTCCAATAAAGATGTTAAACAAAACAAAACAAAACAGTATGGCTGACTTAAAAATTGCTTCAAAATTTAAAAGGCTAGATCTCATGTAAGTGCTCTTACCATAATAAAATTTTAAAAATTTAAAGTAAAAAAAAAAGAAGTAACCCAACAATAAAAATCCAGACATTAAAAGAATGTGTCTAACATTTCTGCACTGAGAATGCTTTTTGATATTGTTTTTTAAAGAGATATTTTATTAGATTAAGGACTTTCCCTTCTATTGTTTGTTTCTGAATTTAAAAATTATGAACAGGTGTTGAATATTATTAAATTATATGTCTATTCATATTGAGATGATTATACAGATTTCTCCTTTAATTAATTAATACATACTGAACAGCCGCAAACCCAAGCAGCCCAAGCACTATAAACTGCCAATCCCTATGTGGGTGTCTTCCACTGTCTTTCTGCTTCTCTGAACCAAGGTTATTCAGTCTTACATTTCCCATTACTTCCTTGGTTTTTCAAGCACAGTTTTATTAGATATGAAAGGACCTCTAAATAATATTTAGTTTTCAGTGTTTATAAAATTCATAAAAAATGACATATAGTAATCTTTTGAGACTTGCCTTTTTCATTCAGTATTATATTACTAAGATTTATCTATATGTTTATAGAGCATATTTATTTTAACAACTGTAATTTTCCATGCGCACATATAAGACAATATATTTACCTATTCTACTGATATGAGTATTTGATTATTTCCAGTTTTATCTTTTAAAATCAGTGTTATGAGACTCACAGATATAGAGAACAGACTAGTGGTTACCAGTGGGGAGAGAGACGGGAGGGGAAATACAGGGGTGGGGGAGTGGCAGGTACAATCTATTGGGTGTAAAATAGGCTACAAAGGGCTTCCCTGGTGGCGCAGTGGTTGAGAGTCCGCCTGCCGATGCAGGGGACACAGGTTTGTGCCCTGGTCTGGGAAGATCCCACATGCTGCGCAGCGGCTGGGCCCGTGAGCGATGGCTGCTGAGCCTGCATGTCTGGAGCCTGTGCCCCGCGACGGGAGAGACCACAACAGTGAGAGGCCCACGTACCGCAAAAAAAAAAAAAAAAAAAAAAAAGGTTACAAGGATGTATTGTACAACATGGGCAATATAGCCTACATTTGGTAATAAGTGTAAATGAAGTATAAATGTTAAAAGTTGTATAAGGGCCTCCCTGGTAGCACAGTGGTTGAGAATCTGCCTGCCAATGCAGGGGACATGGGTTCGAGCCCTGGTCTGGGAAGATCCCACATGCCCCAGAGCAACTAGGCCAATGAGCCACAACTACTGAGCCTGCGCGTCTGGAGCCTGTGCTCCACAACAAGAGAGGCCACGACAGTGAGAGGCCCCCGCACCACGATGAAGAGTGGCCCCTGCTTGCAGCAACTAGAGAAAGCCCTCGCACAGAAATGAAGACCCAACACAGCCAAAAATAAATATAAAAATAAATAAATTTTTACAAAAGATCTAAAGAAGAAATACATGGTGAATATCTTTCTTAAAAAAAAAAGTTGTATAAAAATAAAAAATTAGAAAAAAATCAATGCTATGAACCTTCTTGTACTTGTCTCCTGGTATACATACACAGTACTCAGAAATTTTGTGATCATGTACCTATAAGTAGAATTTTTTCGTTGTAGAGTACATGAATGTGCAATTTTATAAATAAGCTGAACAATTTCCAAAATGATTTAATCAATTTACATTCCTACCAGCAAGATATATATATTCTTCACATTTAATTTTCTATCTTGGGGATAACATTAGTAGATTTTTTTGAGTGTTTTCTTTTTTAAAATTTGATCCTTTTATACATTCCTGGGATGAATTCTTCTTTATTAGTAAACATATTTAAACCTTGATGGATTCCGTTTAGTAATGCTCTATTTAAGACTCTTCCATTTTACAAGTGAGATTCTAAATCATTTTCTTTCTTGTACTTTCATTCAGTTTTAGTAACAGGAAACCATGATTTCATAAAAGAATTTGGGAAGCCTTTTTCTCTGTTTTTTTTTTTGTGGAATATTTCACGAAACACAGAGGGTACATGTTTTTTGAAAGCTGTAAAGTCTGACTCAATGTCTTTAACAATGTAAGTCTACTGAGGGATTCTTTTACTTTCTTCCTCACTCTCTTTTTTGTGTGTAATTTTTCTTGACCATACAGGTTCCCAGTTTTCTTTGAGTAAATACATTTTGGTAATGTACCTTTCACTATAAATAGGTATATGTATAAACATATAATATATATATACGAAGTAAATATGGCATGATGTTAACTTTTGTTAAATTTGGGTATTATATTGTCTTCGTATTTGTTTTCACTTCTTAAGAAGTATGTGGAGGTGAGGGCTGGGTAGATTTTCTCCAGTAATATTGACACTATGTATTCAGTTGTGCAATATGCCCTCAAAACACTTTCAATCTTCAAATGAAAAGTAACATAATTAAGCAACTTCTGAATGTTTTTAAAGAAATTCTGCTTGCCCAACAACTCTAGGCCTAACAAAAGCTAATGTATTTAAGCGTTTAAAAATCAAAGTTCTTTATTTTATTTTTTGGCATTTCACATAACTTCTGTTTATTACTGCAGCCATACCACTAACATTGAGCTATTTATTTTAAAGAAAGATTTTTTTCTGTTAGCTGAATTCATTGTATAATTAGTTTTCATGTTTCTGCATTTTTGCTACCTTTGGCACAAGACAGCTGTAGCAAAATCATGTAAACATGAAATAACAATGAAATCTGAAATATTTCATAAATTATATTAAAAATCTAGGTGTTTCATAATGACAGATAGGTAAGGAAAGTAAATATAATTATATTCCATAAATTTTATCATCATCTTATTATAAGTTTTATGGAAAACAAAATGTAACACAGCGACCTTAGATTTTTTTAAAAACATGCATAACAGTAAAATTTAATGAAAGTAATTGAAAAATATTTATTGCCTTCATAACAGGTACAGCCACCTCTCCACCCCAACCCAGCTTTTCTTATACTGCGTGATGCCTAGTACAGAACTAGATGCTCAACAAATTTTATTGTTTTTCCCATTACTGAATGGGACAGAAAATTAGTATGTCAATTAACACATCAAAATTAATACATCGACATTTGATATTCTGTGAAACACAAATGTAAAGGGCTCTAAGCCTTTTTCCAACTCTCAGTCTATGTTCTTTAGCCAATCCCTCCATCATAGTAGGTATCACACTGTGTTCATAATAATCTGTTTATGAATGTCTGTCCTCCACTAGATTTTGAGCTCCTCAAGTGCTCCAATCATGTTTTAGTCATCTTTGCATCTTCCAAGTTTATTGCAAGGTCTTTATATGTTAGGTATCCAGGAACATGCTTATTAGATAGGTGGACAGATAAGATGGAAAGAAATTGGATCAGGAACATAGGTTGGGGTTTGGTTTTAAAATATAGCAGGGTCAATTTTTTCTTCATAGAAAAGCAGCAAGGAAAAATGATGTGTCAATATGTAAAGAAATGTTTGAGTGAAGAAAAAGATTTTCCTGAGAGAGAAGTTTTAAGGCGTAGTATTAAGAATTTCATGTTTATACTCCTTGGCACTGAGAACTTGGCAACACTGTGAAGTATAAACTATGGCAGGAAACAATTAGTGAGGATGACTTTAATGCTTTGTCAGTAATGCAGAATGAAGTAAAGGTCCCTAGATTCAAAGAGTGGTAATGAGAATGGAAAACCCAGTCTCTCTCTCTCCTTTTTGCACTGTTCACTCAATTTAATCAGCTTAAATCAAGGTAAAGAGTGCCAAAATGACAACCAATGACAGCCCTCAGGAATTAGAATGAGTTAACATGTCTAGGTCAGAAATAGGTAGGTAAGGATCTGGGGACAAGTAGAAGAAACTAGTAGAATATCAAGTCCAATGTCATTTTGCCAAGTAAGTTTCAGAATCAGGAGGCTAAGGGAAGCAGTATGGGTTGGATTCTCTTGCTAGGGCTGGAAAGGTAGACTCTGCAAATATGAAATCCACATGGGCTGAAGAGGCTGGACCAGAGGAATGACAGACACAGAGGCAAGGAAAAGAGATGAAATCAGGCCAGTCGGTCCAGAGTGTCTTGGGAGACAACATGTTAAGTTTGGCTGATGGAATTCTGGGGACCCAAAAGTGACAAAAGACAAGAGAGCTGCTGCAGAAAGTTGTAGATCTCAGAGAAGTCCAGCAATAAGCACTATATAAGTAGAGTGAAAGAAGTGGTATCAAATGGGGACTGTCAGGGATTTTGCAGATGTCTGGCAGAAAACAGCAGGTAAAGTTCCAAGCACATAAACACTCTATATCATGGAGCAAAGACATGGGCATAAAACTGTGCCCCCCTCAGTGGCTGGATTCTGTTCTCAGGGAATACTGGTGAAGCTAAATTTGGGAAGGGATGGAATATCATGCAGGGGATCAACTGGGAGACCAAATAGGATTGCTGTCCAAAGCTGCATATGGTGACAGAAAGGAACAGCTGCATATGACCCAGAATTCATATGACAGGATTTTATATGTCCGTTGTCTTGGAACAAGATAAACTCCAAAGTGTGGGACTCTGGTGGGTGATACTGCAAGAATGCATGAGGTGCCCTCAGTTGTGGGGGTAGAAGTACACAGAAGTAAAGAGCCAGTGCGGTCATTATGCTGATGAACTCCATCCAGATCAATGAAGAGCTGAGGGTCCTGAAAAGTGCTGCACCAGATGTCATCTGTTCCTCCACCTGTTCCCTGGCATAAATGCATCGCATTCACAACCAGACAGCTTCTGCCTATGACAGACTGGATATTATGATGAACGGAGGCTTACCCACATGGGTAGCACATCATAGTACTAAGCAAAGATGTGCACGTACACACACACACACACGCTGAATGAGTATGGTTTCTATAATTTTTAAATTACATTGATTTGCTCCTCAAACATTTCCTTCTTTCTCTCTTCTTCCATCTCAGACTAAGTAAAAGGAAGGATGCAGGAGAGTTAGGAAGGCTCTTTCTGCTTGGTGTCTGTAGATTCTTTTTCATGCTAACTGAATGTTATATTCCCTGGTATGCTGATTCCTCCAGAGAAAAATAATCAGAAATAAATATAATCAAACTCTCTCATAATCAATATAGGGCACTGCACTAGTCTTCTGTTCTGGCATAATGATTTCTATAGTTTACCGAGCCTTGGTATGGCATACCCACTAGTAAAAATGGAAGGTATTCTTTTGATTGGACAAAATGTTCCTTAAGAATCCTCACTTTTTCTTTACTCTTGGTTATAAATATGAAGTGTGGGCTTTTAGTGACAGGATTTAATTGTAACATCTGTATGTTGGTGCTGTGTCCAGAAAACTTTGGGAAATAGATAACTTTTGTATACCAGAGTAGTAAATAAGGGCCATACACTCTCTGCTCTAAAATATCTTGCTCATTCTTGTTCCTGAAATCAAGTTTTGGTTAAAAGAGAAAAAAAAAAAAAAAAAAAAAAAAAAAAACCTTGTCTTTCTGAAATGAGTAAACTGGCCTTGATTTTACATTTGCTTGAACTCTCTTGACAATTGCTTTATGTACTTTACCTGTCTAGTGCTAGGTAAAAATTTTTTTTAATTCATTACTTTAAAATTCATTAAATTAATTCATGCAATTTGAAATCTGCTTTTCATAGCTGTGTGTATAGTTTCGTATTATTATCTTAAGTACTAAGATCTGACTTATTTTCGGTCACCCTGATGTTAGAATTGATGCATTTAAAAACTATTAGGGTCAACTGAGGTTTACAGTGAAACATAAAACTTCATATTAAAAAGTATAGGGTCGCAAAGCAGAACATGAAAATAAAAACTGGAAATATTATTAATGCTTATTGAAAAAAATGGAGAGGCTCATAAGTGCCCTGGTTTTAAAATATGCATATATTATAAAATGCTCAGTACCACTTCTTTTGATCTAAAAAATAACAAAGATATCATCAGCAAACCACTCCAATAATTAAAAAAAAAAGAAAACAATTATTTGCATAAAAGATCATTCATCAAGTGCTCACTAATACTTGCAAATATTTTTATATTTTTATGAACTGGTACAATTCCAAATAACCAAGACATAGTTTATATAACAAAGTTTTTTCATCAGATGGTTTATGATATAAAATTAAAACTAGAGGACATGGATTTAAACCTTGAATCTGTTGTATACTAGCTTGGTAACCTGAAATAAATGAATTAACCTCCTTGAACACACTTTTAAAATGAGACACATAGTTTGCAGCAGTCCCCAACCTTTTTGACACCAGGGACTGGTTTCATGGAAGACAATTTTTCCACGATGGGGGTGGGAGAGGGGAGATGGTTCAGGCGGTAACGCGAGCGATGGAGAGTGATGGGGAGCCATGGGGAGCGGCAGATGAAGCTTCACTTGCTCGCCCGCCACTCACCTCCTGCTGTGCGGTCCAGTTCCTAACACACCACAGACCGGTACCAGTCCATGGCCCAGGGGTTGGGGACCCCTGGTGTAGAGGATTTTCAAGTTTCCTTTGTATTTGAAAATCTCTGACTCCCTACGCTAAATGTTAATCGATAATAACCCTATTACATTTCCTCTTCTACTCTATTTATCCAAACATTAATCCAATACTTACTGAGTGCCTACTGTGTGCTAAGCCCTCAGGTGACTAAAATTCCCTGTGGAGCTCTGGTGTCAGGGAAGAAGCAGACCCCAGTCTGCACAGGCTACAGCAGTGGTATAGACCCTTGAGGCATAGACAAAGTGTCTGCAGGGTGTAGATTACAGCAGGGGAATGGACCCCTTGAGGCATAGGAACAAAGAGCCAGCAGAGCCCAGGTGAGCCTGAATGTTGAAGGATTAGTATGAGCTGGACAGTGAAAAAAAGAGGGAGGGACATTCCAGACCAGGAATGCAAATGTACAGTATCTTTAAAGAGCTTTCTGTGTTTAGAGAAGGAGGAGAATTTTCTTGTGGCTGGAATATACGGCAGAAGAATCTTCGGAGAAGGAGGCTGGAATGGAAGGTTTGAACAACTTGTAAAGGGCTTTTCTTAGCACTGGCCATAGGTAGTAAATGAAGAAATTTACGGCCTAAGGAATTTAGATTTTAACTTAAATGTGCTGTTTTTAAAGGGAAACATAGTTAGGTTTTTATCATGTACTCTACTTGAACAAATCCTTTAACATCTCTAGATTTTAGGTTCTTTGTAAAATGCCTAAGCCCACCCTTCAATACTATGTTTCTGGTTTTCAATCTTCTTAGGTTTAGCTCTAAATCTGGGGAGTCCCCAGCTATCAATTTTTATATAAACCACCCCATTTGCAAATGGCTTGGTTTCTTCTTGTTTCAGTGTTCAACAGCATAAAAGTCTATTGCCAATATATAATTTGTGAGTCCAGTGTGCAATTCAGTAGCATTATATGCCTTTTTTAAAAAGTACCATGTATTCACATGGTACGATGTAAATTTAAATCTTTTGACTTAGCCAGACTACCAAATAGTATTCTATCTTTAATTTCTGGTGACATTAGTATGCTGACTTTTTAATGTTTACTATTTGTCAAAGTATATAGCCAATTTTTCATCTAGGGAGACATTTCCTTCATCACCTTTCAGGTGTGCTAGAAAAAAGGAAGCTGCTAAAAATCAATTTTCCATTTCTGAAAAGTGCAGATCCTTTGTGTATCTGCAGCTTATATCTCAAAGTGTTTCTTCTTACAGCTTAATCTTTTAAATGGTCACTGCAACTTTGCCTCATTAACCATATATATGTCCAGTATATGCAGACTCATCACTTGTGTCCAAACCTCCACATTTTTGTTATAGTCTCTGAGGAGGAAAAATTACATATTTAACAAAGAGTCTGAAAAGAATAATGTAACATGTTCTTTTTCATATTTCTTTGGAAATACTATATTATTATATATAATATAGCAATTAACTATGTATCATATATTTAGTTTATTAAGAAAAATCTCAAATAACATTTGTTATAATATAACCAATATCTATTTTGCTAGAAAGCAAAATAGAACTGGGGCTGGGGCCCCACCCTGGAACACGGTGAATATCAGCAGATCTCTCTTAGATATGGTATTTTCTTCTGACTATACAGGACACACTTGCCTGCAACTTGCTTTTTCCCACTGAAAATGACTCTCCTTGTTTAGATATTACCATTTCAAATCTATACTAAAATTTATCATAAAGGTATCTTTGTAAGTTCTTTCTCATATTTGAGGAGAAAAGTAACGGCAGCATTAAGGCAGCCAAAATCAACACATTTGTGTGTTGACATTTCAAGTGATTTATGTGATTATCAGACTGGTCAATAAAATAATGCATAATTACCAAATCTACTGACATAAAAGAACTAATCATGTTTTCCTGACTTAGGCAATTTCTCTTTAAAAGGTAAATGAAATTCAGTCAGTTTTATGTTTATTAAATTCAAATGTATTTTCCTCTGAAATTAAAAAAAAACATGATCAATTAAAACTGTGCTCCCACAAGAGCAAGAGGAAAACAGCCCTTCTTTAATGTTTTCCTCTAGATTTGGTATCTGTCCCATTTTGCACAGAGCTCATCTGTTCTAGCCAGGAAGTACATGGAAGAGTTTTCTCTGTAGAGCTGGCAGCCCGGATTCACTGGGACCTCAGTCATTTTTGGCCTGGGTGTCCCTGGGCGATCATGTATCCTTTCTGAGACTGTTTCCTATAAAGTGGATTCATATCAGCTGTCACTAACCTCTTCATATAATTGTTCTCTGGGTCAAATGAGATATGAAAATATTTCTATAAAAGTAAAATGCTATATTATACCAAGATATATTTTTTAATGATTTTCCTTTATATTTAGTTAGAAACATGTTTGTTCCTAAAGAGCAATATAAGCTGAGTTTCCTAAAAATAAAAGGACAGCAATTTAAAACCCAACATAAAGATGTAATAAAAAGCAATAGCAGCTATATTATGACCACCAAGGATGACATTTCTTAACCCTAGATCAAGAGCAAATATCACTACTTGTAGAAGTGGTCAGCTTTTTAAGTTGAGAGTCCTTTGAGAGGGAGTATTTTTAAGCCGTGGGAAGATGATTTTAAGAAAAAACTGAATCAAATATTAAGGCTTTTATTTACAAATTGATTTAGGGTTACAGAGTAAACTTCAGATTGCTTACTTTCACTTCATGAGGTTCAGGATAATTGAATCCCTAGCTGTGGAGTTACCAGTTCTTCCTTAGGTGCTTAAACACTGGGAACAGAGCTTCTGGAGAAACATAATTTCTCTCACGTTTTAACAAATGCTAAGCAGAGAGAAGCAGCAGCTCCTCTCCATCTGCTCTTCCTCTTCCAGATACAAGAACAGATTAGTCCCATTAGATAAAGATCTGGAATCTCACTAACTTCCTTTTTGCTCCTCTCCCCCACCCCATGTGCGAGGGTTGCCTCTGTTCCCACTGTCCAAATGTGAGGCTTTGCTAACAGCTCTGCAGAATGGAGCTGGCTCCCAGACGGAGGAGATATATTGCCGAGAGAAACGTTCTGATTTTTTCCCTTGCTGATGCTATCTTGAAATATGTATTACTCTTTATTTTGGGGGAAGGGGAGATGGAATGTTCCTGATGGTTATTTTGAGCCTTTATAGAGTGTGCTTTGGGATCAGTCCTTTGAGTGAAAGGGGACAAAGGACACAAGGAGATACAGGATGGCTAAAGAGATAAATGGATCTTCTAAGAGGTATCTGACTAAAGTATAGACTTTAGGTGTGGCCCGTGGGCTTTCGGGTGGCCCCACGATTTCAGCCTCCCTGCTGTCCACACTGTTGTATATTCCCCTCCACCGAGTGCAGGCAAGACCTGTGACTTGCTTCTAACCAATAGAAAATGACAAACACAATGGGATTTCAGTTCCTGTTCACATCACATTATATAAGACTCTTAGCAGATTGAAGCTAGAGTTTCTTCTAGTGGCTTTCTAAATTCAGAGACCATGTTGAGAAATCTACGTGGCAGGAAACTGTGGGCTACCTCTAGGAGAACATGGCCTCTAGCAACTAAATGTGTCCTCTAGCGCATGACGGCAGCCTCCAGCTAACAGGCAGCAAAACAGCTGGGCACTCATACAGGGACAAGGAAATGAATTCTGACCACAATCTGAATTAGCCTGGAAGCAGATTTTTCCCCAGTCAAGCTTCCAGATGTGAATACAGCCCAATTGACACCTTGACTGCATCATTCTGAGTCCCTGAACAGAGGACCCAGTTACTAGACCCCCTGACCCACAGAAATATGACAAAATAAACATGCATTGTTTTAGCTTGTAATAATGTGTTATTCGGCAATAGAAAACTAATATACCAGATAACAGGAAGAAGTCAGAAAGATGATGAAGTGATTAGATGTCAAGTAATAGAGAAAAGGATGACGGCAACAGATTAACTGAAGGGCACAGGGGAATGGATAGCATGAGAGTGTTCTGTATTATTTACGAAGAGTAAAGACCTGTATTTGTGAATGTAATGTGAAGCATTGCTGTTCAGCATACCCTTAGAATGCAAAGTAATTTCAACTTATCCTATATTTTTCAGATTCGGAAGCTTTTCTTCCTATTAAACATTTATGTTGCTTGCTTCGTAAGTACTGTCCCTGTATTACATATTTCATTACACAGTTTTGTTCAGAATCCCTATAGCAACTGGTCTACTCCCACTTTCTTTCCTTACCTAGTTGAACTGCAAGAACTCTACTTTTCCTAATAATATAAACAGTGAGATTTGACATTGTAAAAGTCTCTTTTATTAAGGGTAAGAGTACAATGAAGTCGTTAACTCTTTTTTTAATTAGAAAAAGCTAGATGTACTTTCTGGTAACCAATCGCTCTATCTTACTGTATTTGCCTCATCGATTCACCATCTGCTTCCAAATTTCATCCAACAACATGTTTTTTCTTCTTTGATCACACTTCTTATTTTCTCACTTTTATTTAAATTCACATGAACCTTATGAAAGTTAACATGTTCAATGTTCTCAACACTGCACATATGATCAGAGTCTCTTGGCCACTCACTACCCATTAATCTTGGCCATGAGTTAAACAGCACAGGGAACATGGTATCTGGACGACTTGGTGTTGATGGCACTGGGTAAGGGGGTGAGGGGAAACAGGGTTGTATGTAATTGCACTCACAGTTACAAATAGCATCTCTTAGCCTTTGGCAAGATACTGACATATACTTTGACTATCTGCCACCCCTATCGTAGGCAGAATGTGGGTTTTCCTTACTGCTATCTTTCCCCTTGATGTCTTGGCCAAAGGAGCCTATCTCCCCAGAGTTACCCATGTCAAATTGTGAGTGTACTCACATCCCCTGCTTCAGTGAATCTACTTGTCATCCACATTTGGCAAATTTGTATATTCAGATATGCTCTGCAATCTATTAGTAGGCCTTTGGAGGTTTCACAACGCTTAGCAGGTGCAACATAAGGATTCAATGATGCAAGAATGATGGTAGATATGAAGTGCTATTGTTACAGTGCTACATTTCTAGATAGCAGTTCACAGCATGGACCTATAGAAGTACCTAAAGGTAGATTTTGTGTTAACTCCAAGCCACTTCATAGCAGCAAAGAATTGAAAGAATATGATAACCGTGTTCAGAAGTCCACTTTATGAATTCTTTAGTTAAAAAAATCCACATTTGTTCCATAGACACAAAATCATGATGCTCAGCTGTTGAGAGAAACGAGAAAGAATACAGCCTCAGGGGGTCATCTGAAAGTGAGAGAGTCCTACTGCCATCAGTGTGGGTTTCCAGGCTGCCTTGGGCTGTGTCTGCTGCTGCAAAGTCTTTTAAAGATACTTATTACAAAGAAACAAGCAAGAAAAAAATACTGATTTGAACATTATCAGGTCAATTTAGACAATATGCTTCATAAGCGTTCATAATTAAGACTAAATACACTCTTAATCCTCAAAACTATCTTCATAATACATGGTCTTACAATGACTATTTCAATCAAAGATTCAAGACATTGCCATCTAGACACTAGTTAACAAAGTAGCAAGGAAGAGATGGAGGCAAGTTAATAAATACAAAATTTTGCAAGCATCTAATACTGAAAATATGTTTATATTCAAGTGATTAAGTTCATAGCCAATTCCAGTTTTAAGGTACTTTATCAATGAAGACACTGTGATATATGCACGTATTTCAGGTTTTGTTTTTTCACTATTCAATTATTTTAAACAAAGTGCCGTCTGGGAAAATGAAAGATGTTTTATTATACATAAATTCATTTTTAATGGTACAGAAATATTACTGTTGGCTAATATTTTATTATCACATTCCGAAAGTTATGACTATCAAACTATTTTTTAAATGATACTGTTTGATTAATTAGTTAATGATTATTTAGTTTTCTCTTCTGGGTTAGTAATGTACAAACATAAAGCTTTAAAATTTTGGTCCAGATTAAGTGCCTACCCAAATCAACTACTGCTGAAGTATCTGTGGAATTACCAGTTGCTGTTGTAGAAGATTCAATTTACCTAAATAAGAGAATATCTTAAAATAGTCACTAATATGAAACATTAGAATGAATAATTCCAGTGAGGAAGGAATAAAAGAGCCCAAGTGGTAATAAACTTCCCTAAAAGCAAAACCTTAATTATAGTAAAGCAATATTTCTTGCCTTTATAAAAGGCATGCTTCCCTTTGTTGAACATAAAGATTTCACAACCTTGTTAATATTATTTGAAAATTTTTAAAAATTCCATGAATAAAACAAAGTCAAAGTAATGTGACAAATGGTGTTTTATTATAAACCACACATATTCTCCTCCATTTCCCTTTAAATTAAGAAACCCTAGAGGTGCACTACTTTCTCCTATCTGCATCCTTACCCTTCCATTCTGTAAATGACATCCTTTAATCATATTAAAGGGAAGAGTGGAGAGAATCTTCAGATCATTTCTATTGAATCCCCTCAGCCGCCTGCCATAGACCTTCTTAAATTCTAAACCAATGGTATTCAAGCATGCTGAATTTTAAAGTGATCCCAATAGGAAACAAATTTCTTTGAAAAACAAAATGAGGAATGATTTATTTGCATATAATTTAGGCTACACCTTATTTTTGCAAACATAATCTTCCAGGAAACCTGAGTCTGCAAACTGGACTATTCAGAGGGACTGAGGAGGGGAGCAAGGCTGCCCTAAACTCACTTTTGAGTCTTTCCTTTGCCCTGTAGCACCCACTTTGCACCCTCTAAGGCAATCTGGAGTTCTGAGGTATATAACTAGAAAACTACCAATTTAAAATAGTTCTGACATCTTCTGTTATTGCTCATATTGTACCCTTCCTCTTCTGATTCAATTCTTGGCCACTCTACTCCCTAAGGCTCTCCAGAACTATGCGCAGTTCCCTTAAGGGGAATGTGGTAACAGTGTTTCATAACAATCGTTACTTTAAATTAGGACATAATTGGAAATCTTGCAAATTATATATCGCCATCATTTTTGTATTTAAGCATTTTGTGCTTCCTTTATGGTGCAAATAGTCTTAGATCATCCCACAGAGCTAGGGGTATGAAACAATTTATAAGGTACTTTCAGATAATCAGATTCTTTTTCAATAATTATATACCTGCTATACTTATATCATCAGCAGACTACGTTAAATAGAAGAGATTTTGATTATCAAGTTACTTTTTGGAAGAGTATTTGAAACCGAACTTACAGAAATCCACTGGAGCAATTTCACAACACTTTTTTCCCCCCATTTCATTTATTCTACCATTTCAGGCTATCCTGCAAAGGTTTTTATTTAGCAAAAAACAGTTTGTTTTAAAAGTTTCATTTTTTTCTCTACACTCAAACAAATGTAAATTGCATTAAAAGCACCCATTTAATAACTTTTTTTCCTATACTGGCTGACAGAAAGAAAGATCTGAATAAAGTCTTAAATTTGGAGTTCGGTAACTGCCAAAAAGAGAATAGATTCTCTTTTTGGCTGGCATTTTATGAGGAAAAAAACACTGTTTACCCACACCACATTGCTTAGTTCTTTCCAAATCACTTCTTGCCTGGAGAGAAAACCTGGATCTACTGGATGTATTTCCACCTAAATAACGTGCAGAGAAAAACATTTCTCATTTTGTTTTTCAAGGAAACTTGTTTCTCATTGGAATTACTTAAAATTTGGCCAGATTAGAAAATACAGTTATGTGTAAAACTCTTCCCACAATTTCTAACCCCTTCCTCCCTTCCTTCCTTCCTTCCTTCCTTCCTTCCTCCCTCCCTCCCTCCCTCCCTTTATATCTTATTTATCTGGACTGTTGGTAAGTGAAAAATACTGTCTCTTCCACTGCAGGAACAATTGGGATTAAACATACACACACACACACACACACACACACACACACACACACACACACACACACACACACACACACACACACACACAGAGTTTGGGTTGTCTTTTCCCTTTCTTTATAGCGGTAGTTATACTTACAATACCTGTTTATTGATAAAAGACATAATGTGAAAATAAGCATTTAAGAATCCAGTGACACTTTTTTTTTTTTTAAAGGGCTTCAAATGCTTGGCTTTTTATTTATTTATTTATTTATTTTTCTGTGTTGGGTCTTCATTTCTGTGCGAGGGCTTTCTCTACTTGTGGCAAGCGGGGGCCTCTCACTATCGTGGCCTCTCTTGCTGCAGAGCACAGGCTTCAGACGCGCAGGCTCAGTAGTTGTGGCTCACGGGCCTAGTTGCTCTGCGGCATGTGGGATCCTCCCAGACCAGGGCTCGAACCCGTGTCCCCTGCATTAGCAGGCAGATTCTCAACCACTGCGCCACCAGGGAAGCCCACAGTGACACTTTTAAATGCATTTTAATTTAATTCCTAACCGCAATACCTATACACATTTTTTAAAGTCCTGGTGACAACACTCAATATGTTAGGAATGCAGAGTGCCCTAGCAAACCCTCCAGCCCTGGGGCTTTCCTGGTGGCGCAGTGGTTGAGAGTCCGCCTGCCGATTCAGGGGACACGGGTTCGTGCCCAGGTCTGGGAAGATCCCACATGCCGCAGAGCAGCTGGGCCCGTGAGCCATGGCTGCTGGGCCTGCGCGTCCGGAGCCTGTGCTCCGCAGCGGGAGAGGGTCCAGAGCCTGTGCTCTGCAACGGGAGAGGCCACAACAGTGAGAGGCCCGCATACCACACAAAAAAAACCACAAAACAAAAAACAACCCTCCAGCCCTCCTCTCTCCTCTGCTGCTCCCTAATAACAGGTTTACAGGACCCTGGCTGGGAGTCACTACCTTTGTATATATGGGAGAAGAGTGAGGAGCTAAGGGAAGGCATTTATTCCACAGATGTCATTTTCTACAGTGTCCCTGCACCAGTATCTGGCACATAACTGATGAACAATTTGCAAAGTTATTTCTACAGCAGTCTAAAGAGTAGAATTATCTAGCAATAATAATTAAAACTGCTGAGCTGTTACATGCTAAAAATAAATGTCAAATCTAGGAAGTTGAAATTTTAATCCATTTTCATATACTCAACATTTTTAATAAAATCCAAACTCTGTAACACATCACATAATCACTTTAGGGATTAAAAATATCATAATCTTGCCTGATGAGTCATTTTAATGGTCAGTGAAATTTGTATGCTATCTGTGATCTTACTTAGTGGATATGTTTCAATTTCTGCTTTATTACATTCCATTACCATGTTTTATTCATTTGCCTATTCCTCTCCTGCTCAAAATTTCCAACTGAGAACAGAAAATGCCTTAACTTTTATGAAGGCTCATTCTCCCTCCTACCCAGTAAGCAAGGCTGTGAGTCTGATTATGTTCTTGACAGACGTATTTTTATCCATAATGAGCTAAGACAATGTGTACCTTAAATTTACCTTGGCTTCTGTAATTGATCAATTAGGAAGCATAAAGTATAGCTACTATGTTCATATTTTCCTGACCTGTTTATGAGTAATCTTAAGCTTCTCTCATTTCAGTAGTAAAATTTAATGATCCCGGGTAAACCTAAAGATATTTTGAGATGAATAATCTAGATGAAAAGAGGGCAAGGTAGTTCTGATTGACTTTAGTTGTTCCTACAAGCATGTCAGCCAACATATTATGTAAGTGCCATCGGACAAGTGTAAACCTTTCTAATAGTATTGGACACAGAGCGATTAAGTAGTAAAATCTCACACTACAGTATTGAACAAGAATGTTCATGATGACTATATTTCTGGATAACTACAGCTGTGCCTTCTACTTTGGTATTCAAGCAGAAGCTACTCTGACTGAAAGGAATGCAAGTACCCCTTCTCTCACCCCAGTATGTGGAAGGCTATAGAACTGGAGAGAGAACATGGGTTCCAGAGCAGCACAAAACACTGATGGTGCCAGAAAATGCACGCACCGTAGAAAATGTGAGTATTCTCCAACTGAGGGCCAGCACTGCAGGCGATGAAGGAGCAAAAGCAGACATAGCAGCAGTATCAGTATGGGACACACTGTAGCAGATCCAGAGTGTTCGGGGCATACCGTGGGTTAGGAAGACTGAAATGGAAGTAGTCTTGTTCAGGCTTCAGAGGCGCTATTAGGCCTCTAACTGACTCGTGACCTTGCCTGGACTACGTGCCTGCTAGTGAGCCTGCCGCCAGTGAGTACGGCGGCACCTAGGAAAAAGAAGGGAGTGGATCGTGGAATTTCTTGAGCCTCAGGGACCTGGCCAGTTCCCGGGGGTCTAGAAATTCTCATGATACACGAAATGAGATAAACAGCATTGCTGAAGAAACCTAGAACTGCATATTTGCACGCAAACTGACGATATCAGTTTGCGGCCCGGTATTATAAGCGAGACTCCCCGAAACTGCAATTTGAAGTCTCACTCGCGGAGTGGACGCACTGCCTGGCACCTTTCCCAACTGGGACTCCAGATTGCTGTTTTCGGGACTTCCCAGCGCTATTTGAGGCTGGATGTAGGTGTCGGCCCAATTTGGTGATGTACATGCTTTTACTTTTCTTTCCCTTTTCATTTCTATTTCTCTCTTTTTAATGATTTTCTATTGAAGTTAAGTTGAAATTGTCTATTTGTGTGATGAGTTGTGTCTTTTTGCTAAGGAATCCTTTGAACCTAAAACAAAAGTAAAACCTTCGGCAAGACGCTGTGATGTATGATGATATTGCTGGTCCATTAGACTGGGGTAACATTACAATAAACAGGCAATAACAACACAGGGTCATGAGTGCTGTGATATGTGGGAATACTCCACATGTTATAATAAAAGCAGCTTTCTAACCTAAAAGGTCAGGCAAGTCTTCCCAGAATGAGTGATATCTGAAGTGAGTTCTAGAAGCTTCCTAGTCAGAGTGTCATCTACCAGACTGTTGCCATCATCCGGAAGCAATTTTTAGAAATACAGAATCTTGTGCCCAGTCTGGACCCATGGAAACAAATCTGTATTTTAACCAGACCCCCAGGTGATTTGTATGTATAGGAAAGTTTGAGAAGCACTGTTCTGGAAGACAACTTGTAAGCAGCCAAGTGAACAGACAGGAAGACAGCCTTCCACACAGAAGAAACAACATTGGCAAAGGGCTGGAGGGAGGACGAATCTGCCCTGTACTGGGAACTGCAGGCACATACTGGTTAGTGTGGGCAGAAGGCAGAGTTTAATGTCCCATTAAATGTCACTGGAAATGAGGCATGAGAAGTGTGCAGAGGTTGGATACTGATAGATAGATAATGCTATATAAAGGAGTTGGGCCTTCTACAAGGTAATGAGGAAGAGCATTGGTTTTGTATTTTAGTATGATCCCCTCAGCTGTTATACGGAGAAATTTTTGGCAGAGAGCAAGTGTTGAAGCAGGGAGACCACTTAGAAGCCTACTGTAGCAGTTAAAGGGAAAAAGGATGATTACTTAAACTAGACAGTGGCAATGAGGGTGGGAAAAAAGTACACACATATATGGGATAGTAATATGAAAAATGTGAACAGATTTAGTGACTAAGTGAATACAGAGAACCAAGAGGGTGTAGGTATGAGAGAAGGAGAAATCACAGATACTCTTAAATTTCTGGCTTGGGCATTTGGGTAGTTGGTGGACCCAATCCCTGAAAATAAGGATTGCATTTGGATAGAAAAGGTAAGCAACTGGTCGAGCATGTTGAATTTAAAATATCTGAGGACATACAAGCGATATTATCTAGTAGTATTTGGATATGTGGGTCTACAGCTAGAAATTTGGGAGTCATCAAAATAGAGTGGTTAACAAAGGATTAAGAGTGGATTATGTTACCCAGGGGAAGCATGTAATTTGAATGGCAGAGAAGGCAGAAGAAGGAGTATTGGGCAACAGAAAGAATATCCCTAAAAACATACCAGAAAGGATTAGCCAAAAGGTTAGAAGAAAGAGAACATATTATTATTTCCATAACAAGAAGGGACTTCCTAGGTCAAATGTAAAATCTTGATTGCTGACATGATCTTGCTGAAAGTTTCAAAGTGATGGGGCAGAAGAGTGAGCAGGAGATGAGAGGAATGTGCAAAAATGAAGGTAATGAATAGTTGGTTGACTACTAATGGCAAGGCAGAGAGGGGATATCTTGGAGTCTCAGGTTAAAAAGCTGCATCTGGGATTGTTAAATAAACATATCTGAACTCGGTGGGCCCCCTCAGGTTGTCTGTTTTTTTGTTGTTTCATTTTAAACTTTTGGCCAAAATAGGAAAAATAAAAACAGCTATTTTCTTGATGAAAATCTGCTTAATGAGGCTTATTTCCATTTGACTTTGTTCATATTATACAAATATCATAACCGGGAAAGTATGGAAGTGATAATCAATAACCTGATGATCATTTGATTTAGGGCCAAGAACAGAAGGAGCCAGTGGGATCTCCTGACATTCCTTCTGAACTTGGAAGATTCAGACTGCAATATGAAGAGCTGGTGTTTTCACTCCCTGGGCCTTATTAAGCCTTTAACACATCGAAGTCACTATCAACCTGTGATACGATCATCTGTAGAAATAATCTGAGCATGCTAACATTATTGTCAGGTTATTAAGCAAAATTAGAGGTAGATGAATATTTCATTTAATGAGGCTAACATTTGAGTTAAGAACTTGTGAGATTAATGACATTGAGAAATGTCAAGAGTAAAAAACACTGTCATGAATAGGCTGCTGCACACACGTCGACGTGAGCCTTTATAAAAGCACACGCGCCTTTATAAAGGGGAATTAGATGGCTGGAAACTGGAAGGTCTCTAGGAACTGCTGAAAACTACAACTGGA
Organism: Stenella coeruleoalba; assembly: GCF_951394435.1. Lineage (NCBI taxonomy): Eukaryota > Metazoa > Chordata > Mammalia > Artiodactyla > Delphinidae > Stenella > Stenella coeruleoalba. The sequence goes on from NC_137148.1 coordinate 66,598,287, forward strand.
ATCAGATACCTGAAGTGATGAGAAGGGAGAACTTTTCCACTGACCAGGCAGGATGGTCATCAATGCCACATGTAGTCTTTCTTTTCACCACATGGCCCTGACCCTGACCCTGACCCTGGCGCTGGCCCTGGCCCCGGCCCCGATGGCAGCCCACTACCACCAATTCAGGCACAGGGTCAAGTTCTATCCTGTTATTTATTTCACGGACAACAATTCGTTAGGTCAGGCGTAATTATCCCTATTCCAAAAAGGTGGGAACTGAGCATAGTGAGGGTAGGCAGCTTCCGCAAGTCACACAGCAAGCAGATGGGCTACCTGGGACTCAGTCTGGCAGATGCCAAGACTCATGCTTGTTACAGCGAGGTCCCTGCCTCCCAGGAACTCACTGACTACTTATTTTCACATGCATGGTTGGGTTGTGTTTGAAATGTAAGTTTAACATCTGAACTTCCCATTTCTTCCTCTTTCTTAATACTAGGGTATGCCTTTCTATTTCTATATCAAATTAACCTTTTCCTACAATTACCTCACATGCATTTCTTTTTTTTTTAAATTGGGGTATAGTTGCTTTTACAATGTTGTGTTAGTTTCTGCTGTACAGCAAAGTGAATCAGCTATATGTATGCCTATATCCCCTCCCTCTTGGACCTCCCATCCCCCGATCCCACCCATCTAGGTCATCATAGAGCACCAAACTGAGCTCCCTGCAGAAATCTGGAGACTTCATAACAATCATTCTTTCTACTCATATAATCTCATTCTTTGTAACATTTTGCTTGTACTTTTCACTCATACTATGTCAGGCTGTTCATTTTCTCCAGCTTTGTCTTCGTTTACTGTACTATGTTGTCTGCTCCTTCAAACTTATTATTAATTTTTCCAGATTACCTTCCCAGGACAGGTTCTATTTCCTTCAAAATTTAAATGTGTGGTTGTAGTTGCTTTTACAAGTGTAAGGTACAGTTTCTTTCATATTCTTGTCTAGTTTCACAGGTATTATTTAATGTTAGTAATGCTGTATACTGTTTTGTGCTTCTCAGTTTACAAAGCATAGGCATTCTCTAGAGTAAGTATTCTTTTTCATTTACATATTTAATGTCCCTCATTGTATTGCTAATTCTATCCTGTTCTTCATGCATTGACTATATCTGGGAACTGCTAGCACTGGGGGTTTTATAAATGCCTAAGAGGCAATTCACACTTACATTCAATCACATTCTCCCCTACGGGAGAGAATTTCAGCTACACTTGACGCCTGAGGCAGCCAGGAGTGCTTCTGGGAAACAGACCTAGACTTCAGTCAAAAGTAAATCTAGGACTTCCCTGGTGGCGCAGTGGTTGAGAGTCCGCCTGCCGATGCAGGAGACACAGGTTCGTGCCCGGTCTGGGAAGATCCCACATGCCGCGGAGCGGCTGGGCACGTGAGCCATGGCCGCTGAGCCTGCGCATCCGGAGCCTGTGCTCCGCAAAGGAAGAGGCCACAACAGTGAGAGGTCCACGTACCGCAAAAAAAAAAAAAAAAAAAAAAAGTAAATCTACCCTGGTGAGAAGGTGGCACATAACAAGAGCCTCCAGAACAGGGTGGGGGTCATGTGTGCAATGGGAGTCAGCAAGCCCCCCCAAAAATGGCTCCATATCACATCTCAGTGTGGGAGGTTTCATCTATGCCCCAGGAAGAACTCTGGGGCGCTGGCAGAGCCAAGTCTCTTGACTATAGCCTGCTGTGCTACCAACTGCTTTATGTAACATTGCCTTTGCCTTTAATGATATTTCACATCATCTGTGTCCTTACACTTCTTTAGTCAGCTACATCACCATCCACTACAGACCCACAAAATGCTAAACTTGCTCTTCTCCTAATCTTCCCTAGCTTGGTAATCAGCCAAACACCTAGAAATCATGCTTGATTTCTCTTTGCTCTCAAACCCTACATTCACTCTATCAAGTCTTTATAAGTCCACCTTCAAAACTTAATCTGAGTCCCTCTACTTCTTATCTCCACTGCTGTCACCCAAGTTCAAAATCCTCTCTCATTTGAATACTGTGCTGTTCTCTTAGATGACCCTAAATGGTCTCACTGCTTTTATTCTTGCCCTTCTATAGTCAGTCCTCTTCATAGTTGCCAATATGATCTTTAGAAACCATACATGGCTCAGATTCCTTCCTCCTGGTTTAGAGTCTCCAGTGACGTCTCATCACACACAAAGCAAAGCAGGTGGCCTTGTGTGGTATGCGCCCTGCCCACCTTTCCAACCTCAACTACACGTGTGTCTGACTTGCTTACACTGCTCTGACCATGGTGTTCTTCTTCTGTTTTCTCTAGTACACCAGTTTATTCCTGCCTTAGAGCCTTAGCTTTTGCCTTTCTCCCCAAGAACTTACTTTGCAAGCCTTGCTTCCTCACTTCATTCAAGTATCTATTCTAACCTCAAGTCTTTAAAGAGGTGGCCCCTCTGACTATCCTACTAAAATAGCAACCCCACTTCTATGCATGCACACATATGCACATGCACCCTTACTCAATTTTACCAATTTTGCCCTGTTTGGCATTTACTTTATGGCATTTTTCACTACCTGGCATTATCGTTAATTTAAATTCTTTGTTGATTAATTGGCATCCTCTCTGCTAGAGTATAAGTTCCATGAGGGTAGGGATTTGGTGCATCTGAGTCTTCCCTTTATTCCCAGTGCTTAGCATGATGCCCAGCACATGGAATGTACTCAGTAAATGTTGGTTGAATAAACTGTAATTATTCATATCCATCTTTTCAGGAAGAATTGAAAAAGGAAGGCCTGACAGGGAGGGTTCCCTTAAGAACCACCAGCATGATAGATGAGGGAAGAGGATGTGATTTGGAGTTAGACAGACTAGGACTTGGACTGGCTAGAATAGCAAGTCTGCCCTTAATTATCTAACTGTGATCTTAGGCAAGCTACTTACCTCTCCAAACCTGTGGGTTTTTTTTTTTTCTTTGTTGACTTGTAAATAGTGATGATGAGACTTACTTTTCATAGTTTTTGTGGAGATCAAAGATAACTTCTATGGAAATCCTAGCATTCTGCCTACCACTGCAATTGGTTAATTCCTACAGGACTGTCACCAGACAGGGTACAGTCCAAGTATCACAACACTGACCTCATTCTGAGTTCAAGTCACAAATATCAATTCAATAAAACAAACTGTTTGGATTTAAACAAATGTTCATGCTCACATTAGAAATACAGTCCAATGGCATCTGGAAAAATGCCTGTTTAATATTGACTGTACCAAGGCTTTTTTTTTTTTTAAATTGCATTTTAAAAAATTACACAGATTTTGAGCATAGTGGACCAGCTTCCCATTGAATTGAAAATATTCCATTTGTAACTGTAAACACAGTTTCTCAATTTGCTGTTCTCCATGGTTTAAGGCATATTTTAAAATTATAATTACTCTATCCTAACCTACTGAAAGAGATGATAAAGTAATCAAAGAAATTCCAAATCCTTCCAGATATGACTTAATTTTTTTCCCAATTGAAGAAGCCAAGCTCATTACTCTACAAATAGCTTTCATTTTCCATGACTCTAACTGAATATATAAAATCTATTAGGTACATTTCCATTTATATGAAGATTTTTACTGTGTTCAGATAAAATGTGCACTTCCAATCTTACTAGAGTTTCCTCCTAATTAAAGAACACATGGCTGGCAGATTTAAAGAATTTAAAAACATTTTAAATTGCTTTACAAATATAATTTTTAAATGATAAGAAAACCTTTTCATGCTTTCAGGGAAGGATTTTTAACCTATTATGCTTATTTTATTTCTAAGAACAGAAGCTTAAAAAGTACATCTTCCATTTTAACGTAGTCTCATATACCAGTATAATATACATTAAGGGAACTTCAAAATTAAATTTCAAACCTTTACTCTAAAAACAATAAGGGGTATTGTTCATACAAAAAGGAACCATTCTATTACAAAATCGCAGTTGAAGTGCTAAGCATGGTTTGTGATTTATAGCAGGGCTGATTAAGAGGTGGAATGGCTGATAGTTTAGTTTTTTTTAAAGAATTCTTTAATCATGAAGACTGAAACGATCTGATATTTATCAAAAGGCTTCAGGAATATTATGCTGCCAAGCCCAGAGATTCTTCTTTGTGGGTAGTGATTGTTAATATATTAAATGAAGAAATGTTGACGTATATCAGATAAACACATGATTCACTGATTCATTCTTTCTTTCATTCATTTAACACATATTTACTGAATGCTGACCACACGGTAAGCATGGTTCTGAAGGCTGGGATTCAGCAATGAAGAAAGAAGAATGTGGTGTATAGAAGGTGAAGTTTAAAGTACATGCTCAGCCCAAGTCAAATGATGCAAAATATACAAATATATCTTCTGGAACAAAATATTTTGTAAATCTAACCTGTTTTCTGGGGCATAACTCTTAAGTGGAATTAACAAAATGCTGAAGTACTGAATCAATTTGGTTGAAAAGTTAGCCAATCCAATGATGTTACATCATACAGGCTGAATTGTAATAAACTGAAAGCTATTTTGTTCTTTCTCTGTCTTTAATGAGACATGATGCATCTTAAAATCAGCCACATCTACAGATATTGTTTTTGACTTTCTAAGCTTCAAAATCTGCAACCCTAATAATTGGACAGCTCTATATCTACTCTGTACAATAATATTTCATTTGGTTAAAAAAAATCTTGACTCCATTATGCTTAACAGGATTTTTCAATGTGCTAATTTCACTATTCTTCCGAGAGCACATAACTGTCATATCAGTTGTCTAGAACAGTTAAGTCACTTTAGAAAAGTCTTTGATCACATTGGTGACTAAAAATTAGACTCTCTAATGAAGTATAATGTGAAATGAAAAGCTGCTTTAACAAGAATCAAAGAGAAAAAAAATAAGAAAAGGAAAGAAAAACTAGCTAACTACCTAACTAACCAAGGTAACTACTTTTCTCTGTCTGTGGGTCAGCTGGCTGTGGGTTTGCTAACTGAAGAACAGATAAGGAGCTCTGGATAACCAAATAATACCAGAAATCTTTGTGTCCTGCATCTTGGCTACAATAAGATTTGCAGTTAAAAAACAGAAGGAGGCAGGGCAGAGTGCATAGTGACCTGTGTACCATAGAGCAGTTTTGTAGACCTGCTACTTCTGATGATTACAAAATGTACTGTTCTTCTTTTACAGATGAATGACCTAGGTCATTTTGATGAGCTGAAGAGTGATTTTAGTATGTGGTACACTTGGGACCCAACAGGGTAGAGCTAGTGACTGCTTCATAAGCATGGCTTTCTGAGAAGTAGAAAACACTCTTTGTGAGTGAAGCACTTCTGAAGGGAAAAAAATCTAGGTTGAAGAGAAAAGCAGGTACATCACAATAATACAATGGCATGTTAGAGCTGGATAAATGGTACAACTCATCTACTCCAAAGGGGAAGTGAGTAAGACTACTCCCTAACAGGTGGCATAGCTCAGACTGAAATGCTAGACTCCGATTCTTAGGCCAATATTTTAGCACAGACCCATACCTTCATTCTAGAATTTACTCCTAAGTTCCTTTTCTAGGTATAGGTCACCCATTTTTCCCCCAAAGGTTGCAAATAAGAACTTGGAATCAATTAAATAAAAGTATTTGATTCCGAAAATTAAAAAAAATAAGATTATTTTTATACCAAAAATGCATGTTTTCCAACAAAACTCTCAGTATGGGATGAAGAAAATCCCTTGGCTTAGATGAAGCAAATAATAATGTATATCATCAATTTATAGTGAGAAATATCACAAGAGTACATGCATAGGAAGATGGCTGGCTGGTGCTGAAATAGGGTGAGGAAAATAAGGTTTGCATCAGCACAAAAAACTCATGTAACTTCTATTAAAAAAATGAACCAGGCTGAGAAGCCTTTAAGAAATGGAAAGATTCATATGAATAACAGAAGTTCTCTTAAGAAGTAAATGTTAAAATTGTGGCACAGCCTTGAGAGTTTTCATTTAGAAGTACAGCTTTTCTAGAGAACTACTTTTCTTCTATACCTTTGTCATCTGTTAAATCTGTTTATTACCATGTGTGTTACAGTTCATACAGCAAATTTGCTCTAAATGGCGTGTGATGAGATTTGTAGCCAAAGAAGAATGTTTAAGCCAAAGTTGAGCATAAGTCTAGTTTATCTTCATGCACACCAAAACCCTGGTTAGCTCTAATAAAGCTTATCTCATTTATTTCCCTTCTTCCTCTAAAGCCTTTTCTGATCCCAGTGCTGTGAAATGTGTGGAAATTAATGTTCTGAATTTATATTCCATATTGTATTTCGTATTTGACAGGTGCTGTAATTCATCTAGTTCAACAGATATTAATTGAGTATAAAGGCTTTGTGTTAAGAATATGTGAGATAACAGATGATTTAAAAGTCCTAAGATTATTAGAGCTGAAAAGGTTTCAGATTATTTGTCCAACCTTCTTATTTAAAAAAATAAAGAAACTGAGAAACTGCCAAAGATTTCTGTACTTGTTGGTGGGGCTGAGACTAAAATGGGGGCCCCTTGAATTCTGATCTACTTTGCTTTATACTACACCTCAGCAGGCCAGAATCCCTGAACTTCTGAAGCTTATTATTTTGCAAGGATAATAAATAAACATTTTTATAGTTGGCTTAAGGAAAGGCAGAAATACAGGATGCTATAAGGGCTCAAAATATTATGTTGGAAACAAAGAAAACTTCAAACAAACAAGAGCATTGTGGAATTTATTACAGTAAAGGTGTGATACCTGTCGCCTCTGCTGTCTGGACACATGTAATCCATTTGCAGTAAAGTTATTTCCTCTACTTGGCTTGCTATACTTCTTGCTGAAGGCTACCCAACTGCTGCTATAGAAACAAAGTGTGAGTCAAGATGGGTGGTGGTCATAGAGAGAACTAACAACAGGAGTCTTGAAACTACCCTAAACTCTTCTCTTATACAAAAAGCCAAATTTAATCCTCTCAAGGATCCTCTGAAGGAGCTAGCAGATATCTTCTTTAAAAAATTATAAATAAAGAGATGAGGAAACATTACCTAAATGAGATTAAACTGGCTATCTGGAGTTAAAGTTTTTGTGGAAGAATGTGAATTAATACCCAGACCTTACTGTTCAAAAGTATATGCCCTTGGGGCTTCCCTGGTGGCGCAATAGATAAGAGTCCGCCTACCGATGCAGGGGACACAGGTTCATGCCACGGTCTGGGAAGATCCCACATGCCGCGGAGCGCCTGGGCCCATGAGCCATGGCCACTGAGCCTGCGCGTCCAGATCCTGTGCTCCACAACAGGAGAGGCCACAACAGTGAGAGGCCCGCATACCACCAAAAAAAAAAAAAAGTATATGCCCTTCTTTCATAGAACTAGAAAAGAAAAATTCACAATGTGTATGGAAACACAAAAGGCCCCGAATAGCCAAAGCAATCTTCAGAAAGAAAAACGGAGCTGGAGGAATCAGGCTCCCTGACTTCAGACTACACTACAAAGCTACAGTAATCAAGAGAGTATGGTACTGGCACAAAAACAGAAATATAGATCAAGGGAACAGGATAGAAGGCCCAGAGATAAACCCATGCACATATGGTCACCTTATTTTTGATAAAGGGGGCAAGAATATACAGTGGAGAAAAGACAGACTCTTCAATAAGTGGTGCTGGGAAAACTGGACAGCTACATGTAAAAGAATGAAATTAAAACACTTCCTAACACTATACACAAAAATAAACTCAAAATGGATTAAAGACCTAAATGTAAGGCCAGACACTATAAAACTCTTAGAGGGAAACATAGGAAGAACACTCTATGACATAAGTCACAGCAAGATCCTTTTTGCCCCACCTCCTAGAGAAATGGAAATAAAAACAAAAATAAACAAACGGGACCTAATGAAACTTAAAAGCTTTTGCACAGCAAAGAAAAACATAAACAAGATGAAAAGACAACCCTCAGAACGGAAGAAAATATTTGCAAACGAAGCAACAGACAAAGGATTAATCTCCAAAATATACAAGCAGCTCATGCAGCTCATTATCAAAAAAACAAACAACCCAATCCAAAAATGGGCAGAAGACCTAAATTGACATTTCTCCAAAGAAGATATACAGATTGCCAGCAAACACATGAAAGGATCCTCAACACCACTAATCATTAGAGAAATGCAAATCAAATCTACAATGAGGTATCACCTCACACTGGTCAGAATGACCATGATCAAAAAATCTACAAACAATAAATGTGGGAGAGGGTGTGGAGAAAAGAGAACCCTCTTGCACTGTTGGTGGGAATGTAAATTGGTACAGCCACTACGGAGAAGAGTATGGAGGCTCCTTAAAAAACTAAAAATAGAACTACGATACGACCTAGCAATCCCACTACTGGGCATATATCTGAAAAAGACAAAAACTCTAATTTGAAAAGATACATGCACCCCAATGTTCATAGTGGCACTATTTACAATAGCCAAGACATGGAAGCAACCTAAATGTCCATTGACAGATGAATGGATAGAGAAGATGTGGTGTATATATAGAATGAAATATTATTCAGCCATAAAAAAGAATTAAATAATGCCCTTTGCAGCAACATGATATGAGACTCTTACATCTGATATTTTTCTAAAACCTTTGCCTCAGTGCAGCATCTATTTTATTAGGCAACCATACAAATCCTTGTTGAGATTCATGAAGCAATGATGGCTAAGAAAACTTCCTGATATTTTTAACCCCTATTTCCCCAAGCTGACTAATTCCCTTAATGACAAGAGGGATGTCTGGTTCCTCTAATCTCTCTGAGTTTAACAAACTGGTAGGCAAGAGGGGCATGAATGAAATGCTCAGTGAATCTCTCTACTGCTGTCCTGACTCTCACATTTGTCCTTACACTCAACCTTGTTCTATTCCCAAGAATCATAATGTACCATCAGTACCTGGCTTCTCTCACTCACTCCTTATGATCTCCTCTACCTTCAGATGGAGTAACTGGGGAAGCTCATAAGTTTCCCCATTCAAAGAACTGTTCAGGTCTTCTGAGGCAAGCCTTTCTCCAGTGGTGTTAGAAAGTTATTAACTCTGGAATTACAAAATTTCAAATCTCCAAAAGGTAAAGGGAAACTCTGCCCCTGGGGCTGGTTATAATGTATATCGCAAAGACTCTCATTCCTCTCTTAAAATGCAGAAGAGGGATATAACACAGGGAGTCTAACACACCTTTCTTGGGTTTTTAAGTAATTACTAGTGAAGGGTTGGATATGCAAGACCTATTTTCATCTGATTTGCTAGCAACATAAATTTGAAAAAAAGAAGCCCAAAGTAGGCTAATCATGCTGGTTCTAGCTGAATCTTTGGTTCTGTTCCTGAGTCCTTGGAACTTGTGTTCTAATTTAGTCTAGCTTTCTGGTAAGACCTTGGGAGGTCCTGGGGCTACTCCACAGAGCAATGGGCTGGCAAAAGTGCTTTGCAACCAAAGGGCTCCTTGGCTAAATCAGCGTGGGGAACACTGCAATTAATGGCCCTTCCTCGATATTCATGTGTATTAGTGTATTAAACTGTAGATTTAACTTTGTGCAGAAAAAAAAAGGCTTTCCTTTTATAAGCTCATGTATTTCCTTCAGTATTAGCTTTCTAAACATAATGCTTTGTAAAATGCTGTTTTGGTACAATATACAATATACCTTTTACACATACAGAGAGGTACTTCTTAGATGCTTACAACAGATTTCACCCTCATCTGAGCCTTATACTCAGCTATTAATTCCTTTAATAATTTAGGATACTTGAATGGATTGGGAATGACTCAAATTTATATTCACCCAAAGGAAATATGGATTAAGAAGATTGCTTTCTCATGGGTCATTTCTCCAGAGATAGTTTGCTGAATTAAGGAATAAAATGTCAGGTCAAACTCATTTCTTATTACAATCTAGCAATCTAAATGGCAGCCATTGAGATAAGTCCAGAGGGGGTTACATTTACAAGGGAACGGGTTTATTGACTATTTAAAATCAATCCTTCTTTGCATCTCTTCGACTTTTAGAGGAATAATTTTTACAGGGTTACAGTGGTCATTCTCTTTTAAAGAAATCTTGACCCTCGATATGGTTAACTTTGCAATGGGATGTAACAAGTTGGTTACACACACACAAACATACACAGACACATGCACACACAAACACGCACACAAACACATACCCCATGTAATGACATCTGTCCCAGTGATTCATCTATCTATATAACTAGCCGCTTCTCTCAATAAGAACAGTAATATTTGATAGGAAAGGTCTAAATATATACATAAATCATCTTCCCCTCTAGAACAATTGTATTAGAGAAATATCTTTCCAATTCTTTTACATTTCTTTACTAAAAGACTACATAAGTATACCAGTAAACAGTCATGGTGTACATGCTAACAGTTTCTACTTTTAGGTACAATAAGGAAAAAAATTACTTGTATTTTTAAAAAGAGTTAAAAGTAAATCAAGGAGAAAAAAATGTTATTATGGGATTATATGAAATCATGTGTATGAAACTTTTGAAAATTGTAAAGCACTATGGAGTTTAAAGACTCATTCAATAAAAATACATTGAAATATTTTAAAAATTTTAAAAAAAGGAGAAAAATGTCCAATGCAAAAGAAGTTCATTAAAACTAAAGATAAATAATAATAAAATTGGAAGAGAAAATAAGTGGATTTTAAAAATGAGCTAAAGAAATGACTAACAAATTCATTCTTTATATTCTAAGACAGTAAACTGTGGAAATTATTTATGCTCTTTATATCATACAGTAATGTGTGGAGTGGAACATTAAGTACCTTTTGTAAATATTTGAGTTTATTTTAGTCCTATATGAGTTCAAGAACAAATAGATATTGGATAGCACAAATTTAGTCCAAGTACTAGTAACATATAAAATCTTGTCCTTTGGAATAAGATAGCTATTAAGCAATATTTTGATGTGAATGTTTCTAATGATTTAACAATTTCAAGATTGCACAAGAAGTTTAAGTATAGGCTATTTGCCTGAATACTGCCTCACACACCCTGTAATAACATGTTAAATGTAAATGCAAAAAATGTATTTGACTATTTAGATTGTATTCAAATTTGAAGCTGAGGAGATGTGTTCTTTATAAGAAACAGTTGGGTGTCAAGGTTCCTATTAACCTGTCTCATTAGGCCTTTCTTCTTTATTGTATACTGTGGACCCAATTACTAGCTAACATAGGGCAAAATGACAAATCATCCCATTATCAACCAAAAAAGACAAAACCTGAAAAATTATTTCAATATTTAAATCACTTTCAGGATTACAGTTCAAATGACACAATAGCATTGCTCAATTTAAACTTACATCTTTCTGTAAAACTGAAAAGCAGATTAAATTTGAATAATTTTACAATTTTCATTTATATGAGGTGCATTAAAATTTTACTTGCTCTGAGCTGTCAACGATGGCCTATAACCCAATTTCCAGGATTTAGAGATTATTTCCACACAGATTAGCCTTGTTGTTTATACCAGGCAAACATTCTAAGAGGCAATGCAAAATCTGTAACTATACTTCACTCCTAATTGGCCTGACTCAGGCATGCTATAACTAAGGCTCTTCACGGTATGCCATTCTCAAAGGTATTGTAGCTATTTTCTGGGAAATATCCTCTGTTAATTAATTTTCAATCCCTTTTAAAGTACAATATAGTCCTTTAACATTATTCCTAACAGTCTACTTTAAATCAAACATTACTTAGTATAGCCAAGAAAAATGTTTTAATAAATTCCTATAATACCTCAAATTTTCAATCACTATTTATTCATTTAATGTCTACGTGCTAAGCACCCACCATACCTAATGCCCTTAGCCAGGCACTTTTCAGAGTATAGATGTTCAAGTTCAGTACCTGGTCACTTTGTAGTTTATTGCAGCGGTGATATAATATAAGGCAGTGGCAAAACCTGGAGGAGGAAGAAAGGGACTGAACAGGGAGTCATAATCTGTGGGTTTTGATCATGAACCTGCTACTTTATACCTATGTGATGCTTTGAGCTCTAAGTAGCTAAAAAACTTAATCCATAATGGCTTAACTATATCGTGAAATTTATTATTTCACATAACATGAAGTCTTAAAATCGGGTTGCTCCAGGATTGGTTAATTGAGGGGCTCATTAGCCTCCCCAAAGACACAAGTTCTTCCTACTTTTGTCACCTACCTCTTGAGAATATTGATTTTATCCCTTCAACTGGCTTCCTTCAATATCCCAAGATGGCTGCCACAACTACATACCATATTACACGCCAACACAACATTCAACATTCAGTATTCAGCAAAACCATGTTTATTAAAGAAAAGGAGTTGTCCCTTCCTTTGTAACTATATGCAAAAGACTGGGCTTTTGCCACCATGAGTTTACTATGTGTCCTTTGTACCCTTTGCCGCTTCACTCAAACTGCGTTAATCAGATTTTCTCAAAAAAATTGGGACTGAGCAATGGCTTATTAGTTTGGTCTAGTTGCCCGATGAAGATATAAATTCGATTCCATGAGAAATCCTAGTACCTTTCTACTCAAAGTGAGATATCTAGTCCCCTTCTACTCAAAGTGGCATCACCTGAGAGCTGGTTAGAATGCAGAGTATCCAGCCTCTCTCCAAGATGTACTGACTCAGAATCTGCCTTTTAACAGGATGCCCAGGTGATTCATATGCACACTAAATTTTGCATCCTATCACCCTTGTAGAATATAAAATTCCTGTTTTGATCCCACACAGGTTTTGAATCCAAATATTTCATCAGAATAATGCTAACATTGATGCTTTCATAAGAAAGCATTTTCTGCAATAAATTGCTTTGAGCCAGTTTAATTCTTTAATCAGTTTTCTTTTCAGAGAAAATGTTTCTCTTTTTATTTTCTTCAAATTATTTTATTGGATCAATTCTTCTTTAAATAAATTTTACAACAAATTCAATTCACTTATCTTTTATTTTTCATATCAAGTTATAGTGTTTAACCTGCTGCCACTGTGTCTTTTTTTGAGGGGGGGCATTTCTACTAAATCCAATTTTCCTGGCTTAAATTTATCAGTTCTTTTTTCAGAAATATTTCTCTATTAATATTTAGACAATACAGATTTTACTATATTTGGTTTTAGCCACAGCTAATTTTATTTTTATTTGATTATTTCTAACTATAATTTTCTTTATGAATTAGAAAAAAATCATCTCCAAATACTTATCTTAAAACCAATTAAACAGCCGCAGCTATCCTGATATGTTGTCTACTAAGGACTTCAATGAATAAAAGGTCTTAATATTTAGGTTCAAAATGACTCATGTGAGAGCATCTTGCTTTAGCTCTGGTATCATTTGAACTCAAACTAGATTATATTAGTTTATGTTTGTACAATATAAAGACATTATCATATAGAATACTATGTGTTGGTTACTATATGAGTATCCACAAATAAAGATCCTACTGGATTATAAATGCCTGAAGAGTAAGGTCTATGTCTCTCATGTTTATTCCCCTAGAAGAACCTGTCATACAAGTGTTCAAAACAATTGTTGAATTAGCGAGAAATAATAAATATACCTATCTTCAAACACATGCTTTTAGAATTCAGAGAAGGAAAACTTGCTCTTATCTGGGTTATAAGAAGTTTTTATGGAGTAGTTGGTATCCTTCCAAAAGGTAAAGCATAATGCAAACATGGAGATGGAAAATGCCCAGAGATTTTTCTGGGACACTGTCCATTTTGATTAAGTGTAAAACATTTGTGAACTAGCATTAGAATGTAAATTTGGACAGGTGGGAAGACTTTGAAAGAGAGTCTGAACATTCTGATCAGTGAGATAATTAATCTGATAGTCAAGTGCATACTAGATGGAGATAGAGAGTGGAGCAGGATGAGAAGAAAGTAGTAAAAAAACTGGAGAAATTAATGCATAGTATATTGCAGAGGTAATACGAGCCTGTACCTAGAAAATAGGAACTGAAGTGGAATAAAAGGGATAGATCCTGAAGACACTTTGTAGCACTGGTGTCCACTGCCTTTGACCCTCTTCTCTTTTCATGCTGTACATTCTTCTTGAGGAATTTAACCCTCTGTGAAGTTATTTGCTAGGAACTTTCAAATTCTAGTTTGCTTTCCCCTAACTGTAGACAATATTTTAATCACTTTAGTCTACCTGCTGGGCATTTCTACTACCATGTTTTATATGAACTTTGGTGTCCCAAGAATAATCCTCCATGTTCTTTTTCAAATTAAGATTTGCCTTCTCAGAAACTACCTGGTGACATGTAAAAACAATCTTATATACTACTGGTCATGCAGGGCTACTAATTACACCTCTTAATTTGCTCTTCCAGTTTTCTCCCTGCCAATTCCCACTCCTACTGCCTCTACTACACTCAGGGCCTTATTATCTTCCACTTACCTTTACAGTTTTTTTTCCTAACTTGTCTTCCTGTCTTATGTCTCTCTCCTCCCAGTTCATCCTTCACACAGCTAACAGACTAATCATTCTGATATGCAAATATAACATGTCACTCTTTGACTTAAAATCTGTCAATGGTTCCTAAATCTTGTCTTTGGGAAATGTAGTGAGTTATAATGGAAAGGGCAATATGATTTAGAATCGGACATGTAAATCTGAATCTTAATTCTACTATATATTAGTCATGTGGCCTTGAGCAAGTTATTTATCTGGTCCTCAGTTTCAAAAAACTTTCCTTATAAGACTATTCCAAAAATTAAATGAAATTGTATACATAAAGTGCTTAGCACAGCACATAATGGGCATTGATTAAATACATATGTAAGAAAATTACCATTGAAAAATAGACAATAATAAATTGTAAAATATTCTGGGCAAAACCAAGATTGAATATTTTCTTAGCCTAATATGGCTAAATACCATCAATTACCTAATGAGGAAGCAATGAAGTTAATATTAGGATCAGTGTTAATTGTTTAGGAAAACACAATTCAATTTAACTGTAGAATTACCTATTTTTGGTGAATCTTGGCTTATATCGTAATAAAGTCATACATAAAGAAACCCTCTTTGTTATGTTGGTTATTGGTCTCTGAACCAAGTAAACCCAAGTACTATGTCTTGAAAAAATCCTGGTGTCCTATATAAGCACATTAGGTTGGCTCTACTGCTTTTGGATTTGTGTCCAAGTTAAGTGGCATTTCTGTCTGGGCATGCCACATGGTAACTGATGGGGAGAGAAATGGCAAGATGTGGCCACCTTTGGAAGGAAAGAGAATTAGCTGTGATGGAAGTTGAGGAAGTGAATGGGATGAAATTTATCTTTTGGTGGTGGAGGGAAAAGAAATATAGGCTTATGCTTTGAGTTATATTTTTCTAGAATTAAGAGATATCTAACCTTCTTTGTAGATAATGAATAGGAAGAAGTGAGAGAATCAACCTGTCTCTCAGGTTGCATATAACTGAAGAATCAGATGAGGTAGGGGGTGTAATCAGAGGTAATACTTGATAAAGGATCCTTGATAAAAAAGAAAGGATATTTGATAAAGGTAATCCTTGATAAAGTTAAGTCTTGATAAGAAGGAAGAGTCCTATTCTATTGAAATAGAAAGAAAGGGGTCAAAGATTCTTGGAGTCCAGATAAATTTGTGACCATGAGTGATTTCCAACCTTGTTTGCACATTAGCATGACCGAGGGAGCTTCAATAAAATGACAGTAATGGGGCACCATTCCGGGATTCTGATCTAATACATCTGGACAGAGATTGGGCATGGGAATTTGTTTAAGCCCCCAGGTGATTTTAATGTGCAGCCAGGGCTGAGGACTACAGAGTTGCTTTGAGGTAGAGGAGATAAAATGGAAGGGAAATGATATTAGGAGAGATTGTCTTGATCTCAGTAGCTATGAGGAAAGTAGTTTTTTCCAGGATGAGGGAAGTGTTTATAGGATGGGGGCAGGGAAATCGTTGAAGGTTGTGAAAAAGCTTCCATTTCTTGTCATACTCCTTCTGCCTACATCTGTATGTGATAAGTAATACTTAAAGACATCAAGAACACACCCTACAACAAAGAGGAGCTTCATGGAACCATCCATCCATCAAATTCCCAAGGTGATGTTTAGCGGAAATGGCGGTGGCTGATTTAGAAAGAAGAGATGGCACAAGGAGTGGCTTAGTGGCATATTTTTCTTACCCACATTAGAGGAAAACCCAAGAAAAAAAATTAGAGGAAAACCCAAGAGAAAAATTTACATAAAGAAATCCCCAAACAAGGGCACTGTTAACAATGTGTATGTGTGTAGATTATACTTGCAGTATGTATTATGAATTTATACTTTTATTCAACAACCTATAATTCTGCCACATAAAACATCTAATATAGGAGAGCCCAATTAGGCAAACCTGATACATGAAAATATACACAAAAAAATCAATGGAGAGTTTACTGGAAATTTTAAACTTCAAAAAATATTTCCAAAGGTTTCTAATAGTCCTATATGTACATATGTAAGTATGTATATACATGTATGCATATATATAGTTATACATATATATTCACACACAGTCTTTAGATATATATAATATTGTTTATGTATAATTTTAAATTTGCATATATAATATCCATCTGTATTGAAGTTCTAAACAGAGACTTATATATTTATATTTCATGAAAAATAATAGAAATAAAAGCACAGAAATAAGCTACCTTAATGCTTTCACCAAAAAGGAATATTCAACTTTCCTAAGGCTAAGGTGATCTTTATCACAGGTATATCTTTGAGAATTGCTTTGGCAGCCTGCAGTTGGAATAGGAAACAAAATCTTAAAATTTTATGCTGGGGTATACTAACAACATGCAATAACTTCTCTCAGCTTTTTCCTGTAAGAAATGTAATATATACCAAAAGTGTGATAATACTGAAAGAACAATAAGAAAACCTTCCCTAGTTCTGGGCTGCATTAATTCAAGTCCAT
Organism: Stenella coeruleoalba; assembly: GCF_951394435.1. Classification (NCBI taxonomy): domain Eukaryota; kingdom Metazoa; phylum Chordata; class Mammalia; order Artiodactyla; family Delphinidae; genus Stenella; species Stenella coeruleoalba. Next base: position 66,615,285 of record NC_137148.1, read on the forward strand.
GTCTACAAACTCAGAGGCAGGGACACCCTCACAGGGCACTCTGCCCATCTCACTCTGCACTGATTAGAACAGTTACGGAGCACTGTGATCATTTCTGAGGACCACATTTTAAAAGAGCTAATATCTTGTATCTTGTAATAATCTATAATGGAAGAGAATGTAAAAAAAGAATATTATATATATATATATACACACACACACACACACACATATATATCCGAATCACTTCGCTGTACACCTGAAACCAACACATTGTAAATCAACTATATTTCAATAAAAATTTTAATAAACATATAAAAATAAATAAAAGAGCTATTAAATTTAAAAAAAATTGTATGGAGAGAAAGACAAATGAGTTGGCTAGGATTACCATACTTTACTTACAATGTGAAGGTCAGAAAGTGGCTAGAAACTCAGGGAAGTTTTTTTAAAGGAAGGACAACTTATTAATTACAAAAATCCAGCAATGGATGGAGTTTCCTGTAATTGGAATTATCTAGGCACAGGCTCAATGCTTATATGTCTATAAAGTCTGTGTTCAAAGGATTCTAAACATCAGGTCTGACTCATCACATCTGATTTTTGATCTGGATGACCTTAAAATCTCTTTCTAAATCTACAATGTAATTATTAGGAAAAGAGACACATGCAGGAGACAACCAGTTAATGGTATAAAGGTGTTTGGGTTTTTCTTGTCTAAGTATTTTAAATATCTTATATGTGAAATACTTTATATACATATTTGCATATCTAAATGCAAGTAATATTCTTTAAAAAATTACATTTGTCAGAAAGCATTTATCTACAATTTTGTTATTTTGTTTACTTCCAACCTTGTAACCTCTACTTCATAAGCATTAAACATGAGGTTAAATGGCTTTCCCTAAGGAGGAGATGCATCAAGAATTCTAAAAATATCTTATCAACTAAGCAAAGCAATTTTCTACGATATAGCTGGGATATGATAAATAGCCCAAGAGCATGTATATTGGATTTTTGTTTATTCTTAGGTCTGTATTTATATATTCATAATATAGAAGGGCTTAAAGGATATTCAGTTAAACATGTATCTTGAAGCATCTGACAGATTGTTGCGATGCTGTGGATTGCCAGTTTCTGGGATTTGGTTTTATCATGAATGAGGCAGTATTTTCTGTCCTCTCTAGGTTATGTCCAGGGAGGAACACTAGGGCACCAATTCTGATTTCTAGAGTAGCAGAGTCACAGGCGACTTAACAAGTGGGGCGCAGCCAGGGCCCATGAGCTGTGGCAGCCTGCACTTCCGGACTGCGCCTTCCTTGAGTTTCTCACACGACCTCAACCATTGTTCTACTTCTCCCAGACCTCATCACTTCAAAAACTCCTGCCACAGACTGACTAGTTTCAGTAATTGTAATCGTTTGGTAGGACTGTAATAACCAAGTACCACAGACTAGTGGCATAAACAACAGAAATTTATTTTCTTACAGTCCTGGAGGCCAGAAGTCTGAGACCAAGGTGTCAGAGGATGGCTGACTTTTCCCTGTGTCTTTACATGGTTTTTCCTCTGTGTATATCTGTGTCCTAATTTCCTCATCTTATAAAGACACCAGTTATATTTGATTAGGGCTTTCACATATGACCTCATTTCACTTTAATTACCTTTTTAGAGTCCCCACCTCCAAATAGAGTCACATTCTAAGGTACTAGAGGTTAGGACTTCAACATACCAATTTGAGGGTGGGGTAGACACAATTCACTACATAACAACGATTTTAAAAAGTAGTAATACACTAAGCTGATTTTTTATATGAAATACTTGTTTGACACCCTTTTTTTTTCAAGCTTTGATTAGATGTTTTTGCCTTATGGAATCTTGGTAAATTTAAGAAGATAACTGCACTTTCAGGCAAAAGTCTGGATACTATTTTGAAGTTGTGACTTAGTTGATAATTCTACCTGTTCACTACTTATTACCAGAGAAGCTCTAACTAAAGATGACACAAAAACCTTTTTAATAACTTAAAATATTACCAGATTTGCCAGACTTATTAGCACAAAACTTCTTTAAAGTTTGTTAACATGCCCCATGAACCATAAGAGAGAGAAGTGCAAAGTGGTATTTGAAAGGTGTACTTCTTCTTTACATATGGAGAAATCAGTGTTTTCTTTTTCCTATGAAAGAAATTCTCAGAAAATAATTCATGCAAGATTGCTAAGTGCCTTTCTTATTTAATTAAAAATAAAGTTTTATCTGAAGTGGATTAAACACAACTACTGTTTAATTAAACCAAAAACCTTTAAGAGGATCATTCCAATAAGATCAATTAGCATTCTGTTCCATATTGAACATAATAAGAAAGGCAATTCTTGTATTCCACTGGCATAACCTTTAAAATATGCTTGGCCTTTATGACATATCTATATGGCATTTCTTTAAAAATCCGCATAGTTAAACAGAAAAAATTATATACTAAGTTTAATGTTAGTGCTCATTTAAAATAGAAGTTATTCAAAAAATAGAACTAATAAATCTTATTTGACAACTGGTACTTCTCATTAACTTGAGAATTCTTCATGAAAAATATATTCCCATAGGTGAAAAAAAAAGAGACTTAAACTTTAGATTAGGGAACTGACATACTGAACAAATACAAGAAGAATTTGAGTTTACATATTCCTTTTTAGATCTGAAGAGTTTTCAGTCAGGGTTTTTGAAATATTTGCTTTAAATTTCTGAGTCACACAGCTTAAATACACATAGCAAGATCTTATTAATGCCAATAGCAGTTTGAAAAAAAAAGCTTATATTTTCAAGTATTTGTATGAAACAGCGAGGAAAACTTCAAGTAACAAAAAAAAATATCAAAGTGACCTCTGACCACTGTTGCTTTGTGGTACAGTGATTATTAATGGAAAATTTAAAGTATGCCTTACACTTTAAGAAATATACATGACACTTTGCTGCCAAATATATGCAGTTATATTTTTCCATTGAAAATATTTTGAAATGTGCTCTAAGACAACTAGGTGAGTGGTTGAGAAGATGTTTGAGTGTAACATTCAACAATGCTCAGGTGGGCTAAGTGACCCTTCAGAGGGATCTGGCCTCAGGCAGGCTCACCAGGGAAAGCCAAGCCACCTGACAGGGCAGAGCTTCAGAATGCTCAGGTTTGAGCAGCTCCTTAGTTCTGAAGGTCATATTTTCAGGCCTTGTAGGGCATCAGCCCCAGCAGGTGCACCCATTAAGGAGCTGCCAGGGGTTGCCCTCAGGCTCTTTTTATATAATTAGCTTCTCTGATCCACTATTCCAGTATAGGATGTTTCTCTGGAGAGATGGTGCCTAACTCCTACACTTTCTTTACTACTTGCATATTGCACTGCTATGTCCCTTGCTATTTTGGTGATTCAAGTTGATTATTTCCTGGCCAACACCCAAATTTGCATTTGAAAACTCCAATCACTTGACCAGTAAGAATTATTAACGAATCTTCTTCATCTTTTCCATACTTTCTTAAAATTTTTTTTTCTTGTCTTGTTTCAAAATTGATCTAAAGCAACCTACAAGATACAATTAATTCAAAATTATTAAAATATTAATCAGTTGGCATGTGACACCTAAAGAAATAAGATTTGGGGGAAAAAATGTGTCTAGAGCTCTAATACACTTTCCTGTGAGCCATGAGTTACCTCTAGACAGTTGTACTCTGTGGGATATACTAAGTTAGTGATCTGGACTCTGAGTTGTACTGGGACGACATTTTAACATGATAGTCAGACAAAAAAGGGTCTGTTCTCTTAAGCCCCATGGCTATTTTTCTGACGCAAGAACAAAAGTTCCCTCTCTCCCTGAACAGTCCTTTCTAGAGGTGAGGCTCTTTTGGGAGGGAAGAGGGGGCACTGGCTGGCTTGTTGCCACTCTCAACTCAGCAGAATACAGGGCAAGATTCTGAGCACACTGGAAAGAGTCCAGGCTGTCCTGTTGGATATAAAAGCTGTGTGCAGCTACTGCATGAAATTAGAAGACCAGATATTTGATAGTTATAAAGGCTTCAGCATTTAAATTTACTCATTTTAAAAGAGTAATTTGTTATGTATTTTCTAAATAATCAATTTTACTAAAATTAGAAGAGCTGCACTTCGCAGGTGCATAATTACACTTTCCATTAAACACAAACACAGATGCTCGCAACAAAATTAGATGCGATCATTTCATTGAGAAAAGAATGGCACTTGTTTCCCATTTTTCATTTTTGATTCAAAAATATTAAACTAAGCTTTGGTTTTTCTCAAAGACCAAAGGATATGTTGTACCCAGTATTTTAATTTTTTTCCCCACATTTTAGTGGGAATTAATGATCAGGTCATTCTAGAAGTAACAGAAAGAAACTTTATCAGACTGTAGGCTAGGCCTCCTTCACTATAGTCATGATAATCATCACCATGTCATAATCAACTCTACAAGATAGGCATCACAAAAAGCAAATGTGCCTTCAACCAATCTAGAATGGTCCTTGTTATAATTTACTGTAAATTTATAATTTACTGTATAATTTACTGTATCCATGTCTACTGTATCCATGTGGGGAAAAGACATTGCTTATGTGACAGGCAGTGTGGAATAACCTTCATGGATGTCCTTTCATTTCAGCTCCACAAAAATCCCTTGAGAAGCCCTGGGGTGGTGAATTCATTTGCCCTGCTAATAAAGACAGTAAGAAGCAGAGCTAGAATTGAACCACAGAAATTGGAATCTATCCTGGCATTTCATCTCCTCACCAGTCAATAAATCCTCAGAAGATCAAGCCTTCTCTAGCCTTGGTAAGACTGGCCACACCACTGTTATCAAGTCTCAGGATATAGGTCCTGTAGGCAGAGTGAGAGACCCCTCTCTGCACTTGACCTTTTGGAAGACAAAAGAGTCATGGAGATTTACTTTTATTTTCCTGTGATTTTGCTTTTTATCATAGACTGTAAGACCATATTGATGTTTCTAAATTGGGCTTATGAAATTAGAATGAATTTCTCAAACCAACATGACCTTAGGAATGATTAAACTGAATCGCACGTCAGAATTCTCATCTATTCATTTAAGCATCTGTATAAATAGAGCTTTTTATTTTAGACTTCATGCAACTTTAGGGGCAACAGGGAGCAAAGTTGATATAATGTCTAAATCTCAACAAAGCTATGCTGATTAATTTAGCTTTCTTATGCTAGAATCATAATCTCAATTCTCTTCTCCAGCTCTTATTATAGAAACTTTTCAGTTTTAATATTAAATGATGTGGTTTAAAATTTTCTTAGCTGGAGGATTAAGAAATAAATCAGTTACATTTTAAAAAATGATGCTCTCTTAAAATTAGATTAACTTAATTCATAATAAATATTTATTAGTTACAACTAACTCATGCTTATATTCTAGGTCTCAGCTCAAACATCACGTTCACAGAATGTCTTCCCTGATCCGCAGGCCAGATCAAATTTCTATTATATGTTCTAATAGAGTCTTCTATATTCCCAGGATACTCATTTTTCTTTTCTTTCTTGTTTATAGCTCTGTCTTTATGAGCAATAAACTTCATAAGGGCAGGAAACTTGTCTTTCTTCTTCACCTCTGCATCCCCAGAGTTTGGAGCTAGAATTCATTCAGTAAATATCTGCTGAATGAGTGAGTGATACCGAGTACTCTTGCAAAAATGTGCAAATTTTGTTTAAAAATCTTATAGGATAGCATAATAAAAAGTATTGAAATGAGAACCAATAATCACTCTTTGCGTCATTTCCTCCTGAGTAGCCTGAATTGAAGGTTCGGGATAAATAATGATAAACACCCAGGAGACCTCTATCCTGGGAACGGCAACTGGGAACACAACATGTGGCTCCTGGGGTAGGTATGTGTAGAGTCAGTGCAATCAAATCTGTGCTTTTGTGGAGGATCATTCTGGGTTCGGCCTGTATCAGATAGGGTCTTAAGGCACAACTATAGACATGATACTTTTCCTCCCTGTATAGCAGGCAGGTTATCAGTAAGAAAGATAGGCATTTTTATTTCCATTTCTGGGATGATATCCCATCTACTTTAGAAATAAGGAAGCTGGACTTCAGAAGAGGCAGGTCAACTGCCAAGGGGCTACTCTACTTTTTCCTACGTTGTAAGGCTAACCTTTCTGAACACCTCATTTTAAGACATTACTTTGGAGTCATACCTTATTCCCAAGGCCAACAAATCTTAGACAGGTAGGAATTTTAAGGAGACATGCATTCAACATCGATAAGGGGATGATTCTAAAAGCCACTAAAGACTTAAGGGATTACTGTACAATGCGATTGCAAAAGTATAAAATCTTAGTTCTGTGAGAGAACTTATCTCATTTAGAGCTGCTTGAGAGCTAACAGTTTCTTCACTCTTATTAAAGTACATCTTTCCCTTTCTGATGTTTAGTCTCTGCTTGTCAGGAAAAGATCAATGTCTTTCACTGAGAAGGTAAGGAGCTTGGCCAAACTTGTAAGACCTTGCTTTCCCCAGCTCCCCTAGTTGAACCCCATCTCATTCAAAACTAGACCAAGCCTGACTTGAAGTAGGAGGTATTACGCACCTTCTCTCCCTATCTGTCGGGTCACCTCAGGTTTGCAGTGTATCACTGTACAGGTTGTGTCCACACAGGGCATCCAGCTGAGGGGGCTGGGTTCTGCTCACCAAGTGCCTGGTCTCACTGGTCCACTCAGAGGAAGGGGCACTTTCACACAAACATACCTTATGGGCATGCAGTGGCCCGAGCTTACTCTTATTCTAGGGCTGTGATGTTCCCTTGTTTTCCCCCACCAGGCTCCTGTTCTGTCCTCATGTGTCAGCTCCCAGTGTCAGGCCAGCTCTACTGAACTTTGGTATCACTCTTTTTTTTTTTTTTTTTTTTTTGCGGTACGCGGGCCTCTCACTGTTGTGGCCCCTCCCGTTGCGGAGCACAGGCTCCGGACGCGCAGGCTCAGCGGCCATGGCTCACGGGCCCAGCCGCTTCGCGGCATGTGGGATCTTCCCGGACCGGGGCACGAACCCGCGTCCCCTGCATCGGCAGGAGGACTCTCAACCATTGCGCCACCAGGGAAGCCCCCTGGTATCACTCTTGAGACAAGAACTGGTCCTGCTCAGGACACATCTCTCCTACTGAACACTTCTCTCTTATTAACTACAAAACTGCTACAGTGGTGTTCTAGTCATTGTGCCGATTCTTTGCTGGTACCTAGGCTAGTGTGTGTGTGTGTGTGTGTGTGTGTGTGTGTGTAAGTATGTCCCTTGCAATATTTGGGACACCTTTATATTAAACAGTAATTCATTATTTATTCTTAACTAAAAACTAGATTTTTTATTTGGCAACTTTAAATTAAAGAAAGTGCTATATATAGTTTCACTGGTAACTGATTCGTTCTGATTAATAAAATAATAGTAACACATTTTTATAGTAATTTTTAAGCACTTTACTATGTTAATTCATTTTGTCCTTAACACAACCCTATAAGATACTACTGTTACTATTTAGAAAATGAGACTATTGAGACACTAATGTGTAGAATCACTCTTCCATAGTCCCACAACTGGTTAGTGGCAGAGAAAGGGTCTGAACCCAGACAGTTCTGCTATAGAGTTTACCATCTTAACATTACAAAATACCTTTTCTTATCAAATATACCAATTAATTTAAAATTAACTCTATAAACTGCACATACATTGACAAGTTTTGAAAACATTATTTAACAGACTTTCAATAAACACCTACTTTAAACAAGGCCTCTTTATGAGACAGAAACAGTAAACTTAATACTCTATCTTCACTGAACATATTTTACTCTCTTCAAATGTTACTTCAGAAATTGGTAGTATCTCACGGTAATTGTTAGGAGTATCTGTTATTGCACTACACATATCAAAGGACCAATTAACAAAAATCTGTGATAATTCCATAATAACGCCATAATTCCATACACTAGACTTTAATTCTATCTATCTATCTACCTACCTACCTACCCACCCACCCACCCAGCTACTTTTCATAGCCAGAGGATACTAGAGATACGGAAACCAACACAGATCCTCTTTCTCGGATTTTAGATCTGGTTCTATGTGAGTATGCTCAGTACAACCTATTTCCTATAGAATTAGGAGAAACTAAAGATTTGTTGTTGGATTAATTCGTTTAATAAAAGTCAGATCAATATAAGGCTGAAATTTTTGAATTCGGCCTACTGGTACAATGACACTTCCTTAATTTGAAGTATCTGATACTCTTCTCCTAAGGTACAGTTAGATACACACTCAAATAACTTTCAATTCAACATATCTAAGCAAGTCCCATTAAAATGGTAGCCTCTAAATGAATATGTTTATCAGTCAAGCCATAAATTACCAATTCCTTTCTCTCCAATTTCACACAGTGCAAGAATCCCTCAATATATAACCAGAAATGTACATTTCTATGCCCATTCTAGACCTAAAAACATCAGAGTCTTTGGGAATGGCATTTGGGCATCCACATTTTCAGCCAGCTCATGCCAGCTGATTCTGAAGCAGGAGGTCTCTAAACCACACTTTGAGAAAATGACTTTGACACCAACATGCAAAAAGATACAAGCAGCTGGTGGTGTGCTTTTTCCCAGTGAGGGCGTAAAAGCTGCTTTATTTTTAGAATTTCCCCTATTTCCCATTATGGAGCTTTGAGGCGGGTGTAGAGACATACATATATATATACTTAGTGTTACATTCTAAGTACTCTTAGATCCATTACCTTGTATATACAGCTCCTTCCACATCACCAGGCATATACCTAACAGAACAGATGGGTCCTGTGGTACTCATGAAGGACTATCAAACCCTACAGCTTTGGGATTAAAATCCATAGTGCTTCTCATGAAAGAAACAAAAGCTGAGCCTCATATAGTTGGTAGCATGTTGGGAGAAGGGAAAAAGGTGACTCAGAGTTTAACTGGAATGACAGTTATTCAATTACCCTTGCTTTTATTTTATTCATTTACTTTCAGCCCTCTTAACCATATTTGGTTTTGTCAGCTATGTTGCCTATAAAATGGTAATAATAATCATTATACAATGCCACAATGATAATACAATTTTGAATACAATCTACAAAATTTTATTTTAATTTTAAAACTATAGATATCATATAAATAGGTACTAATTAATCATTATTATAGGTAAATATCTCTTGATTTCTCTCATATTGGATAACCTTGGATAAAATGCTTTTTATCTGCTTTTAGCTTTCTCTATCAAAAGCCACTGAGCATGTAGAAGAGAAAATGTATGGGGCAACAGAAATCATATTCAAAGAGACTGCAGTCTCACTTCTTAAGTGAGGAAAACCTGCAAGGAACGTATCTGTAAAATAATGGTGCGTTCATAGTTCTGAGCTTGCTTTGCTCGACAGATGGATGCTACAAAATGCCCATTGCATGTGTTTAGTGTCCTATTTTACTGTAAAACAGCAACTATCCTAATATGAATTCTATGTTAAAGTTTAATGCATGTCAGTTACAAAAGCTTCCATCACTGGAATGAAGAGAGAGACCTTTACACCGTGAATACAGAGAAGGCAAAGCCAAAGGGTATGAACATTTTCAGGAGGGCCAACTTTACAGTTTATTGAAAGATAAGTTCCAATGAAAATCTGTCATTTTAAATGAGAGGGAAACAGTTTTAAAGAAAATTATCAGGTGCACTTTTCAACAAATGGGAGAGAATTTTTTTTACCACTTGAGCTGACAAACATTTGTGTGCTGTTGTGAACTTCTCTAGCTAATAAGCTCATTAGCTTATAGGAACTGTTTCTTAAGAGGCAAAACTGTTCACATGTTACTTTCTGTGCTTAGAGTGGTCAATGTTCAGAGCCCATTTTATTCATGACATGGGTTGACTACGCTTCAGGCACACCTGGGCTAACTTTAGCTTATGTGCAACATTCTTTCTGAAGAGGAAATGAAAATAATGCTTTGAAAGCGCTTAGGCAATTTTAAATGCTTGGTTTGTACATATATGGACATAGAATTGATGAAGTTGTGATATTGAGTAGGTCTATCACAAAAATAGAAGAATGAAGTGAATTGGAAAACCATATTTCCAAATACACATATTTTGCATATAGTTTGCTGTACTGAAAAAAAAAACATGAAAATCACGAACAAAATTCACACACAAAAAAGGCTACTAAGGTTAGACTTCTTCGTACATGATGTCAGATGCAAACAGCCATGAAAAATGGCACTCAAAGGAAAAGAGAGAAACCGGAATTTTGAGTCAAGTTCTGATACTTACAGGATTAAGTCATATAACCTCTATAAATTTTTTTTTCCTATTTTGGGACAGAACACTTTACATAAGTAATTATATGTCTCCAGATTATTATAAAGATACAGATTATTAGAAAAGCCTTTTGAAAACAACGACGTGCTACAGAAATGCAAATTAATTAATACAGAATATTCTAAAGTGCTTTCTGGAGATGTTAAGGTAGTTATTTTTAATTAATTAATTAATTTAAATATATAGTTTATTTTTTTTAAGATTTTTTGATGTGGACCATTTTTAAAGTCTTTATTGAATTTGTTACAATATTGCTTCTGTTTTATGTTTTGGTTTTTTGGCTGTGAGGCATGTGGGACCTTAGCTCCCCAACCAGGGATCTAAGCTGCACCCCCAGCACTGGAAGGTGAAGTCTTTACCACTGGACCGCCAGGCAAGTCCCTTGGTAGTTATTTTTAAAAAGCACTCTGTGACCAAATAAGTTTGAAAATCACCAAATAAAACAAATCTCTTTCCTATAGGATTCTTAAGCATCCTATGTTAATATTCATCTGAATCAGTAAGAACAGAGAAGAGGATATAGACTTTACTAAATATATTTCAGCATAGAATCTTTTTTTTTTTTTTTTTGTGGAGAACCTTATAGAAACTGTTTTTCAGGGTACATTTTGAAAAATGCTGATAAAAATGACCATTGGGGGAGAAAGGGAATCTAATTCGTTTTAAAGAACACACATCTTCAGGATGGAAGAGTGATACACATTATCCTAATTTCATCAGTTCATAATCAGACTGAGAAAGAAAGGAACTTTTAGAAACTCTGGGTCTGTAGTCAGGGGGACTGGATTCTGCTGGTAGAACTACGTGAAGAAAAGATGCATCTGGAAAAATAAAAATTTTGAATGCCAGGACCAGGAGCTAAGAGAGCTAAGACTGAGGTCAGCTATGGCCCTGTGAGAGCCAGGGCAGGGCTGAAACTCCACAAAGACGAAAATGAGCCGATGATAAATAGGCAATGAGCCTTCAGAGGGTAGGCTGGAGCCCTGATGCAAGACCAAAGAGGAGATAAACCAAAGAACAAGGACCCAGGAAAGCTCAGATGAGAAGAGGGCACAAGGAGAGGGCAGTCAGATGTGCACCAGGTTTCGCAGGGAGTAGCGGGCAGGCCAAATGGAGGGAGCAGCATTGGATATCTAGACAGACCTGGGCAAGGAGCTTAAGTCATGAGTTAAGAAGTCAAAACTCTGGTTGGCCTTGATATTGAACCCACAATCTGTCCTGGCCAAGGAAATTGATATCTATTTTCCTCTGAAATATATACTAATTCCAGAAAGTGATTAAAATATATACTAATTCCAGAAAATGATTAATTGGTAGGCAGCTATGTCCTTAGGCACATCATAAAGGATATGAGAGAATATTCTAACCAAAGGCTAATACGGAAATGGGCAAGGGTAGATGGACCTACAATTTCCAGTAGACATACTATGCCAAAGAAATACAATAGCAGCATAAAACGGAGACACAAGAAACTTAAAAGTCATTTCACTGAGCCATGTTTTCCTCACAGAAATGCTAATTTAATAGTGAAAGAGAAAATGAATGTAATATTTGCTATAAATAAATTTATTTTATGTCAACATTAGCTGGCAAATAAATACTTCACAAATGAAAGACACCTTACTCATAAATGTAAATGAAAACTGAATGACCTATTCATCATAGCACCACTGGCTTCGAAGAAAAAGTACAAAGATCTCTAGTATAAACCAAAGTAACCAGGCCAGGTGAGCTTAACTACAACCAAGAGTGTTGGGCAAAGAAGCGCTGTCTAAAATGTGGTGTGTGCACAAAGGACACACCATCAAGTTGTAGGAAGAAAGCTAGAATTTTCATCATATTTCCTATTTGTTTTATCTTAAACCAAAAAAATAGATATTCTATTTTCTAAATATTTAACTTGTGTGTGTTCAATGTTTAACACCGTAAGGGGTATACAATTTTTACAGTGCAGAAGCACAGATTTAGAGGGCAAGCTGGATCCAAAGAGGTACCAGAAGCTCTCCTTCAAGAAAGGTATGGCCAGAGATATGCTATGCACTGGACCCTGGAAGAGCTTCCTAATCCAACAAACATTCCCTGAAAAAAGGAATCCCCTCACTCACTAAATGGTTTACAAAATACTGTGGTAAAAATCATTGCGTGAGTTTCCTGGTGTATTGAGCTCCCCTTGTACTGCTGACTGGCTGTGCAATCTTTAGCAAATCTCTCAGACGCTCTGTAGCCTCCTAAAACAGAAATAACAGTCACTGAGAGGGCTGCTTTAAAGACAAAATGAGATCACTGATTAAAGTTGATTCCCATTTTATTTAAAAGCCTTCACAAATGCTCATCTTACTTGAAACAGTATTCCCAAGCTCTAAATTTTACTCATTGGCATATTTTCAGTTCATATTTTTAGAGGGAAATGATTACTATTCTTATAACTATATTTTGTTACTATAAAGATAGATAATATGCCACAAATTAAAATTTATTTGCATACAAAGGAATCAGAAGTCATTCAGTTTTCATTATCATAAAAACACGAACGGGCCTGCCGTGCACATACAATTCTCTTAAATCCTGCTGTTCAGTTTTTCAGTGGTTTCAAATATGGCTTCTAAGTAGAAGCATTCAGCTTCCCACATTCCTGTTTATTGCTTTTGGAATGTTGAATCCATAACAATTAGGGCATCAGTAATCACACCTGCAGGTGGACACGATGCCGAATCTATTTTTCAATTCCTTGCACGTGGTATTGTATTTTGTTATAAGAGGGGTTGCAAAAATATTTATTTGAATTAAAAAATTATGAAGCCATTTAAAATAACCTCCGAACCACAAAGCTTCCATCCAATTTCCATGTACCATCGGGGCTTGCCTTCCACAACTGCACCCCCCACTCAATCTGATCTACTCCTTCCTCTGCCACCAGAACTATTGCTTTGTGTATTTTTCATGATGTGCTATATGTAAATGCTAATGTATTAGTACTTCCTAATGGCTTGATAGGTCTCATTGCCTCCTCTTAGGGAATTCTTTTCTTTCAAGCTGTTTAAAGAGAGATATAAAACAAAGAAATGACTCAAAATGAGAATGGGTGGAAAGGTAGGGGAAAATTTGGGGGTATTGAGTAGATATAATATGCAGAATATAAAAGTTAACTTTTTTAAAGGTTAATTTTAAGATTATACGGCTATACCATAACACTAATGAAATTATACGATGTTGTTAACTTCACCAGAAATTATCTGGTAGGTTTGGTAATTTTCTGACTACTTTGGATTTGGCCAATCATCCTTTAGATACTAGAATCTTAGTGGTGTGAGAGTTTTTTTAAAAGGGAAGGTTGCCTGAGAGGTTATCTTTTTTTGTAATAGCTACATTTTAGAAAAAGAGCAAAAACTGATCCCAGAGTATTGCCTTCAAAACCAGATTTTCGGAGTTCGAATTATGCCCTCAGTACAGCTACACTGATGTTTATGGCACTTTTCTTTGCTCTCTAAGTATTTTCTGTATAAGTATCCTACTCAATTGTGTTTTGCTCATTAAAAGTTTTTTTCCTAATGGATCATGGAGATTTCCTTTGATATTATAAAATTATAAAAAAAATTAAAGATGAATTCATAATCCAAGCAAAGTATAGACCTCCTTTGATTCATTTCATACACTCCAAAATATATTACTACTTATGAAAGATCGAAGATGTTTTACAATCCTGCATAAATTGTTTCATTATTTGATCTCTTGTAGATCTGCTTTATAACTGAAACCTTTGTGCAGGCTTACTGTTTACTAGATATGAAAGACTGAAATAGTGAATTGGAAATCAGAATATTCCTTCATATTGCCAAATGTTTCCCAGTGGCTTAGAGGTCCCTTGATCCTCAAAAACCTTTCCTTTAACTCTTCTGTAAATAAATTGTCCAGAGAGCAAGGGAAGTTAATGGCTTTAATGAAGTTATAAAATTTATGGCTAGAATACTCCCTTTTAAAAATCTGAAATGGACTAAATTAAACAAGGCTTATTTAATTTGAAAACCTAAATTCAATTGCCTCCTTACACATTTCCACAAAATTAGTACTGAAATGAAGCTGTGTAGGGTTAGCTGCAATTTTGACAAAGGTCAGCATTAAAATGTGCAGTCTAACAACTCTATTAATTCTACTAATTTGGTTGAAATACTATGCAGTCTACCTTAAATTAGCAAATGTCCCATGAAATAGACCAAAAGGTCATTTCCTAAGTAACACTCTGACATTTTTCATCCTATTAGTCATTTATATTATGCTACCCTTTATGAAATCTGAAAAAAATTTTCATAGATTCAATTCTGGATGATGAATTATCCATTTTATATAGTCACCACCAATAAACAGGGCAATAAGTATATACACAGTGTATTCACTATAAGAGAATTTATGATGTCTTATTTAAAACAAGTTTTTAATCAATCCAAGTTAATTCGTAGAGTGTTCTTTGTTTAGATGCATCTACTGTAGCACAATATTTCTTCACAATTTAGAAGATTATCATCAGTAATGTCCCTACTCCTGATAGAATGTCACTAAACATCTCAACCTCATGCTGAATTTTAATCAGTTTGTATAATCTGAGCATAAATAAAAAGGAATTTACTCAATCTGTTGAAAAGGCCCTGAAAATGAACATTAAAAGCACATAGACATTCTAAGAAGAACATGATTTCATGATTGCCAAATGACATAATGTTCATTTTAAATTATTAATAATATTATTATTACTCTCAGGTAAAGAATCTGAAAAACAACTGATGCTGCCTAGGTAAAAATATTTAAAATTTTTGTTTGCCAATGCAAATTTATGTAATCTATCAACATTGCTCACAGTATGCAACTGATCTAATGATATATTACTTTATATTTCATAGTTTTATTGGTAATTTCCTTTTGGAAGAAGCAAAAATATGTATGCATATCTTCATCCTTGGTCATCATTGGTGGTGTCAGATGATGCTCTCCTGAGTTTTCAGAAGCCACCAGAAACAGAAAGAAGGGAACTACTTGTTGCTGGGTACCCACTATGTGCTTCCTCGGTTCTGTAATTTGTTTTATTTAATCCACCTTGAAACCCAACAAAATTTCTGGGTTTTTGTTTAGAAACTAACCACAGGAGATAATAATAGTTTGCTTCTAAAAGATCTCTGTAAATTAAATGTCACTAATTTTATAACAGGGTTTAAAATCTAGTCCAACCATGTGTTAGGAATGTGCAACTCTGAGTTAGGAATGACTGCCTTATTACGTTTCAACTTAGGTGTAGGTAAGACTTTTTGAAAGGCAGGAACTACAATTTAACCTTTGTAGGCTTTTGGAAAACACATTGATAGAACTTCTTGCTCAAAGTTTAAGAGACCATCAAACATATCAAGTGATGGAACAACAGTTTTTCAGAAGTCTGAGAAATGCCTCTCGCTTAGGAATGCCTGTGGACTTAACACATTTTGCCATCTTCATATAGGAATAGCATAACGATTCCATGATTAACAGTAGCTCAAGGAAACTAATCAGTTAGGTAAGATCACTCCTAAAAAAACTCACAAGAACATTTTCTTAAGAAATTTCTGAGATTTTGACCTTAGAGAAGAGACTGGAAGAAGCATTAGAGGAAAAAGAATGCATAAAGATTCCTTAAAATATATCACAATTGGGTAAAGAATTTTTTTTTTTTTTTTGGTTTCATTTGCAACAATTGTATTTCCAGATACTATATGATCGGGTTTTGGAAAAAACTATCAAACTGAAATAAAATTCTCATTATTAAAGAGTTACGTGTATAGTTGGCATATAAAAGAAATTTCTTAAAAAATAATTAGTAGGAGACCGATAAGGAAGAAAGAGGATTTAAATGGCAGCCATGCTATTTCTCAGAACTGATGCATTTTAGTTAAGATCACAGCCAAAATTTATAAGTTCAGAAGGCTTAAATAAGGATAAAAATTGATTCTATACCAAAAATTAAAAAGAAATCACCCTATACATTATCTATGAAAATATTAATCTTATTTTCAACAAAGATACTAACAAGTGTAACAATGTACAGTTGAACAGATTCTACTCTCTTGAGGAGAAAACACTAAAAACTGTCAATTCTGGAGCATTTTCTTGCATGATGTCAAAAACAAAAAAATGAAAATAAATAAAGATGTCAATCCACCTTGCCTTGGAGATTCTGAATATGTTTTGACACAACAAAAAATAGACATATACTACGAACAACTGGTCCTTGCATTGACAGAAAATCTGTCACCAACAGAATGAATCAATTTCAGCATGCAAGTGACTTTAAGAAGACAGATGAAAAGTCATCTTAAAAAAAGTGATGGGGGGGCTTCCCTGGTGGCGCAGTGGTTGAGAGTCCACCTGCCAATGCAGGGAACACAGGTTCGTGCCCCGGTCCAGGAGGATCCCACATGCCACGGAGCGGCTGGGCCCGTGAGCCATGGCCAGTTAGCCTGCGCATCCGGAGCCTGTGCTCCGCAACGGGAGAGGCCACAACAGTGAGAGGCCCGTGTACCGCAAAAAGAAAAAAAAAAAAAGAAAGTGATGGAGCCTTCCCTGGTGGCACAGTGGTTGAGAGTCCACCTGCCGATGCAGGGGACACGGGTTCGAGCCCTGGTCTGGGAGGATACCACATGCCGCAGAGCAACTAGGCCCGTGAGCCACAACTACTGAGCCTGCGCGTCTGGAGCCTGTGCTCCGCAACAAGAGAGGCCGTGATAGTGAGCGGCCCGTGCACTGCCATGAAGAGTGGCCCCCGCTCGCCACAACTAGAGAAAGCCCTCGCACAGAAATGAAGGCCCAACACAGCCAAAAAAAAAAAAAAAAAAAAAGTGATGGATGAACATTACATTGAACATTACACCCTGATTCATGTAAAAATACTTGTTTTATTTTGATCTTTCTAAAGAAATTTGCCATTGGCAATACCGTTATGTGGGTATTTCTAGAGTCTACCAGCCTGTCTGAGTTACTTATGGGGTGTAAAATATTTTGTCTTATTCCACATGGCATTATGATTCACAAATAATGTTAGCCACACCCAGCTAATCTGAGATATGACTGAAATGTTTTCAATTTGAAAAATACTATACAGCAACAAAGAACAAGTTTAACTTCACCATTCAAGTCTAACAAACGGAAAGGATATTTTCCCTGGTTTCTTCTAATTAAGAACTTGAAAAGTTCATAAAGCCTATCGATTATGAAAATTTAGTTCCTTTATTAAAAAGGCCAGACCTTTAATATGAAATTTTAGATTTCTTTTTCAAATATTACTTAAAAATTTGAGGATACTAGCAGTTGATCTCTTAAATTGGGGAGGAAATTATATGCATTTTAGGCCCAAATCACTAAATTGAATAGTACTTTGATCGATTCACTCATTCTTTCATTCAACGGTACTTATTGTGGGAATGTAAATTGGTACAGCCACTATGGAAAACAGTATGGAGGTACCATAAAAAAACTAAACTTACAGTTACCATATGATCCTGCAATCCTACTCCTGGGCATATATCTGGAGAAAACTATAATTCGAAAAGATACATGCACCACAATGTTCACTGCAGCACTATTTACAATAGCCAAGATATGGGAACAACCTAAATGTCTATCGTCAGATGAATGGATAAACAAGATGTGGTACATACATACAATGGAAAATAGCCATAAAGCATGAAGTAATGCTATTTGCAGCAACATGTATGGACATAGAGGTTATCATATTAAGTGAAGTAAGCCAGACACAGAAAGACAAATATCATATGATGTCGTTTACATATGGAATCTAGAACAAAGACAAAGATACAAATGAACTTATTTACAAAACAGAAACAGACCCACAGACATAGAAAACAAACCTGTGGTTACCAAAGAGGAAAGGGATGGGGGAGGGATAAATTAGGAGGTTGGAATTAATATATACACGCTACTATATATAAAATAGATAACCAACAAGGACCTACTATATAGCACAGGGAACTATACTCATTACTTTATAATAACCTATAAGGGAAAATAATCTGAAAAAGAATATATATATATATGTTCACTGTGCTGTAAACATGAACCTAGCACAATATTGTAAATCAACTATACTTCAGTAAAACAAAAACAGTACTTATTGAATGCCTACCACATGTCAGGTATTGTGACAGGTATTTAGTTAGGTACTGGACAACAGACTGAGAACGCAGAAAAAGGCAAATGTGGTTCCATCTCTCCTGGAGCAAATAATGTAGCATGAAGACACAACTTCCAATAGAGTGTGATAATGTGACAGTGAGAGAATTACAGGGGACACAGTAGTATCCAGAAGAGAACTTAAGCCAGATTTGGTGTGGGATGGAGCTGGCAGCAAAGCCTTCCCAGAGGAAAGTGCATCTAAACTATAGTTGAAGGATTTAACCAACAGAAGGTTGGGGATGCTCTGGGCAGAGGTGCTCTCTCCATTCTTTTCCTCTAGGAAGAGCACATTTATAACGGAAGGGGAAGAGAGAGGTAGTGTATGGTTTGAGAAACTGAAGCAAATTTAGAAGTGTGGTAAGAGGTGAATTGAGGCCAAATCATGCCAAGATTTTGAGGCTATCTTAAGGAAGCTGCACTTGATTCTGAGGCTGATGGGGAACAACTGAAGGGTTTAAATAAAGGAGTAAAAGAATCACATCTACATTTTAGGGGAAAAAAAAAAAATCACACAGGTTACAATTTGGGAAACAGGTTTTTAGAGAGTCAGACCAGAAACCAGAAGGCTGGTTAGGAGGCTTCTGCAAAAACCAAGGTGAAAGAGGGTGGCAGACCAGATGCTGGAAGTGGCAGTGGGGATGGTGAGAAGAGAAAGAATTTTAGAGAAGTTGAATCCTTTTTTCAGTAGTTGAAATAAACAGTACTCACTAAATTGGCTAATGTGAGTGTGTGGACTTGGTGAAAATGAGGTTGTCAGGAAGATAACAGGCAGAGGAAGGGTGGCCTGGGGGACAGTGGGCAGCAGCGGCTAGAAGGATGAAGAAAAACAAAGTGTGGTGTCCTGCAAACCAAATAAAAGGAATGGTTTATGAAACAGGTAATGTCTTAGGAGCAAGAATAGTGTGTTGCTCACTCATGTGCCATCGCTATTTATCATGGTATGTGACGCTTCAGGGGTACATCACAAACATTTGTCAAATGAATGATTTAATTTAGTAGTACTGCTACATATAGGCAAGGACATGAGGCTGGGTTCTGGGATGAGAAATGTATCCTGTATTACATATATATATATATATATATATATAAAGCCTACCTTCAAAAAGTTCACAGAACAGTAAAAGGAGAAAGACATAATTAACCGTTATGTATGGTAATGAAAGAACTAAATAAAGCTTCAGATCAATAAAGATCCAGGTAGAATGTTAGGGGACAGTAAAGAAAAAAAGTGAATATTTCTGTAAGAATAGGGGAAACTAGGGTCAAGAAAGAAGAGACTATTGGAAATTTCAGGTGATTCGGTAAGAACAGTTTCATATGTGGCAAATCTGGTTTGATGAGGGGTAACATTTGCTATTGTAATTGTTTTCATGATTTCCAGAAATACAATGAATTACCACAGTTTTGAAACCTCATACATGCAGCATAAAAATCAATAAGAGGAGAACACATATCTTTCAAATAAAATGACCTCACTATAGAATTAAGTTGTCTTACTTTTCTTTGCTACAGAAGACATTAACAAATTTGTGTATGCTTAAAAGTCATACTTAAAAGTACTCCACAAATAAGTGCGCTTCAGGAAAGTTGTTTTAAGAAGCACTGACTATAATCTTACCTCATTTGCAAATGATAAACAGACCGCAATGTCTATGCTTTCCTTCTACAAGCAAGCTTTCTTATGAGAATGTAATCAAATTGCTCCATTGCTTAGCAACCACAGATAAAGAGCTAATAAGTCATGAGTCATGATTCTATGGGAACAATCTGCTGGTCAGTGGCATGATTTCAAGGCGGTTTGGATTCCTGCTGTGATGCTTTCAAACCAATATTGACACAAAGCATTAGAATAGAGGAGAGTTAAAATGCAAATCCTCTCATAATCAATCAAATTGACCTATATATAGTGTGATTTGGTCCACCCTGCTGCATCAGTCTGACAGTAGCATCTATAAATCAACATCAGAGTAAAAATAGAACACGAAAACGGATTCATAAGGAATTTTTGTTTTACCCATTTAGTTAAGCCACAGAGGAAGGCGCATTTAAACTAGTATGAAGATCATGACTCTGATATTTATCTAACCAACAGGAAATCTTCTAAGGAAGAGGAAAAGTGGGTAGTGAGACATTTTTAGAAAATATTACCTGTAACCATTGTGACTGGTCATTGTGGCCGGAGGTCCAGGCATTCACTTTGCCCTGCTTGTCCAGCCGAGCTTTCCTTGGTTCCCAAGTGAACATGTCCATATTGAGAGTTCTGAAGATGCTGGAAGCAGTGATCTGATAGTCCTGTATGTGTCCTGATTTCATCCCCAGAGGCTCAGAACAGCCTGGAAGAAAATGAGAAGGGCTCTATGAGAAAAATAATTTATCATGCTGGGAAGTTTTCTGCATTCATTTTGGATAGGCAAGAGAAGATTAAGCATAATGCTATTCATTCCCCCAAAGAGAGAGCATCTAAATTCAAAAAAAGGCTATAATCAGAAATAAATCGGGAACAAAATCGAAAAACAAGATAACCAATTCAAGCTATTTTGTCTGAATATATTTTGGAAAAATTGAAAACAAGACAGATAATTCAAACTAGTTTTCTGTGACAGATGATTTTGCAAAATGAAAGCAATGCTGGAATGCTCTCTCCTGTCTTATTACTGATAACCTCATGACGGTTTCCCGGTTTTCAACAGTTTCATTTTGTCTTTAAAAATGGAACATTTTCTCAGAAAGGATATTTGGTTTTCTTTTATTTGTTTTCATAATACTGAAAATGAAAATTCCCTCAGTACAAAGTCATTTTCACAAACTGCTCCAATGGTATATCCTAAACTGGACAGCATTTGTTTTCCAAGAAACCTGTTAATCATTATCACTGATTCTTATAATACCAACATGGCTTCTTCTGGAAGATAGGAAACTAATATTTATTCAGCATATACCATATACCTCATATTGTGCTAGTGCAGAATTTAAACTAACAGATAACAGAAAAAAAATAAGCTAATTCTAGCAAAACCATTACTGGACAAGACTTTTCATACATTTTTATGTTTTAATCATATTCCATAACCTCTAGTATTGGATATTTTTTGAAGATTTTCAAATCTGCCACATATATTTTCAGGTTTGACATGATACAAAATTTGGGTTTGTCTGTCCTTGAAAAATCTTGTATGTATGTATGTACCTATATACAGTATTTCCCAATGTTGAATTGCAATTGTGACAAAATTACATTCACAAAGCTTGTAATGGAAAGTATGATTCTATTATCATATTAGCCAGAGGCTGAGTCTTCCATATGTAAAATTTTACCTTTTGGCCAAGGAACACACAGGTAAGTTTGATCATCAAGAAAGCCAAGATAAAATAGGAGACTTCTCTGATTAATGTCATCTCCTCATACTCTGCTAATGCCCTACATACTAGCTTGTACTCGTGGCCTTGTACTCGTTATTTAACCGCTTTGTGCCTCAGTCTTCTCATCTATAAAATGGTGATAATAATCAAAATTATATTTAAAAAGTCTTCTAAGAAATTAGTTGATAAAGTATTTAGAAAGTGTTGGCATATAGCTAGCATTCAGTAAACGTTAGCTATTTTTATTATCTCCATAAATCTTATTCCAACAGATGACAGTATTAAGTCCCCAAATCAGCATACCAGTGAGTATTAAAGAATATCCTATGATTGGCTGCAATTCTGAAACTAGACCATTTTCAGTCCAGGCTCTAAGAGAGGTGGTTTAGAACTTTTCACTGATAAATATAATTCTTAATTACAATTCCTTGCTTTCTGTCCTAGTCGATTTAGATCAAGTCTTCCTTCTTGAGGCTCCTCCATATTTGCCTTCACCTCCACCTTCTAGGAAATTCCTATCCTATGCAAACATGACAGAGACTGACATAGAAGGTTAGCCAATTGGATGTCTTAGCTCAAGTTTTGTTGAGCTGCAGGCATAGGAGACCTATACCCCAAGTTCCATGATATAAGTAGTTCTAAATCCTCAATACAAATTCTGAAAAAGAAAAATTTCATGACAAAAATCTCCAAGATTTTAGAAAGTTCTAAAGTCTTAATAGCATGCTCTTTATCTTCAAGCAGTTCTAAGGTAATGTGCATTGTCTGTATTATGGATTTCTGAGTTTTTCTTCTGTTATCACCACCAGTCCCCCACCTTGCCACTGGAATCTTCATACAATTGCTTCGCTTGCAGAAGAGACACAAAGGAAAGAGACACAAAGTTGCTTTTCTCCTTTTTGAGATGTAACATAGTTTTTGAAGTATTGGATAGAAAAGGCATACCTTTACTTTGACCATTTCTGCTTAGTTATAGAATTCATTTCATTACCCACTCTACTGTCTAGTACTCAGCCCAGGGAAGTGCTGAATAATTTGTTCAAAGAATGAATGAATGACTATTCTTCTACTAATTACGGTCATGATCCATTTCATTCTAAACATCTTAAATCATATTTCTTTTGAGAATTTAGGGGAATTTTCTTTGTAAGTATCTGGAAGAAGATTAACTGCTATCTTCTAGGCAGGCTGAGAGCTCTTATAACAGTTTATTGAATACAATAAGGCAGCCTTGGGCTTTACAGTGTTGCACTGGATTGTGGGAAATAGTTTGGTACATTCTACTAATGTTTATTTCCAAGTGTTATAGCTAACCTCTCTGTCAATTTGCCTCACACCACCAATTTCCCTTCTCATCCATATGATTTTATATGTATAAATTAACTCTTTTACCAACATGGAGAGCACCTGAACAAAATGAGGTATTAACAACAAAATTGATTATTTCTAAAGTGAGGTGGTGCCCTAGCTTTAAATTTTTATTAATTTTTTTGGCCACACCACAGGGCATGTGGGATCTTAGTTCCCCGACCAGGGATCAAACCCGTGCCCCCTGCATTGGGAGCGCAGAGTCTTAACCACTGGACCGCCAGGGAAGTCCCACTGTTTTTTAAATTTTTATTTATTTTTTTTTTCATAAGCATTCATTAAGAGATTTTATTCTCTGCATATACTTTCAAAATCATTTTGTGGGGTTGGGAGATGAGGTGCGGCTTCTTTTTGAAAACATAAAAATCCGTAAAGGGTCAGGTGTAACCTCTTGTCAAACTTGAAAGTAAAATATATTCACATCTTAGGGGTGTAACTGTGCCATGTCTGAGAGACTGGCCCTCATGAATCAAAGGACTGAAAAATTGGGGAAGGCGATGTTGTAGCAACTAAAAAGCATGGGACTTAACAGCAAACTTCATCATGCTGTGGCTTCCCTTGATTGCTTTATGATGAATGACTTACGGATGACACTGGCCTGTGGTGATATAGTGACATGCAATATAAACACCGTGCAGCAGTAATTCTGCTGAGATTTACTGGTAGTCAATAAGCCAGTTCAAATTACCAAAATAAGGAAAACATCCCCATTACAATAATTAATGGTACTAAAACTGTATGTTGATTGCTTCATAAAAGACACCCATATATAATATGAAAATATGATTCTTAAAATATCAATAGATTCACTCATCTGCCCAAATGTCTCTAACCCCTTTGAATGTAATGGGTTCATTTAAAGTCTGGTTGTTTTTTAATAGTAACTTCTGTTTCCCTGAAAATCATTCCCTTTCTTAACATCACAAACCCAAGAAGGGAAATAGATAAAGTGTGTGTTTTAACCTATATGCAACATTTTGAAATGAATAAAAAGCTCTCAGTTGTCTCTTTTCAGAGATGTGTCCTATTTTTAACTAAACGGCACTTCTGTAAGTATGACAAAAGTCTCTCGTACTTGGTGGCTACACTAAAAAGTGGGGCACACATGAATTTTTAGTTTTCTTAAAAACACAGTGGTTTGAACAAAATCTCAGGCCAAAGTGGCAAAGATAGTTTTTAAATGTTGATGATAGAAATATAAGAACCACCACCAAAAATATAGCACAGTGAAATGCCTAGACAGATTTTCTGTTTAGTTCAGAATCTGGCTAGATTGAAAGTGAATGACTGTGAGATCCACTCATAAAGTCTTCATCTTTGTATCTAGTCCTGATGCTCCTGGAAGACAAGGATTATTTAAATCTGAGTCCCTTGATAGATTATCTTTGTGTTTGAAAACCACTGTTGGTACAATAAGCGGGTTGTTAGATAAGAATGATCTAAGAATGAATTTATAGTAGCAATCTTGGTTGTAAAGTATTGTCTCTTGGAAGCAATGATAAATTTACATGTTTCATAAAACCTAAAAAAAAGACAAAACTAAATTCTTATGGTAGATGTACAAAGATAAAGCTTACTTTTCTATGCCATATAGCCTAAATGTAACTGCAATTTATGAAGTCAGGCAGATACCAGTTTTTACTGAAATTTTGTCATAAAACATAAATCATAGTTACTATTAAAATCAGGAAGGCACATTTATATTTGACAAAAGTTTCCAATGAAAATTTGTTGTACTTTCTTTGACCACTCAAAGAAATACATTGCCCCTTCTACATTAATTCTATTCTGTAGCGTGTTTTAGAACTTGTTTATCCTCCTCTCTCTCTCTTTCTCATTGAACCAAGCCCTAGACATTTTGTAGCAGAAATGAACATCTACGAGTGTTGAAAAATTGCAAGTTCGTAACACACTACATACAAATATACTTTTTTTTCCTTTAAAGAGAGTACAGAAATACATAATAAGAGACTCACCTGACAGTTCACATCCAAGAAGCTCCATTCTCAAAGTGCAGTGTCTTCGACAAACTTGGGGATAGAGTCTCACATACTGAGCTTTTATGGGGGGCGTGAAAGAGTTAGCATAGGGTGTGTTGTTATCAACATTTCCACGGAACACCTATGAAAAGAGATAACATAGAGTTTAAAATTATTAATTGCAACAGCTTTTTTTAAAAAACTATTTTCATATATTGACCCTATATCCTACATACACAACGTAATCTCTCAAAGATTGGATTAAATAATCTAGGGGTCTGGAGCATTTAGAAAGCACCTTGCCAAGAGAAGTGAATATAAATATAATTTTCTGTAAATTCAATATTTAATACCTTTCTACTACCTTAGTATTTTATTTTTCTTCTATTGATATAAATAAAATATAATGCTTTTTTCCCTAAAAAAAGACAACAGACCTATAGACAGAATCCTCATTAAAGCTGTAAACCACTGTGACCTATGGCTTAATCTATACCCTACTATGATGGTCGTTTCAATTTAAGGCCAGTCCTTCAGACTACCTTAATCTTTCAACTTATTCTGGGACAGGGGTCTGTCTGCTCATTTTGCTACTTAGTAATTATAGTCTTTTTGTTTCATTTTGTTTTTAGGAACCAGTCTTCACTATTGCTTCCTGATCACTCAGTTTCTCTAATACTGTGATCAGGTTTATGACATTTTAGGGTCTGATTCCTCAAGATTACTTCCTTATCAGTCTGTCCCAGATAAGAGACTCCTAATTCTTCATATATATCTCCAGTGAAAAGCTAATTTCTCTCTAAAAATTAAGTGATAAAATGTGTTATTTTTAATTCCTTTAAATCTCACTCTCATTTTACCCTGCACATAACCTGGTAATCAGAAAACCTATTTAAATTCATTTAAGAAGGTAACTTAAAAAATCGTTCATAAAATATATGAGAGTCTAGTCTAATGACTCAGTTTTAAATGGAATGAGCCGCAGTGCTGATTTTTTTAAATTAAAAATTGGGAGTAAAACTAATTAAAAAATTAGAAATATCATATGAAAAGGCAAAGGAGACATAGAATATTATATCCATTTCTTCTAAAATATTTTATTCTGCTAAATAACAAAATTTTCTTCCAATATGAAGTATATAAAGATATTTATGTTTTCTATAACTTGGTGTTTTTCTTTAAAAATTATATTTTTTCTTTAAAAATAATAGTTTTGATCTGTATTTATTTGATTAAGGAGAGTGCTAATCTGTCAAAACAATAAAATGAAATATTGAAAGCTGACTGTTGTTAAAATAAAACTTAATTTCGTACACAGGACTATGCTAACCTTGTGATAAAGTGTTTATAGGACCACCAGTTAAAATCTGAGAAAGATTTAAAAGGTAGCTACTGTACATTGATAATTTGGGATAACACCGTACCCTCTCCACACCACTGGTCCAATTAAAAGAATCAAATTTATTTTCAACAGCATAAGACTTCTGTTGAATATTCAGTAATCATTTGGTAATCCACGATCATTTATGGGAGTTTACTTTCAAATTAATAATGTCATGTAAGTCTTACCATATCCTCATTGGTGCCTTTCACTGTGTACATTGCCCAAGTCTTTCCATCATTACTATAGGCAATTTTGTAGGATTTTGTATACTCTGGGCTTCCAATCCTCTTGGCTCCTTGAGTAATCACACCAGTAACTCTCATTTTTCTTTGTAAATTTATCTGAGGAGACAAGGCATAATCAACTATAATTTCATTGCTTTCAGGATAATGATGCTGATGATATCAAATTTGAAAATGGAACATTTTTATTTAATAGTAAAGATTTTAAATAATACAGAACAAGCATATATCAAGCTTAGCTTCAAAATGTCTTTCTCTGATGGTATACTTTTTTTTTTTTAAGTAAAGCAATATGTATGAACAAGATTTGAAAAGGGCAATGTGTCCCCAAAATATAAGTACTGAAAGCATTTGGTTGATTATGATATGTAAGTATGAGTTAGCAAAGTAAAAAATGAGAATGTTGTCTTCTCAAAATAACCTCAATGACATTACTATGAAACTAATGTCAATATAACTGTTAATGTGTCTCAACTGCTTTAGCCTTCAAGAAATTTCCATTAAAATAAAACATGCAAACCTCTTCGAGAACTTTGAGTATTAGAATAAGAAAAGATAAAGACAACAATGATGGCAAAAAACAAGTACAAAAGTATCTTCAGTTTCTCAATCTTTATACTGTAGTCTCTGCTATGGGTTGTGTAAGTACACACTGGTCATGGAGGGTTTTTCACCAAATACTTCTCATTTCATTATATGGAGATGTTCTAACTGATATTTTCTCTCCATTCCAAATCACCCTACAATAGTTTGCTGCAGCATAACTGTCACCTAATAAATTTTTCAACATTTTTCTCATATTTAAATAGGAATCTCCTTTTGACACAACATAATCATTCATTAAATGCTACCATGTAAGAAAAATACTTTCTCCATATATGGGCAAACATTAAAAATTGTTCTATTCACTTTAAAATGCCTTTATGATGTCTATAAAATCTTAAGCTCAGTAGAAAGGTACTGTTTCAATGTTCTTGACAAATCGCTATAGAGCTCTCCTCTCCACCAATTACAAATCAGAATAATTTAAATCTGTTATACTATAATATTGTTAATAATTCAGAGACCATTTCCTGAGAAAACCAGAAAATCTTCAGATTCATGTAAGTGATAAGGATGTTCCACTCTCTGACGGGACTATAAGAGTTAACATTTGAAATGGCAGAGGATGTGCATGAAGAAACCAGCGCCTCTAGAATTTTTGTTTTTATATGATTAAAAACAGGTCATACATTTAAAAAGTCAAAAATTGGAACTATGAAAGCAATCATTAAAGAGTTCCCACCCCAGACAAACACTGTGACTCATTAAAAGACCTAAAATGTTTTATTTCCCCGGATTTATAGATTTTAAATGTGTTAATGTGTTAAGGGCAATCCTGAATCCTGCATGTAGCCAGTGCCCTTTCAAGCTTCTGAAAGGTTGCTAACATGGCATGGTCCACCTTCCTCTCTATTCTGAGTTTCCCTAAGTCTCATCTTCCCTCTCTGATGGTTCTTCCCCAACTAGTGCTCATAAAACGAGTCTCTGTCTTACTCATGTATAAAGAAAATCTGGAATTTGGATGAGTTAAAGAACTGGGGTGAATGGTCCCCAGCCTCTGACTGGCGAGCATATGCCCATGTTTCACTCTTGTAAAGCAAACCTATAAACAACATTTTTGTTTTTAAATTCTGGGCCTGTGGTTCCTTTTTTCTTCAACAGTGCGAAGTGAGTTGACTCATATATCTGATTTTGCTTTTCTCATTTTAATACTTAAACATCAAAATTACTGACATGAATACATTTGATGTCTCATTCTTGTTTGGAGGTACAAATAAAAGAATACTCCCCATGAAGGTAAATTTTACTTACTACTCTTTTATCTCAACTAGTTCTCTAAGGGTGATTTTGTAATTTTAACTCTGAGATTTGGTAAAGGTAATCTCCGAAAGAGACTTTATCTCTATGTTAGGTAAATGAGCACATTGCTATGAAAGAGCCATATTCTTCCACTATCGTAGGTATAGCATTCTTTTTTCAAATGGAGACTCTTCATAGTCTAAATCTTTCTAATATATATAACATAAACAGTGGACACTATAAATCATGTTTCCTCCATTTTGGAAGCCAAATTCCACACTTGATACTGCTGAACGTTCCTTTTTCATTATCTTTTATCTTGTAGATGGCCAAATTATCTCTGCTAGAATTTTAGCTGATGACTAATTTTCTGAAGCTTAAATTATGTAACAATCAAAAAATGAAAATCTGAGTACATGTTTCTCTCTAAGTCATATCAGAAGTGATGTTTTAAAAGATTCCTGTTTGCTCTAATATTTACAAGCTCTGAATATATATCTCAAGGAGCTGGAATTCCAGAGAGTAAATAGCACCCAACTTGGGTGGAATCTACTTTTAGTAGGTATTTGTAATTAAATATCAGTACTGTTTTCATCAAATAAAAAATAACAACCAAAAAGTGACTCATAGAATACCGGTTCAGGGATTATTAGCAATTACTAGGTTTTAGGCTTTTGAGTTCTCCTGTATCTAGCATTATTGGAGTGTGGAATCTGAAATCTATCGGTGAACTTCTCATATTCGTTATGTTAAAATCCATTGGTTTATCTTGCACTTTGAATGGGTCTTTTACCCATGCACGGTTTTGTAAAATCGCACATTGGTCATTTGGAAAATATAGACTCACGGAACTATGTGGACTCTCTAAAAGATTACACATTATACATATAATATCAAAAAGTCACATTCATTAATATCACCACCAATTTCATTAAAAAATCTTAAAACACTGGAAGCTCTCAAGCTCACACTGGCAGTTACATTTTTTCCAAAATTCTAATTTTCCCTTGAAATTTCAAGTTATATCTAGCAACAAATACTGTCAGTTGTTTTCCTTAATGTGGCAGGACTACTTTGTTCATTTTCAAGAAAATATCTGCCAAATATCCAGGTATGAATAGTCATGGTTTGTCAGTTGTTCTCTGAAGTAAACATAATGTTCAAATAAGGAGGGGGTAGTTCAGCCTGCGAATCACACAATCTCCCAAGTGCTTTTCCTCGAGATCATCCTCATAGTCCAGTACTCCGCAGAAGTGCTTTATGTGTGATTCCCATGTCATCACGCAGAATATTAAAGACATGGCCAACATCGGCATTTAATAAAATTAATGATCGTTACTGTTTCATCAAGGACATTCTTAAATGAGCTGGAGTTTTCTTTTTTTTTTTGGCCTCCAGCGTCTGCATAATGGGGGTGAATACAAAGACTACTAGTACAGTTTGATGCTACTGTCTTGATTTGTGCTAAGGCTCCAGCAATTTTACTCACCATTGTTCTGTGGCAACAGTACAATTGTCAACACAGTGGAGATGGCAAAGAAAATCTTATAATTATTATGGAAATAGTGTTGACCTGTGGACTTCCTGGATGGGACTATGGGGGTCCCTGCCTCCACAAGACATATGGGTACTTCAAGTTCAGTTGAGAACTACTGATGTGAAATATACAAGGGGTTATTACAAACACACACACACACACACACACACACACACACTCCAAAGAGATGTAAAAAACAACAGAAAACGGAGCAAAGCATATTAAAGGGCAATTCAGAGAAAAGGAAATGCCGAGAGTTAAATTTTCACTATTAATTAAATAAATGCAAATTAAATAAAAAGAGCAATTTATAGTGAACAACGTATAGCCAGAAATGATGAGATAATATCAAGTATTGCTGAAGTATTCTTCTGCTGAGGGCGAGAGTTGTTATTAAAATTAACCTATTCCTGGGTACTCTTCCCCCCACCCTGCAAATTTCTGCATAGGTGCTCAATGAGAAATGCACACACATATTTATTGTAGAATTTTTTATGTTAGCAAAGAAGAGCAGCTTAAGTGACTATCCCTAGAGGAATAGAGATTTAAAATATAAAATATATGTGTGCACATGCATGTGTCTGTGTGTGCTTTTGCACACATACACAAAAGCATACTTTCTGAGAGTCAGAAGTGATGAACTGGATTCATACATAGCCATCTAAAAACATAAGAATGTGGAAAAAAACAGAATGAAATATACACAACACCACGTATGTAAATTGAAAAACAAACACATATACAACAAAACATCATGCACTTTCCCATAATTCATCTGTCTAAATCAACCTAGGAAAGGTGAAATGAAAGATTACACATCAACTCTTCTAGGCTGAGTTTCTATAAGAGAAGAGGAATGAGACAGAAGGTGGGGAATGAGTAACAGTGCCAGGAAATAAGGAGGTTCATCCTCAAACCAGTGCTGGCAAAAGATATTCAAAGTGGGGGAAGGGATCATTGGTTCCTCTCATTTCCTCCTCTGTTCTCAAGGAAAAGGACTTAAGTATGGCCATCTGATGTAAGAGTACCATTACATACAAAAGTATTTTCTGAGACTCATTCCCCAGTATAAAATATAGTGCCATAAGCATTTCAAGCATACTTATTGTAAAACATACTTAAAAGTATTTATAGTTGTACTTTAGACAAAAGCTAGTATTAAATAAGCAATTAGCTTTAAAAGTAGCTTTATGAATAGCTAATTGTTTTTCTCTTCCTCAACCTGGAAGTTGTGATCCATCTAAGTAATGCATTCCAGTGTGGGTCTGACTGGTAGCTGGTATCACTACATAAAAACAATAGGAATATAAAATATAAACAAATACAGCTTGCCAAAAGGAACTACTTTCTTATTTTATTAAACTGAAAAAAAAGCTTTCAGTTTTTTAAATGTTGTAATAGTTGGGAAGTGGAAGAGGAAGAATTCCTTTCTGAAGAAAAGGAAACGTTTGCCAATTGAAGATTGGTAAAAGATAAACTGAAGCATATTAAAAATTTTAAGAGTTTATTTGATCAAAAAGTGATTGGAATGGGGTAGCACCAAACAAGAAGTGGTTAAGAGTGTTCCACAAACAGGAGCTTGGGGGAGACTTACAGAGAAGAGGGGGGAGCAAAGCAAAGAAATTATCTGATTAGCTATAGCTTAAGGAGTTGCATCATTTGGGAAAGCCTAGTTGGCTGTTTATGATTGGTTGTCCTTAGGTTTC
Organism: Stenella coeruleoalba; assembly: GCF_951394435.1. Classification (NCBI taxonomy): domain Eukaryota; kingdom Metazoa; phylum Chordata; class Mammalia; order Artiodactyla; family Delphinidae; genus Stenella; species Stenella coeruleoalba. The sequence continues at coordinate 66,647,259 of NC_137148.1, forward strand.
CAGTTCTTAACCTTGAGGAATTTACAGGCTTAGGTCTGTGCTTGCCTACGTAGGCTGCTAAGGCATTAAAGTCAACTCAGTCTAAAACATATAAACAGCGCATACAACTCAATATCAAAAACACCAAACAACCCAATCAAAAAATGGGCAGAAAACCTGAATACATAGAAGATATGCAAATGGCTAACAGGCACATGGAAAGATGCTCAACATCACTAATTATTAGAGAAATGCAAATCAAAACAACAATGAGATATCATCTCATACCTGTCAGAATGGCTATCATCAAAATGTCTACAGATAACAAATGCTGCCAAGGATTTGGATAAAAGAGAACCCTTTTGATGGGAATGTAAATTGGTGCAGCCACCATGGAAAACAGTATGGAGGTTCCTCAAAAAACTAAAAATAGAGCCAGCAATTCTACTCTTGGGTGCATTATCTGGAAAAAATGAAAACACTAGTTTGAAAAGATCCATGCGCCCCAATGTTTATAGCAGCACTTTTTATAACAGCCAAGATATGAAAGTAACCCAGTGTCCATCAACAAATAAAGAAGATGTGATATATACAGATATGAATATTACTCAGCCATAAAAAGAATGAAATTCCGCCATTTGCAGTAACATGGACAGACGTAAAGAATGTTATGCTTGATGAACTAAGTCAGACAGAGAAAGACAAATACTGTATGTTTTAACTTATATGTGGAATCTAAAAAATAAAACAAATAAACATATATAGCAAAAGAGAAACAGACTCACAGATATAGAAAACAAACTAGTGGTTACCGGTGGGGAGAGATAAGGAAGGGGGGACATGTTAGAGGTATGGGAATAAGAGATACAAACTATTATGTGTAAAATAGATAAGCTACAAGGATCTATTGTATAACACAGGGAATTACAGCCATTATTTTGTAATAACTTTTAATGGAGTATACACTGTAAAAATACTGAATCACTATTCTGTATACCTTAAACTAATGTAATATTGTAAACCAACTATACTTCAATAAAAAAGGCAAATCAGACTAATGGTCTCCTTGTTTAATTAATTTAATAAGATCAATCAATAAGAGAAATAAATGCCTGATTCATAACTTATTATTAAGAAAATCATATTAAAATCAAACACTTAGTGGTTGTTTACTTCATGATTATTGGGGCACACAATCAGTAGTCTGTGAGTTGCTATGGAAAAAATGCAGATTTGAAGATTAGACAGCATATTACATTAAAGTACTATGTAAATAAATAGTACTTAAATAATGATACCCTATAACAATCATTATGCATACCAGCATTTTAATAATTTGCACAAAATTTATGTAAATTGACCACTAAGTGCTGGTGAAGAGAGATTTTTTTTTTTTTTTTTTTTGCGGTATGCGGGCCTCTCACTGTTGTGGCCTCTCCCATTGCGGAGCACAGCCTCCGGACGGGCAGGCTCAGCGGCCATGGCTCACGGGCCCAGCCGCTCCGTGGCATGTGGGATCTTCCCGGACCGAGGCACGAACCCGTGTCCCCTGCATCGGCAGGCGGACTCTCAACCACTGCGCCACCAGGGAAGCCCCGAAGAGAGATTTTTAAATTACTAATTTTTCTTTTCCTAATGATGAGGGTTATGGATTATCATATAAATATTAAAACTATCAAGATTAAGTAATGAAAGAACCTATGAGACAGGATGATGTTGATATATGTCCATCATTAGAATTGTTAAAACATAACTTGAGGAATTTGCTGTAACTGTGTATTAGCTATGAACACAATCATGCTTAAACTAAACGAAAAGCACATTTCTTAAGGAAACAATGGCTAAACTGCAACCATCTTTTATGAGTATTTCACTCAAGTATCAGAACTGTCCTTATGTTGAATTAGAAACATTATTTTTTGTGTGGTTATTATAAAGGACATGTGTAATTAGAGAGAATTAGAGCACCCTTGAAATTGTAAATCATCATTATTCATGACACTTTCATCTTAATAGAGATTTTATTTTATGTACTAACATTCTACCTCTGGTGGAGTGGAGATGCAAAAAGACATGCATTCAATTAGCTCCAGGTCTGGAAGTATGAAAAAAAAATGTATATATATACACACACACATATGTATACATGTATATGTATATTTGAAAATTCCAGATAACCATTTTATACTGATGGAATTTAAACTTTTAAATTTGTAAATGAGATTTTTTTTTTTCTCCACAATATTTTTCATAATCCACCTCATTTAAGTATGCTTTCACAGGTCACAGTAAGGACAATCCCTCCAGGAGGGCTGTCAGTTGGGAGCTGGCAATACAAATAAGCTTCAGGCAAAAAGAACAGGCAACCATCTCTTTTGAGTGATATGAGAAATAACTTGAGCCTCTGAGGCAGTTCTAAATATTTGGATTGTTCAGATGTCACTTAAGGGGTTAAAAAGAAACAGGAACACTATTACCAAAAGTTTCTAGTTAAAAATTACAGGGAATTAGACTCCCCTGTAATTCACATTATCTTATTAACATAAAGTATTTTTATCGATTGCATCTTTAACATCTTCTGTGGAGACCTGGGTGGTGGGAAGCATCATGAACGTGTCTAAGGAGGAAGACCTCTGGGGTGTGTCAAGATGAAAGGAGTAACTCAGACCAACAGTGCATAAGTTCATGGTTTTGATATGACTGGCCTAGTTATAACAGAACTTCCCTTAAACAACCTCCGTATCACCAATGACCTGATTCACTAACACTTCATCCCCACTGTTAAACACATGCACTGCTCTGCACATCCTGGCACTTTGGCTGGTCTCTGCCAGGCCTATTCTCCTTGTTGCCAGCTGAAACGCACACTAACCGTGAGTCAGTTGTGTTGGATCCTCAACCTGTTTTTTTTTCAAGTTGTGCTTGTTATTTTAATTATGTAATTTGATTAAACATAATTGCTAAATGTGACTGGGAAAGGAGAGGGTTTTTTTTGCCTATGAAAACATGAAATAGCTTTGAAAAACCTCGAAAAGGCAAATTACTGAAAACAATTGATATTATTGGGGAAGTAATTAATACCTAGGGTTCTACGCTTGAATAACTTTGCCAGTATGTTTAAGCAACAAATAAAATAAAAACTGAAATCAATAACGCTTCATGGGTGTGATTCATCTAAGAAACATGAAAAAGAATTTAAATGCTTTTTTCTTTTAATCAGTTTTTATTAACTAATCAATACTTAGTTCTGAAGCTCCAGATAAGAGGGCTCCTAAATTGCCCTCCACTGTTCTGAATGCTGGTCAGCCTTTGACATGTGTTCAATTAACCCAACTGTCTTCTTTGAAAAAAAGATGGGACAAGAACACAAGCAAGTAAGCATAAAAACTATAATCTCTTTATGACTCTTTGCACCTGGGAAAATTTCCAGTCAAAGTGAAACACCTCATTCACTACATAGTATGCAACAGAAGGAATTCACACACCATCATGGGTGTAACCTGTTAGTTGTTCCACGAGTCCTGGCATAACAGCTTCCTCTGAATTTCCCCCTATTTCTGAAGAGCCTTCAGTATATTGTACTCTTCTCCCCCTTCTTGGTACTTGCTGTGGCTAGAGTTTCTTCATATCCTCCAGTTATTTATATTCAGGAATGAACTGAACTGTGGCTATTTTGTTTAAAGACTTCAATCTGTATATTAAGTTTCATGTAATAGTATATATTAAGGTAGTGGTAGTCCAGAACCCTCATAAATAAAGTTTCATGGTCTGAGGTATGGATTTTAATTCTTGTACTCTGAAATTTAGATTTTTCTTGTCTTTTTCCTGGTTACTTTATATGGCTAGGGCAAGAATTAAAGGAGTCATTGTCTGTAAAAAACCTGGTAATTTGAATGGATTCAGTAAAAAGATGGAAGGAAGGAAGGAGGGAAAGATGGAAGGAAGGAAGGAGAAAAACAGAAACCTCAAAGAAAAGATAGAAGATGGGGAAGAAACAAGAGGAATTAAAAGAGAAAATGATGACATTACATGAGTAGGAACATTAACCTCAATAAAGATACATTAGAAATAATAAAAATAAGGTCACCTCGGTAATCTATATATTTTTAAAGAAGCCTGAGGTGATACCAAAAAGGAAAAAAAAAAATTCTTGATGCACAAGCACAGGAGCAGTGGGTGCGCCATAAAGGGGAGAGGAAAGAGGGAGGCTGTGGGCCAGAGACTGGACTTGCTTAAGTTCTTATAGGTGGCCAATGTCAACAGCAATAGCTCTTAGGCGGATGTGAAGAGGGCAATCACCTGCTCCACCAAGAAAAGAGAGAGGGGGGAGGAGTGAGAGAGGGGGGATAAATTAGCATGTTGAAAAATTTTAAAAAGTTTATCAATTAAAAAAAACCTTCAAGGCAGATGTTAGGAGAGGTGCATTACTTTTTTTTTTTAAACTTCATTATTTTATTTTTGGCTGTGTTGGGTCTTCGTTGTTGTGCATGGGCTTTCTCTAGCTGTGGTGAGTGGGGGCTACTCTTTGTTGCGGTCCGTGGGCTTCTCATTGCGGTGGCTTCTCCTGTTGTGGAGCACGGGCTCTAGGCGTGTGAGCTCAGTAGATGTGGCTCACGGACTCTAGAGTGCAGGCTCAGTAGTTGTGGCGCACGGGCTTAGTTGCTCCGCGGCATGTGGGATCTTCCTGGACCAGGGCCCGAACCTGTGTCCCCTGCATTGGCAGGAGGATTCTCCACCACTGCGCCACCAGGGAAGCCCCAGGTGCATTACTTCTAATAGCTGGCTCAGGAACGAGGGGGAGGAATTTCCCTTTAAGGTCCACATGAATGCTCTCCTCCACTTCAACCACCTCGCTGAGTGGCCTTCAAAGTGAATGTGACTGAGGACAGTACTGAGGGAATAGGAAAAGTAAAATAACAACTGGATCTTCAATTACTTTAAGTATAGTCTTAGCCAAACCTGAGAATTCCCTGATGTTCATATCCCTAACCAGGACGATGAAGGGTTGGCAGGTAGAGAAGAACGCATTATCCCCTGTGTTCTCTAATTTTTCTTATTTCAGCTTGTTTTTAGCACACAAACAACAATGCCAACAGAACAGTTTCCAAGTTTTGCTATGAGAACACTCTATACCTTTCCCTTCATGAAGATATTATTGGTAGTGTCAGTAAGTGCCCTGAAATTTAAAATGCTGACATGGGATCACTTAAACATCAAGACAGAAACAAAAATCACATAATAAAAACTTAAAAGGTACTTCTGGGAAGCAGAATACTATGATACTCTTCATTTTTATGTACCGTAGGAAAAAGTCTAAGCAAACATATGCTCTAGCAAACAAAGTGGCAAATGTTCTAGGATATTATTTTCTAGCATTGAGCAATATGAATGAATTAACCAAAAAGAGAAATCAGAGGGCTAAACAGAAGGAGTGGAAACCTCTGAGACACAGATGCAGCAGCCATTACCAGGCAATAACTTAGTATTCTATAGTCTTTGTGTACTTCTGGTTTATTTTAATCTACATAAGTACACTCTTCCATCTGTGTTTCAAAAATAAAATTACATAGTTTTAGAAATTAAATTTCATTGTCACATTGGAATATATCAGCAAATATTCTGAATAACCAAACAGACAACATTTCATGGTTTTTTTTTTGAGAACTTAACTTCATGATTCAAAAACTCTGTTAAAAAAGACAAACCAAATAGTGCTTGGTCGTTTTTCCTTATTATTAAATTGTTACCCTAGACCTAAAGGTAGCTGCTAGGAATGCTATTACCTGAGTTAACCAGATTATCTAATTTCAGACATGCTGAAAGTAAGTTTTTAATATGACTCCAAAATTGGACGCACACTGGCAATATTCCATAGTCTCTTAAAGTGTTGCCTGATACAAAAGGTTCTTTGCAGTCTATAATGAAGTCTCCCTGGAAGAGGCAAGTAATATCTTTTAATCCTTCTACCTGCTTATACACTTCTATGGTAAGGATTAATTTGTAATTTGCATTGTATTTCTATGGAAAGTATGGGTACTCCACTTAAATGTATAATTATCTTTAAATAAAATATGGAAGGTAAAATGCTCTAAGCTGTTTGAACATTTTGAATCCCTTTATGAGCAAGTAAATTCTGAAATTTGAAGTCAGAGGTTTTCACAACAAACCAACATCTGGGACTGGACTTGTTGAGTTTGGGACTTATTATTAGGTGTTGGGAGAATGATGGTGCTATGGGAACACTGGAAAGATGAGAAACAAAGAGAAGCAAAAGCCTGCAGTCGCAAGTCCTGTACTGCATGTCTTTAAGATGTGCATACAGACCCCTCCTTTCTAGGTGATGATCAGTGGTAAGAACCACTAAGACCCAAAATTGCTTGCCTCCACCAAGAGGTATTAGAAGGAACAACAGAAATTCTGTTTCTTTAGGGTGGGAGAAGATCACTGTACTTAAAATGTTTGTCTTCTGAAAACCCATGCTGGAAAACTGGTTGTGCCACTGTGCTTCCTAACATGGCCTTGGGCAAGGTTCTTAACCTTCCTGAACCAGAATTTCTTTATCTGTACAATGGTAATGAGATGCTATCTAACTCACAGGGTCTTCTGAGTATTAAAGGTGATGTTGACCCTTAGGTGCCTGGCATCTTTAGGGATTCTTTGATTGTTTGCTATCAGTACCATTCTTTCCAGGAAAGAGGTAAGTTGAATTTCTCCTTTACAAATGTAGGAAAACAACAAAAATAAGAAAATGATTCTTTAATTCACACTGATCAGGCATATTAGACTCCATTTCTTTAACTTTTACTTTTCAAAGTGCTTTTATACATATTACATTATTTCTTTGCTCTTTATATTAACCCTAAGAAATAAATTGTATACTTCTGGTCTCCCATATGGGCCAAGATGGGAAGATGATGGGGGAATTTTGGTCATCTATGCTCCCTTAGAAGTAAGGAGACGAATACACAAAGGGCAAAGGTAAGCACAGAAAAAACTCTACTCCCCACACAGCACTCTTGTCCAACATGGACTCCTTGATAAGGTAGAAAGATAATATTTTTACATGTTTTCAAAGAAACACAGTTTCACCACTACCAAAAAAATCTGCATAGCAAAACATTAAAATATTTCAAATTTAGGAGGAAGAAAATAGAATACACCTCATTATTTTAAAATAATAATTTTGCTGAACAGATGTTGGCAATGAGACAATCTTTAAAAGATGTAATGACTGTATTGTTCGTAAACTTTTGTTCCACTTCCCCTAACTAAATACTATAAAACAATTTGATCTAACATTTTCGAAACCTTGAATTAATTATTTTTAAACGGAAAAGTATCATTTTTTAATTTTTGTAATTTCATTAGAGTGTGACTGGAATTTAGAAAACGAGTTATTTTTTAATGGTCAAGGACTACACATACTAACCACTGACCAGATTTATGCCTATAAAAATTACATCCATAACTCTAGCTTTACAGTTCATTTTACGACCCATTATTCTAAGATTCATATGATTTAAAAAGTGACATAAAATTTCTGATGACAAAATACTATAATCATGTTATTAGGACATTCAAAATAAGGCAAAGTACATTACACTTGACTTTTTTTTTTTTTGGTAGCTTGACCTGTAGATTTTCTCCAGTCTTAGATCACTTCTTCGTTTTCAAACCTTCAGTGGTTTGCCTACCCACCACCAAATTAAAACATGCACATCTTTCACTCTGGCATGCACTAATTCCTACCATGTCATTGCAACTTATATTTTCAGCTGCACTTCTGATTATTTAATGGATTTAATTTGTCCCACATGTCTATAATTTACAAACATGATGATAGAGACAGTGGGAAATGGAGACAGAAAAGATCTTTGGACATGTAATCTAAAGAGGAAAACCACACAATTAACTGTAATTCGAAGCAGAATGTTACAAATGATAAAGGGACATATGGGTTGTTATGGACATAAAGAGAAAATATCAATTAATAGTGACTGGAAACAGAAAACTAGGTCTAGAAAGGTCAAGCTGCCTCCCCAAAGTCACATGCCAGGATTGAATGGTCATCTCAGACCCAGAGGAGAGCAAGAGAGGTAGCCCAGGAGGTGGAGCCCTCACTAAGCTAATGAGGGTCTGGCGAGGCTGGACAAAAAGGTAATTCTTCTGTTGTTATGTCTGTCTATCTGGAAGGCCCCTTTCATCTATTGGAGCAGTTTGAAAGCTTATCTGCTCTTTAAGTCTCCTTTTAAATAGCTTCCTTTGCACTTACATGTAACACTTAAAAAATATTATTATGACACTAATACATTTGGCCTTGGATCTAATATTGAATATGCTATTTTCAGAATCATATTAGGTAAGATTCAGTTCAGATGTGAGTGACAAAAGCCCAAATTAACAGTGGCTTAAATAAGAAAGAATTTGGCTTCTCCCTTGTGTAAACATGTGACTAGGCAGAAGGGGCTGATATAGCAGGGCCCCGGGTGCCTTCTATCTTGTTACCACTGTATGTAACCCTGACCTCATGGTCCAAGATGGTGGCATCTGAGTTTCTGGCAGCAGGATGAAGAAAGGGATAAGAGGGGAGAAGAGGGCATGTGGGTGTAACCTCTCAAGGAAGATTCACAGAAACCACACTGTGATGCTTTTGCTTATATGCCTTGGGCCCTTTGTGAATCACAAGGCTACACCTAGTGGAAAGGGAGGTTGGGAAATATAGCCTAAAAGACTATATTTTTATATAGAATATACAGAATAGTACACTGAATAAGATATATAATCTTATACAGAATAAGACTATATTCTGAGGTAAAACATGCTTATTAGCTAGTAATCCTCTTGCTATGGAAATAGGCGAAAAGGATGTTGGGAGACAGTTAAAAGTCTTGGCTACAACTCTCAATATATATTTGTTAAATGAGTGAGAATGTACATTTCTTAATCACTTGCTGTATGGTAATATGTGACAACATCCATTATAAAATATTCACAACAATCTTAAAAAGCCACTCTATTTTTGTTACCACTTTATATATAAAGAAGTTATATCTTAGAGTGGTTAAGTAATTTTATCCAAAGTGACAGTGGCCAGTTGAATCCAGAACCACTGATCTTGAACACCATATTGCTTTACCATAGAATATAACCGCTTATGCAAATGTGTTTTACTTGTGTTAGATTTATAGGTAATGTGGCTTATCTTCACACTATTTATTAATTCACTTAATAAATACTGAGCAAATAAAAATTGTTCTAGGTCTTGGGGATACCGATTATGATAGCATATTTTTTCTTATTTATTAAAGGTTTAGTCACTGGGATTGGTGAGAATACAAAGTGAGCCAACAGACAGTCCCTCTACCCTCATGCAGCTTACTTAATAATCTCTCATATAGTCTTTAATTATAAGCAATGAGCAAAAAAGAATAAGAAGTTATAAGAACATATATTATGAGAACTGTATCTAGTCTAGGGTGAAGAGCTGAGTCAGGGAAGGCTTCCTTGATAAACTTGCCTCTAGAAGAGAAATTGGCACATGGGAAATGCTCAGTGAAAATACTGAATGAATGAATGATTGAATTTATTAATTAAAAGGGAGTTGGAGGTCACTTTGGAAGATGTTTTTGCCAAGCTTGGGAAGTAGAAGGGAATACCCTTCAAGAAGTCCCATGTGGCTGGAACTCAATAAATTCTCCCCACTTCCCAGAGCACATCGTTGAGTTCAATTATTCGTTGAATTAAATCAAACAGCTTTTTTTTTTCCCTCTCAAATGTCCACACAATGAAGTAAACATTTTTTGCATAAGATCATCTGAAATGTTTTCTTTACTTAAATAAGCTCCACATAGCCTCAGAAAACGTGTCTATTGCCCAAATAGTTCTCTGCAAATAGGAGCTGCTAAATAAATACTGATTCATCTACAGCAGATTGGAAACTAAGGAAAACATTCTAAAAAATTTGTAGTGTACTCTTCTTTCAACATTTACATACATCTTTCCAAATCTGGGTTAATGCTCCTAAGAGAAGAAAAGCTAAGATCCATTGGCAATATCAAAATGTCCTATTTGTTGTTTTGTTTTACAAGATAATCACTTGAAAGAACTTCTTGAAAGCTACCATTATGTAAAAATACTGGCTCAGGTTGGGCTCCTGCTAGGAAAACTAAGAAAAATTTACATCTGCTTTTGAAACTCAGCACTCACTCTAATAGCGGTGCTAATGATAGTAACTAAGGAGACCTGAGTTTAACATAGCTTTCTTTTTAATCTGAAAAATGAAAATATAGCCTATTATTATAAATTCAGAGAAGAATACTTCAAACTTAAAGTAGCATTAAACATATAATACAAGCAAAAATCTGACAGCCCATTTGTGGGCAAAAAAAAAAGGAGATCTTTGTTATTTTTTCAAGAACCAAAATAACAACAAAATAAAACAATCTACGCTAAGCACACCAATGTTAAGTTGAAACAGCTACTATTCTAATGAAATATATCAATTTTGGGGAAAACAGCAGCAGCCACAGCAATAACAACATTAAAAACAAATACATGGAGAAAATGTAACCAACATATAGTACAGGAATGAAATGTCCTGAAAAAGGTGTTAATGTGTAGAATGAATACACTTATTCCCAAGCTCAAAGTTCAGCTCTTTTCTTCCAAAGGGTCCTGTGCAATGGTGCTCCCAGGTAAGCTATGGTCTTATACACTGTTTTGATGAAAATGGAAATAGAAGAGAGAGAGACTTTTTCACCTCTGTGGGAGGATACTCTGTTTTAGAGTTCTCATCTGTCCCCTCAAAAATCTATTTCAACTCTATGTGGACAGGCGTGGCCTTGTGACTCAAAGTGGCCAGTGGTAATAAGGAAGCGTGTCACTTGGCAGTGGTGTCCACTTGATCCACTTCTACTCTCTATACAGAGCAAACTCACTTTTCCAGCTTTATACTGGATATTATTTTCTCTAGGTAAATCACCGAGCCCCAAAATATATGCAACATTTTCCAATCAGACCAACTCCTTTTCCTGATTTCTACATTTCTGTTAATGGTACCAAAATCATGCTCAGGCTCAAAACCCTGGAATTTAATTTTTCTTACTTTTTTCCTCCCTCCCCTCCCATAACACACAGTTGAATCAGTTGTCAGTGATGCACCCTCAAACCCTCTCACAGTTTGATCTTTTATTTTTATTTCAACAGCTGCCAGTCTCATTCAGGTCCTCCTCTGGGCAGTTAGCCATAAAAGCCTCTCAACTGCTGTGCCTGCTCCTAGACTCGCCTCTGCATTAAACACAGCATTTATTCAATAAAATTGTACTAAAAGCCTCATTAGCACTAGGCTTTGTGTTGTATACACATAACACGCACCACACCACTGACATGCCACCTTCCTAAACTCTAGTTCTGACAGTATTAATAACCTGCTGAAAACTCTTCAATAACCATCAAGTGCCACCTTCATCCAGTATTGATGTATTTCACCTTCTGATGTCTCCTTACCTTTGCAGACCCTTATCCTCTTATTCCGCACCCTCCCACCCACCCCCGCCCACCCCCACATGTACCCAAATTTTCAGTATAGTAAACCAGTCCCTGTGGTACCTTGAGTTCCCTCCATCTCCTCTGTGACTCTGTTCATCCTGTTCCTTCCATCTGGAATAAGCTCTTCAATGTCATCCTCAAAAATGGTGAACATACTAAATTCACCTTTAATAATTAAAATGTAAATGGCTTTTTGATGTTTTCATTATACTCTGGTTGCGTAGAGAATAAGTATTTCTTCCTTAAAGACTCCTAAGACCCAGCTGAGGTTTTAAAAATAAAACATTTAAAGCCTGGTCTTCCAGAGATGTGGCTATTTTACGACCCTTTTACTATTTAATTGTGACTTAATTATTGAAGGCCTCACGTCATAGGCAAAAATCCTTTGAAAACGATTAAGCATTACTATTTCCAGTTCACGGAGGAATGGGGATTCCACTTAAGGCAGACAACTCATACAGGCAGGTTAATAATAAAACATCACCAAAGCAGCTTAAGTCGTTAGGTCTTAGAATTGTGATGTCTTGATGCCATCCATTACTTTAAAATATCCCACACTGATGTCTCATTTGGAAGAACAATATACTATTCTCCAACATCTTTATTCAATTAAGTTGCTTCTAATAGTGAAAGGGGCACATTCAAGGAGAAGTATATCTCTCTTGCTAGACTGTGAGCTCCATCAGGGTAGTGATTACTACATTTTTTCCTAAGGATCTCCACTATCACAATCCACCTGAGGTGTCTGCTCATTATGTAGTCCCCTGGGTTCCAACTCTGACCTATGAATTCAGGAACTCTAAGGATGGGGGCCATATTTAAAAAGCCCTCCAGGTAATTTTTATGTAGTTGACACTTGAGAACTACTGCCCCAGCCTAGAGGTGCACTGCTTGCTTACGGGCAGATATAAATTTTATAAAATACAATAGCTACTTTATAAAGCTTTAAGAAAATCCAAGACTCCCCCCATACCCACTACCAGTGCCCACCCCGTACCTCCAAAAATAAATAAATAAATAAATAAAAGGGCACTTCCAAGAGCTTTCAAAGTAAGGATAGTACAGAGGTTAGGAATGGCTTAGCGCTGGCCTCTCACACAAGCTGTCTGTGTTTAAATCCCAACCATGCAATTTACTAGATTAGTCAATTTGGACAATTTATCGTTCCGTGCCTAGATGTCCCTATCTGACTAATGGGTATAAGAACAATACCAATTACACGGAATTACGGATTCAATATACACGAAGTAGTTGAAACAGCATATAGTGCTAGCTGTTAGATTATTTTCAAGCTAATACATAATAGTATGGATAGTGAGACTCAGCTGGATCCAAAGTATAAGTGACTAGAGTAACTTTTTCTGCACTTAAATCTAACCATATTCAGTTAGTTTTAAACAACAACCAAATCCCCCAAATTGAAATGGTTTCAAATTAATTACTGTCTCAAAAAACTAAAGCTTTCAGAATCAGGCCAAGTGGCTTGGTACTTGGTCACATTTTCAACACAAGGAGGTTTTCAGTGAGGCCTTGGGGCAGAATAAATTTGTTCAGTGTCTACAGTGGAAATAAGGGTTTCCTTCAGCTCAGTCCAAATAGTAATCCCACTAGTTCCCAGATGATAAACATAAAGAGACAATCAAACCTTTAGCTCAGACTCTCACTTTTCCCCTTGCTTCTCGGCCTTTCTACCCCCACTGAGGACTCAGGACAGGCTGCCAGCAGACCTCCTCTGCCCTTGCAGGAGGTGCTGCTGCAGCCCTTTCAGAACGAACTGTTGCATTGGAGGCAGTAGCTGATGCGGACTCATAAGCAAAATCTCCCATGGGCAGGTCTCATAAGCACAGTTAACACCTTGGATTGAAGCTGGATCCACAGGCACGGCAGACTGACGTTCACGAGAGCGTTTGGTAACATCGGAGAAAAGTTACTAGAAACTCTGAAGGATGATAGGAACTTAGGGTTCTGTCTCCTTTAGTCCTAAGTGCCATAAATTGGGATATATAGCCCAGAGGCTGCCCAGATGGTTGCGAGATTTGAAGAGGGAACCAGAGTAAGTTTGCCATGAAGGTTATCAAGGTAGATTGGAAAACCCAGAGATATTAAACTTTGAATGTTTTGTTTTTTCCATGACAGAGAGTTATTTTCAATCAATTCAGATGATCTCCATTTCAATCTACCAGTATCATAAACTAAAAAAAAAAAAAAAAAAAAAATCACTCTGGTAATATTCATGAGACATTGGGAACTAAACGAACCACAAGACATTTAAAATCTCAACCTTTGGGCTTCCCTGGTAGCGCAGTGGTTGAGGGTCCGCCTGCCGATGCAGGGGACACGGGTTCGTGCCCCGGTGTGGGAAGTTCCCACATGCCGCGGAGCGGCTGGGCCCATGAGCCGTGGCCACTGAGCCTGCGCGTCCGGAGCCTGTGCTCCGCAACGGGAGAGGCCACAACAGTGAGAGGCCCGCGTACCGCAAAAAAAAAAAAAAACTCAACCTTTGTAAATACAGAAGATAAGTTGGAAATGTTTTCCTCATGGCCAAAATGTATAGCAAGTACGTATAATGAAAAAGTCTTTTATATATGAGTGCTTTACTGAATTATCCACTAACAGTTTAATAGATGCTAAAAATTGTGTTAAAACAACTCCCTGTAACTCTTCATATTCTATATTTTATGAATAATACTAATACATTTTGTTGGGGTTTTTTTGACATTTCTGTAAGGGCAAAAATGACATAGCATAAGCTTGGGAAATACTAGTACTTTAACTGTTTCTCTATGGTAAATTAATCTTAGAGACTAAGAGAGACATTAAAATAATATGATTATTTTGACAACGGTAATGTCTAAAGTTTTAAACTCTGGTGGTGTGATTATAATAACAAACTTATAAAAATTTTGCAAGAAGTTAAAATAGACGTTTTTTCTTTAACATTTCTGGAACAGAACATAACCAGGATAGGAGAAGATGAAAATTTTGGTGTTTGGCACTCCGGGTTTAATTAGCAGACTTCCTGGCAAAAACCTTACAAATATTACCCATGCTCATCTAACGTTGCATATAAAAGTGGTATGCAGTGGTTACGGAGGAAAGTATGGGCCACTGGAATTACAGAAAGCTTCATTCCTCTGCTGCCCAGATGCGTGAGGAATTCCTTATATTGTGGAGAGATGTAGCACATATGGCACCAATGGGATCATGCTTAGAGGGCACAATTCACATGTAAGTATATAACAGCTGAACACAGAGATGAGCTAAGTTGTTTGGACATTCTCAGTACCACTCAGTGCAGTATGATTACCATGTGAAAACAACCAATATCTCTCTCCGATCTGTTTTGTTCAGCAGTCTCTTTTCTTCTATCAATTATCTGCATCTATCCAACACAGTTGTTTTTTTTTTTAATTCAAGGTGCTATGGAAATAGACTTAAATCAGGTGTAATACTAACTCTCAAGTGATATAAGAGAAAGGTAAACAAAGACCCTTTTATGTTAAGTATATTAGCTGCTATGATTGAAATACATAGTTGGCAGAGTGGGAAAAAAGGACAGTGTAGTAGTCACTTATGGCTTTGGAGATAAAAAGCAGGAATTTCAGGAATCACTTTATCGAAAAGGCAACAAAGGAGCTGAATCTAAAGGTTGGTAGATGGTCAATAGAAAAACCATGAGGTGTATGTGCCTAACCACAACAGCAGCAAACAGCCAGGTGAAACTGAGCAACAGCAAGAAATCCAGGTCAATGAGGTCTTGGGTGCTGAAAGAGAGGAAGCAGCTTAGAGGAAAAAGAGATTCCCAATGCAGCTTCTTTTATATTAGAGGCAATTGCTATCTGGTTAGTCATCTATTCCATAGCTCAGAGAATCTGGAGTTAAGATCCAAAACACATCCATTAAAGCAAATAAGAAAGCAATATGCACTAGTATTAGTATAAATGTGGTAAATGACCAAATCATTAGAGACTAACTATATTTATTGTCAATATTATATATTGATAATATATTTATTATCAATATATTTATTTATCAATAAATATATTGATAAATATATTATATCAATATATTTCAGTAAAGATGCATCATGCCATTTTTACTTAATGCTAAGTGCCTTTTTGTTTTTAAACATTAAAAAGTAACATTTTTTAAAAGCATACACAACTGTGTAGAAGCTCACTTCTAATAAACAACTTAAAGGAAAATAGTAATTTTCCATACAAGATTACTATTTGAAACAAAGATGATTATTAATATTAATTAATTAATTAAAATTAATTAATATTAATGTCTAGATATAATTAACCTTAGAGAGATGTTTAGTATGAATGGGAGTGTATCTGAGAATGTAGCTTTTTTCAGGAAAAAACAGGCTAAAACATATTCTACTTGAATGAAGAAATAGTAAAGACAGATTCGATTCTGTGCAATTCAGTTTCTGTAACTAGAAAACAACCTGGAAAAAAATCAACTTTTTAATTTTATGATTTTAAAAACGGTTTTTGTGTTTCAAGGAGCTCCAGGTGCCTATAAGTACCAAAAAAGTCTTCAAACATATTATATATAGGCTTTTGAAATGAAATATATGATTACTCTATTTTTTGCAGCATTTTAAATACCTTGTTCACAAAGTTTAAAAAACCCCACCACATATGAAATTTATATTCCAGAAATGTGAACTTGTAACATAACTTGTGCTCACATAAGTCTCTTTTGGGTCCATGTATTCCACACTAACTATTATTTTGTTTAAAATGCAAAAGTCAGATGGTCTTGCTTTTGGGTATTTAAACTTTTCTAACAAAGAAGAATCTAATAGCCATTTAAGAACACTAACTGTTGAAAATACTTAAAGACTTTATTATGACTAATGAATAATGACTACTTAGGAATTGCTGCTAAAGGGAGGATGCACTTCTGACTAGGATATACAACATGGTTCTGCCTCCCTCTAGTTTACAGACTTTTTGCGGGTCACATAATTCCTACTATTCTTCCTCATTTTTCTTCGCTGTCGTTTCCTCTCCTTCCACCCATGCAGTTATCACTACTTGCAGTTCCAACAACAGTGTGATCAGATCATCAAGCAAAAGTGTTTTTTGCATTTTATTTATTTATTTTTAATGTATCTCAGGCAGTACAAAACCAGGCTTTATGAGCTGATGAACCCTGTTTTTACAGTACAGTCTGAGGATGACCTGCAATAAATAGGTCTGTGGGACAATCCAGAAGTTTTTATTTTTATCCAGTGACCTATGTGATTCCTAGGTACATTAAAGTTTGAGAAATAACTACCTCCCCACCTCCCACTAAACTCTGTGGGATATAGAAAAGGAACATATTAAGTTCATGTTCACATTTTCTAAAAGGGTAATGAATTATTTAAAATAGAAAGATCAAGATCTATTTTTCTGTGATAAAATACCAGCACTGAAACAACTACTGGTAAATTAATTTTCAAAGGAAGATTATGGCTTTGCCTTAATATACCCATCAAATAGATCAGCATATAATAATATATCTATGTAATATATAGTGTAATGGGAATTTCTCTCCTTTCATATTCTATAAATATGCCAAACCAGTTTTTAGTTTAACAAAAGCTCGATTAAAAATTTACTGTTTGGATATAATAAAATATTATGGTTCAAATAGAATGGTTAGCAGATGATGTAAGACCAGGCTACACATGTTATACTATTATGTTTGCTTACTTTTCTATATTCTAGATTGAAAGCATTGTGAAGGCAAATACTATCTTTTTTCTAGTGCCCAGTAGAGAACAGACCACAGGGTAGACATTCATTTAGTAAATGTTTGTTGAACGGATGAATAAATAAATGCCTGGAAATCCAATGTATATGCACCCCAGAAAGAACATATACAAACAAAACCACCTTGGAAATTTAAAAAAAAAAAACAAAAAAACAATAAATGAAAACTACATGTAGCTATAAAAAAAAGAAGAGAAAAATAACAGGAATAGAAAATATTTATCTTTTAAAATAAATAATAAATAATCATCCTGGCTGATCTGATTCAGTGAGCAAAGTTCCCAGAAGGTTTAGATAAGCTTTTAATTTTTATATATTACAAGGCATATTTCCATAATTCTGCAAAGCTGTTATTTCTGACATATCAGTCAAAAACGAAATTGATATTCTAGGGTGCTAATGACCCAGTTACTGTTGAAGGTGGTGGTTATTTATTACTTGGAAAAAAATCTGGGTGAGGAAATAAAGGTCAGAAAAACTTGAAAAAAAATAAGAAAAAAAAAACTTTTTGTTTAACTGAATTTACTGTACTAACCCCTCAAATTCAGAACTAATTAAGAATATTGTGGTACTATCCATAATTGCATGCTGAGTGTGTAAATTTAAAAATGGCCATTTCAATTTTCATTTCATCAAGACAAGGAAGAAAATGAAATTGAACACTAATTAGGGCATGTGTCTCATACACCTGAAAGATTAGAGGAATACTGTGCTCATTATAAGTGAGTTTAAGTAAAGTACTCAAATGTTTCATTTGAAGGACTGAATATAAATAAAAGAATTAAATGACAAGGGAAATTACTAATGCTCAAACAAAGAATATTTGGTACATATTTAGACTTCCCAGAGCCTCCTAGATAAGGTTTTCCTTTAAGAAAGGGATACACGTTTTCTTTTTAGAAAAATAACTTAGAAAATAAGATGTTATTAGAGAATATAATAACATAATACTCTGAACACAATCATGAAGTACGTATTGAATAACAATGGTGAGTTTTTGGTTTTCCTCCCATCATATGCAAGATTTCCTCATCTAATATAAACCCTTTTATTTTACTTTTACTTGTTTTTCTCTAAGAGTTCATTATCATCTTTACACTAAAAGAAAAATAATAATAACCATAGCAATAATAGTAAAAGACTGCCCTTAAAAGAAGTATTTAATTATTCTACTTAGGTTGATAAAATTATATTTAATCTAAGCTCCTCTAAGAGTCTACCACTGTCCTGTTTCACTGAGGTTATTTCTACCTACAATCACTGGGATAAAGAAAACTTAAAATTCATTCACACTCTGAAAGACTTCTGCATAGTGTTAAGTAGGCAATAAACCGTGACAAAATAAATGAAAAATCAGGATATAAAACAATCATAAGGTGTTTCTCAGAGAAAAAAACTGCCAAAGTGTGTTATTTATGGTTTATTGAAATAGGAAATCACTGACGCTCACAAACAATTTGTCAAATAGAAACCCTGATGCAAACTTGTGACATCATCTCTCAATTGCTCTACAATTTCTGCTATGAATCATAATTTCTAAAGTTTTATCATGACCTCAATCCTATAAATACATTTCATAAGGTCAACTTAAAGAATGGTCTCTGGAATGACTTTTAGCAAATAGAATACAAGCATTTTTTGTTGTTTTGTGTTTATTTAAAACTTAACTGGAACTTCATTAGTCTATGATCAAAACTGTAAAAAGGTGCCATTTCCACTCTCTGGAATTTTCTTTGTGCATGTGGCTGTAGATTAGAAAAATCACGTGCAACTTAAGAAGGAATTTCTGCAAATGCATGCAAATTAAATTCATAAAACAAAACAAGAATATCAGGCAACCACATGGAGCCATATAGATAAAAGAAATGTATATAGGATATGTAAAACTTCGTAAGAAATCTGAGCAAAGATATATCTGAAGGAGGTTTTGGCCCTGTTTTGAAAGTACTACAGAAATCATACTACTTGGCCATAAATCAATTTCCCTTTCTATTAACTGCCTATAAAGCAGTCTCTATCTTCTGCTATAACATCACATCATGGATTCCTATCTTAAAAATTACCTCGGACTCAAACTATGTAGTCAACAGATAAAACAGATCAGCTACCTAAACAAATCAAAATTCTCTAATAACTCCCTATTCCAATGAATAAAGCCAAAACCTTTTGGTATTCATAAATCCTACAGTGTGCTGAACTCGCAAACTAAATTTGAATGCATTCCTCTAGCAACCTAAACACAGGTCATGATTTTCTACATGGCGTTGCCCAGGTTCTCACCTAGCATCTTGGATCATGCTGTTCCCTTGATATCTGGTCTCTACTGAAAGCCATCTTCCAAGCCCTATCTTAAAAGCTATCTTCCAGTGAGGCTTTCTCATGATAATTAATTACTTCCTCCTCTGACCCCAGTGTATACTGGATTTTCCCTCTCTTCAGCACACATCAATGACTTGTTAGATGTTGTTAACATGCTCTCCACCAACAGAGGTATAATCTTTCACAGAAATCATAGTTTGATTACCTTTCCTGTCTCCAAATAGGTAGTTTCCTGTCTCACTTCAGCTAAGGGCTTGAAAAGTATTTAAGTAGATAAAATATAAGATGCAGGCATTACTACCCTCCATCACATCTTTGGGAAATCACTTAGTCTCTTGGTATGGCATTGTTTTCTCATGTTTAAAAAAAAAATAGCTGACTGATGCTAATAAATAATAGAGTATGAATTGAAACACACTCAGCTATTGAAAGAGGGTTCTAAAGACATTTGAGGTATTATCATAATCCATTGCATATTCTATATTTGCACATATGGAACTACTTAAGACAGAGAAGGAAAAGACACAATTTTTATACTCTTGAAGTATCCAAAGTTGCTACTAAATGTTAACACAGTACTAAGGAACACATGGCATATGTAAAAACCTCCCTCTTTGATATGTACCTTAAGATTGTGATATTTATAACCCAAGAATTTTAACATTTTTAACCCTCTTAACACACTTTCCAATGGAATGTGCATGTTTCCCACAGTTTCAGAGTTTATAGTCCATTTGGACTCTAGCTAAATCATCCTTTCCTCTGTGACCATGCAGAAAAGTCACACTTTGGACCCTCACTATCTTCTTTGTGAAATGACTCTGGTCATTCCTTGCCAGTAACCTTGTTCCATCCCATCTGTTACCTGAATCCATGGCCATCTGTCATTTTCTGCAGCTGTCCAGGCATTTATAAGCCCCTTCTTATTAAGACGTGCATAGTAGGGATACCATTTCTGGAGTCCAAAAAGAGCTCGGTGGGTAGATGAAGCTGTGATTTGCTGATTTGAAATGATTCCACCTTCAATTCCCAATGGGCCCGAGCATTCTGGGAACAAATGAGGAAAAAAGTTTGAATGTATTAGAAATAATCCATATCAAAATATGGCTGTTAGATTTGATGGGAGATATTTTTTAAGTGATTTCAACGTGGACCATCATGCCATTCAAGCCCCTCGGAATTTACAGATTTGTTACTGATCACTACATGAAGGAAATAAATCTTTTTTTTTTTTTTTTTTCTTTTTGCGGTATGCGGGCCTCTCACTGTTGTGGCCTCTCCCGTTGCGGAGCACAGGCTCCAGGATGCGCAGGCTCAGCAGCCATGGCTCACAGGCCCAGCCGCTCCGCGGCATGTGGGATCCTCCCGGACCGGGGCCAGGCGGACTCTCAACCACTGCGCCACCAGGGAAGCCCAGGAAATAATTCTTGCTCTCATGCCACTCTCTTCTTCCTTTGCTTTGAATGTGGCACCTGAACAGACATGTCCTTTCTGCACTGTGATTCTGCGTTATGTACTGTTATCCTTTGCTGATCACGTTAACAAAAGTGTAATGTCCTTAAAAGGTCTCTCATATTTTATATTCCCATTAGCATGCCCCACAAATCATAATTCCTCAATAAATATCTGTTGATCCATTATTTCTTGACTAGCCTACATCTGAGGTTTGTATCAAAATCATTTTCATACTGACTTAGCATTTCCCACTTCTATAAATTTTTTAAGTTAAATTTTTATAACCACTGTCAGTTATGCTTCCACAAAAAGGGCAATGTGTAAATCTGTCAACATTTAAAATTATTATAATAATAACTTGTGATATGTTATAAGTAACAGGAAATATGTAGACAAATTATTTTTATAGAGTAAGCAAGTAAGCACTCAGACATTACATAGAGCAGTATAAATACCACTCAGTAAATCAAGATATTAAAATATTTACATTTCAAAATCCACAACTCTACCAATTGGGATTTTACACAGACATTTTAGCTTTTTTCTTTTATTGTTCTTTAAATATGCAACTTGGAAATTCAAGGTAAATTTCCTAATAAAAATTTTAAATACTAAGAGTAAAGCATAATATACTCAAATAATATGTTCTCAGATACCAAAAGTGTTTAGATTTTAAGATTAGAAATGAAGGTAAATCAATCTAAAAATTATATATGTACTATATATCATATGCATTCGAATTTCTTAATTATCTCCTAAAATTTCACCAGAAAGTACATTTATTGTGAATTCAGTTTTGAAAATTCAGAACAAGTAATATGATATAATAAAAAGTAATACCTAGTTTTCTTAATTTCATTAACATTTCATATACTACATTCAACTTATTGCAAAATTAGATTTGTAAAATACATATGATAATTCTATTATAAAATACACTATAACATACTAGAATTTCTGAAAATATGAAAGGAGCATACTGCTGTTATTAAATGTTAGTGTATGTAAGTCAACTTGATCAGTGATTGCTACCAAGCATATTTTAGATTTTAATTACTATTGAAGTCTAATGATTGTCAGTAATTAAATGTTTACACTCAGATTGAGACTGAAAATATGAAAGGAAGAACTTTGCCACTGGAGTATAATATTTTAAAAAGTTACAAAGATGTTTCTCACTGGTAACCATTTTTTCACTAAGTGTAAACATGTTTCTTTTTTCTATTCCAAACTCAGATAATAAGTAGTTCTAAGCACATTACTTACTAACATTTCCCCAATGAATTTAAAACCTTTAAACACTTTTTATAAAAACAAAAATGTGTGGATAAGTAATCATCTTAATCAGTTGTTATTAGTAAAGATGACATTAATACAGCAAAAATTGCATCTCTGTGATTGACAGCTGATAAATCATTCACTTGATGTTAAATTTAAGTAGTAAGATCTTTTCTAAAGAATTGTATTTAGAACTCTTTAGCACTTTATAAAGGTGTGCTATATCATTTTGAAGTCATTAAATTAACAAGCCATTCGTTTTTAGAGTAGCAGTATTAGAAGCCAACGATAATAATCTGATTTCCACATTCCTAAAAAATTAACGTTGAAAACTCAAATGTTGAGTCTTTGGCTTCTTGCTTTGCTTTGCATTTCAAACTTCAAGATCTTTACAGATTTCATAAAATCACTAAGAAACTTTCATGATGCTCTTTGATTTTAAGCAACTGCAGGAGCCTGGCTTTTTAAGAAAATTGCCATTAAAAAGAGTCTCAAGGATGCTTGTCCTTGATTTGTACAATGTTTGGATGGAAAAATGCAGCAGGCAGGGAGGCCATTTATTGTAGGCCCGTCAGTGGCATGGCAGAGTTAGAGAGCCAGCTTTGATTAATTAAACTGCTTAGGCTTAGAAAGAACTGTGTACCATTTAGTTGTTTACTTCTAAAGACCTTATGCTGAATTGGATATCTTCACTGAATTTTTAACCATTTAAAAAAAAATTAGACCTCAAACTACACTATTCAGTATGTCTACTTTGTCAGCACTCTTAACCTACCAGCCTCCCCTTCTTAGCTACTATATCAACAAACACAGTGGCTGTGAACTGTTGCATTATCATATAGGCCAAACACCAATGAGCAATTTAAAAAATATATTTGCAATTTTTTACTCAGCCATAAGGCTCCCAATCTTTGTCATGCCCTCAACAGTCATTCATTCAGATAAAATATAATTTAAAAAAATATATTGACATGTTATACTTATATAGGGCTTCACAGCTTACAAAATATTTTCACATGAGCTATCTCATTGTTATGATGTCAAACTGATGAACACTTCTTTTCTCAGTCCTCAATTCCACAATTTTTTTTTTTAAATAAAGTTTTGTAACACTCACTTACATACTATACTTTATGTTGCTGATCACTAAAAGCCCAGAAGAGGGAACATGACTCTGGGGGGTTCTTGACCAAAGCATGAGTCTGTGAGGTATCAGTTTAATTCCTTAAAAATTGAGTGGTCCTCAATTTTTCTCATTTTAAAAATTGTGGTTATGGTGACCCCTAATTCACCAGCTGTGAGGTAAGGAAAGGTAAACAGTGCTTTGCCTTTATGTGACTATAAATTGTGAATAATGAGCTTGGTTCTACAAGGCCACTTGCATTTCTCTCTTTAGAGATGAGGTGATCCTAGCCTTTTAGCTCCTGTGGAGCAGGCACCAGATCTTACACTGTTGCATCCTTAGATGCTCACAGTTGCTTGGCTTGTACACAAGAAGAGCTCAATAAATATGTGCTGAATATTGGTGGCTCCCCCCCCCCCCCCCAAACAGCAAACTAATAAGCAAATCCAACTCTTACACTTTATTTCACACTGGAAAGTTGTCACACACTAGCTTTCCTTCACTCATCATTTGGACCACAATCAAATGGATGTCATCATAATAAAAGGTTCAAAATCCAATTTCCTTTTGCCTGTGCCATCCACTTCCCCAATGTCCTATTAAATGCAACAATTATAAAAACTAATGAAGGAGTTGCAATTCAGAATGCAAATGATTATACACTTAAGACTAAGTGACCTTAAGCAGCAAACAATAAGATGCTTAAAAGAAAGATAATATGGAGATAGACACTGCTATCACTATCCATAAGTGAGGGAAGGATATGAAATAATACTTGAAAAACAATATTAGACAAGCATTCTGAAGTTTGAAAAATGCATCCATATATGTTTCCTCACATAATCAAAATAATATTTCAAGGAAAAATGATTATCACACCTATTTCATAAATGAGGAAACCTTTGAGGAGGGAAGTTAAACTCATAAAAGATGAGTCTAGAATTTAAGCCAAATGCTCTGTGCACAAACAGAAAATAATGTCAACTGATAGAGTGAAGAGTTCAGTAATTCTTTAAAAGTTGATTCTGAATTTCTTTTTCTTCTGCGTTTTTATATGGGGATGTGTGCATAAACATACTAGGATAGAAGATAGGAAAATTAACATGAAGGAAATGTGTAGAATATTACTAGTGGTACTCAGGATACGACAGAGCTTTCACAAATTGGGATACCTTAAAATAGTAGACAACAGTCTGTGGCAGTGAGTCACAGAAGTAAATATTGAGGTATTATGGTGGTCTGTGTCCCTTTACAGGTGTTAAAAAATTGACCTACTACCATTATTGGCCTATATACTGCTTATCTAATATGGATAGGTTTATTCAGTCTTGACTAATTTATTGACCTCTTACTACATGCCCATCTATTCATCAATCCATCCATCCACTCTCCATTCATTAAATTCAGTTTTGAAAAATGCATATTCATTAAAGGCCTACTATATACCAAGCACTTTTCCAGGCAGTGGAGATACAGGGATGAACAAGGCAGAAAAAGTCTCAGCTCTCAGAGTTCATATTCTAGTGGAGAGACAAACTATACACAAACACTTAAATAAACAAGGAAATACCATGAAGTGATAAGTGAAAGAAAAAAAAGGGTAAACCAGGTGGGAGTATGAGATGATCAGAGATGGCCTTTCTGAGAGGTGACATAAATCTGATCTCTGAGTGAGAAGCAGAAGTCAGCTACTGCACTAGATTTACTGTACTGGTTTTCTGAAGGAAACATTTTAATATAATAGAGCAGAGGCTGTGAGGTTGGATGCACAGGATTCCCTGGGAGAATGGGAGAGGGAATTATAAGCCAGTTTGGGCTTCAGGGAAAGACTTCCTGGAATAGAGTAGGGATTAACATAGTGAAGAAGAAAGGAAGGGCAGACAGAGAGATAGGAAACAGCCTGGCATGATTAGGGAAGTAGAGGCAGATCAGTATTACTAGACCAAGATGGGCTGGTCAGAGGATAGTCAATGATGGGATGAAGAAGCAGAGATAGCCTAGATTATTTTGCTGAGAAAAATTGATTCTATTAGTGATGGGGAGCCTTTGAAGGATTCTAACTATGGTGATATTGTCATTTAATATAAATGACTGAAGAGGGGACAAAACTATGGCCAAATAGCAAGCTACTACCATGGTCCAGGTGAAAAATGATGCAGGTCTGAAAGGGAAATGGAAAGAAGAGTTCAAAGCATACTTAGAAGTTAAAATTGAGCAGAGCTAGTGTTAATTAGATGTAGAATGGAAGAGAGAAATGGAGTATCTTCGAGGGTGACAGATAGTAAATAGCAGATAGCAGCTCCCAGTTAAGGGATTGGCCACGTCTCACAAATAACACCTTTGAATCTAATTCCTTCCTTAAAATTTTATCAAAAATTATTCTTCCTGGTGGATTGCATTTGAGGGGACCTGTTTTAGTCCTACCTGCTATTACCATGCAGAACCCTATGGGCTACATTCACATCAACCAGGCTGCAGGGACAGGATTGAAAATTGAAAACCTGCCTCTAAGCTGAGGCCACACCCAGAACTTCCTTGCCCCATGGCTTACCCATGTGTGTACATCTGCTGTCCCACAAAATGGGGAGCCCCTTTGTAGACAGGGATTATATCCCACATAGTATCCAGCAGCAAGCCTCATTCTTAGCAGAAAATTAATCTTCAAATAAATATAAAAGGTAAATAAACAGTAAAAATTACAGCTAACATTGTAACATTTTATTTGTGTAATTTATTTTTAAATTAAAAAATTATTTCACTTAGTCTCTCAAGAGTACACAGATACTGAAGCCTTTAGAAGTTGTTTACATGCTAAGTGAAGAGGGAACACATTTCTTCCATAAGGAAAAAAGAAACAAACACAGACTGGCAGTCAAATGGGTTACTTCTCTTTCAACTAGTTGCCACAAAGTAACCAGGTATTTCTGAAATTGTCCACCATTACCCCTAGAGTGGGACCAGCGGCAATTTGATCACTGTCAAAGATGGCAGTAGGACATGGTGGTCTACATTTCCTGACCATAAGAGCTGTGTTTATGTATCTCTGGTATTGTGCTTGCTTTTGTCAGATTCAACAATAATCCTAAATTAATGAGTCCAATCAACAACGATTACCAAAGGCTTTTAGGTGTCATTTACATAATCAGTTAAATAACTGCTTTGCCTGAATTGTCTGAGTGGCCTGGAAATGCCTTTGACCGGAGGCCCTGCTGTTCAGATGAACTGAGCAAGTGAGTGATGTCACCTGGAAGGCTGAGTAAGAGCAACTGGGCCAGCTGGGGCCAAGCCTCACATGCTCTCCCCAGAGCGGCTTCTCTGCCTTTGCCAAGTTCACGCGCAAATAAAATAGCTTCAAAGTGAAGTCCTTCTCACTCTGCAAATTCATTTTCTGGAGCGTGGCAAAGAATGGAGTCTGCACTTTATTGATCTTTCAGCTGACAAGGAAGCAGTGCCTCAAGATGTCTCACATCTTGTTCCTGAGTGTGCTGATTAAGCCTTTCAAACAAGGGAGATGCTTGGCTGAATCTGTAACAGGAATGTACTGCTTTCATTCGCTCTATCTCAGTATCCAGACATCTTCAGAATGAAAGGATTTCAAATTAAAGCCATGTAAGAAACAAATCTTTAAACATCTTCAGTCTTCTCTTTCTCTGGGCATCTCATCTTACAGGAGTGAGACCTCTGCTGTGCTTAGCATAGCACGATAATTGTGCTGAACACGAGCGCTGGCGAAAGAATTACTGATGACCTCCAATACTGCAGAAGCGAATGCTGATTCAAGCAGAAACTTCCCTCTGTGCCACTTGGACCATGGCCTTTCTTTTATTCCTAGTGTTTGCTCTACTTTGGAGTTGTCTTGATACTAGGTTCTAAATTGGTGAGGGAGAGATCAAGGTCACTATTCCTCACACTGCGCCTCAGAGGTTAACAGGAGCCCTGAAGATTTTTTGCTTGTGAGTCTTGTCACTTAAGCTCCCCCACTGCCCCCCCCCCCCCCCCCCCGCCACACACACACTTGCTGATTTCTCTCAAGCTATCATTTTGCTGGTGTTGCGGACTGGTGTCAGAGGAAAGAGGACAAGGGATAGAACGACGATAGGAAGTATAAGAAAGGCTGATCTCAGGAATAGGGTTTGGATGCACTGGTTTGGTGGTAAGAGACCAGGGAGGTGGGAAGGAGCTCCCCGCACATGGTGTGAGAATGTGAAAGTGGACACGCACAGCACAGCCTTCCCTTCACTCACAAATCCCTGAAGAGCACCCTGGGGGTCAGCCAGCTGCCCCCCATTGCACTGGAAGTGATCACCTTAAAAGGACTGAGAGTGAAAATCCCATTTGGTGATGTTTGTTTCTCTCCACACTTAGAGAATGCTGCTTTGTGTCAAGACATAGTTTTCACATATGGCCACAGTAACGTTGCTTAGGGAAACCAGTAGCTGAAAAATCATCAAAATGATTTCCAAAAATTAGTTAAGCGTATTTGTTATTTACATAAAATGAAGGTGTAACTTGGAGAAAACTCTATTTCTTTGCATCAGATGGGCTGCTTACAGTCGATAAATGCTAATTTTCTTCACAATCTTGAAGACTGATTCTGTGATACGTGGCCACTAAAGAATTTTCCCCATTCTATTAAGAACTGTATTATTTTCAATATCGAGAAGCTCAGAGGTGCCCGAGATAAATGATGAGGAACAACTATTCGTGCATATTTTTTTCTCTCAGATAATAAACTTCTTAAAGGTAGAAACCATGCCTTTTGCATTATTTATGTTTCCAAAGCACTTAGCACAGTGACTTACAATTGGCAGTTCTCAATATTGTGGGTTAACATAAATTAAAACAAATCATTGTTGTTTTGGAATTACTTCTCTTCCTTTCTTGAAACTGAATTAATCTTCTGAATGTAGATATTATCACTCTAAGGATTCTATATACTGGGTGGGTGTTAAAATCAGAAATTCTTTCTTGGTATGCTGGAACACTTGAAATACATAAGAAGTAGTGCTTGGAGGTAGGGGAAGCATCTGGAAGGAAAACCAGCCTTTCTAAAGTTACAAATTCAATTCTCAGCCATCTAGCTATTTTCCTGTAAAATGTGGTTATGCTTTTCTTCACACTGTATTATCTCAAGTCAATTATGATGTACTATCAGTTTAAATTAATTGTTTTAAATTCCAGAAAAAATTAAACTCATGAATAAGCTAAATTTGAATAGGAAACTGTCCACTAATATTTCCCCAATCTAATTTTTGAGCATATTGATGCAGAATGATAGTGTTACTTAAATAGCAGGGCCAATGGACTCTAGTATTCAAAGGCCAAAATTTGTATTGAGATAATTCACAAAGGTCAATCAAATCTAATATTATCATCCTGTCACAGCTAACAGCATTGCCATAGGACTATCAAAGAGCACATTTTAGTTTGTTTAAGATATATTCTTTCAAAAGAGAAAAGCATACAGGCTTTTCAAGCACTGAATGTACTTTTGCAGCCAGGCAAGATTTCAGTAACTTGTACTCAGGCTTCCACTTACACTACACAATTCATCTTCTACCAACTATGAAGATAACAACATGGTTTGATGAAACATTTGTCTGTAGAGTCAAAAGCCTGCAATTCAAAAACCTGCAGATGTATACCTATTCTTGCCTGCCGACAAAACATACATCTGCACAGGAAAGAGCTAAAAAGGGGCATAATGCCGAGGTAAATGCTAAAGGTGGGATGCAGTTGCTTCAAGAAACATGAGTCGAATAACCAAATGTAAATATCCAAACACTGCTATGCAGAAGACACTTTTCCACACTTATAAGCTATTTACATCTTTTAAGTGTCTTTGGTAAATGCATATAAATACTGCAAGGTGTTGCCTCTGATGTTTTATTATAGCAATACGATTGGCATGTCAAACAGACTTTTATTTGAGAGATGAATCACTGTCCCATATCCAGTTATCAGCTATCTGGTCATTTTTTTCCTGTACAATGCAGCTTTGCTTTTCTTCATGCTGGATGTTATCTCAGGTCAAGTATGAAGTCTCAGTGTTCCAGAGGTCAAAAGAAACTAAGCAAGAAGAGGATAAACAGGAAGCCATTGCAGATGGCAGGTACAGCATAATGAGCCCTCTCTAATGCTAGCATACTTTGGAAAGTTGGTGGAACAAGGGATGGAGGACAAAATGGAGCCTGGAAGTACACAGTAGATGATTTGATTATTTGAATTCTAGAGATGTCTACATGTATATTCACTTTTAAAAATATAAAGAAGCGTTTGTCATAGAGAAAATAAATACACAATAATCATAGAGTCAGAGAACTGTTAGTGTTGGAAAAGGGAACTAAAAGTTCTCGGAAGTAATTTTTTTAAGTCTGCTCTCAACGTCACAACCTCAGCTCCATTATTTTTCCTCCTTCCAAACTAAATAAAAAAGTAAATCATTTGTCAGCATTTCCAGTAGAGAACTGAGACAGAAGATGAATTCTTGATGATAATGCATTTACTAATCGAACATTCCTAGAGAAGAAAGTATCACAAATGCTTTGCATATAGTATTTGCAATGATTTTGGTAGTTCTGAAAGGGAAAACCCAATGTAGAATTTTAAACAAAACAAATGTAAAGCTACAAAAACAAAGGATGCTTTATGAATTTTATAGAAACAGCATTCTAGGAGAATTAATAGAGTAACAATTTTATTACCAATCTGTAGAAGCTAAGCCAGCTTTTCATATATTAACTCTTATCTGAGATTCATATGAGATCTATTTTATAATGTAATGAATATAGGTAAGCCTATTAAAATAAGAAATTTAACTTTTGTTTCTTTTCAAAGTAATTTTATATAATAATGGTAGACCCTGATATTTTGTTATGTTCAGGTTAAATGTTCATTTTTGTTGGACAGTATTTGTAGAAAAACAACTAAAGTGTGTATCAGAGCTACCTAATAATGCACACATATATTTCAGAGAAGGTATTAAAAACCTTAAATCTGGATTTAAATCTTCAACTGCTGAAAAGAAGACAGAATATTAGCTATGTTCAACAAAATATTCATAATGAGATACATTGCTACTTTCTGGTATGTTCAAACAGAATATATTATTATTATGTAGTCTGACCTAATGATTAAATAAATAGGTATGCTTCTTATAAACTTATGTTAAGAATAGATGACAAGGAGGGACCTTCAAGATGGTGGAGGAGTAAGATGTGGAGATCACCTTCTTCCCCACAAATACAACAAAAATATATCTTCATGTGGAACAACTCCTACAGAACACCTACTGAATGCTGGCCTCAGACTTCCCAAAAGGCAAGAAACCCCCCACGTAGCTGGGTAGGGCAAAAGAAAAAAGGAAAAACAGAGACAAAAGAATAGGGATGGGACCTGCACCTCTGGGAGGGAACTGTGAAGGAGGAAAAGTTTCTACACACTAGGAATCCCCTTCACCGGGGGGGGGGGGGGGGGGAACAGGGGACAGGTGGCGGTGGGGGAGGAAGCTTCAGAGCCATGGAGGAGAGCGCAGCAATAGGGATGCAGAGGGCAAAGTAGAGAGATTCCTACACAGAGGATGGGTACCAACCAGCACTGACCAGCCTGAGAGGCTTGTCTGCAGGCTCGGGCTTCGGAGGTCAGATACCAGGGGGAGGACTGGGGTTGGCTGCGTGAACACAGCCTGAAGGGGGCTAGTGTGCCACAGATAGCCAGGAGGGAGTCTGGGAGAAAGTCTGGAACTGCCTAAGAGGCAAGAGACTGTTGTTTTGGGGTACGCGAGGAGAGGAGATGCAGAGCACTGCCTAAACAAGCTCCAGAGACGGGTGCGAGCCACGACTATCAGTGCGGACACCAGAGACAGGCATGAGATGCTAAGGCTGCTGCTGCCACCACCAAGAAGCCTGTGTGCGAGCACAGGTCACTATCCACACCTCCCCTCCCAGAAGCCTGTGCAGCCCAGGGACAACTTCCCCAGGAGAACACATGGTGCCCAGGCTGTTGCAACACCATGCTGACCTCTGCCGCTGCAGTCTCGCCTGGCATTCCGTACTCCACCCTCCCTCCGGCCTGAGTGAGCCAGAGCCCCCTAATCACCTGCTACTTGAATCCTGTCCTGTCTGAGTGAAGAACAGACGCCATCAGGCAACCTACATGATGAGGCAGGGCCAAATCCAAAACTGAACCCCAGGAAATGTGCGAACAAAGAAGAGAAAGGGAAATTTCTACCAGAAGCCTCAGGAGCAGCAGATTAAATCTCCACAATCAACTTGATGTACCCTGTATCTGTGGCATAACTGAACAGACAACGAATCATCCCAAAACTGAGGTGGTGGACTTTGGGAGCAACTGGAGACTTGGGGTTTGCTTTCTGCATCTAATTTGTTTCTGCTTTTATGTTTATTTTAGCATAGTATTTAGAGATTATTATCATTGGTAGATTTGTTTATTGATTTGGTTGCTCTCTTTTTTTTTTTAATATATATATATTTTTCCTTCTCCTTTTGTGAGTGCGTATGGGTATGCTTCTTTGTGTGATTTTGTCTGTACAGCTTTGCTTTTACCATTTGTCCTAGAGCTCTGTCTGCCCGTTTTTTTGTTGCTTTTTTTTTTTTAGTTGTTATCATTGGTGGATTTGTTCCTTGGTTTGGTTGCTTTCTTCTTTCTTTCTTTCCTTTTTTATTATGTTTTTATATTTTTAATTTTAATATTTTTTCTTTCCCTTCCTGCCTTTCTTCCTTCTTTCCTTTCTTTTTTCCTTCTGAGCCAAGTGGCTGACAGGGTCTTGTTGCTCCAGCTGGGTGTCAGGCTTGAGCCTCTGAGATGTGAGAGCCGAGTTCAGGACACTCGTTCACCAGAGACCTCCCAGCCCAATGTAATATCAAAAGGCAAAAACTCTCCCAGAGATGTCCTTCTCAAAACTAAGACCCAGCTCCACTCAACAACCAGCAAGCTACAGTGCTGGACACCCCACGGCAAACAACTAGCAAGGCAGGAACACAACACCACCCATTAGCAGACAGGCTGCCTAAAATCATAATAAGTTCACAGACACCCCAAAACAAACCACCAGAGGCGGTCCTGTCCACCAGAAGGACAAGATCCAGCTTCATCCACCAGAATACAGACACCAATCCCCTCCACCAGAAAGCCTACACAACCCATTGAACCAACCCTACCCACTGGGGGAGACACCAAAAACAACAGGAACTACAAACATGCAGCCTGTGAAAAGGAGTCCCCAAACACAGTAAGTTAAGCAAAATGAGAAGACAGAGAAATACAAGCAGATGAAGGACCAAGGTAAAAACCCACCAGACCAAACAAATGAAGAGGAAATAGGCTGTCTACCTGAAAAAGAATCCAGAGTAATGATAGTAAAGATGATCCAAAATCTTGGAACTAGAATGGAGAAAATACAAGAAGCGTTTAACAAGGACCCAGAAGAACTAAAGTGCTAAAGAACTAAACAATGATGAACAACAAAATAAATGAAACTAAAATTTTTCTACAAGGAATCAATAGCAGAATAACTGAGGCAGAAGAACGGATAAGTGACCTGGAAGATAAAATAGTGGAAATAACTGCTGCAGAGCAGAATAAACAAAAAAGAATGAAAAGAATTGAGGACAGTCTCAGAGACTTCTGGGACACCATTAAACACACCAACATTTGAATTATAGGGGTCCCAGAAGAAGAACAGAAAAAAAGGGGCTGAGAAAATATTTGAGAAGATTAGAGTTGAAAACTTCCCTAATATGGGAAAGGAAATAGTCAATCAAGTCCAGGAAGCACAGAGAGTCCCACACAGGATAAACCCAAGGAGAAACAAGCCAAGACATATTAATCAAATTATCAAAAATTAAATACAAAGAAAAAACATTAAAAGCAGCAAGGGAAAAGAAATAACATTCAAGGGAATTCCCATAAGGTTAACAGTTGATCTTTCAGCAGAAACTCTGCAAGCCAGAAGGGAATGGCAAGACATATTTCAAGGGATGAAAGGGAAAAAGCTACAACCAAGATTACTCTACCCAGCAAGGATCTCATTCAGATTTGACAGAGAAATTAAAACCTTTACAGACAAGCAAAAGTTAAGACAATTCAGCACCCCCAAACCAGCTTTACAACAAATGCTAAAGGAACTTCTCTAGGCAGGAAACACAAGGGAAGGAAAAGACCTACAATAACAAACCCAAGACAATTAAGAAATTGGTGATAGGAACATACATATCTATAACTAACTTAAATGTAAAAGGATTAAATGCTCCAGACAAAACACACAGACTGGCTGAATGGATACAAAAACAAGACCCATATATATGCTGTCTACAAGAGAGCCACTTCAGACCTAGGGACACATACAGATTGAAAGTGAGGGGACAGAAAAAGATATTCTACGCAAATGGAAATCAAAAGAAAGCTGGAGTAACAACTCTCATGTCAGACAAAATAGACTTTAAAACAAAGACTATTACAAGAGACAAAGAAGGGCACTACATAATGATCAAGGGATCAATCCAAGAAGAAGATATAACAATTGTAAACATTTATGCACCCAACACAGGAGCACCTCAATACATAAGGCAAATGCTAACAGCCATAAAAGGGGAAATTGACAGTAAGACAATCAGAGTCGGGGACTTGAACACCCCACTTTCATCAATGGACAGATCATCCAAAATGAAAATTAATAAGGAAACACAAGTTTTAAATGACACATTAAACAAGATGGACTTACTTGATATTTATAGGACATTCCATCCAAAAACAACAGAATACACTTTATTCTCAAGTGCTCATGGAACATTCTCCAGGATAGATCATATCTTGGGCCACAAATCAAGCACTGATAAATTTAAGAAAACTGAAATCATATCAAGTATCTTTCTGACCAGAATGCTATGAGACTAGATATCAATTACAGGAAAAAAATCTGTAAAAAATACAAACACATGGAGGCTAAACAATACACTACTACATAACCAAGAGATCACTGAGAAATCAAAGAGGAAATCAAAAAATACCTAGAAACAAATGACAATGAAAACACGATGACCCAGAACCTGTGGGATGCAGCAAAAGCAGTTCTAAGAGGGAAGTTTATAGCAATACAATCCTACCTCAAGAAACATCTCAAATAAACAACCTAACCTTATACCTAAAGCAATTAGAGAAAGAAGAACAAGAAAACCCAAAGTTAGCAGAAGGAAATAAATCATAAAGATCAGATCAGAAATAAATGAAAAAGAAATGCAGGAAACAATAGCAAAGATCAATAAAACTAAAAGCTGGTTATTTGACAAGATAAAGAGAATTCATACACCACTAGCCAGACTCATCAAGGAAAAAAGGGAGAAGACTCAAATCAACAGAATCCGAAATGAAAAAGGAGAAGTAACAACTGACAGTGCAGAAATACAAAGGATCATGAGAGACTACTACAAGCTGCTATATGCCAATAAAATGGACAACCTGGAAGAAATGGATAAATTCTAAGCAAATCACAACCTTCTGAGACTGAACCAGGAAGAAATAGAAAATATAAACAAACAGATCACAAGCACTGAAATTGAAACTGTGATTAAAAATATTCCAACAAACAAAAGCCCAGGACCAGATGAATTCACAGGCGAATTCTATCAAACATTTCGAGAAGAGTTAACACTATCCTTCTCAAACTCTTCCAAAATATAGCACAGGGAGGAACACTTCCAAACTCATTCTAAGGGGCCACTATCACGCTGATAGCAATACCAGACAGAGATGTCATATAAAAAGAAAACTATAGGCCAATATCACTGATGAGCATAGATGCAAAAATCCTCAAAAAAATACTAGCAAACAGAATCCAGCAGCACATTAAAAGGATCATACACCATGATCAAGTGGGGCTTATCCGAGGAATGCAAGGATTCTTCAGTATACCCAAATCAATCAGTGTGATACACCATATTAACAAATTGAAGGATAAAAACCATATGATCATCTCAATAGATGCAGAAAAAGTTTTAGACAAAATTCAACACCCATTTATGATAAAAACCCTGCAGAAAGTAGGCATAGAGGGAACTTACCTCGACATAATAAAGGCCATATATGACAATCCAATAGCCAACATCATTCTCAATGGTGAAAAACTGAAACCATTGCCACTAAGATCAGGAAAAATACAAAGTTGCCCACTCTCACCACTATTATTCAACATAGTTGTGGAAGTTTTAGTCATAGCGATCAAGAGTAGAAAAAGAAATAAATGTAATCCAAATTGAGAAAGAATAAATAAGACTGTCACTGTTTGCACATGATATGATAGTATACACAGAGAACCTAAAGATGCTACCAGAAAACTACTAGAGCTAATCAATGAATTTGGTAAAGTAGCAGGATACAAAATTAATGCACAGAAATCTCTTGCATTCCTATACACTAATGATTAAAAATCTGAAAGAAAAATTAAGGAAACACTCCCATTTATCATTGCAACAAAAAGAATAAAATACCTAGGAAT
This sequence comes from Stenella coeruleoalba, assembly GCF_951394435.1. Classification (NCBI taxonomy): domain Eukaryota; kingdom Metazoa; phylum Chordata; class Mammalia; order Artiodactyla; family Delphinidae; genus Stenella; species Stenella coeruleoalba. The sequence goes on from NC_137148.1 coordinate 66,683,245, forward strand.
AAACCTACCTAAGGAGACAAAAGACATGTACGCAGAAAACTATAAGACACTCATGAAAGAAATTAAAAATGATTCAAACAGATGGAGAGATATACCATGTTCTTGGATTGGAAGAATCAGCATTGTGAAAATGACAATACTACCCAAAACAATCTACAGATTCAATGCAATCCCTATCAAACTACCACTGGCATTTTTCACAGAACTAGAACAAAAATTTTCATAATTTGTATGGAAACACAAAAGACCCCATATAGCCAAAGCAATCTGGAGAATGAAAAATGGAGCTGGAGGAAACAGGCTCCCTGACTTCAGACCATACTACAAAGCTACAGTAATCAAGACATTATGGTACTGGCACAAAAACAGAAGTATAGATCAATGGAACAGGATAGGAAGCCCAGAGATAAACCCATTCACATATGGTCACCTTATCTTTGATAAAGGGGACAAGAGTATACAATGGAGAAAAGACAGCCTCTTCAATAAGTGGTGCTGGGAAACCTGACAGCTACATGTAAAAGAATGAAATTAGAACACTCCCTAACACCACACACAAAAATAAACTCAAAATGGATTAAAGACCTAAATGTAAGGCCAGACACTATAAAAATCTTAGAGGAAAACATAAGAAGAACACCCTTTGACATAAATCACAGCAAGATCCTTTTTGACCCACCTCCTAAAGTAATGGAAATAAAAACAGAAATAAACAAATGGGACATAATGAAACTTAAAACCTTTTGCACAGCAAAGGAAACCATAAACAAGATGAAAAGACTACCCTTAGAATGGGAGAAAATATTTGCAAACAAAGCAACTGACAAAGGATTAATCTCCAAAATATACAAGCAGCTCATGCAGCTCAATATCTAAAAAATAAAGAACGCAATCCAAAATGGGCAGATCTAAATAGACATTTCTCCAAAGAAGATATACAGATTGCCAACAAACACATGAAAGGATGCTCAACATCACTAACCATTAGAGAAATGCAAATCAAAACTACAATGAGATATCACCTCACAGCGGTCAGAATGGCTATGATAAAAAAATCTAGAAACAATAAATGCTGGAGAGGGTGTGGAGAAAAGGGAACCCTCTTGCACTGTTGGTGGGAATGTAAATGGATACAGCCACTATGGAGAATTGTACAGAGTTTTCTTAAAAAACTAAAAACAGAATTACCATATGACCCAGCAATCCCACTACTGGGCATATACCCTGAGAAAACCATAATTCAAGAAGAGTCATGTACCACAATGTTCATTGCAGCTCTATTTACAATACCCAGGATATGGAAGCAACCTAAGTGTCCATCAACAGATGAATGGATAAAGAAGATGTGGCACATATATACAATGGAATATCACTCAGCCATAAAAAGAAACGAAATTGAGTTATTTGTAGTGAGGTGGATGGTCCTAGAGACCGTCATACACAGTGAAGGTAAGTCAGAAAGAGAAAAAGAAATACTGTATGCTAACACATATATATGGAAGCTAAAAAAAAAAAAAATGGTTGTGAAGAACCTAGGGGCAGGACAGGAATAAAAATACAGATGTAGAGAATGGAGTGAGGACACGGGGATGGGGAAGGATAAGCTGGGACAAAGTGACACAGTGGTATGGACATATATACACCACCAAATATAAAATGGATAGCTAGTGGGAAGCAGCCACATGGCACAGGGAGATCAGCTCGCTGCTTTTTGCCCACCTTGTAGTGGTAGGATAGGGAGGGTGGGAGGGAGACGCAAGAGGGAGGAGATATGGGGATATATGTATATGTATAGCTGATTCACTTTGTTATACAGCAAAAACTAACACACTGTTGTAAAGCAATTATACTCCAATAAAGATGTTAAAAAAATTAGATGACAAATATAAAGTTTTAAACTACAAATAATCCTATGACTGCCCATTAGGAAGTTTTACATTTTGAAAAAAATAGTCAAAACTATAATTTCATGCTTTTTCTTAAGCTTTTAATTAAAAGAGAACTTCATGTGTCTCATACTTTGGAGTTATGTAAAATACTAGTTTCTCCAGAAGCTTTCATCTAATTCATGTTGGACAGCTCACCAGAAATCTGATAAAGGCCAATAAATCACAAACATAAAATAAAGCCCAGTCATTAACCCAAAATGGAGATGGAAGAATTATCATGATTTCTAAAAATTCCTGTGCAAATGAGGAAAATAGTGATTTACTTTTCTTAGGAATCCTTCACTTTAGTCTCATGCTTCAAAAAATTACTAAAGCAGTTATTTTGTACCTTAATGTCATTAGGATACAGCAAGATATGAATACTATTATTAATATACAAGAATGATAAATTACACAAAAATAAATAGAACCAGGGATATAAATTTTACCTACATTACTAATACATTTGTTGAACATTTTTTTCAATTACCCAAAACCTCTTTAGCTATAGAAAAAAGAAATGACTGTGTGAACTATAAATTGCTCAGGTTGGGGTTTACGATAATATGTTCTTGGCACCTCAGTACTTTCGAAAGTTATCTGCTCAGCTAAACCAAAACTGCAAAGATAAAAAGACAACAGAAACACTCATTTTATATTAATAGAATTAAAGGTCCACAATTTCATAGGATCATACAGTTTACAAATGTAAGTAATTTATCTGGGAAATAAGGTAACAACTAAGTGTAATATACTGGTGACTTGTGATGTATGTAAAGTGACTTATCAAGTCTTAGAGAATTTTCTGTTATATCAGTTCATCAAGACTGTTTTCATTGCAATTTTGGTTAAGGGCATGAACAAAAATGCAGTTCCAGGTACCTGTATTTTTAAAAACCTGGGTGATACCAATATATAGCAAAGTATGGAAACTGTGAGTTAATCATCTTTATTACCAGGAAAATAACACCCACCTTAGGTTTGTGTCATAGGTTAGAAACAATATATGGTAAGCACATAGTAAACCATATGGCAATCAATATGCCCTTAGTGAATGGTAGCTCTTCCGTGGTAATTGTTATGGTTGTTATTTTATTGTTATAAAGCAAAAGTTAGAGTTAAAAGTTATGGTGGGAGAGATTGACTTCCACTGTGACTACCTGAAGAATCCAAGATTGAAAAATATACTGCCAGTTCAGCCAGGTTTTACATGCATTTACTTCTTATTCAGGAAATAAAAGAAGAGCAGAACATCTGCTCCCATTTCCCATACAAAATATTCTTTAATAAAAACACATACATAAGCACAATTATTAGTCATGAACATTTACTGAAAATGATTCAAAATGTCATGTCACTTGGCGTTGCCTTAGTATTATATTCATCATCAGATAATTCTGTCCCCAAAGCATTCAAATTGTCAGATAAATCTCTGCCTGGGGGAAATATAAACGATAGCTTCTTATAATGAATGAACACGAAATGATTCCCCACAGTATAGTGCCAGATTCACTGGAAATAAAAATAACCAATTAAATAATCTCTTTTTAAAATAGGTCTGTGACTGGCAGGCACTTTTATTCATTGTGGTAAAAAATAAGGATCTCTCCTATGGAAAAAGTCTCGTATTAACACTTTGATAAACCAGATTACAACTCTGAAAAGCGCCTTTATAATCAAGTTTTTTTTTTTCCCAATTTAATATCCGAGTAATCCTATCTTTAGGTTAGATGGAGATAGTTTTAGCTGGTGGCAATTTTGTTGCAGTGATCTAAGAAATCTCATTTCCTCAAGTCCGTAACTGAGAGTAAAGTAACAAACCTTTTCTCCCCAAATTGAATAATATACCTGGTTCCCATATCTTCAGCATAACCATTTTTGCTTCATCATGACTTATTTTTCCAATCAATGTGAGAAGAATGTTAATATTCATTGCTTCAGATTTCCAAAGACATAAAGAGGATGTATTGGAAGAAAAATCATGAAATGCCCCTTAGCACCTAGCCAACTCTTTTTTGATCTGATTTTGAGGTATATGAATACTGGTTTTTTCTGCAGTGTCAAATAAACAAAGTAAAGTGAAGAGACAGTTTCAGAAGAAACTTCTTTCCTCCAAAGGTATGGATCTTTTCTCTCACTGACATTCCTGAAGAATAAAAATGAAGCCTGAACATATTTATTGCAGAGAAAAATATGTCAGGCATTTCAGCCTCAAAATAACCCCATGAATAGCAGTTTCATTCCCAATTTTAATTAAGGCAACTGAGGCTCGGAGAGGTTAAATAACCCCTAAAGTCACAGAAGGAAGATTTGACCCCAGGTGAATCTATTACCAAAGGGTCATGATAAACACTGTGATATAATCTGTTTGCTGAGGACATTATGTTTGCTGCATTATGTCTTAAGCAGTGTGGAGAAGTGATGAGAAATGACAAGCAGGGCACTTGGCTATCATGTTTATAAAGACAAAGAGTAGTAACTTAGCTCACTTTGTGTTCTTCATCATTGTTTCTGCCATGGCTTGTAGACTGAAGGGTCAACATTGATTGTTATTCATTAAACATTTAAAACATATTTGTTGAACCTCTTCTTTGAGCAAGGCAGAGGCATGACATTTCATACTCTAGTCTTTTAAGGTTCAAGTGATGCTAATTTAAATGCTAATGATGCTAATTTAGCATCATTTTATAGCTAGAGATCCATGAAAAAGGACTATAGTGGGGCTTCCCTGGTGGCGCAGTGGTTAGGAGTCCGCCTGCCGATGCAGGGGGCACGTATTCGTGCCCCCGTCTGGGAAGATCCCACATGCCGCGGAGCGGCTGGGCCCGTTGAGCCATGGCCGCTGAGCCTGCGCGTCCGGAGCCTGTGCTCTGCAATGGGAGAGGCCACAACAGTGAGAGGCCAGCGTACCGGGAAAAGAAAAAAAAAAGGACTATAGTGAACTGCCTACCTCAAGATTTTCTACGTCTTTATTTTTCTTCTCTCTCTTGCTCTCTATTTTCTCCCTACAATATACGAACTGCTTTCAATGTTCACTTATAAGAAAGCCAATTATGATATAAGGCTTTATTCTCTGGTTAATGAAATGCCTCTGGCTAAATTTTGAAGGCAATTGTTTTCAATGTTAATATTTTCAAACAAGAAATTAGCGTCTGGGTAAGTGTCACATTAGTCTAATTTAGGATGCAAAGGTTTGCGTATAATTTCCAAAACCTGTATCATTACTTTATCAAGAACTTTGTGTTCTAACCCAGAATTGCTTTTGTAGTAGCTGTTAATTTTTGTTTTTCATAGCTTTATGTATTAGGTGCACAATAATCATTAGAAAAATAAACAGACACCAATTAAACATTCATGTGCACATAAACTTGGATTTCCCCAGTATATTTCTCTTTTCTCCCATATTCACTTTATTGTAAATCCAAATTTCATTACCTGTGCCAACAGATTAAAAAGTAAACATGAAGAAAATAAATCTATTGATTATGTTTACTCCACATACCTTACAATCATTTTATAATTCAGTTTTAACTCCCATTTCTCATAAGCATGGCTATTTAATAACACTAATTATTAACTGAAACATGATTTCTACAGTATTTAACTGCTATCAATACTCTCTGGTTAAAGTAGAATACTAAAAAAAAAATTCATTTCAATCAGTAATAAAAACAGCCTGTAGACCATTTACTTGGCTAGCCAGCTCCTGGAACTTCAAAAACTGTATGTACTATTATATTCTTGGGAGTAGAGAGGCTGCTACTAGAATATAAAACAGTCATTCCTTTTTACTTATATACTGTTAAAAAGTGTAAGACCAAGCCCATAAAATTTTCCAATAGTTTTCTTTTTTAAAATTCAGATTATATGTATCTAGTGGTCTGTTCATTGTTTAAATAAGTGATAACCTGCTTCCCATTTTTATGTTAATATAGATGAAGGCATCTCTCCTTTCTCTCTCTCTAACATTTTTCTTTCTCTCTCTCAAGAAATCTTAGTTACTCAGCTGCCTGGGTTTGTCAAATGTCTAATCTAACCATGCAGGGAATTGAGGTGTTACAGAGACTAGGAAAGGAAGTACATTGAAGAAACAATGTCTCCTCTTGAAAAACTTTAGATCTGAAATGGGATGTGACCAACTAGACATATGTTAGACACACTCTAGAAAGAATAAAGTAACAATAAATAAATGTTATAAGGGCAGTCTTTGGTAGTGTACTCTGGTGGATTTAAATGGACTCTATTTCAGAACAAAAAGAAATTAAAATGCTAATTTTGTTTTCCAAGTGTAACTTTATATGTAACTTTGTAATCAGAAAAACAAAATGTTTAAAAAAACATTAAAGGGGTGCTCTCTTCGGTAGCACACATACTAAAAAAAATTAAAGGGTCATTCAAAACAAGTGAAATGTAAACAGTTTTTCAATTTAGACCATCAGAGATGCTATCACCTGTTGCTAAGTGCACAGAGATACTCACTAGAAACTACCTGATAGATAATTGTGTCTAGAAAAAGATAATCTATTTTCTAATTAAGGTAGAGGTGTGTGTGTGTGTGTGTGTGTGTGCGCGTGTGAGAGAGAAATGTTGTGTAATGATCTTATTGGTTTTCAATTATTCTGAACACATCTCCGTATTTGGGAAGGGTAATCTGTGGGCAAATACACTGGCTTCTACAGATGTGGCCTGACATAAGTAATGGTAAAGTATTCATACAATGGGAAATACAAATGGACAGCATGAAGCTACGTATCATTTTCTTTAGTATTAATCCATATTTTTATTTTATTGATTTAAAAATCATTACTTGCAGAGCTTAGCTTAGATATAAATGCTTGCTAGTAGTACATTTTTTGGAATGGTCATGTTACTTAAATTTCTGTTTTATTATTAATTTAATAGACCTTAGTGAGACAAAGATTCCATTATTGTGTACCATTTTCTTAAGTACCATTAACATATCAATGATTTTAAGATGCATCCCAAATTCAGAGATGTTAGTATAAAGGCATACATTTTAGAATTGTGGAAATGAGGAAATGTATATGATGTTTATTTTTTCTTTTAGGGGTGCATGTTTTAATTTTTTTGGACAATTCCTTTTTCCCATATTACCGGTATAAGGCAATTAGCCAATTCTGTAATTGACACAGTTAAACCAGAACTACAAAATTCTCTCTTCCAGGTCATATTAGAAACCAAAATCTGAGGGCTTATTATCAGACCGGGAAAATGAAAAATTTTTTTTCTTTTATATTGGCTTATCCATTTCATTGCACAGAATTTTATATATTACTGTGTAATATTTTCAGGCAACAGTGCCATTATCCCCAGAATATAAAAAAATTGTTTTACTTTTTATGACTAGACAAAACACCAGGACACAGTTAATACTTCTGTGGGGACTTTCGTAGTGTTCTGCATAATGAATGAACTCACTTAGGCCCCTATGATAAAATCCACCTGACTGCTCAAAAGGTTAAATGTGTATAAAAAGCTGGTATTTTGCTATGCTAGGAAGAAGAGTTAAGAGACACTAAATGAATTGTTTTTCCTTCTCAGATACAATTGTAAGCTTATTGCTTTTTTGTGTTATAAGTAACCTTTTCATGTGCAATCCATAGCACTATTTATTATTCATTAAAAGAAGCTACCCCAGGTAAAAATACTGTTGTAACTGAGGAATATTCAATAAATTGGAATTCATTATTCATGCAAAGAAGGAAAGAAAATTAAAAACAGGGAAAAGCAAAAATTCTATGAGAATCTATGTGACCTGGAAACAGGAATAAAGACATAACGAGAAAGCAAGAGAGAGGCCCAAGCAGTACATAAGCCTTCTTTACAGTTTTGGTTCACATGTAGTCTTGAAAATAGCCCTCTTAATGAAATAAATTGAGTGGGTAAATTTTTCCTATAATCAAATAAAAAAAGCCAGAAAAAGTACATCAGAGCAATATTTCAAATGTCTTAATGTCAATGACCTTGTGTTATATATTTTGATAGTTGTCTCAGCATCTAGCATCATGCTATTTTCATAGTCCTGTTGCAAAAGATCTAGGTTGTTAGATGTCCAGTCATTTCCACCTTTTTATTCCAGTCCAGCCCTCACAGATCTGTGCAAACTTATCCTCCATAAAGAAAGACGTCCAAGTAAATGATAGAATCACATGAGTCTTGGAAGCGTACACTGCTTAAAATAACTCTAGGTACCTGTAAACTATGAAATAAGAACTAAATTTGAAAATAGACTTAATTATGCATTTAGTGACAATACCCTGATGCTTTAAAACTGATGTGAACATCAACTAAAAATATAACTTAATAGATTGGCTATTTTTTTAAATTTTCTCATGTAATGAGCAATCCACATTTACTTTGTACTTGATGCTGTGATTCTGGACCACTAGCAATTTTTGGTTAATTCATATACAAGTTGCATTCTTTTAAAGCAACTGTGTATATGTCGCTGGCAACCCAAATAACTAAACTGATTATAAAATTTTACACAGATTATAACTGGTTTTGAGAAAATTAAAAAGGTCCTGGTAAAAAGCAGAATGTGCTCAACTTCAGACTGTAGCCCTTGGACGGAAGGGATATTCTTTAGTTTATCTCTTTTCTCTCGTCTTTTAAATATGGGTTAGTATCCATATCTAGCTCAGAATACATCAATTCTCTACAGGGTTACAAACTTTCTAAACCTGCATTGTTGGTGAGAAGCAGCAATGGGTTCAGTAAAAACTCAACCCTGATATTAAAACACCTGTAAACACAGTGACAAAAATGTGGCTTAACAGTATCATCTTCTGCTATTTTGCTTATATTTTTTATACATGGAGCTAGAGAACAAAACTCAGAAGCAAGCCTAGAAATTGACATTCAATGAAAATGGATCATTAATAGCTTTTATTTCCAAAAGCTTCATCCATATTATCCAGGAGGAAAAAATATCTTTTGAAACCAATAAGCCAATAACTCAGGATTCTGAACCTTTTCTGCACTACAGATATTTCTATCAGTTTTGTAAAGCCTACAGGCCCTTCTCAGCATGTTTTTAGTTCATAAAATGAAATAAACAGAAGTACAAAGTCATTACCAAAATATTTTAAAATGTGTGATACAATAATACGTGTGCTCATCTATTAACGCATTAAAAAACAGAGGTGGTGGCAGGACTACTATAATTTCTTACAGTGAAAATGGTAAATGGTATTTTCAGCTATGTACAGCAAGTATAATGTGGTATGAAAATATCTGTGATTTCTATTAGTGACAAAGTCATTGGCATTGCTAATGCAATGATTCATTGTTACCTACATTTGTAATGGATAGAAATTCTAAGTTTCAGGGAGCCATTAGTAAAAATAAACATATGATTTTTGTTTTCTCATCAAAAAACACAGACACCCTGAATTCTACCCATCCCCGAAGATCCTGTACCCTCAGTCAAAAACTCTGCATTAAGTACTTAAGGGGGTGGGACTGAGAACATCCTTTATATTAATCTCTGTAGGAAAGTGCTCATGTTTTGTTATACTGAAAACTATTAACAGTGGTAGAATCCAGGAACAATTCTAATGGGAAAGGAAAAGACATTATTAAGTGACTGCTGAGTGGATATGAGGCAACTTTTATAAATGAAATAGTCATTTTATGGATATTCAGAAAGTTGTGTGTCTGCCTGAGTGTACCAAAAAAATATAAGGTGAATTTTATTTTGAACACACCACCACAAATATCCTCGGATTTCTTGGAGCTAAGAGGTGTGGTTTCAATTCTTCAGTGTTTTGTAGTTAGATAATAGTGCTGAGTATTTATAGGCTCCCTTATTATAACTATAGTTCTGTCCATTTTCCTTGTCAGAAGTTTATTTTCTGTCCCTGCTCCTGTTTTCCTTTGAATTTTAGTATTGAATTTACTGACTTTGCTCTGACTCTACTTCTTTTTATAGAACCATATTCCTCAAGTTCAATTTATTTTTAAGTTGGATACTTTATGTGTCCATTCCCTTTAGAGCTCTAAAAACAATGTGTACTATTGACCAGATAAAGCTGTTAAGGTAACTATTATGAAATATATTTTTAGGTCCTTGGTCACCTTAATGGCTCTCTGAGTTTTAAGATATGCTTAAAGTCCAGCGCACTACAATCTGGGAGGAGTGGTCTGTGGCTATTATTTCTTCCTCAGCACCTGCTTGATCTGGGAGAGCTGCAATCTGGCATTCTCTTTACCACCCACCACAATTATTTAAGGACTAATAATGATTTCAGAATCCAAATTAAAAAGTCTTTTCTTAGGTATCCATTTCTTTGACCAGTTCCCTGTTTTGGAAACACTATTTTCTTTGCCCTCTCTAAGTCTTGATTCTCAGTTTCTCTAATCACTCTTTTATTTTTTGTCCCTTTGCAGATAGAACTTCTTTATCTTAAATTCTATCTTTAGTAATCTTATATTCTTTATTCTTTTGAATATCTCCGTTGGCACTAACATTCAATCTTACCACTTCACCATTCTCATCTGATTCTTGAATCTGAGTCTTTGTTACCCTATGCTTCCCTGAGTTATCACCCACATTTTAATTAACTAGCTGTCCTAGCTTACCAGGATGTGCCAGTGGCACCTATAATTCAATATGCCTATGCAGGAAAGAAATCTGTTGGGCCCTTCTCCTTCACGTGAAGAAGAATGCTTTGAAGATGAGACTCAAAACATGTACGAGGCTCTTTGTGTTACATGCTGCTGGAAGCTATCACTTCCAAGTCTGCTTATGTAGCTGACAACTGCAGCAAGGGGCATGCTGGGATTGGTGTCCCGCTCAACTCAGCTCCTTGGGTGCCAGTAAAATTTTACTGCTACTATTTGAAACCCTTGGGATTTCAGGAAATCCTGGAAAACTGTGCACATTTGGTAAAAGATCAGAAACCATCTATGTTCTTTTCTTTCTCCTATTTGAAAAAAGCATTATTTATCTCTGCTGTTCAGTGACTCTGATAAAAGCAGAAACCAGTGATTTGTGCTTGTAATTTCCTCATTATGAAACCACGATTTCAGCCTCACTTTGATATTCAGACCCCAAATTTCACCTAAGTACCCCAAAATGCCATGGCAACACATGTAAAGAATAATGACTAGCCCACAAATTACATTTTAACCATGTTTCAACTTTCAAGTCCTAGGATGACTTCTTTTCTAGCAGTTTCCTTATAGAGAGATTTTTGGTATTCTATAGTGTAATATTTTATTTGAGTTCTACCTTTATTTTTTTGTCAAGGGTGAGGATGGGGTGATGGTTGAAAAGATTGATATTTACAGTCTGAGAAAAATACAACATTTCTCAATCATACACTGCCGTTCTAAATGTTATGAAGCTGAAATCAAGTTATACTGCTCCCAAACTCCTCTCCTGATCTCTGCATACTTTATCTTACTTGGTTTCTGAGATAGGATATATTAAAATGAGTTTTAGCCTGGAGAATAAATGCAAAACTAAATTTTAATCCCTGGACATATGCAGGTTAGTGCATAATGGGAATGTTACATAATTTGAAAAACAAGAAGGTCTTACTGAATGTTTCAGTAATTATTTGTAATCAAATACAAAATACAGTTAATAAGAATCTGATTCAATTTGTTAGATGTATTTAGTATGTCCTAGGGGGTCTATTTGAGCATTCTGCAGATATTTTTTCTGTCTTTCCTTTTAGATTATCACTTTAACATACAGCAGGTGAACTTTCAAAGTGTGATATGTCTGAACAAAACTGTTGGGCAACATTTGGAAAAATATACCCAGAAGCAACTGATTGAAGCTGGAACTTCCGTGTCAGACACAGAAAGTCCAATTCGGTTTGTCATTGAGTCAATTTTTTGTGTTTATTGTTGCAAAGACTTCATACTGCAGTAATGTTGGAATCACTTCTTTCCTTGAGGGCTATTGATATTCTTACACAGTATTCTGGGTTTTTTGTACTTATTGTCATGTCTTTAAAAAGAATGTGAGAAATTAAGTAAAATAATTATCTATACTCAAGTATTTACAGTTATGGTTATTTCCACTTATATCTCTATATATTTATGAGTAGATTTTTAAATATTGTGTATATTGGATTAACATTATACAATTAATCCTGAATATAAAACTTTCATCAACCCATAGTCGATTTCTTTCTTTCTTTTTTTTATGTTCACAAAAGGTGACAGCCTGAGGTAAGCTGTCCTTCTCTTGTCCTATTGGAGTTCTGGATTAATTCTTATCCTATGTATTCAAGGAAAGTAATCTTACATTGATATTAGGCAATGCATTCAAAGATAAAAATTGTTGCAAATCACCATTTCAAAATTCTAAAACAGAGCAGCTATTTTTTATCTGGAATAAAACTAGAATGAGCATTAATGATTATTCTTCTTTGTTTTTTTGATTTCTTGTTACACTTGCAAAAGTTAAAGTCTATTTTGGTGTTTTAAAAATCCCTTGTAGATGCATAAAAAGATAGTTTATGAGATGGATTATTAATATATAAATATGCTTGCCATCAACTAGTCTTGACCCCATATTGTCAAAGCCTAAAAGGTAAGTGATCATTCTAAACACCTCATCATATGATTATCATACAGCAATCAGAGCTCATCCACTTAATATTAAGATTCTTAAGGACAAAGGGTCTGTTTATCCTTGAGCATATTGTCCTTTTTGTAAAATTTTCATAGCCTGCCGCCTGTTTGGTACCTACTATATGTGCTTCTGGACTCAGTTCAAATGTTACTTCCTTAAACTCCCCAAAACAGAACAGGCACCCCTGTCATGGCTCTCTCTTCTTTTCATTCATGGTACTTATCATGTTTTGTAATTAGACATTATGTAATTCCTGTTTTTCTCTCCCACTAATTTCTATACTCCGTGAGAATAGGAACTGAATTTAACCGCCATTGTTGCCCCAGCTCTAAGGGGTGGCTAGTGTTGGATCCAATTTGGTGAATGAATTAATTCATTAATACATGTTCTGAAAATTCTGTACATAGTTAAGAAAAACTCAATAAATATTTGTGGCTAGTTTATTTATTGAACACATAATTATATACATTCAGTATGTTTTAACACTGGACTTAACACAATTTTCTCATTAAATTTACGTGTCTTAATTCTAATCTTTACTTCCTCATAAATACCTTTTATTTTTAAAACTTTATTTTAATCAGAATCTCTTATATTTTGCTTTTGGATCTATGTCATAGCTGGATATAGCAGAGTAGAAATTTAGTGTTAGATAGGATAAAACTATAATCTCTGACCATCTATATTAGATAAGAAAATACTGAAATTATTTTTCCACTGTTAGTTCCTGTTCATCATTCACTAAAGTACTTGATCAAATAACAGTGACAGTTTACAATAATTGTAAACATGAAAACATAAAGAAATGAACTTAGGTGTTTGTGGTTCAGAAGTATGTTATGATGTCATATTTTTCAAAAACTAAAGCAACTCCTATCTCCTATAATGGTTTTGGTTGAATTAACAATATTTGTTTATTAAAAATTATGTTAATGCCACTGGATTTCCTAAATTCAGGTACTTGTAAAACATGGTATGCAAGGCATTAAAGCTGACTTCTACATAATTTGTTCTCAATACACACAGTCAGTTACTAAAGATAGGCAGTTGTTTAAAAATTTAAAATTTCACAAAATTATAACAAAAGAAAAAGGGGACTAAACTAGATTTAACTTTTTAGATAACTCAAAATCCTTTTGTCTACTTATTTATTTATGCAATTATTTGCTTTTTTACAAAATGTATTGACCTAGATATTTTACTAAATGGTTGATATATAGGTTTCTCATTCCATTTCATCATCATTGTCCTTTCAAGCTGTTTATGAAAATGGCTATCTGAACACTTGAACTTATATCATTTAAAAGTGACAAAGGAATATAAATTAGAACTTAAATTAGAAGAGTATCTGTAATACTGTAATAGATATTACGGAAACATCTAAACGATTTTCACGTATCAATCAAAAGTAACTTCAGGGCCTTCCCTGGTGGCGCAGTGGTTGAGAGTCTGCCTGCCGATGCAGGGGACACGGGTTCGTGCCCCGGTCCGGGAGGATCCCACATGCCGCGGAGCGGCTGGGCCCGTGAGCCATGGCCACTGAGCCTGCGCGTCCGGAGCCTGTGCTCCGCAACGGGAGAGGCCACAACAGTGAGAGGCCCGTGTACCGCAAAAAAAAAAAAAAAAGTAACTTCAATTAAAATTAAAAATAATCAAACTTAAACCCCCTGTAATAAAAAATGAAGAATAAAACTAAAAAATAACTGAGATTTCTCAGAGTCAATGATAAGTTGTATGAACTGTATATGGAAATCTAAACTGAAATTATATAAATCAGATGTATTATTGCCTTAACTCATCTGTAAATATTAATTAGGAAATAATTAGTGTGAAAATTACAGGCAGATCCTTTGCCAAGTATTAAAACATTTGTTGTTAACATCTGAAATAATTATATTGTTACTGAAAATGTTTAATAGGTGATTGATACATGTAATAATTATTACCACATAGGCATTGTGTTATAATAGATAGGGTTAAATATAAATTTATTCCTTACAAAGTAAAAGTACTTAATAGCTATATTAATTAAAGACATACATTATAAATAAAGAAGTCACATAATTAAAAAAATAATATTAAAGTAGCATCTCAGCATACACATCTTACCTTTAATGGTTTAACTGAAAATGAATAAATATACTTAGGTTTTTAAAATGTAGAATATCATTAATATTAAAAATATTTCATTTAATTACACTGATAAAGGTAGTAATAATAAATTGATTAAAATTGAAGGTATGGTAAATATGAGAAAAATGCAGAGAACAGGTTAAGATCTGAGAAAAACAAATCTTTTGGTGATAAGTAGACAGATATCAAGATCAGTCTGTCTACACCCTGTAAAAAGTAACCTAAAAAGCAACCTCCAAAATTACCACTTTTATATTTTCAAGGCTCATTAGTAGTAGTAGTTGGTCAGATCATAGCATTCATATGTCTGTTGATTATTTGAAATGAGTGAGAAATAAATAAGTGATCTCAGATAAACTATCAAGATGTCTGCATGGAGTAATGGCCTAAAATGAGAAACAGATCCCTGTCTACCTCTTATTTCAAATCCATTTGCATAACCCCATTGCAAAATATACTAAAACTTAATTAACCCATCAGTACAAATAAGAAAGAAGTGGTACAAGTGAGGCAAATATAAGTGCAGCAGCCCCAAATTAGACTGACAGCTTGAATGTGAACACAAGGAAAACGACACTTCGGTATGGGTGTCCTCTAACCCCCCAGCAGTTAGTCTCCATCATTCTTCTTTCCCTCTCTCACATGAAATATCTGCTGAAACAAATGGCTTCTCTCCCATTATTGCAGGTGTAAGTTGACCTAGTGGACCCCTGTGGGAGAGCATACAAAGCCCAAAGAAAGTTCATCAATCTTACTTCAGAGTAGAAGTACACAAATTGGTTATAATCTATGTAATGTCAACTCCTAAGATCCTAAACTCAATTAGCTGGGCGCTAGCATTACCTGTAACCTGCAGGTGCTTCTACATGCCATGTAGTGAGTGAATGTTCTACGTTCTCAATGCATATCACTAAATCATCACTGTGGCAAGATGCACTTTCTTACTGTGGATTTTCTAAACGTTCTAAAAAGCCACAGAATAAAAAGCAAAACCATAGCCTCAGAAACCTAGACAATGGGAAGAATCAGAATCCTGAATTTATTACATACTCTTATAAATCAATGCAATAGAAACAAATACCCCAAGAGGAACATATTTTAGATTGTACCTTAGGGGACCTGTTCCAATATCTGTCAGGGCACAGAGATGAACAGGGGGAACAGTAGAATGTTAGAGCATACGATAGGTTAAGGGAGGCACCTCACTATCACATGCATGTTCAGAGAGCAGTCTGGATTTACATATAAATATTTTACAAATATAAAACCAAGTCAGAGAAAAACAAAGAATTTCATTAAACGCAATAGCAAAGACACTAGATGCAAACTTATGGCCATGAAGTTGAAAGTCTATTTCAATACATCCTTCCTAACCTATCAGGTTTCTTTCTTTTCAAGGGTATTTTCGGATGTGGTGACCTCAGTAAAATCTCTGATGGAAGGATGAATAGGCTTTAGTCATTGGTTTCAATTTCTAGCTCACATCAAGGTCTCTTTCCATTTTCAATAGGTAAGAAACCAACTGGCTGTCTAGTTGCTCCTTGGTCAGTACAGGGGGCAAAGGCTGATTAGGCAGCCATATTCAGGTCCCATGAACCAAAAGAAAAAAGATGCAAGAGCTGGGCCTGGGTGGGCCAAGGACCAGTTGAAACTAAATTTAAGTCAACTTAGTGGGCAGTCAGTTAAGTGCTTTATAGGAAGGTTGCTAGGTTTGTTGACTGGGTGGCTATTGGTCATCCAGTTGTATGATCAACCTGCTTACTCATACTGTCCTTTTCTTCCATTCATCCATGCCTGAAGCTTCCTTTATTAACTCATGCTCCATGTCCTTCTTCAATTATTTTTAAGCTTAGAAATATTTTCCCCATCCAAGGTATTTCTTTGATATTCACAATTTCATTACTTTAATGAAGTTTTTCAGGACTAGGGTAATGAGAATCTCCAGATCACCATTTTGTTTATATACATAATCCAAATAAATTCTTCAATAATTTTCCTTGTTTTATTTTATAAATTACCATTGTCAAGGAGGAAGAGAGAGAGGGAAAGTGAGAAATAAAATTGTTACTCTGGCTAGAGAGAAAGAGCGTGTGTGTGTGTGTGTGTGTGTGTGTGTGTGTGTGTGTGTGTGTGTGTGTGTGTGTGTGTGTGTGTGTGTGTGTGTGTGCGCGCGCGCGCGCGCGCACGCAAGAGACAGAGTGGAGGTGGAGGGTGCTTTCAAGTTTATCTTGTTCAGCTCTATCCAAAGAGGTATCATTCTTGGTTTAGAGGAAAATACACTGAACTGGGAATCACAAGACCTGATTCTAGATTCCTTCCAGTCCTGGTTCTGTCACTAACTGTGAGAACCCGGCAAACCACATAGCCTATGTGTCTCAGTTTCTATGTCTGAATTCTTATCTGCATTTGCCTTTTGAATTTGCATAATGTTATGATGCTCTAATAGCATTATATACATCAAACTAGTAGCACTATGAAGTTTCTATAAGTGTCCAACAATTATTAAGCTACATGACTCTTGTTCTTGTTAGCATGAACTTGTGCCCAATTCCAGTCTCCTCTTACTGACTATAATCCTGTTGCTACCTCTCCCTAGGTTTTTTATTTGTTTTGGAGAAGGTGGGGTGCTTTGTGCTTCTTTGCAAACATTTCAGGTAAATTATTATCCTATAATTTGATCCATCATCTCAAGACCCTACTGTCTTAGGCTTTCAAGAAGACAAATAAATAGCATGTAAAACTCTTACTGATGTGTTGGCCAATTCAGCATGAACCCTTATTAATCTCTACCTTTTATCTGGACAAAGGTTATCTGGTTAGAATGCTCTGAATTTACTGTTTGAAACAGAGCAACCACTCTGGGAGAAAATTAGGTCATATGCACAACTCAAAAGCCAAAATGTGATTCATGGAAGAGATGTACTTGGGTCTCTGAGGAACTGTTGACCTCCTTTCAGACCACAAGGCAACCACTCCTATGCCTATCATGTTCTAAGTGAGACCCATCCTGGAGAATAGATGCACATTAATAACATTCACAACAACAAATATGAAATGTGCCATTTCAATACATTATGAAATCTGGAAGCAAATTATTATTGATTTTGGCCCAGATTCCATAATAAATGGAGGCTATGCAAATAAAGGTTTATATATATATGAATACTTACTGTATTGACAATTTCTTCCCATGAATTCTCCTGGGCACTCACAGGAATAGTTAGCAACAAGGTCTGTGCATATTCCACCATTTTTGCAAGGCTCAGCTTCACATTCATTAATATCTGCGGAAAATAGAGAGAAGAGAGGAAGAGAATTATTGGTGAAAAAAAGATCAGTTATTAGAAGGTTTTAGGCGTTTCAAATAAAAAAAAGTCTAAATAATGCTGTGTGTGTGTATGTCTCTAGTCAATAATATAAATGGTGCCTACAATCAACAATTTATTAGCAATCAAAATAAATCCAGTTCAAATGGAATTGAGAATCCAAATCCAGCAGAACTAAACCACTCTCCTATCCTGAAAATAAATATGAATAGTTTGGGGAAATATTCAGCGTATCCTTAGAATTAAATCAAACAAATTAACCCTGATAGAGAAATGAATTGGTATCACAAGATCTAGAAACCTCCTCAGCAGTAACCACTGCCAATTAACACTGTCTCATTTCATCTTAATTCATTAAAATTCTAACTGACAGAGATGTTTTAGTTTCTAAATAGTCTGCCTTTGATGAATGCGACAAGAAGTAAATTGGAGTTAATAGGTAAATCTCATTATATGCTAAGTATAATAAATGTAAATGATCACTTCCTAATCTCATTCAAGGGTTTCTAAAGTTAGGAGGGCTAAAGGGACTTACCTTTTATGAATCATTATTATACCTGATGCAAAATCATACGAAATAGAAAACATTCAGCAAATTATAATAACTTCCACACTAATTTTGGACAACAGGGACAACAAATGGGATTTTGAATGAAAAAAGAATTAAAGACTAATTCAGTCAAATATCAATCACTGATATTTACACATCATTTCGTCTAAGCTCAGCACCAAGCTAGGTTCTGTGGGAGCTAGTAAAGTAATTGGAGGACATGCACTCTCCCCATCACTTTCCCTTCCTATCATCTCTCTCAACTGAAATCCTGCTCTGCTCTTATTCCCACAACTCCTTACATATCTAAATGGTGTTACTTAGGGACTGTCTGTTTATGTGCCTTTCACCCTTTCACCTAGTCAATCTGTAAAGTTTACAAATGCAGCACCCGTCCTGCACTGTTCTTTGTACCTCCACAAATGCCACACTCTATCTGGAAAACCACTAGTGCCCAATAAATATTTCTTGATAAAATTTATAACAAAATAGTGGTGCAAACAATCTGAAAAAAATTATTTCAGATGTGTGATGTGCCTTCGGATACACTACAACGTATCAAAAGTTATTCTGAAGTCCTGGGTTTTCATAGTGCTTAAAACAATATGATCATTAAACTACCCCCTCAATATCAAACAAGGACAAAATACTAGAAAACCTCTATTTTGCCCTTTCCTTTAACTTCTTTCTTATAAACAGCATCTCCTCCTGGAAGCAGATTTGGTCATCCTTTCATTCTAAGTTTATGGCAAAGTTTGGTCTAAATTTCTTTAGGCAGGTGACCACTTTCTCTGAAAAAACCATCCCTTTTGGTGTCTGGCCAAGTTCTACAGTTTGAGAGTAGAGACAATTCATGACTGTGTTCAGAAAGAATCTGAATAATTTGATCATTTTATAATATCAAACAACAGGATAAAATCAGAATCTGATCATCTCTAAAAAACAGCTGTGTACTATATAATAGACTCACAAATATCTGACACTAAAACTCTTAAGCAAGAAGGAAGGAAGGAAGGAAGGAGAGAAAGGAGAGAAAGGAGGGAAGGAAGAGTATGTCACATTCATTTTCTCATCTGATGAGATATTTAGCTCTTTTTGTCTTAACAAAAATTCACTTTTTATTTATATTGGACTAACATGCAAAATATTTTCATTAAACTTTGAAAACAGCACAAAAGTCACTGTGCTATTTATTTCCTTACCAGATGAATGTCAGGAAATGGCAATGACTGGCTACTTTGGAACATGCTTAATATGTCTTTCCCTGTATCATATCTACTACAATTTGTTTTAGGTGAGATATGTCAGAGCCTGACAAGAAGTTAAATCTTCATGTCTTAAAGAATGCATTGTCTTATTTTGTAAAGTTAGACATAAAAAGCTACTCTTTTATATACTTATAGGGAAGAAACTGAGTATTAATTAATGTCTGAAAAAGAGCACATAAGGGAAATAGAATTTGATCTTGGATTTGAAGGAAAGTTTTAATTAGGATTAATAAAAACAGGATGAAGAGGGTATTGTATTTCCAAGCAGGGATCCAGAATGAGTCACAACTTTGAAGAGAAGCGTTCATGGTATGACGGTGTGTTCAAGTACACAAATAGCACAGTTTGTCTGGAGGAGAGAGTGGGAAGGGGGTGCTGGTAACTAAGTCTGAGGATGTAGGTAGGACCAGATTCCCATGAACTCTTAGTGCCAGCTGAGGGATCTGGCCATTCTCTTTTGGCAGTGAAGGCTTGGAGCCAGCTGGGAGGGTAGCCTCTATACCCTTTACCCTAGAAAGATTTAGAAAAGCCATATGTGGGATGGACTTAAATAAATGAAAGAAGGCTGGACAGAGATCCACCCAGGATCTGATGCTAAGAGGTACAACATATGTTTTAATTCTCAGGTAAGAGAATTACCTTACCTGAAGATTTCTCATTTTAATATTGACCTATATCATGAGTAAAATCAAACCCAGCTCTTGCTGCTTTGAAATGTTAATAGAAGGAAGTTTGCATAGTTGATGATGTGAGAACAATCAAGAGTTATTTTATGTACTATTAAGGATATGCAGTTACCGTTGTTCTTTGCTTCCTCATTTCTCCTAAGTTTTTACACGATAAGTAGTACTTAACACATGAGAATGTAAATTTAATTGAGACTAATCGATCTTTGAACTTCTATTTGTTCATCAGACCAGCTCTACAATCATCAACAATGGAAGTTAAAATTAAGAACATTTGTTTCTAAAAATAGTTACACCTTTACCCAGAGGTTAACATGAGGAGGAATGAACTGGAATTGCATTTGCTGAAATGAAAATGCTTTCTAGCCATACTTAGTTTGTGATTAAAAAAAAAAAAAAGATCCTCTACTGTTTGTGCATTTTTTTAAACCAAAAAACTACCTTGATCTAAATTCATAAAAATAAAAACATTATATTAAATGAGTTACATACTTTAATATAGTAGCAAATAAGTAAAACATTTCTGCCTATGTACACATCTAGTAACACGCAGGCTCAGATAACAGATGCAAATTACATAGAAGCCTTTATATATCAGTGTAATGCAAGAGTTCTTTCAGCGGTGAAGGCTATTTGCACTGTGATTAACACTGCAAGCAATCTAAATGGAAACAGACCTCAATTGGAATAAATCATGTTTAATTAAAGACTAGATATAAATACTCACAGAATATAATGAAATGAAAGTTAAACTTCTTTGTAATAAACCACATACATATTTCTCTGTCACAGATCATGACATTATTATTTCCAGAAAAAAGTCCTCATCTATTCCAAATATACTGGGATATAATAAATTATTTTATAACTAAGAAAAATTTGACATTGCAGTTCTATACAAAATAGGAATTTCCATATTTGATCATTTTTATAGTTCATTTATAATAATAATAGCTATCATTTTTTGAGGTTTTTAGTTCTATGACTGCTTCCTGAGAATTGTTTTTAAAAAATAACATCATTCAAAGCTAGATTTTATAATTAAGACACCCAGCTGAGTCCTGATTCCTTACTCTGAAAACATAAATCTTTGCTGTCCACCCTCTAGCTGACTGAAGCACAGTGGTAGGAGCTGAGCATGATTTCCAGATACAAACTCGTGATGTGTGTATGTGTGTGTGTGTGTGTGTGTGTGTGTGTGAAGCAATTAAAAAGCAAAGCAAAGCAAAGCAAAGGAGGGAAGGGAGGAGAGGAAGAGATGAGAGAATAGATAGTTGGTCACAACAGCATGCATATCTTTGAAACAAAAGGTACTCTAAAAGGATGTCCAGGCACTTCTTCTGTTGTAAATAGTTACATAGATTCATTCATATTATATGCATAATTTAGTCTCTTTATCTTTACCATTATTTTGCCCTTAGCCCACCTTATACAGATTTGGGAAGGTGTGCTGTAGTCTTCCCTCTTAGGCTTGGCTTTTTGCTAACAGAAATAATGTCAACCCATGCACCCTCTAGAGATGTCACTGTGAGAAGCCTCCTCTAGTAATTGAAAAACACATATATTCATTAAGATCATTCTGAGCACTCTTGAACTTATACACATGTGCATCATGAGAAGTGCTCAGTTACTCCTAGTCTTTTTTTCTGGATCTTTGTCAGACCCATCACTGTGCAAATTACAGCCCCAAAGCCCATGAAACTGCCTTTGGAGTAGTAGGCTGTCAAAGAGTTTTTGAAAATCAAAATTATATTTGCTAGTTCCTTTATCAGTGCCTTCTCTGGGTATGATTTCTTGCCACAGAAATGATGTTGCTTCTTTTCAGATCATTATATTTAAATATTCAGAAATCCCATTCTTCATTATAGACTCCACTAGCTGGTCAGAGAGGAAATGGAGATTTGCGGAGTCTAATTGCTAGGGCATCCTGTGGAAACTTTAAAAATTAATCGATTAACTAAATAACTAATTAATTAATTCATTTTCAAACTGGCTCCCATTTGTAATCTGCAGAACAGGAATGACTGCACATTGCACTCTTGGGCCATCAGTGTCCCAATTCACCCTTGAGTCTCTCTAGAACTCCTGAGGTGGATGCCAATTGGCCCCAGTAGTTCAACTACATTTACTTTGCCAACTTGGCCTAGAATATTTTGAATATTGACCACCATTTAGACTAGGACATCCAATCCTTTTAAGGACAGAAATCCATGTAACCTCCTCTTGAGTGGAGGAAAAAAGACAACTTACTTCACTCGTGAAACTACCTCCTTTTGATCCCCGAGTATATCCAGGTCCCATGAGCATCAAGAAAGGAACAACTGATTCTCAGGCTGAGCACCCCTGTTTTGATATATCAGAAGGACACCATAACTAAGCCCTTTTTTTTCTTTGCAAAGATATAATTTCTTGGCTTCCTTATTCCCTTCTCTTGGGCTGTCTTTCCTCCTGCGATATTGTTATTGACTTAAATAGCCCGCAAGTGCTTATTTTCTAGAGTCTGCTACTTTTGACCCTTTGTAACCCATCTTCCCTGGGCTCCCCATTAGCTATTAAATATTCCCCAGACTTCCTGTGAGTGATTGCCTTTTAAAATTTAACCTTTTATATTTTTTCTTACCTAAAGTTTATGGTTTTTCAATTTCTCTTTTAAGGCTGAAAAAATTATGATATATTTCTAGGAATTCTGTCCTCCCGCTCAGGTATTGAATTTAATTATGTCATAATCAGAACTATCTACAGGATTTCCCAATCATTTTGGGGGCAAGTCAGTATATTTTCAATCTTGTGTGCTTGAACTCTGTTTTGATCTGGCCTTTTGTTCTATTGCTACTAATTTATTTTAAAGTAGCAAATTAAAATGAGCATTCTTCAATGAGAACATACCACAGGCAAACCTTTTATACTAATTTACCGATAACCCTCATTTACCAAGAACAATAGTGCCAAAAAATATCCAAGAGGTATTTAACCATCACCTCTTCCTAACAAAGATAATACTCTATGCTCATCTGTATCCTGGCATCCTCACATTTATTTTGAGATCTCAATTTTAATGCAAGAAACTTTGTTATTGGTATCCAGGTAGAGCCCAGTTCTCTAGGATGTCTCCGTTTAAAATTATTTCAGTAAGGTTTTAGTTGTCTTAATTAGATATTTGGCCAGCAAGATAAGACAGCTATTCCAAGATACTTATAAAGCCAAAACCAGGGAATAGCTGTTAGGGGAGGGATAGTCAAGAGGGTGGTATAACTCAAATATTTGAGGCCTTGAAGAAATTCATAAATAAAAGCTACATGAAAAAACACAGTAGAAGCCAAAATGAACCAATGCCTCTGGTAAAATGTGTACCAAAGAGCAAACAATTGCAAAGAACATTACCTTAGGGGTATGCAGCACAGTAACTTGACCTGCAATAAATACTCATTGATTGGTAAGAAAACTGAGAATATCAGAGACCTGGGGAATCATCACCTGTACTGTGACAGTGAGTTCCCTGATTTGGGCAGATGTACCAGCCTACTTCTAAAGGGGTTCTATTAAGGAGAATGGATTTAGAACAATGCTCCTTTTAAAAGTTAGAACTTTTAAAATATACCAATGCAAAGCCTCCGCACCAGAGATTCTAATTCAAATGGACTTGGGTGGAATGAAGGCATAAATATTGTTTTATAGGAGTCCAGGTAGCCAGGGTTAACAAACACTGCACAGAACCTCTGTGTATGAAGTCCATCTATCCATCCACCCATCCTTAGTTCTCTGCTAGGTTCTAAGAATGCAAAGATTAATATATCATGGACCCTTACTTTTCTCAAGACTCCTATAGTACAGCAGATAGATGAGGAAATAATCAGTTACAGTACAAAGTGACAAGTGCTCTAATGAATGAACGCACAGTTTCTCAGAGACTTCAGACAGCAATAACTAAATTAGTCTAGCAGGCTAGAGAATGTTGAATTTTAGAGGTGTCTATCTGACTGTGGAAAATGCTTCTGAGTTATGTCAAGTCATAACTAATTACTCTGTAAAGTTATTTTTCTAAATTAATATGCATCTCATTATTCTACATATCCGAGAGTGATTCCTTATTGTCCCATAGTTCTGTGCTCCAAGTATAAAACTCATATATGTCCTTTTATTATGTATGTTATAATTTATATATTTTTGCATATTCATAATGCTTTATCCAAAATCAATCACTCTATTCTGTCAAATGCATGTTAAATTAGTTTGCTTGTAGTTCTCTCTAGTTTTAATGGTCAGTACTAAAGATCAACTATTTTGGATTTTTTCTATAGTGAGTTATCAGAAATCCATAACTGGCTAAAATGAGATGGGATTCACATGGGAAGCATAGCTAGGATTCACATGGTTGCTTTCACACACCCATTCACTCACTCATTCATTCATTAAAACTTTGATGAGCACCTTCCATGAATCAGGTTCTAAAATACTGAATATATGATTGGATACATCAGTGAACAGGGATAGTTGCAACTGTTCTAAGAAGTCTCACCTTCTATAATTGGAACATAAAAGGACACAATGTTTTCAGAGAGAACTGAGCACTTTTAAATGTCTGGATATGCACAGGGACTGTGTGGAACTAATATGGATGGTGGTTACTAGGTAGTCTGGGACCAGATTTTTATGGCCTTACAAATCAAATTAAGGAGTTTGAACTTTAGTCCTTGGACACTGAGAAGTTAATAGAGAATTCAAGAAGTGTGGAAAGGGGGCATGGGATTGAATAGATCTGTGGTTTAGAAAGCTCATTTACTCTAGAATTTCATTACTGGTAACATTTGGAAAAATAATTCAAAGAGTTGGAAGGGCAGTTTATGTTGAGTCTGTATCACTCAGACCATACATACAACATGATGACTACAGCATGTATCTTTAAACATGTGGCTTGGTTTGAAATGCATACAGACTTCCTAATATTTAGGGTTGCCAGATTCAGCAAATAGAAATACAAGATACCCATGCAATATTTGGCTCATACTTTATAAAAAAAAAATTTTATCTGCAATTCAAATTTACCTGGCCATCCCGTATTTTATCTGGGAATCCTACTTGAATAGTCAACTAGAATATGATTTCTCCATATTTTCTTTCTTTCCTTTTATATAAGCACTTTAATTTCAGCATAGGGTCATGCTTTCCATTTTGTATATTCAGCAGACCCCAAAGAAAACTAACTACAGTAGAAAATCTTTATTGACAAATGAGTCCTCCTCAGGCTTTTGCTCAAACTAAACTGCGTTGTTTGCAAAGCAGTTCATAATCTTTATAGTTTACCTGTATATAAGCTTCCATGTATTATTTATATAGTTATACTTGTATACATATCAATACTTCAGCTATGTAAGAGCCAAGGTAATCCATTTCTAAATAGACAAGCAGTTATGGATTTTAGGAATAAAATTAGAACAGATGCCCATTAAGCCAAAATCACTTAAGATTTTGAGAAAAATTACTAAGAGGAATAAAAGAACTGGGGGAAAATTGGCACTCCTATCAGCAAATTAATTCATAATGGTTTGGAATATATAGTATGCATGAAACTTACAGTAATCACTTATTTCACTTCATATGCAAGTTGTAAGTAGAAGGACTTAACACCAGTATATCATTTTGGGATGTATTTTTTATCAAGAGAGGCTTTTAAGGGAATAAATTAAAACTTAACAATTCACCAGGTTGAATTATTTTTCTCTTCAATGACAGTAATTTAAAAAAAAAAAAACACAGAGACAGTAACTTATACTAAAAATGATGAGCCACTTAAAGCATACAAGCAATGCCACATTTAAATAACAGGCAATGATACACAGTTACGTTTCATATTACAGAAAAATAATTTCACTTAGTTCAGAATTAATTTCTTAAAAATAACTCTATAACATATTAAGTATGGACAAACAGCTCATCAGGATGACAATTGATTGACAACAATTAGCAAATCCACCCACTTGTACTATGAGCTAAACCTTGTTTTAAACATTTTGTATATATCATCACACCCTTTGAGCTACTATTATCATAACTGTTTTCCAGATGAGTGAATTGAGACATTGAAAATATAAATAATATGTCAGAGTCACACAGATGCTGAAACTGAAATTAAAAGCCAGATAATTTGTCTCAGGAATCTATGCTTTTCACCAGTTAACTTGACCACCACTAGAAAATATGAATTCTCCTTCATCTTTACTTCATACTTGCCTTCAAGGTACCACTCTATGTGCTGAGGAGGACAGAGAAGCCAGAATACACAGCCCTTGATCTCAAAATGTTTAAAATGTTCTAGTAATATTAGTATTACTGCTCTAGGTCAAAGACTCCAGTCCTAAAATCTTAGTCTGGAACACTTTTTCCCCCTAATTCCTTTATTCCTTTTAGTAATTTTTCTCAAACTCTTAAGTAGTTTGGGCTTAATGGGCATCTGTTCTAATTTTATTCCTAAAAGCCACAACTGCTTGTCTGTTTAGAAACGGATGTCTTTGGCTCTTACATTCTTTTATACTTGACTCTTAACTTTACATTCTGATGAAAAGAATACATTTGTTTTTGTTTCTTTCTTTACAGAGGACATGGATCTATTTTATACATGTCAGCTGAAATTCTTATTTTTCAAAGAGGAAAATTCACATTTTTTAAGATCATTATTTGCAAGATAGCATACACATAGAAAAGTACACAAACTAATAGAGTTAAATGAATTATTGTTAAGAGACAACCTGTTTAACAGTCACCAAGGTCAAGCACAAGAACAACGCCAGCACTTGAGAGCCTTTCCATGCCTCTTCTTTTTTTTTCCGGTACGCGGGCCTCTCACTGTTGTGGCCTCTCCCGCTGCGGAGCACAGGCTCCGGACGCGCAGGCCCAGTGGCCATGGCTCACGGGCCCAGCCGCTCTGTGGCATGTGGGATCTTCCCGGACCCGGGCACGAACCCGTGTCCCCTGCATCGGCAGGCGGATTCTCAACCACTGCGCCACCAGGGAAGCCCAAGATTGAGTAGTTTAATAAAACATACTACCAGAAGGAGCTGTATTCATAAAAATGACAAAAATACTAATTTTTTCACAGTAGTTCACCTCCTGCTTTGCAGGTTATTTTCATTACTCAAGAAAGGCTTTGCAGGAAGCCTTAAATGAAGACGAATGGAAAAAAAGTAACATAACTGCAAAATTTTCTATTACTCTATATTTTTGGTTTTAGATTGGATTTACTTCTGCTATGGCTGACTATCAGAATACTGAAGATTATTAAACTATAACTGATGTTACCCATATCTACCCTAATAGTTCTTATTTCCCAGAAATTTTTCTGCAGTAAGTTCATAAAGTATATTGATATGTATGTTTCCTGCATTCTTAGGATCTATTTAAGAAGTTGTAATTTTCATATAAAAAGCATGAAATAACTCTTCTAGTTCTCTTTGCTCCTCCTATATGAGAGGTATAACTTTAACACACATGTACACATGCATATTTGACAGGATTTTTATTATTAATTTCTTTTAATATACAGTAAGATGGAAATCTCAATGCCATTAATTACTTACTATGTAATTTCACATTTTAAAAGTAAGCCTTCAAGGCAACAGTTTCCATCATCTGCAATGAACCTGATTGAAATAATTGGCTATTTCCATAACAAGCACTTTAACAAATGGTCCCATGTCAGAGAGGAGTGGGTCTGATTAGAAACTGCATTGCTGTATTATTCTATTATCAGATTAACGCAGAAAAAGAGTTTAGCTCCTTTTAGTAAAATCCAATGACTTGTGAATTGAACTAAATATGTTAATAATAAGTATAAGTGTAACCCCATCTACTTAACTTAGTTGTTTAATTTGGCCCTGCGCATAATGATTTAAGCTTACACAGCAAAACTTACTTCCCTACCCTCGTTAAATCTCCTTCTGTTTCAGAGGATAAAGTAAGGCTTATGTAGTCTCAGTTAAATGTACTACAGAGTTATCTTCAGAAGTGATGTTAATATTTTCCCAAAGTAGAATCCATCCACAAAGTACCACAATATTTAAAGTATTTTGGTTAAGTCACGCAGAGGTAGAGAACAACCAAAATCTACTGACGAAATCTATTACACTGAATATACAAATATATTTTTGAAATCTGTAGATCTCTTTATAGGTACTACCACTAAAGTATACTAAATTCATATCTTAAAGAAATTTAGAGGTTATTGTAGTTATACATAGTTAAATACAATAGACACTTTATTTTTATCTACCTGCCATGTATATATTATATATACAATATATATATATAATATATACATAATTTTGCAGGTGTACAATTATTTAGTCCATGGCTTTTATGTTATTCTAGCCTATTCATTATCAATAGTAACTCATTATACAAGTGAGAAAATGATCTCCAGAAATTACCTCCTCTTATTCTCTGTGCCTTCCAAATTTTCTTAAATAATTATTTTTCTTCTTCTATTCATTATTTTTACAATCTTAACCAATATATATAAACCTGTTGTTTGTGCATAAGCTTTAGACATTAGAGCTATACATCACTTTTCACATTTCTTTCCTGCCTCTAGAGTCCCACTGTTTTTCTTACTACCAAAATGTTATTTATGTTTTTCCAACACGTTCTGTTTTATGGTGGTATGTCAGTCAATGAAAGCTACAGTTAGTCTGTGTAACAATCACAAACCTCTGTGGCACATAATATGCATATATTTATTTCCCCGTGAGAGGTGGTGGTGTCAGGAGATCTCAGGTGGGCTCCACAGAGGAGCTCAGCTTTGACCTAAAGATACTGCCATGCTCAGCCCCTCACTGACATTTGTGCTCAAGTCTGCTCCCTGTGTGACCATTCTGGGATCCAAGCTGAGGGTATAGCAACTGTCTTTTGACCTCATCCATGTGACAACAGAAGTTCAGAAAAGAAAGTGAAACATCCGAGACCTCTTAAAGCCTAGGCTCATTCAGTTAGCCAAACCAAGTCACATCTCTAAACTCAAAGTCAAGGAATGAGAGAAATATATTCCTCCTTCACAGGAAGATCCAAAGTCACATATGACAAAGGGTGAGGATATATGGAGGGATGAAGAATTGGGGCAATAATGCCGACTGTTGTATATTAATTCTCCAATGTCTTGTGTATAATTAATTGTAAGAACTAGAAAATAAAGAGCATTTGCAATAACATGATGATATATAAATATTATTCACTATAGAACCAAGGAGAAAAATGTTACTGTATCTCACCAAAAATGTACCACACTATGGAGGCACAAATCTACTTCCTTTTGATATATTTTATGAACTGTTTAAAATCATGTCTCATTCAAATGCTTCATATTTACAGAGGTTTTTTTCTCTCATTTTTTCTGGAACATTTAATTGTTCTTCTTGTTGCAAGAAGTATAAAGGTATTCACCATATGATCACAATCTTTCCATATGTTGATTGAAATTTATTCCCATGCTTCTTGAAGACGTTCTTGTGGAGCCCTCTGGTTTCTTGGTCTGAGTTGGGCTGACTGCTTTCCAGGTATGCTGCGAGCTACCTGCTGGCACTTCTTTTCCTCGCTCCCTTTCTTTCCTTTTATACTTTCTTGGAGGCTGTTTCTTTTTCATATCCACTTTTCATTTGCCAGAGAACATCTTCAGGTAATTTTCATGAAAAGAGTAAGGAAAATATTATTTTGTGCCTTTGTCTTATTGTCCCGGCACCTGAATAAAATCTGGCTGGTAACAGAAGTCTAAGTTCAAATTCATGTATCCCCAGAAATGTAAAGGTACATTCATTTTTTCATTAAATTCTAATATAAACTGTCGCTGTCTGAGAAGTTTGAAGTCAGTGTAATTTTTGTGTCTTTAGAGTTAACATGTTACCCCTCTTAGGGATTTGGGGATTTTCTCCATATGCAGATTTCATTAAAATTTATCTGGATACATCTTGATTTGTGTTCACTGTGTTGGTACCTCTTAATTCAATATGAAGACTTGTTATTACCTCCAATTTCTCTATTTTCCCTGGATCTACAAAATTAGTCCTATGTTCAGTTTCTTAAATAGATTCTCCATGTTTGCTAAACATATATCTCATGTTTTTCATTTCTTTATATTTTGATCTAAGTTTTGCAAGACTTCTCCAACTTTATTCTTGTACTGCATTAATTTTTGTCCAATCATAGTTTTCATATGCATAATGTTTTTTCAATGCGACATTTTCTAGTTTTATGAATATTATATTTTCTTTATGTTTCTAATTAAGACGTTTTAAAAAGGTCTCGCTGATCCATGGATCACGCTTGCTTCGTCTTGTATCAGTTATTCTATGTGCTCATTTTGGATCTTCTGTTTTGCGTAGTTGACTTCAGTGATTGACTACTTTTCCGAATGAAAAACTAGATTGATTAATAAACTTAACTGGTGTGGCTTCTTCAACCTCTTTATAAGTTTATTTTTACCAAGTCTTCCCTCCTACATGGAGCGACTGACTGGAAACTCTAAGCACGCGGGAACGTAAGGAAGCAGGCAGCAAGGCCCCCTCCATTTACCGAATGAAAAAGGTTTTATTCAGTGATACCTACTTCCACGCTAGGAACCCAAGCTCTCCCCAAGGAAATTCTGATTAAAGTTTTTAGACAGCAATCTCCCAGTTTTAGACTCGGAAATTATGCTTTGTATATGGGGTGGTGGGAAATCAAAGGGTCGCTGGGGTCGCTGCTGCAAAGATGGTTCTTAATGAACGAACCTGCCTTCTGTCCACTCATCTCTCTGTACCAGCTGACTCCAGGTGACTCCTAGCCTGCACTCTTCCCCTAAAAGAAAAATAACCTTTGACACTATTTCAGACTTTTCCCCTTCAAGGATGTAGGTTCTTGGCCCCCTTCTCTATTAACATTATTCGTTCCCACATTCCATCATCTAGAAATGTCTAAAATCACTGGGGTGCTAATAGTCCCATCTCACTATTTTTGTACCATTAAAATCCTATCCCTTAACAAAAATCTTCACTGTCACTTCCAAGAGATCTGAGGATCTGAGAATAAAGGATTGGTAAATATGTATGTTCAGTTTGCCATCATGAAAGGCTAAATTTAAATAAGTAACTGAATAACTAAAAATTAGGTGGAAACATGGAAGCAAGAGGAAGATAATCCATTGGGGCATCCTTTTCCCAAACAACTTCACTAAAATGTTCACTATTTATTTTAACAGTGTAATACTTTACACTATTACAAGGTTGTTAATAAAATAGTTTTTTAAGCACTTGGAAACCAGCCTCTTACTACAGTCCCTTGGACTTAAAGATGGCCCTCTGGGGAGGGTGGCAGCCCCACACACAAAATCGTTTCTTCTGACTGTTCACTAAAGTTACAGGAAAGCATATTCCCTGAGACAGCAATAAGTTCAGTACCAGAGTCTGTTTAGGAAAGCTTCAGGAAAAGTTATTCCTTTTTTCAAATCGAGCATCCACTAGATAACAGCTTCATTATATTCATTTGAGACACCAGAGCACCATCAGCACATGTCAGAGACAGAAAGAGAAGTCAACACAGTTGGACGTCCTCCTTCTCCAGTGCCACCCTTACCAAAATTTTTGCGCCAGAAATTAACCATGATCCACAATTTTTCTATAAGTTTCCTTACATGAAGAAAGAATAGAGGATTCTTAATAAACCTCTGAAAATATCTTTTTTACCATTTGATTCTAATAAAAAGTTGAAGAGTATTTGACAAGAATCTCAGTATAACCCTTTACTTCTTCCTTTAAAACGAAGTGGGGGAATTACATCATTGACTCTAAAACAGCTTTACATACAATCCACATGTGAAATAAGGTGCCCAGTAAATAACATCCAAACTACCATGAAGAATCAAGATGAAGAAAGGGGTTGGTGATTGTGGGGGGATAAGACACTCAAGCTTTTCAATTAAACACACACACTCACACACACACACACACACACTCACAGAGTTACACAGTTTCTGGAATTATTTACTTAAACTCTATTTTCTTGAATATTCACATTCTGCACATTCAACTAGTTTTAAAATTACAAAGCCTGCTTCTATGTTTTCCTAAAATCAATTTCTTGGACCGCTTCCATTCTGCCCACATCATATAACTCAGTGTCGCTGACAGTGGCAGAGCTGCCAATCTGTGTGATCTCTGTAAGGAGGCCTGTGGAGAGAATGATCTAGAAGATGATGAGTATTTTTAATTCTTTTGAAGTCTTTTTGGCAAATTTGTTTTTCCCATTTAATTACTCCTCATTAAGATGTGTTATGAATTAAAAGTAGTGGCATATAGAAAAGTAAGTGCATAAGTTACTAAATACATAAATATTCAGAAGACATAATTAAAATAAAACAATACTTCAGCCTTACAATCTTGCATATTTTGGTGACAAATAAAAGTGTTGGATGTTTCTGAAACTTTCTAGACCACAATAACTAGAATATATTACTGCCAAAGAAGTGTCACTATAATGAAGTAGCATGCTGCATATAACTAAAATATTAAAATAGTACGCAGACAAAACTGGTAGGCACAACAAGCTTCATTACATAAGAGGAAAGAGAGAAAAGAACACCTTTGTAAAACCAGATGTCCTCATAAGTAAAAGTAAAAATAAATTGAAGTCTGACTGGTTTATAAATCTACCAATTATATCGTAGAGAGTCAAGTAACTTTTGGCATTCTCATTTCTCTACTTTTATCTAGCAATTCACAAAAAGAGGTAACCTTAAGGGTTTTACCAATTTACTTCTTAACTCTCAAAGTGAACACTGCTCTGATATTTTAAAGAAGAGTAGCAGCATTGAAGAAAATTAAAGTGAATACTGGAAAAATAATTTATCCAATTCCCACTAGCAAAACACAAGAAAGTTCAACTGCATTCATACACAGCCAAATATGTCAGCATTTTCTCAGAGACATACCTTGAATTATCCTACAAAACAGAATACCGGGAGATGAAAGAGCATTCAGAACATCAACACAGAAATACACTGATTACTAAAACATAATTTTAAAGTGCTTCCAGCATACACAGATACTTTTATATTCCATAGTTATGTTGTGCATAGTCCTACCTTATTATAAGATAAGCTTTGCATCTATTTGCTATTTATGCCTCAATTACATGGTGAGATTGGATAGTTAAAAATAGATGACATAAGAAATGTTTGATTTTATGTCCTAAAACCTTTTATCTTAAGATGCTTAAGATGTGCAAAAAAACTATTACTTTGAAAAAAAGTATTTATGATAAATTCTCCATTTTCTGTAACAAGGTGTTTACCTTAATTTTTGAAACATTCAGGTCGAGATGCAATTGTGTCATTCCATGCTTTTGTGTTTCAGTGTCATCCTCAGTATATTGATCTAATAATCATACTCTACTACCCCAAATATCTCTAGTCATTTCATATCCCCCAAACTACTTTATTATAAAAACCCATAAAATTAACCCCTGTAGTGCCTATAACAAAGGAACAAACAGAACAATAAAAAGACACAATGTACATTTTTATTATATGTTAATGATATCCCCGTTTCCTATACATGTACAGCCAAGTGGAAATATTTTAGCCACAGGCATCTCTAGAGATTCACTCTTTGCCACTTTGCAATACAAATTAATGGGTAGAAACTTCCATTCACAAAATAAGGTAAAAGGCAACTAGCTATCCATTATAAATAAACAGTGCATTTATGAGTTAGCTCACCTTAAATCATTGTATGAAAACTAGGGTGCATTGTTTACAAGTACTGTATTTCTCTGAGGTCTGCATAAATCCCTCTGACTGAGGTTTTATATTGTTTTGATAATACTAATGGACTACAAATTGTTAGGTAGAAAATGGTGTCTTTGAGGTTAGCTAGAAGCAGAGGAAATGGGTTAACATAAATATAATAAGACATTCATTTGTCTTATAAGTTGAAGCGTACGTACATGAGCTCAGATGTTGTATTTTTTTCTTTCAAAAAATGTAAATACTCTTTAGTCCTTTCTAATCATGACCTCAAAATTCTTGATCATATATCAAGTATTACTAAATGAATATATTTTTTACAGTATAGAATGTATGTAGGAAATATAAATTTTAAAAGAATGAGAAAGGTTGCAATACAATTTTTAAAGCATCTTCCTAATTGTGATGGCTTCATATTACCATTAATATCTCAAAACATGGTATCAACTCTGGGTGAGTTCATCAATAATAATGGTAGACATAAAATATATATCATGTTGACAATCTCAATTTGGGGGCCAATCTCCTGTTAGCTATGACTAGTTTGACACAAATTATCTCATAATTTTTTGTGCTTAGGTCACAATAGAAGAAACCTTAGCTACCATTTTCTTCTCTTCTTGCATCATTGGCAATTTCTCCAATCTGACATTGCTCTGTAGATTTCTTTTTAGGCCAATTGTGGATTTGGTGAGGGTTAATTTAATTGAAAATAGATAACATAAGCAGCCACATTGTGCTGATAGTGTGCTGCTCTGTAGAACTCCTACCTTCCCACAGAACCTCTGCACTGGTGACCCTCTGACAGATAAACCCAGTGAGGTGCCTCTGTCAATCCACATGGCAAATAGTAGTATGATTAGTATACGTAATTGTTAACAATAAGAAAACATAAAAGTTATCTTACTTTCTTTGCACCTATCAGGATTGTCTCTTGCACTCTTCTGGGGTATATGCACCTCAGTGTGGAAACAACTACACTGTAGGTAAAGTGTCTAGGAAGATGGATCTGGGGCTGTAACGTATGTCCTATTTCTTTTTAGTCATAAAACCATGCTCAACTACTTATGACTTGTAGAGAATAACTAATAGTTAATAGAATTAGACTTCTCTTATTTCAATTCTTTCTAATCTAATGAAGTATTTCAAATTTAAGAAAAAAATTGTTCTTCAGCTAACTTCAGGGCAATTGCCTTTCTAAAAACTGGGTTTGGTATGACTAATCTTGTACTCAAGCCTATGTATCTTGGACAGGTGCTATGATCACAGGGTGACTATAAGAGAACGATCCACCCAAACAAACAAACAAAAAAATGAACACTGGGTTCTTTATTAACCAAAGAATTTCCTAGTATGTAAGATTTAAAACAAAATAAAAACATCCTTTATCTAATACTAGATATTTATTTCTATCTATCACTGAATCAAATCTTGAAGCAGCTTCCATAGTTTTTCTGGTTACTTTTGGGTAAAAAACTATCCTTAGCTTACTTTCAGTTAATAAACAGTCACTTATATTTTACATACTAAAATAAGTCCACTCTTGTAGCATCTAAAAATCCATAATCATATCCAATTTGGAAATTTCTTCCCCAGCTTAGTTTTACCTTAGGCTGGGAAAATTGCAGTGGGGAAGGAGCAGGCCCTCCCTTAACATCTGCAGTGTCTCTTACATGTCTAAATATTTAAAAATCATAAATAAGGTTAATAAATTGTAATATATATATTAATTGTGTATATATATATATATGCCTGCCTGGAGAGGTCCAAAGGCAAGAGATTGTGACTGAAGCTGCCTCTACCTGATATGGAGCAAGGGCAAGGTATTGTTTGAGGAATGGACGGCATTTGTAGAATATGGTAGGAAAGGGATGTGTATATATAAAGGATATATATATATATTCTCCTACATTTCTAACACTGTGGAAGACTAGGTTTCAATTGAGAATCCCAGATACTTCAGAGTTCCAGAAAACAAAGTGAGGATGCTGGGGGAAAGGACTTTCAACCCACCCTTCTCCATGGATACCCAAGCTCTACCTCCCACCCAGCAAACAGCTACCCAACGGCCTGTCACTGGGCTGAGGTGGGGTATGCACACTAGTGACACAGTCCATTCATGGCGGGGCAGATACAGAGAAGAGGCATGCATAGGCCCTGGAAGTATGTTGGATGCCATTTGACAGAGTATTCTGGGGTCCTGAGTACCTTGAGCATGGTCTAGAAGAGGGGAGTCTGTCTCCAGGTGGGCATGCTCCTTATGCCCACTGACTCTTTGCCCCACAGAGAGGGTTGATGCCAGAGGAAGGCCAGAGCAAGGTTGCCAGTGTGAGATACAGAGCAGGGGACCCTCCTGGCAGTGTCCAAGGAGAGAACTGGGAAGGAAGTGAGGGACACACTCTCTCTCATTCCAACCCATCCTCTACTCTCTAGCTGTATTTTGGCCTCTCCAGTTTCAGAGTAGATGAGATGGAAGTCTTCCCTGATATTCAGGTTGAAATATGGCATTGGTTACCCTGGATTTGGCAGATGTGTAGTTGTGAGCTCATTCTCTTGTGGGGCAAGTTTGTAGGTTCTTTGAAAATATCTCATCACTAGGAGTTCTTTGCCTTTAGCTTGCCTTCTAGGATGGGTCACTATGCTCTGCCCCCAGTTCCCTGAGGACCACCCTGTTGGCGGGTCAGAGAGCTTCCCTGGGCTTTCTACTTAGGCTCCATTCCTTTTAAGACAGCACAGTTGCTTGGTTTGGGGTCATATGTGACCCACAAGAAATCTACACACTTCCTTTCCCTGCCATAGTCTACAAGTGCCGTCTATTCCTCAAACAATACCTTGCCTTTGCTCCATATCAGGTAGGGGCAGCTTCAGTCACAGTCTCTTGTCTTTGGACCTCTCCAGGCAGGCATTAAATCACCAGTATGTAAGTGAATATAAGAAGTCATTGCAAAACAAACAAACAAACAACAAAAAAACAAGTATTGTATTGCTTTCTGATCTCCCATGGTTTCTTTTTCCTTTATTAGTGATAATGTACGTAATATATGCCATGTTTTTTAAAAGGAAATATTTGGAGGAATAAAGGTTGTCTGCTTTTAAAATCTACCAAGGCTCATGAGTTTTGTACTTGAGAAACTTTTAAAAATAAAATGGGAAAAGAAATTAGAACCTCAAAGAGTGATTCTGCTTTCAAATGGCAAAACCAAATCATGTCCAAAGTCCCTGAAAAACAGAAAATGACCAAAAGGTTCATTTTAAATATACTCTCTGAACCATTTGAGAATGGCAGGCCATAAACTACAGCAGAAAGATAGCTGGCAATAAACATTTTTCTTCAATCCAATCACTCTGAATAGGAAAGAAAAAAAATTATGCTCTCAGATAAAACGTCATTTACATTCTTACAAGACCACACTTAAAGAGAAATTGAAATAAGTCATATTGCCTGTAAGTTTAAAATATCAATTAAAAAAACCCCCAGAGACCATTGAGAGGTAAATTACCCCAAGGAAATAAGACAATTTCACATCTGTTTAGTTTTTGATATATAAGACCATCAACACAAAAATATACTAAATACCTTATATGACTTTATAAGTTAAAAAAGTAATCGACAGTACAGGAACTTATCTAAGCAGACTTAAAAGATTAACCAGTGTATCTAGAGATAACAATCTTCCATCCTGAGTCAATCCATGTATATCACTTAGGGTAATGTTGATAGTAATGCATTAACATGGACATTATGTTATCTTTTACTGAGAGAACAATGCACGTAGCAAGTCTTAGCAAAAGAAAAAAAAAATTCACAGGTGTAGACTTGCAGATATACAATGAACTTCATCCTAAACGAAGACACAGAAAATGACTCTAGAAAATGCTAGCCATATTGTCACCAAAAAATACCTTATTAATGTCTAAGTGGACTCTATTGCTTGCTCTATTCAAATATGGTCAATCATTTATACACAGCTCCTTAAAAATTTGGAGTAATTGCTCTGCCTCGAAAAAGGCTGACTTGGACCTCTGGAGCTGGCCATGAGGGATTTATCTTTATTGCTATACATGCTGTGCTGTGCTGTGCTGTTCTCATTATATATGGCAAGCCAACATGGAAGCATTTGGAATAGTTATTTATTTTTAATATATACCCTGCTTTTCTACAAAGCAGTTGAAACAGCTTGCAATACAATCTCTACAAATTAAAATAGCTGAAAATAAAAATAGATGTCCAAAACCGATAAGTAGAGTGGGAGCAATAGGAACTTAGGATAGAATACTTACTGGATTTGAACACTAAGTTTGCCTAAGCCAGCCAAGCAAAACAGCTTTTATAGTTTTCAGTATCTGATGACATGGAGCATCTTTGTACCTCAGGAAAGAAAAACACGTGCTTCCCTGAAGTTATATGAAATATACAAGTAGTGCATTGATAATGTGTCCTCATATTTATTCACTCAACCAATATTTATTATTGTATACCTACTATGAGACAGGCACATTGCTAGATATAAAGGGTAAAGTGATATATAAAACATACACGTAACTCTGCCAAGTAAGGGCAAGTAACCCCAACAGGTCTAATGTCTAAAGACAAAACAATTCCAATTATCTCTGCTGTAATTCACCATGGTTTTCTCTAGGTTTCTATCTTAGTATTCAAACAATAAGGAAGGGTTTACTGAGCTCTTCTAGTCACTCATTTATTCATTAATTCATCAACTATATTTTGAGTACCTACTACATGCAAAGC
The DNA here is from genome assembly GCF_951394435.1 of Stenella coeruleoalba. Taxonomy (NCBI): domain Eukaryota; kingdom Metazoa; phylum Chordata; class Mammalia; order Artiodactyla; family Delphinidae; genus Stenella; species Stenella coeruleoalba. Next base: position 66,722,263 of record NC_137148.1, read on the forward strand.
ACAATTCTAGGTTGTGATCAGGAATCGAGGATGACTCAGGTGGAAAGTGTCTTTAAGCTACCTAGGGAGATGAGAAATACACAAATCAATACAAAGCAAGGTAGAAAGAAGGAAAAAAAAGTGCCATGCAAGGTGGAGAGTAGGGGGGCTTTCTTGCTTAAGGATGGACTGGGAATCATGGAAGTGCTCCTGGAGGAGCCGGGGCTGGCTTTATAGACAAGTGATGAGGGGAAGGGCTCCCGGCACAGAAAGCACATCAGCAGAGGCAGCACGATGGGCATTTAAGGAATGTGAAGGAAGAATGGCAAGTGCTCACTTGGGTGACACATTTGGTGAATAAAGGGGAACACAGAAATAAAATAGGGAAATTAGGTCAGGGCTAGATTTTAGGAAGAGAAGAGGTTCAGCTTACGGAGCTGGTACCCCTAACTGTGCCGCTTGCTATGCAAAAGCTGGCAAAGGAAACACACAGCTAGACTCTTGCCCTCAAGGACTTCATGATCTAATACGTGCATGGCCAGGCAAATGCCAGATGCTTGCATTTAATTATTCTCATTTACCTTTCTTCTACCACATGATGCATAGAGCTCTATATAGAAAGCAACTACATACCTGCCACAGCTCTGGGAAGGGCACGGATTCAAAACCATCTGATCAGAACCAGCCTTCCCTGTGCGTACCTTTTATGTGTGACTAGGGTTCTCAGGACCCATTTCTCCCACAAGTGTAACTCTTGTGCCACGTGCCTCTCTGAGTGAGGCTGGAGTCTGCCTTACAACATTACTCTTGAAGGATTCACTGCCTAGGCTGCAAAAACATAGCTCACAAAGCTCTTGCGTTCAGTCTGAAGAGATGCAGCATTAAAGCATATACAACAGGGAAAACGCAGCATTGGACTGAGCTGGTACGAAGGTAGAGGAAGAAAAGTGACTCCAAGAAAAACAGTGTGCTGACTGTATACCACAAATAATGGCAAAGACTCTCGCAGCAAAAGTGGCAAATGGCTCTCTAGATAATCTTGATGGAAAGCATCACTCATCACTCCTTCACCTCTCAGACAAAGGGGTCACCACAGGCAGGGCAGCATTAACATAATCACTGTTTCTGGGAGAACCTTAAATGCTGAATCAAAGCTCGTAAAGTAGGCATGGGTGGACCTTCCTCTGTGTGTGTATTTGCATTAAAACATGAATATGTGCAGATGCAAAGGATCCCTGAAATAACTTTCCACCTCACCCCACCCTTGCTTCCTCCATATTTACCATTCATCTGGCAATAACCCCCTCACCTTCAGTGTCTCTACCTCACTTTGTTTTCATCTGTCCTCTCTCCTTTGCCTAAAGTTTCAACCCTCCATCTGAGATTTCACTGTCATTCCCACTCCCACCTCTTCCAGATTATTGAGTTAAACAATATTAACCAAGTTTTTAAAATTACCTAACAATTAGTTATCAAATAAATTGACAATCAATGTATCGACAATCTATTGGCCTTCTCCAAAAGGAGGAAAAAATGGACAGTCCTCAAACTTATTTGGCCATAGGAGTCTTGCTAGATGACATGTTATTTTTCTCCACACTAATTTCACAAGCTACTGAAGGCAAATTCTTAGAGTTTTTTGTTCTTCCACGGAGCCCAGCATCATGGAAGACAGGGTATTAGTAGATGATACATTAATGGGTTAATTGTATAATAGACTAATGGTTTAGTTATTCCCTTATTCAAATATTTACTGAGTACCTACTATGAACTTTTTAGGCATAGAGAGCAGAGCAAAAAGTAAACAAATCAAGCCCTTGCTCTCAGGAAGCTTACTGTTTAGAGAAAAATAAATAAACAAATAATAAATATATAATATTTCAGGTGGTAAGGAGTGCTAAAAAATAAAGAAAAGTAAAAAGGTTGGAGAGTAGAGATAGCAGAGGAAGGTTTTACAAAATGACATTTTATTCAGGGTAGTTGGATAAGGGCACTCTGGAGAATTACCACTTGTGCAAAGGTCTAGTACAGAAAAGAAAGGGAGAGAGTCTTGTGGTTCTCTTGGAAAGAGAGGTCAGGTAAGTGAACACAAATGCAAAAGCCCCAGATTGGAAGCAGGCTTGGATGTTGACGGGCAGCCAGAACGGTGTGACCCCAGCTGAACCAGCACCATGGAGCATGGTTGGGAATAAGGTCAGAAATGGCTGGGAAGAGAATGCATCAGTCTCTTGTGGTCGATACAGGACTTTGGATTTTACTCCAAGTGCAGTGGGAAACCGTGGAGGGTTTTATACATAGAAGTGACCTAACATGAGCTGTGATCTAAGAGGACCACTCCGGTGGTTGTTTTGAAAATAGCCTAGGGACAAGTGTAGAGACAGCACAATCAGTAAGAGTTTGTCCTGGCGGATAATGGTGCCTCAGGGAAGAAGTGAAGGTAGTAGGGGGTGATCGGAATGTTATATAGTCTTTAAGTAATCACAGAGCATATAGAAGACATTGAGTATAGATAACTCTTCTAAGGCGCTTTAATGAAAAGCAGACAAATGGAACCAAAGTACTAATGTGTTTTGCTCTCTCTCTCATTCTCTTTCTCTCTCTCCCCCCGCACACCTCCCCTTCTCTCCCACCCTCCCTCTCACTCTTCCTCTCCCTCTATTTCTCTGTCTATCTCTATCACTGTGTCTATGCCTAGTTCTCTCTTTTCTCCTTCCTCTCTCCCTAGCTATTGAGAAAGTGTATACTCTCAATGACAAGATTTCACTTTTTTAAATTGAGGCATCTAGGCTTCCTATTCTCTCTATTGCAAAATTCGCTCAGATAAAATCAGTGTTTATTTTAGTACCAATTTCTTCTATAATGACTAAAGAAAAAGTATTTTGGAAACTAGTCAGAAATAATAATGAAAGTTTATAAATGTACTTCTAAATTGTCCGTAACACTTTCACATATATTAAATTGTCTGGGCATCATTAACTTGGACCTAAGAGAAGGCAAAGGGCCCAGTTATTTCTATTTTACAAAGAAGGAAACCAAGGCTTAGCATAATCATTAGTTCAAATTGATATGACTTGTTAATAACATAGAAAGAATTCAAGTTTGACTCTCTTCTACATTTAACTTCTTAACCCCCTTAACAATCATGCCTTTACTATTCAAATTAACTATACTCATTTTATTTAGCAAGAGTCAAAAGCAATTCCTTTACTGACCACCGAAAGAGTCTTTTTCATGTGGTTGGGAGGAAGAATACTCATTTAGAAATGTTTTAGTTTAAGATGTATCTTATAAATTGATTAAAACTTCCTGAATATCTAAGAATAATTTACTTCCAAGGAATATATTGCCTGAAATTTCTCTAAACTTATAGGCTGCAGCGTGATTGTAAAATCAATTAGGAATCGTGAGAGCAAAACTGATCAAGTTATATTCTAAAGGCTGATGTTAAATACCCACTCAATGCAACTGTGATTTCCGGATTTCCAATTAAAATGTAAACGTTGTCCTCTTTTTCAAAATCATTATTGTATTTTAGTATGTAATTGTATTTGTTTTGATTTACATATCACTTCCATTATAATGTTTTCTTTAAAATACACTGTACTATATTATTATGACTCAGCTAATGTGAAAGATAAAGTGACACAATGTATCTGGCCATCATCAAAAAGTCTAGAAACAATAAATGCTGGAGAGGGTGTGGAGAAAAGGGAACACTCTAGCACTGCTGGTGGGAATGTGAATTGGTACAGCCACTATGGAGAACGGTATGGAGGTTCCTTAAAAAACTACAAATAGAACTGCCATATGACCCAGCAATCCCACTACTGGGCATATACCCTGAGAAAATCATAATTCACAAAGAGTCATGTACCAAAATGTTCATTGCAGCTCTATTTACAATAGCCAGGACATGGAAACAACCTAAGTGCCCATCTTCGGATGAATGGATAAAGAAGATGTGGCACATATATACAATGGAATATTACTCAGACATAAAAAGAAACGAAATTGAGTTATTTGTAGTGAGGTGGATGGACCTAGAGTCTGTCATACAGAGTGAAGTCAGAAAGAGAAAGACAAATACCGTATGCTAACACACATATATGGAATTTAAGAACAAAAATGTCATGAAGAACCTTGGGGTAAGACGGGAATAAAGACACAGACCTACTAGAGAATGGACTTGAGGATATGGAGAGGGGGAAGGGTAAGCTGTGACAAAGTGAGAGAGTGGCATGGACATATGTACACTACCAAACGTAAAATAGATAGCTAATGGGAAGCAGCCGCATAGCACAGCGAGATTAGCTCGGTGCTTTGTGACCACCTAGAGGGGTGGGATAGGGAGGATGGGAGGGAGGGAGACGCAAGAGGGAAGAGATATGGGAACATATGTATATGTATAACTGATTCACTTTGTTATAAAGCAGAAACTAACACACCATTGTAAAGCAATTATACACCAATAAAGATGTAAAAAAAATTAAAAGTATCTAAATATAACCAATTTTGTGTCATTTAAAAACATCAAATCTTGAAAATTCAATATCTTAAATAACATCGTACACATTTAAAGCATCGATTATATATGTATATATGTATATGTGTATATATACCTTTTTCTTTAAAAGTCTAGATTTTATCCTAATGATGCTGTTAAAGGCTAAAAAACAAATGTCAGTAACAAGGCATAATGAAAGTTATAACAATATATTATACTGCCCAAGCTCATGACAAGAAATTAAGTAAAAATAAATAATTATAATGCTATTGAAATTAATTAGAAAAAAACAAGTATTTATGACCCTAGTGTAATCCACTTGAAACGACTTTCCAAATCTGAACGTTGTTCAGCTCCCCTCAAGTCCTCATTACCACCTCAGTCCAAGCCACCATCTTCTTGCCCCCAGCAGAGCCTATTCTTCACCAGTGGTCAGAGTCATTCTCCAAACAAATGAATTAATATACTCCCTTGCTCTCCGCCCTCCAAAGGCGCTCTTCCAATTTCAATAAGATTAAAAAGTCCTCTCTATGGCTTACAAGGCCCTACCTGATCCAGCCCTTGACCAGGCCTCCTTTCTGTCTCCCTTCTCATCATTCATTGTGCCCCAAGCACACACCCCTCTTGGGACCCCAGCACTCGCTACTCCTTCTGGTTTACCTGGATGACCCCTGACATCATTCACATCTCTACTCAGGTGTCAATTCCTGGGAGAAAACTTTGGCCATGCTCTAAAATATCACTCAAAAATCTCTGCTCCTTAGTCCTTATCCTTATAATATGTATTATTATTGTTGATATTACATGTTACTACTACATTATTATGCATTATACATAATATATATTGCTACATTTTAATTAAATTTTTATTAAAATCATTGTAGAGTCAAATGCATTTGTAAAAAATCAGACAAAGAAATATATACCGAGTTCTTCACAATGGTTAACATTTTGCAAAGCTGTAGTATAAAAGCACAACTAAAATACTGCTATTACTATATCAACCTTATTCAGATTTCTCCAGTTTTACTTATACTCATTTGTGTATATGTAAGTAATTCTGTACAATTTTATCACCTAAGTAGGTGTGTGTATCCATCATGCTAGTCCATATACCAAATAGGTCCAATACCACAAGGATACCTCGTGTTGTCCTTTTAAGGACTCACCTTCCTCTGTTCCCTCCTTAACACTTGGAAATCTGTCCTCCCTTTCTAAAATTCTGTCTTTTCCAAAATGTTTTACTTGGAATCATCCAGTAGGTATCCTCTTGGGATTGGCTTTTCTTTCTTTTTTTTTTTTTCCACTTAGCTTCATTTCCTGGAGATTTATCTAAGTTGTATTTATCAACAGTTTCTTCATTTTCATTGCTGAGTACTAAGTATTCCATGGAATGTATGTACCAATGTTTGTTTAACCATTCACCTGTTGAAGGACATCTGGGCCAATCTGAGACTTTGTTTATTACCAATAAAGCTGCTATGAACATACAGACATTTGTGTGAATTTAAGCTTTCATCTCTCTTGGATAAATGCCCAAGAGTATAACTGCTGAGCAATATGGTAAATGAATACGTCCTATTTTTTAAATTATTTTTTTCTCCATTAGAATGGAAGTCCTATGACACCAGGGACTTGGTTATTTTGGTCTCTTTCCCTTGTCCCTGGCACAGAGCACCTAAAACCCTTGTAGTTTCCTGGGTGATAGGAGTGTCTTTTGTTTTAATGAGGCAGCTGTGGGTGGTCTCTTGGGTGAGGGATGGTCACCAGAAAGATCAAACCACGATTAGAAGCTTGAAATTTTCAGCCCTGCCCCCCGCTTTTCTAGAGAAGGGCTGAAAATGGAATTAATGATTGATCATGCTTACATGAGGAAGCCTCCATAAAAATCTCAATAGTATGGGATTCAGAGAGCTTCCAGGTTGGGGAACATATCCATACTGGGAAGGTGACACACCCCAATTCCACAGAGAGAACCTCCTGTGCTCGGGACCCTCACAGACCTCACCCTGTGTATCTCTTCATCTAGGCTTTCACCCGTATTCTTTATCACATCCTTTAATAAACTGGGAAATGTAAGCAAGAGTTTCCCTGAGTTTTGTGAGCTGCTCTACCAAATTAAGAGAACTTGAGGAGGGAATGTCCTATTTGTAGCCAACTCTGACAGAAGTCGTTGGTAACCTGGGGACCATCCAGAGTGGGCTGGGGGCAGTCTTGTGGTACTGAGCCCTCAACCTGTGGGATCTGACACTATCTTCAGGTATACAAGGACAATAACAGCCACCACCACCACAGATAGAGAGAAAAAATGGATGGCTGCAAGAGGCAGCGGGTGAGGGAGTGGGTGAAGGGGGTCAAAAGATACAAACTTCTAGTTACAAAACAAATAAGTGCTGGAGATGTACTGTACAGCATGGTGACTATAATTTTAAATACTGTATTGCATATTTGAAAGTTGCTAAAAGAGTAGATTTTAAAAGTTCTCATCACAAGAAAAAAAATGTATGTTGCACACCTGATATGAATATAATGTTACGTGTCAATTGTATCTCAATTTAAAAAAAAGAAGGCGCAGTTAGGTCAGGAAGTTGAGCAGTTGTGTCCGTAAAGGGATGTGTGAGGCTCTGGGAAAAGCCCTGTGACTCTCCAACCCCAGGGAACACAGTAGGACCCAATGTCCTTAAAACGGCTTAACTTGGCCTGATGGTTCCTTAGACCATGTGCAGTTTTAGATGCCTGGGTGGCCACCAGCAGAGGAAAGTGCAGCCAGCCCCTGAGCAATATTTTCAAGGTGGAACCGTCAGCAGAGCCAGGGAGCTCATACTCGTTCCTAAGCATGTGGCAGCCTGGCAAAGCAGTAAGTAAGCTCTCAAAAATTACCTGTCAAATGCATAAATAAATAAACTCCTGGCCTGAGTGAAGAAGACTTCAGGAGAGAATGAGGCCCCACAGGCGTAAATGGCACTGGAAAATGGTAGCTAAGAGCAACAGGAATTAGGAAATCAAAGTTAAATATTGCCACAAACTAAGAGGCCTTGGAAGTTTGGATTACATGCAACAAATTTCTTTTCTTAAACTGTATTTGTGTTACCATCTCTATTCCTGGAGAGATCCTTTATGAAATCATGAGTGAATCAGTTCTAGAAGGTCAAGCCTATTAGTATAAATACACCACCTTCATGAGTCTAACCTTTCTGGCAGATTTTAACATATTTTTGTTCAGAACTTATGGTTTCCTGACAATCAGATTTCTTTTAATAAGTAACAGGAAAAAAGAAGAATGTTTAACTGTCATTTAAAGTAGCAATTTTCAAATATTTTGAGTTTGACAATATCTGAATATTTCACTGCAAAAAATCACAGACTGTGTCTATATTTGAATAGTGTTTCTGTGTAAATATCTAGTACATAGCTCTGCCAGGACAGTGCTCTTTGCGAGACTCCTGAAAAGAGTGAAAACAAGAAAATGAAAATGCCTTGGAACGCTGACTATTGCAGATAGATTAAGGGATAACATATTTTAAGAACAGTAAGCTAACATCTTCCTCTGGCCTGATTCTTTCAACAGTTGAGGGTTCTTGCTGTAAGATGATTTCCGTTATATTAAGTAAAGCTTGAATGACAAAATTCAATAAGGTTGCCTGATTATACATTTAGTGTGGAGTTATATTTGTGTATCCTAAGCTTCATTTCTCTGTATTTCTCTGCTTGGTATCTTTAAGACATGGTAATTCCTGGCAGTATAGTTCTAGAACACTGATTCCCAGCCTTAGCTGCACATTAGAATCATCTGGGGAGGTTTTAAAACTCCTAATGCCTAGACCATACCCCAGACCAATTAAATCAGAATCTCTGGGGTGGAAGCCAGGCATTAGTAGTTTTCATAAGTCTCCAGGTGATTCTAATGTGCAACCAAAGTGAGAACCAGTGTTCTAGAATTGTTTGTGTCAGTTTTACCAGGGTAATTGTTAATAGGCAGATCTGGGTCCAAAATTACTTCTATTGAATTAGAATCTCTACAGATGAGCAAGATGAATCTGAATATTTATCTGTACTCCCAGATGATTCATATACACACCAAGTTCGAGAACCTTTGGCTTATAGAGTTAAGGGGTCTAACATTGACCTGCAAAGTCCTCAGCGAACAGAAAACTCTGAATTCTCTATCTATAGTCAGAAACCTTTTGAGGTTGGAGGCAAGTCTATTTTGGAAGTCTCCTTAGAGGTCTTCATTTAGCCACTGTGGTTAAAGAGCTTGCAGGTGTCAGTAATAACTCCAGGTTGTTTCAACACAGTTTTGAAGTGAATACTTTATTAGGACAAATTTATCCTCTAGTGGGAAAGCTAAAATAAAGAGGCCATCAAGCTAACATTAGAAAGAGTAATTTAACAAAATAATAATTACCTCTTAGAATTAAGGATGTAAGAGAGGAATTCTTATAGAAAAGCATAAAGTTCCAAATTAGGCTTCCCCTCCCGGCCCTACAACTTATATTTTTCAAAAAAAAATTACAATTAAAAATTTTTTTAAGAGAAGGGAAAAATTAAAGACCAATAGGAATCCCCATTATATTTTAAAATATTCATCCATTAGGAATTTGTTACACTTTAAGATATGTAAAGTATGTTCTAAAATGTCTCATCTTACTCTAACAAATATCCTATTTAGGTAAACAGGGCAAAGGATTATTAATTCTACTTTTTATAGACATATTATTTCCAGCACATAATACAGTGTGAAGTTCTCAGTAAGTGTTTATTGAATTGAATTGAATCATTGGATGAGAAAGCTGAATCAAAGAACCATTAAATACTAACCAAGTCTTCATCAATTGATCAAGATAGAACTGCATCAAAAATCCAAGTCTAATCCAGAATTCTTTCCCTAAAAGCAAGTTTACTCCTGTATAATTTGGAAATTAAAGGTCATTCTTTTAGCCAGTAGTCCTCAAGCTTGGTGCACCTAAGGACCATATGGATGCTTTTAACTATATCCAGGGTACCAATCAAAGATTGTGATTCAATAGGGCTGAGGTGGAACCAGATTCTAACAAGCATCATCTATCAGAAAACACATGTAACTGCAAAATATGTAATTAATCCAATGAACAGTGATTGTCAAAACAGCAAATACCATTGGCTAACTCTGAGAAAAGTGAAATATGTAATTTAAAAAAGTAAAATGACTCATGTCCCCAATAGATATTTGTTGAATGTATGAATCCATTAGTCAATAGTATCAAATTAACACCAAACTGGTTTACAACATTTAGCATAATATACAAAGAGGAAAATTTTAGATTCTGTGATTTTTCTGGCCAACTTTCTCAGTTTGAACTTTTTGGCCAACCCAATAAAAGGAATTGAAGGTTGCAGAGCTGTGCACAGGTAGGGAGAATGCACAGAATGCCTTCAGTAAGATGGGCATAGAATTCTGAGAATGAAGAAACAGTCCTTCCCTAAGGCATTAGATTTGTAACTAGGCAACAAATAAAATATGATTACTTCTAGCCAGCCCAAAATGCGGCTCCCACCAGAAAAGTGCTTGCTTAAAAATGCCTTTCAAAAGTCTAACCTCTAGACAATTTTGGTGTTCAACTCATCTTATAATTTACATCTTATAATTAACACACACACACATGTGTATATATACATATATGTACATATACATATATACACATAATTACATATATATGTATGATACACATTAATGTATGGCATTTTAAGAACATGTATAATTTGATAATTCTACATAAAAACCAATACTAATCATTATTAGTTATAAAGTTACAACCTCATGCTATTTTCATTACCAAAAAAAATTTGTAATGGCTAAAATCCAAAATACTGACAATAACCAATGTTTGTGAGAATAGGAAACTCTCATTCTTTGCCAACAAGTATGCAAAATGGTACAGCCACTGTGGAAGGCAGTTTGGCAGTTTCTGACAAAACTAAATGTACTGTTACCATAAGAATTACACTCTTAGGTATTTACTCAAATGGGTTGAAAACTTATGTCCACACAAAAACCTGCACATGAATGTTTATGGCAGCTTTATTCATAATTGCCAAAAATAGAAGCAACTAAGACGTTTTTAATAGGTGAACGAATGAACACACTGAAGTACATCCATAAAGTGGAATATTATTCAGTGGTTAAAAGCAAAAAGAGCTATCAAGTCACAAAAAGACGTGGAGGAAACTTAAATACATACTACTAAGTGAAACAGGTTACTCTGAAAAGTCTACATAGTATATGATTCCAGCTACATACTGTAGGATTCCAACTGTATGACATTCTGGAAAAGGCAAAACCACAGAGACAGTGGAAAAAAAAAAAAAATCAGTGGTTGCCAGGGGTTGGGCGTAGGGAGGGAGGGATGAATAGGCAGAGCACAGATTTTTAGGTTAGTGAAACTATTTTGTATGAGGCTTTGGTGGACATATGCTATTATGCATTTTTCAAAATCCATAGAACCGTACGGTACAAATAGTAAACCCTAATATAAACTATGTACTTTACTTAATAATAATATAGTAATATCAGTTCATCAACTATAACAAATATACCCAATTAATGCAAGAAGTTAATAAGAGAGGAGACTAAGGAAGGGGGATATACGGGAACTTTCTGTACTCTCTGCTCAATTTTTCTGTAAACCTAAAACTGTTTGCAAAACCAAAACCTAATTTAAAAAAAAAATGTAGGTAATATTAATGCTAGCACTGGAAACATTTTTTCTAATTTGTAACATACTGACAAAACAGTTGTTAAATTAAACCTATTAACTATGTATTTGTCACTCCTATATCATGAAACTTAAAATTCTTTAACTATTTAGCATATTCCAAAAGATATTTAATTCACATTCTGTCATATAGAACTAAATTAATAAGCCCTGCTATAACTGGATGTCTGAAGAATTTTTTTCAATTCTTTTCCCAAATGAAATGTTCATATTATATTGGTCCATCTCTGATTTTCACTATAGTTTTTATTAGCAAAAAGATAATAAATATTTTGCCTATAATGCATTGTTATGTAACTGAATGCAGAAGTTGCTACCTTAACCTATGAGATGACTAGTTATAGCTACTGAAAGCCTTGTGCAGTTTTTCTCAAACTTCGATATGTGTGGGAGTCAACTGGGGATCATTTTTAAAAACAGATTCTGATTTAATTGGTTTGAGGTGGCACCTGGTAATCTGCATTTCCAACAAGCTTCCAGGAAATGCTGATGCAGGACTACACTTTGAATAGCAAGGTTCTAGAGTATATCTAGGCTATAAGATAATTACCACTGTGAAACGCAAACCCAAATCCCTAGCAGTTCTTGCAAGGGACTAAACAGCTGCTTTTTTTGGTTCTCCCACCTGGAAAAGCTCTCAGGGCTTCCAGAACTTCTAAATTTTCTTTCCCTATAATCCTTTTCAATTTTATCTGTAAAGAGGAAGACCTGATAACCTTTGTACAGTAAGCAAGCTACCCATTTAGTCATAATACTCTCCTAGCTTGTATGAGCCAGAGATCATTTATTTCTAGTTCAATTCCTCTATTTATATGTCTTCAAGCACAGAAAGGTCAAGTGACTGGCTCAGGGTCACTTATCCAATAACTTAGAGGTCAGGTCTCAAATCCAGGTCTCTGATTCCAAATCCAATCCCTTTCCCTTATTCTCTGCTGCTTCTAATAGTGATGCACTTCAGAGAAGAGGGACCAGTTTGTTTAGACCACAAAATCCCAGTTCTAAATTGAATCCCTCAGCCTCCAGCTTCCCATAAACCTTAAACATAGGTTTAAGGTCTTAATAGAAACTGAGTCTTAAAGGAGGAATAGGATATTGATCAGAGGGAGGGGAACAGGGGAATGGCGAATGTCCTAGCGTGAGTAGTGAATATATAAGCCACGAATACTAGAGTGATGATTAAGACCGTGATGTTAAGAATGAGTAAGGCAAAATTGGATATGTCAGACAGAGCCAGATTTCCAATCATCAGCAAAAAATGCAGAGTGCATCCTGGCTCTGAGACTTTGAGAATATTGTGTACTTTTCTGGAGACCTTCAATGGTCAGGAATTTGTGGAATTTCTGTAGAAGCCTGTTATAATACACATAATACAGTCTACTGTAATACCTACACTGCTTGTAACTGTCTCTAAGGGCTCAGATCACCAACAAGGGACTGAGAAGCTCCTGATTTTTCTCAGGCTGAGTCCAAAGTCCCCACAGCTGATTCTTCCTTATTGTAGCATCACTGCTCAGCCTTCACACATGAATATCTCAAAACATCTCTGGAAAGACAGAGATGGGAGCCCAGAATCTTCGCTGCCTTGACACTTACCTAATCACCTGAAGAGAATATTACTAACTTATTGGCAAAGCTTTGTGACATAGTGTCAGAGCAGCATCCAGAGGCAGACAGTCTGGCAACCCCCAATCAAGGGCTGCTTGCATAGAGCACACACTCTTACAGAGGAATCCCCTCTTGAAATGAGAATAGAATTTTCATAATGGGATGCTGTCCAGTGTTTAGTGGCAAGGACTGTACCCAAGGTCATATCATCCTTTTTTTTTTTTTTTCCTGTGCTGCAGGGCTCTAGGGTGGAGAGTGTAAGAGTATACAAAGGCAGATTTTTACTGTTAGAAATCCTTAGAAGGACAGTAATGTTGAGCCATACTTCTAAGAAAAAATCATCACAAGTGGACATATTTTGTTTAACTTCAGGTTAAATAAGAACAAGCATAAAAGAGCGATATGCAGATAGCACACTTGTTGAACTTACAAAGATTTTCACACTAAAATTGCTGACATGTGAGAAGGAGGAAACTGGCTTATAGATAGGGCAGAGTGGGAAGTTTTCTTTTCTGGGTATCATCTCTGAACTGAATCAACAGAATAATGTCTAGGAAGCTTGAAGAATGCAGCGTTAGGACAAATGTGAAAGAAAGAGACACATATCAGTTCAATATAAAAGCAGCATTTTGCAAGTGTGGCTGAACAACGATGAAAAGGGCCAACACGCCTGGGAGGATAGAAACAGTCTAGGAGTCAGTGGGGAATGTGGTGTATTCAGTGGGAGAGAAGTAGCATTAGCCAACGGCCAGGGTTCTTTGCTGCTCAAAGATTCTATCATTCTATTACAAACAAGAATAATGACTTGTATATTTTGCAATCAATGATAGTAAAAGCACAACGACTGTGGATGACTTACTGTGCTGACAGTGAATCCCATTAAATCCTCGGGGACATTTACAGACATAGCCTATGAATGTATCCCCTCGGTATGCTTCACTTATTTCACAGGTTCCTCCATTATGGCACGGATTAGGAGTGCAGGGACCTGAAAGATAGAAAAAGAATATTGCTGCATGATGCATATGCTTTAAAGTAGACATTGGGTCAGCATTTTGCAATTAATAATTTTATAGAGGAAAGTGTTCTGGATATTAGTGCCATAGGAAATGTAGTAGTTGGGGGAGTTCTAGAGATCAATGGTATGGGTTTGAATCCTGGTTTCATCACTTTCTAGCCATGTGGTCTTGGACGATTTACTTAACCTCTCCGTACCTCAGTCTCATCTTCTGTTGAATGCAATACTAATACAATCTACCACAAAGGGGGATGATAGAGATGAAAAGAATTCATACAGGGCTTCCCTGGTGGCGCAGTGGTTGAGAGTCTGCCTGCCAATGCAGGGGACACGGGTTCGAGCCGTGGTCTGGGAAGATCCCACATGCCGCGGAGCAACTGGGCCCGTGAGCCACAATGACTGAGCCTGCGCGTCTGGAGCCCGTGCTCCACAACAAGAGAGGCCGTGATAGTGAGAGGCCCGCGCACCGCGATGAAGAGTGGCCCCCGCTCGCCGCAACCAGAGAAAGCCTTCACACAGAAACGAAGACCCAGCACAGCCAAAAATAAATAAATAAGGGGGACGAGGGGAAGATGGCGGAAGACTAAGACGCGGAGATCACCTTCCTCCCCACAGATACACCAGAAATACATCTACATGTGGAACAACTCCTACAGAACAACTACTGAACGCTGGCAGAAGACCTCAGACCTTCCAAAAGGCAAGAAACTCCCCCACGTACCTGGGTAGGGCAAAAGAAAAAAAGAAAAAAACAGAGACAGAAGAATAGGGACGGCACCTGCACCAGTGGGAGGGAGCTGTGAAGGAGGAAATCATTCCACACACTAGGAAGCCCCTTGGCGGGTGGAGACTGCGGGAGGGGGGGAACTTCGGATCCGCGGAGGAGAGCGCAGCAACAGGGGTGCGGAGGGCAAAGCGGAAAGATTCCCGCACAGAGGAACGGTGCCGACTGGCACTCACCAGCCCGAGAGGCTTGTCTGCTCCCCCGCCGGGGCGGGCGGGGCTGGGAGCTGAGGCTCGGGCTTTGGTCGCAGCACAGGGAGAGGACTGGGGTTGGCAGCGTGAACACAGCCTGAAGGGGATAGAGCACCACGGCTAGCCGGGAGGGAGTCCGGGAAAAGTCTGGACCCGCCGAAGAGGCAAGAGACTTTTTCTTCCCTCTTTGTTTCCTGGTGCGCGAGGAGAGGGGATTAAGAGCTCTGCTTAAAGGAGCTCCAGAGACGGGCGCGAGTCGCCGCTAAAAGCGCGGACCCCAGAGACGGGCAGGAGACGCTAAGGCTGCTGCTGCCGCTGCCAAGAAGCCTGTGTGCGAGCACAGGTCACTATCCCTACCTCCTTTCCGGGGAGCCTGTGCAGCCTGCCACTGCCGGGTTCCCGGGACCCAGGGACAACTTACCCGGGAGAACGCACGGCGTGCCTCAGGCTGGTGCAACGTCACGCCAGCCTCTGCCGCCGCAGGCCCGCCCCTCACTCCGTGCCCCTCCCCCCTCCCAGGCCTGAGTAATCCAGAGTCCCTGAATCAGCTGCTCCTTTAACCCCGTCCTGTCTGAGCAAAACACAGACGCCCTCCAGCGACCTACACGCAGAGGCGGGGCCAAATCCAAAGCTGAGCACCTGGGAGCTGTGAGAACAAAGAAGAGAAAGGGAAATCTCTCCCAGCAGCCTCAGAAGCAGCGGATTAAAGCTCCACAATCAACTTGATGTACCCTGCATCTGTGGAATACATGAATAGACAATGAATCATCCCAAATTAAGGAAGTCGACTTTGGGAGCAAGATTTACGATTTTTTCCCCTTTTCCTCTTTTTGTGAGTCTGTATGTGTATGCTTCTGTGTGAGATTTTGTCTGTATAGCTTTGCTTCCACCATTTGTCCTAGGGTTCTATCCGTCCTTTTTTTTTTTTTAATTTTTTTTCTTTCTTAATAATATTAATTTTAATAACTATTTTATTTTACTTTATCTTCTTTCTTTCTTTCTTTTTCCTTCCTTCCTTCCTTTAGACAATGAATCATCCCAAATTGAGGAGGTGGACTTTGAGAGCAAGATTTATGATTTTTTCCCCTTTTCCTCTTTTTGTGAGTCTGTATGTGTATGCTTCTGTGTGAGATTTTGTCTGTATAGCTTTGCTTCCACCATTTGTCCTAGGGTTCTATCCGTCCTTTTTTTTTTTTTAATTTTTTTTCTTTCTTAATAATATTAATTTTAATAACTATTTTATTTTACTTTATCTTCTTTCTTTCTTTCTTTTTCCTTCCTTCCTTCCTTTAGACAATGAATCATCCCAAATTGAGGAGGTGGACTTTGAGAGCAAGATTTATGATTTTTTCCCCTTTTCCTCTTTTTATGAGTGTGTATGTGTATGCTTCTGTGTGAGATTTTGTCTGTATAGCTTTGCTTCCACCATTTGTCCTACGGTTCTATCCGTCCATTTTTTTTAATTTCTTTTCTTAATAATTATTTTTTATTTTAATAACTTTATTATATTTTACTCTTTTATTTTACTTTATCTTCCTTCTTTCTTTTTTCCTTCCTTCCCTCCTTTCTTCCTTCCTTCCTTCCTCCCACCGTCCCTCCCTCCCTCCCTCCTTCCTTTCTTTCCCTCTTTCCTTCTTTTTTTCTTCCTTCCTTCCTTCCTTTCTTTCTTTCTTCCTACTTCTACTAATTCTTTCTCTCTACTTTTTCTCCCTTTTATTCTGAGCCGTGTGGAGGAAAGGCTCTTGGGGCTGCAGCCAGGAGTCAGTGCTGTGCCTCTGAGGTGGGAGAGCCAACTTAAGGACACTGGTCAACAAAAGACCTCCCAGCTCCACATAATATCAAACGGTGAAAATCTCCCAGAGATCTCCATCTCAACACCAGCACCCAACTTCACTCAACGACCAGCAAGCTACAGTGCTGGACACCCTATGCCAAACAACTAGCAAAACAGGAACACAAACCCACCCATTAGCAGAGAGCCTGCCTAAAATCATAATAAGTCCACAGACACCCCAAAACACACCACCAGACATGGACCTGCCCACCAAAAAGACAAGATGCAGCCTCATCCACCAGAACACAGGCACTAGTCCCCTCCACCAGGAAGCCTACACAACCCACTGAACCAACATTAGCCACTGGGGACAGACACCAAAAACAATGGGAACTATGAACCTGCAGCCTGCAAAAAGGAGACCCCAAACACTGTAAGATAAGCAAAATGAGAAGACAGAAAAACACACAGCAGATGAAGGAGCAAGATGAAAACCCACCAGACCTAACAAATGAAGAGGAAATAGGGAGTCTACCTGAAAAAGAATTCAGAATAATGATAGTAAAGATGATCCAAAATCTTGGAAAGAGAAGAGAGAAAATGCAAGAAACATTTAACAAGGACCTAGAAGAACTAAAGATGAAACAAACCACGATGAACAACACAATAAATGAAACGAAAAATACTCTAGGGGGATCAATAGCAGAATAACTAAGGCAGAAGAATGCATAAGTGACCTGGAAGATAAAATAGTGGAAATAACTACTGCAGAGCAGAATAAAGAAAAAAGAATGAAAAGAACTGAGGACAGTCTCAGAGACCTCTGGGACAACATTAAATGCACCAACATTCGAAGTATAGGATTTCCAGAAGAAGAAGAGAAAAAGAAAGGGACTGAGAAAATATTTGAAGAGATTATAGTTGAAAACTTCCCTAATATGGGAAAGGAAATAGTTAATCAAGTCCAGGAAGCACAGAGAGTCCCATACAGGATAAATCCAAGGAGAAATACACCAAGACACATATTAATCAAACGGTCAAAAATTAAATACAAAAAAGCACATTAAAAGCAGCAAGGGAAAAACAACAAATAACACACAAGGGAATCCCCATAAGGTTAACAGCTGATCTTTCAGCAGAAACTCTGCAAGCCAGAAGGGAGTGGTAGGACATGTTTAAAGTGATGAAGGAGAAAAACCTGCAACCAAGATTACTCTAGCCAGCAAGGATCTCATTCAAATTCGATGGAGAAATTAAAACCTTTACAGACAAGCAAAAGTTGAGAGAGTTCAGCACCACCAAAGCAGCTTTACAACAATGGCTAAAGGAACTTGTCTAGGCAGGAAACACAAGAGAAGGAAAAGACCTACAAAAACAAACCCAAAACAATTAAGAAAATGGTAATAGGAACATACATATCGATAATTACCTTAAATGTAAAGGGATTAAATGCTCCCACCAAAAGACACAGATTGGCTGAATGGATACAAAAACAAGACCCATATATATGCTGTCTACAAGAGACCCACTTCAGACCTAGAGACACATACAGACTGAAAGTAAGGGGATGGAAAAAGAAATTCCATACAAACGGAAACCAAAAGAAAGCTGGAGTAGCAATTCTCATATCAGACAAAAAAGACTTTAAAATAAAGACTATTACAAGAGACAAAGAAGGACACTACATAATGATCAAGGGATCGATCCAAGAAGAAGATATAACAATTGTAAATATTTATGCACCCAACATAGGAGCACCTCAATACATAAGGCAAATACAAACAGCCATAAAAGGGGAAATCGACAGTAACACATTCATAGTAGGGGACTTCAACACCCCACTTTCACCAATGGACAGATCATCCAAAATGAAAATAAATAAGGAAACACAAGCTTTAAATGATACATTAAACAAGATTGACTTATTAATTGATATTTATAGGACATTCCATCCAAAAACAACAGAATACACATTTTTCTCAAGTGCTCATGGAACATTCTCCAGGATACATCATATCTTGGGTCACAAATCAACTCTTACTAAATTTAAGAAAATTGAAATTGTATCAAGTATCTTTTCTGACCACAGCGCTATGAAACTAGATATCAATTACAGTAAAATATCTGTAAAAAATAAAAACACACGGAGGCTAAACAATACACTACTTAATAACGAAGTGATCACTGAAGAAATCAAAGAGGAAATAAAAAAATACCTAGAAACAAATGACAATGGAGACACGACGACCCAAAACCTATGGGATGCATCAAAAGCAGTTCTAAGAGGGAAGTTTATAGCAATACAAGCCCACCTTAAGAAACAGGAAACATCTCAAATAAACAACCTAACCTTGCACCTCAAGCAATTAGAGAAAGAAGAACAAAAAAAACTCAAAGTTAGCAGAAGGAAAGAAATCATAAAAATCAGATCAGAAATAAATGAAAAAGAAATGAAGCCAACGATAGCAAAGATCAATAAAACTAAAAGCTGGTTCTTTGAGAAGATAAACAAAATAGATAAACCATTAGCCAGACTCATCAAAAAAAAAAAGAGGGAGAAAACTCAAATCAATAGAATTAGAAAAAAAGGAGAAGTAACAACTGACACTGTAGAAATACAAAAGATCATGAGAGATTACTATGAGCAACTCTATGCCAATAAAATGGACAATCTGGAAGAAATGGACAAATTCTTAGAAATGCACAACTGCCAAGACTGAATCAGGAAGTAATAGAAAATATGAACAGACCAATCACAAGCACAGAAATTGAAACTGTGATTAAAAATCTTCCAACAAACAAAAGCCCAGGACCAGATGGCTTCACAGGCAAATTCTATCAAACATTTAGAGAAGAGCTAACACCTATCCTTCTCAAACTCTTCCAAAATATAACAGAGGGAGGAACACTCCCAAATTCATTCCACAAGGCCACCATCACCTTGATACCAAAACCAGACAAGGATGTCACAAAGAAAGAAAACTACAGGCCAATAACACTGATGAACATAGATGCAAAAATCCTCAACAAAATACTAGCAAACAGAATCCAACAGCACATTAAAAGGATCATACACCATGATCAAGTGGGGTTTATCCCAGGAATGCAAGGATTCTTTAATATACGCAAATCAATCAATGTGATAAACCATATTAACAAATTGAAGGAGAAAAACCATATGATCATCTCAATAGATGTGGAGAAAGCTTTTGACAAAATTCAACATTCATTTATGGTAAAAATCCTGCAGAAAGTAGGCATAGAGGGATCTTTCCTCAACATAATAAAGGCCATATATGACAAACCCACAGCCAACATCGTCCTCAATGGTGAAAAACTGAAAGCATTTCCACTAAGATGAGGAACAAGACAAGGTTGCCCACCCTCACTGCTCTTATTCAACATAGTTTTGGAAGTTTTAGTCACAGCAATCAGAGAAGAAAGAGAAATAAAAGGAATCCAAATCGGAAAAGAAGAAGTAAAGCTGTCACTGTGCAGATGCCATGATACTATACATTGAGAATCCTAAAGATGCTACCAGAAAACTACTAGAGCTAATCAATGGATTTGGTAAAGTTGCAGGATACAAAATTAATGCACAGAAATCTCTGGCATTCCTATACACTAATGATGAAAAATCTGAAAGTGAAATCAAGAAAACACTCCCATTTACCATTGCAACAAAAAGAATAAAATATTTAGGAATAAACCTACCTAAGGAGACAGAAGATCTGTATGCAGAAAATTATAAGACACTGATGAAAGAAATTAAAGATGATACAAATAGATGGAGAGATATACAATGTTCTTGGATTGGAAGAAGCAATATTGTGAAAATGACTCAACTACCCAAAGCAATCTACAGATTCAATGCAATCCCTATCAAACTACCACTGGAATTTTTCACAGAACTAAAACAAAAAAATTCACAATTTGTATGGAAACACAAAGACCCCGAATAGCCAAAGCAATCTTGAGAACGAAAAACGGAGCTGGAGGAATCAGGCTCCCTGACTTCAGACCATACTACAAAGCTACAGTAATCAAGACAGTATGGTACTGGCACAAAAACAGAAAGATAGATCAATGGAACAGGATAGAAAGCCCAGAGATAAACCCACACACATATGGTCACCTTATCTTTGATAAAGGAGGCAGGAATATAGAGTGGAGAAATGACAGCCTCTTCAATAAGTGGTGCTGGGGAAACTGGACAGGTACATGTAAAAGTATGAGATTAGATCACTCCCTAACACCATACACAAAAATAAGCTCAAAATGGATTAAAGACCTAAAAGTAAGGCCAGAAACTATCAAACTCTTAGAGGAAAACATAGGCAGAACAATCTATGACATAAATCACAGCAAGATCCTTTTTGACCCACCTCCTAGAGAAATGGAAATAAAAACAAAAATAAACAAATGGGACCGAATGAAAATTCAAAGCTTTTGCACAGCAAAGGAAACCATAAACAAGACCAAAAGACAACCCTCAGAATGGGAGAAAATATTTGCAAACGAAGCAACTGACAAAGAATTAATTTCCAAAATTTTCAAGCAGCTTATGCAGCTCAATAACAAAAAAACAAACAACCCAATCCAAAAATGGGCAGAAGACCTAAATAGACATTTTCCAAAGAAGATATACAGACTGCCAACAAACACATGAAAGAATGCTCAACATCACTGATCATTAGAGAAATGCAAATCAAAACTACCATGAGATATCATCTCACACCAGTCAGAATGGCCATCATTAAAATATCTAGAAATAATAAATGCTGGAGAGGGTGTGGAAAAAAGGGAACACTCCTGCACTGCTGGTGGGAATGTGAATTGATACAGCCACTATGGAGAACAGTATGGAGGTTCCTTAAAAAGCTACAAATAGAACTACCATATGACCCAGCAATCCCACTACTGGGCATATACCCTGAGAAAACCATAATTCAAAAAGAGTCATGTACCAAAATGTTCATTGCAGCTCTATTTACAATAGCCCGGAGATGGAAACAACCTAAGTGCCCATCATCGGATGAATGGATAAAGAAGATGTGGTACATATATACAATGGAATATTACTCGCCATAAAAAGAAACGAAATTGAGCTATTTGTAATGAGGTGGATGGACCTAGAGTCTGTCATACAGAGTGAAGTAAGTCAGAAAGAGAAAGACAAATACCATATGCTAACACATATATATGGAATTTAAGAAAAAAAAAATGTCATGAAGAACCTAGGGGTAAGACAGGAATAAAGACACAGACCTACTAGAGAATGGACTTGAGGATATGGGGAGGGGGAAGGGTGAGCTGTGAGAAAGCAAGAGAGAGGCATGGACATATATACACTACAAAACGTAAGGTAGATAGCTAGTGGGAAGCAGCCGCATAGCACAGGGAGATCAGCTCGGTGCTTTGTAACCACCTGGAGGGGTGGGATAGGGAGGGTGGGAGGGAGTGAGACGCAAGAGGGAAGAGATATGGGAACATATATATGTATAACTGATTCACTTTGTTATAAAGCAGAAACTAACACACCATTTTAAAGCAATTATACCCCAATAAAGATGTTAAAAAAAAATTTAAAAAAAAATCATACATATAAAATACCCAGAACAGACACATATGAAACACTCAGAAAGTATTAGCACTAAGTAAAATATTGTTATTAAGGTCTCTGAATTATAGCATCTCTTCTGCATGTTTAAAAAGTAATAGTGAATGGCAATTTCTAGAGTCACAAACACAGAAGAGCTTTTGTATCCTGCTGGTGAAAGTAGCATAAGCTTGTAAGTGACTATAACCTCATGGGTCAAGGGGAGTGTATAGCTGGTTGCAATAATTTTTTCGACTATCTGTGAGCTTGTGGCGGGGCATACTTCGGGAGAACTACAATTTTTGCCAATGTGTAGGAAGTAGCTCATTGAAAGTTGCAAATATAGAGAAGAGTTATT
This sequence comes from Stenella coeruleoalba, assembly GCF_951394435.1. NCBI lineage: Eukaryota > Metazoa > Chordata > Mammalia > Artiodactyla > Delphinidae > Stenella > Stenella coeruleoalba. The sequence continues at coordinate 66,744,827 of NC_137148.1, forward strand.
TTATTTTAATTTTTATTTTTATTTTTTGCGGTACGCGGGTCTCTCACTGCTGTGGCCTCTCCCGTTGTGGAGCACAGGCTCCGGACGTGCAGGCTCAGCGGCCATGGCTCATGGGCCCAGCCACTACGCGGCATGTGAGATCTTCCCGGACCGGGGCACGAATCCACGTCCCGTGCATCGGCAGGCGGACTCTCAACCACTGCGCCACGAAGGAAGCCCGAGAGTTATTTTTAAGCTTTGAGAAAGTAACTTCACCAGAGTGACTGGTACTGGGAGAGTCCATAGGATTGTGGTGCTTCACCTCCCTTGGAGAGAACCAGCTGCCGGGTGGAGGTGTAGAGCTGGGCCAGTCCTGCCTGACCCTGGCACTCCTCTACTGCACATTCTTTACTCTGGGGTGCCCCTTTGGTATGGCTGAGATTTTTTCAACTGGCATAGCATCCAAGGCTTTTTCTTTGCAATATTCCTTCATTCCTTTCCTCCCTTCAGAGTTGACAGGCTTGTGTCACAGTCTCTGAAGGCTCATCCTACCTACTCTTGCTCTCTCTCCCGTTTGTCCATCACAGTTATCCCCCCCTCCAATAAACCTTTTGCACGTCTAATTCTGTCTTATATTGTTAGTTGGCCTCTTGGAAGATGCTAATTGACTCAGGGCAGAATCCAGATTGGAGTTTGTGAAGAAAAGTTGAAGGAAGAAAAAGTTCTCCCTGGGAGATGAAGAAAGGCTAAGCAAAATATATAGTATTCTCTAATTTTGTCCTTTTTTTTTTAATTGGAGAGACTAGAACACACTTATGTGAAACAAAAATCACTGAAGAGAAAGTTAAGATGTACATACTAGAAAAGGCAAGCGAGAGTAATTAAACCAAGTGTCTGACTCTATATGTAGAGATAAATTCCAGAGTCTGGAGGAAGATTAGTGAAGAAAAGTGAGTGGTTTCAGCAGAGACTAGAGAGTAGGTGAAAGTGTTGGCACAAGAATGGTGATAACCAGAGTCAGCTGGGTGGGGGCAAGGCTATTAAGTAAGGGGTCCCCAACCCCTGGGCCATGGACCGGTACCGGTCCGTGGCCTGTTAGGAACCGGGCCGCATAGAAGAAGATGAGCGGCGGGCAAGTGAGCGAAGCTTCATCTGCCGCTCCCCATGGCTCCCCATCTCTCCCCATCTCTCCCCATCGATCACATTACTACCTGAACCATCCACCCTCCCCACCCCTGTCCGTGGAAAAATTGTCTTCCACGAAGCAGGTCCCTGGTGCCAAAAAGGTTTTGGGACTGCTGTATTAAAAGGTTGCAATAGTGAATGGCTACCCAAGTGTGGGTCAAAGCCATTTAACAACTTGATGAGAGAAAAGGAAATTCACCATCATCACAAAGTTGACAACAGAAAGCACTCAGAGTTTGGGCAACGCTATCCTGCAAGACTTCATAATTCTATCACCTCCTCCAGTAGCTGTTTGACAGTTTCTTCCAGTTTAAAATTTCATGAAATTCAATGGTTGTAGAATCTAATAAAGATATACATGAAATAGGCAACAACGTGGCAACTCTGGTGTCTAGATCCTCAATTCTTGGTAGGGCTGACTTTCAAAGAGTGAAAAGAAATCAATGTAGCTGTGATTTTTCTCCAGATATCTTCATACCAATTAAAAATAATACATTTATTCAAGTAGGTAGTTTAGTGCTATGCAGTACTTGTCAATTAGACCAACTAACACCTGTCTTTGAGGTGGTATGTTGTAGATGTTTGAGACAGGAAGAAGGTGTTAACACCAGTGGTCATTTTTCTCCATCACGAAGAGATGCAAACCATGCTACAGAATCCCTCCCTTATTCTCTTCTTTCTCACTTTCTATTTCCTCCCTCCTCTCAAATTAATTAACATTAACGATGCCTGACAACTTACAAATTCCTTTCACATAAATAATCTCATTTATTCCTCCTAGCAACTAGATGATGTAGTTGTCCTTACCATTCTCTTTTACCTTTTTCAAAAACTTAAAGACAGAAAGATTAGGTAATATTTCCCAAATGAACATCTACAAGTGATGCATTTAGGTCTCAAGCTAAGAATCTGTGATCCTAAAACCTACATTCTTTACAGAATCAACCAACTGGGGAGGAGTGAAAGAAATAAACGTGACATTAGAGGGTTGACTCATCAGTTCACTCAAAATAAGAAAATACATAACCTAGATTTTTTTATTAACTGATAACTGATAGCCATGCATATAATTGCCAAAAAGATATTAATAATTATAGCCTAAGAATTATATAATTTTAAACAAATAAGGAGCATTGGAGATCACCTAATCCAATCTTTCAATTTTACAGATGAGGAAACAAGCCTAATAAGAATTCAGTGATTTCTCAAAAATAAAAACCAAAAACCTCAATTAATATGAGGAATGTTGAGTTTAAGGAATTCTCTCTAGTAGGAAAAAAGTTATTAAAACCAAAAATGATTAAGCTATTTCTGACCCCTCAAGAGAGTGATATTATTTATATCAGAAAGAAAATAAATATTTTCCATGTTCCCTTCTACTTACAGAGCTGGGTGAAGGAGGGATAAAAAGCAAACAACTGAAATAGTAAGGCCTCTGCCAGTCCTTGGCAGCAGTTAAAGCCATGATCACGAGGAAAGTGGTCAATGGAAGTCACTTGGAAGAACAAGGAGCAAATATGAGAGCCTGGAATAGATGACTCTGTTTACTCATGCTTCCTGCATCTCTGGAAAAGTAGAACTTGGCTAGAAGCTGAGGATGAGTTAGTGGCTCTGCCGTATAGAGGGAAGAACTTAGGAATGAGTGGGAACAACCCAGGAGGAGAGACCCCACAAGCAGAGATGGAAGTAAATTTCAGGGAGCGAGGGGGGTCAAGCAGTATGCTGTGGAGCTGTAATAGGGATAAAAAGTAGCTGGTAAGAAACTGTGATGTCTAAAATTCAGGTTTAAGTTGTTGGCACTGCTGCAATGTGACCTGTCTCTGTTGGACTATTCAGATCTACAGTCAGACCTGTGTGTGGTACTGGGGGAAATCAAGGGGAAAGAGCTATGCTATTCATCTGGCTCATCCTGGCAGAAGGGAAGAAGTGTTGCAGGACACGACGCCTGAGGGACTCAAGAATCCAGTGGATACAGGAACCTGAAGACCGAGCTGACAGAGGTATCTAGTCCTAGACACTTTAGATATTTCCTGAGGGCACAGGCAAAGTCTGCCCAGCAATCTTGGTGAAGCCTCTGAGATTCCCCAAAGATACGAGCTAGAGAGTTGGAGCTCATTTTATTTATACCCCCAAAGACATCATGACCTCAGCTGACATCTGGGTTTCAGAAAAAGATTATCTGTTACAAAGGTTGTAGCTGCTGTTATTTTTCCTACTCTAAGAAATTCAATGATTTTCATTTACAGGGCGAGGATGAGATAAAGCAAATGGGGCAAGGATTTAACCTTTCTAGAGTGCTTTATACATTAAGCAACATGAAATACATAGTATTCTTTATGATGCTCTGTAAGAACATATCTTTGTTCTACAGGCAAGAAAACAGGTTTGCACAGAGAGGTTAAGTAACATGTGTAACTGCAAAAGCCAAGATTTTCTTTAACACATTCTGCCCGACTACAAACCTAAGCCCTTTCCATTAAGCCACACTTCCTGCCCCGTTGAAGATCTGTAGATTAATATGTTAATCTTGACAGATGCCTACAGAATCAGCATGCACTCACTAAGCACATTCCTATAAATAATACAGGACTCCAAAGGCTTCCTAAATGGAAATATTTCAGAGTATTTTCAGCAAATGGGTCAGCGTGTTAGATATTATGAATATAGAAAGGCTCTGCTATGCTAACAGTACTCCACTTCAGCTATGTTTGAAATCAACTGTCAAATGCATTTCCGCCTATTATTTTGCAATAATATATTTGGTATGTGTATACCGTTGCTTATACTGTGAAGATGAGAAGTTGACCCTGCCCAACATACAGATTTTTTTCTTTTTCATCCCTAATAATTATACCATGAAACTGATGTTATATGCCTTGTATACATTCTTTTGGAGAACTCCCGGTAGAGTGTTGAAATGACTGGTTACATGATACTTTTCTCCATTAGACCCTTAATTCTCTGTGGTAAGAGTCATGGTCAGCACACAGAAGGTTTCTGATAAATTTTTAATAAACAACGATATGGGACTAATGAGTGATAACCATTTATATCTTCTGCGGAGACCCCATTAAATCTTACAAGGTTTATAAGCTATAAATATCTTTTGGCATTTCAATTGGTAATTAATTAGGATACTTTCTGTAACTTTTCTACACCTTTTAAGGTTCAAGTCCTTTAAATTCATAATTAGTTTCCAATATTTTTTGTCTCTAATGCAGTTTAAGCTTCTAGAGTATTACATTTGTAATATTATTATAACTGTAAATAACAGATCATTGGAATGTAAACTTTTGCCTAATGATTATACCTGTATCCTAATTCTTTGGCAAATATATAATTAAGAAAAATTTAACATCATATAATCTGATTAATAGTGTTTTAGTCTCCTAATTTAATAATTCCTGTATAAAGACATTCACTTAAAACATTAGCAAAAAGAAATAATGAGAATATAACTTAGTGCATAAAGATAAGATAACAAATGTAGCCCAAGTTCTCAACTCACAAAATTTTCTTGGTAGCCAAAAAATTTTATGTTTGATGCTAAATAATGACAATTAAAATATGTATCAAGAGTTTCCAGGTTTCTTTCCCCAGATGATAAGTGAGCTGGTCATCTGAGAATTAGACATCCTAGGAAACTCTTGTCTGTTTTTAAGTTTTCCCCCATCAAATAATCTTCTCTATTTTGCTACTGAAAGTAAGTAGGTATTATTTTAATGTCTTGGCACACTGAAAAATAATAACCATCACCTATGGCATATACCATTGCTTGTACTGTGAGAATAAGAAAGAAACTGACCCTGACCTTTCTCAACATAGAGGTGTTGTTAACTTGTTTTTTCCAGTTAAGCTTAAATAACATCTATTCATTAGGCATCTATTATGTGCTGAGTTCTGCTAGTAATTTGTGATAAATGTTTTGAATGGAATTGTCAGCAGCTGGATGAGGAAGCTAACAACAAAAGAAAATACTTAGTGATCCAGTTTATGTATCTCATTTTTTAAACGTAATTTTAATGGTTATCTTTCACTGCAAATATACTATGCTCAGTATTAACATTTTTTTATTTATGTAATGGTTCCTGAAAATTTAATTCTAGAATTTCCTTATTAACATATTAACATATTAACATATTAACATATTAACAAATGTTTGTAATATGGCCACATTCTTAACGTTTGCTGCCAACTTCGGAATATTTAGGACACCTCATATATTTTTTGTAACACGTCAGTGCTAATCTATAACTTATACATCACTTTGAAAACAATTTAACAGCAGAGCAAAATTTGAAATCAAAGTAGTGTTACTGAACCACTCAGAGCTTGTAAAAACGAGGGCCATCTCAATTCATTTCCATTTCAAAAGTCTGCTTCTTTTTGTATTACAGATGTACAGAAGAAGTATACACAATGGTGGTTACGAGCTTCAGTTCTGAATAGTAGTCATAAAGGTCGAAATTATCTGATTAGACAACACTTGGTAATGTCATTCTTAATGAAAGTATAAGCGGACTTGCAAGATACCAGAGGCTTCAGAGAGTTTTAAAATCGATAACGCTGTAATACTTTTGTAGGTAATCTTTAAGTAGCACCTAACACAATGGGGACAGCATATGATCAATATTAATGAACAACTGAAGTCAACAGCATGCTTTTCAGGCATTTTAATGCAAGTTCATATAAATATGTCAACAAGATTAATTGCTCACAAAAGCAATAGATCTGTATATGGTTTGCTGCTTTTCTGCATCTACCTTCTCACAATTCCAACAGTAGAGAGTTGAAGTGATTTCTATATGTGTAACATGGTTAGCTTTTCACACATTTAGAGACTATGCCCCAGATCATGAATTCCTCATGGTGTGTAAGCAGATTATTAGAAAGTAAACAGGTTAACACTCTCCTGTGACAATGTCTACACAGACCTGGTCAATTTTATAAATTACACTCTCAAAACATTGGCACTTAGATATTAAAAGTAAATGTACATTTTAGATTATGTAATAAGGAAATGCCAGTAAGACCATTGCAAGAGCTTAGTTTCACTAGTTATTTTAGCAATGCAAGCAAATAGGAATAGTTATGACCCAAAAGTTCACTCCAAACTCTCGTCTTAAAAACATGTTAGGGCTTCCCTGGTGGCGCAGTGGTTGAGAGTCCACCTGCCGAGGCAGGGGACACGGGTTCGTGCCCCGGTCTGGGAAGATCCCACATGCCGCGGAGCGGCTGGGCCCGTGAGCCATGGCCGCTGAGCCTGCGCGTCCGGAGCCTGTGCTCCGCAACGGTAGAGGCCACAACAGTGAGAGGCGCGCGTACCGCAAAACAAAACAAAACAAAAAAACATGTTAAAATTCTATCATAGTGCTGCTTTTATATTTAATAAGGTTTGAACATTTTGGCAGTTGCCATTTGGAGCCATTGCCACTCTATTTTAAACTAGTTGAAAAATGAGTTAGTCTGGGAATGTTCACATGATTGAAGCTTTCAAACCATTTCTAACACTAGTTGCTCCTCTTCCTCTTTTCTACTCCTTTTTAAACGTAAATTCAGCCATTTGGGGAAAAAACTGTCAATATTTTCTGGGTATTTTGTATATGTATAGAGAGGTAAACTATAAATAAACCTAAAACACTCCATTTAAGGGGAGAATCAGCAAATTTAACAAATTGTTCCTTAAATATAAAATATTTGAATACATTATAAAAACTGAAATCTGAGGCTAAAGAGAGATTTTTTTTTAATACCTATTGAAAAACTTTCTCCTCGAGAATTAGTACTGGACTCTCTTCATATATAACTGTCTAGAGGAAGGCACTGAGATGACTAGTGGCTACAAAGGTGTTTAGGGTTCCTGTGTTAGTTTCCCAGGGCTGCTTTAACAAAATGCCACAAACCTGGTGGCTTCAAACAATAAAAATTTATTCGCTCACAGTTCTGTAGGCTAGAAGTCTGAAATCAAGGTGTGTTGGCAGGGCCAAACTCCCTCTGAAGATGCTAGGGCTAAACCCTTCCTTATCCCTTCCAGCTTCTGGTGGCTCTTGGCGCTCCTTGGATTGTATCAGCATAACTCCAATCCCTGCCTCCACACTCACATGACTTCTTTCCTGTGTTTCTCTGTGTTTTCTCCTCTTCTTATAAGTATACCAGTCATTGGATTCAGGGCCCACCCTAGTCCAGAATAATTTCATCTCAAGATCCTTAATTACTTACATCTGCAAAGCCCTTGTGATGGACTGAATTGTGTCCCCCCAAAATTCATATGTTGAAGCCCTAACCTCCAGTATCTCAAAATGTGACTATATTTGGAGATACAGACTTTAAAGAGGCAATTAAGGTGACAGGAGGCCATAATATGGTCCCTAACCCAATCCAATCTCCCTTACAAGAAGAGGAAATTTGGACACACAAAAGAGATATCAGTGATGTTCCAATACCAGAGGAAAGGCCATGTGAGGACAAAGTAAGAGGGTAGCTATCGACAATCCAAGGAGAAAGGCCTCAGGAGAAACCAAACCTGCTGTCACCTTGATCTTGCACTATGACAACTGTGAGGAAATGCATTCTATTGTTTAAGCTACCCAGGCTGTGGTATTTTGTTTTGGCAGTCCCAGCAAACTAATACAGACCCTATTTCCAAATAAGGTCACAGTCTGAGATTCCTGGTAGACAGGAATTTTGGACAGGTACTCTTCAATCCACTGTAGTCCCTAAGTAGTTGTTTCTTGTAGCAACGAAGCTGACTAAGGAAACCAGAGCCCTCGTCTATTGTTAGAGTGGGCTGACAAAGCACTCATATTTATCAACAATTAACACCTTAGCTAAAACTAATTTCACTTGGCTCTCATCACACAGAGTGGTAAAAAATTTGATGATTTTGGAGAGCAGGAGAGCAGTTAAGTTTGGAGCAGTGCCTAGGAAGAGTGCAGAAGTGGCTATTTAGGTGCCATCAAGGAGGACCTTTCACTGCACGACTGAAGAAAATACTCAAGAAAGAATTAAGATTTCTTGGGGTTGATCTTTAGCCATTTACTCTAGTTTAGAGTTGGGCTTGCCAATGGTAGTACATTTTTTACGTAGTCAGCCAACGCTCTGAGGAAAGCCATTATACACATTATTTCTATAAACACATGTAATCATTTGAGTGACAATAGTTGATATGTCCTCTTTTCCCAATAAATACATATCTTATTAAATATTAGTATGACTTTTAAAAATTATTAACAAAATATAGCAAGAGGATCTATCATTTACAAAGTGATAACTATTACTATAGCTCCATCTTACATTTCTTCCTCTGTCCATTCATCCTGCACTGATGGCAAAATAAGCTTCCTAAACCACCACGGCAGCTCAGAATGTTTTATTACTCAAACAGAAATCTGTCTCGTCTGTAGTCACAATGCATATACATTTTTTTTAGTCCTTCAAAACATGCTGTCTGTTTTGGGACATCTTTTACCTAGCCAATAATATTTGATTTGTGATTGATTATGTGATATACTCATTAACAGAACAATATGTGCTGAACACAAGACAAAAGATAATGTTGCCCTTTGATTTCCTTTCTATAATAAAGGACACTAATTCTATAGAAGCCTTTTATAAACTACTGAATGCTGTATAAAATTAATTATTACTGTTGAAGTTAGTAACAGAAGACCCAAGTGCACCTTGAAATCTTGGGCCAATAGGATCAACATTTCTAAAATCTATAGGAAACATGGATATCTAAAGTATGGACCATCATGATAATCAATGTCATGTTTTCCTTTTTTTCAGATAGCCACTAGAGTAAGAGGAGGGACTTCCTTGTGAAAATTCCTATGAAACTTTAGAAACCATAAATGCAATCCAATCTAATTGAAAAAAAAGGGCATTCAATAATTTTTGATTAATCTAGGGGGAAAAAATCTCTGCTTCTAGTGATTGTAATAAGCCAGCTCTCGTTATTGCCAATAAATCATAAGAATTTCTAATTCCTTAAAAAGCCCTTTAAAATCAGGGAGCTGTTTCCAAACAGAACTCAGCAAATCACCTGTTTGAAAAGTGCATCTGTTAGAACTCACATTCCATGCATTGCAAAATACAATTCAAGCTCCAGAATACACATCAGCAGGTGGTGCAAAGTGGTAAGATATCATTCAAGTTTGCCATTAGCGACCTTGGTTTGTTTCCTCTTCTACATGTCAGTAGGATGGGGCATGGAGTAAAGACAGAGAAGAGACCAATGTGTTTCTGTTATAAGCAAATATCTGAGCCCAGGTTTCAGGAGCATCAAGCAATCTCACTGTTTCACATGGTGTCTCTAAGCACCTACAAAATTTCCATATTCATCAATCTTCCTCTGACAGCTCTTCACCTTTTTCAGGCTTCTACTGAACTTGCCGACTGTACTGCATGATTAGCATCTCACTGTATACTGCTTCCTTCTCTAATTATTTTATGGGTCTCTTTTGTCTCCCTGACGAGATTATAAACACTCGTGCACAGGAACCCCTACTCCTTGTATTTTGTTTTATCCCCATATATGCTGATAAAGTGCTAGATACTCTGATGTTGCTTCATAAATATATGATGATTGACTGAAAAGTAGTATTAATTTTGTTAATTAGAATAACAGCATATAATCTAAACTACATTTCATAGTCTATAACAAAAACCTAAAGTTTAGAGGTTGGTTGCATTTTCATTTGTAGCCCTTTCTTATCCACAGCTAGCAGGTTGCAACAATCCAATTTTAAGCCTGGAGCCAAGCTCAATTTTGTTTGCTGAAGGCTGTGGCAATTTGTAAAATATCAGATTGTAGATAATCTTTTAATTATAAATAGGTATTAAAAGTAGATGCACTCTTTCCCCAAAACTACAGCTCTTTCTTTTGAAATTTAGCAAAGTGGTTTTGATTTTGAAGGCAATGACAGGAGGAGGGGGAAGGATTTCTATTTTTACTTTTGGAATCTGCCCTCTGTGACTGCCATCTTAACCATGAGGCAGTGAGATCCCTGTAGCTCAGGGATCCAGCTACACTCAGATGGGAAGAGCACCTACCCAGACTGCACAGCTGAGAATATTGAAGCACAGCTGGACAGGCAAGTTACTGTTTGGACAGCCTCTTTAGGTCTCGCATGTGGCTTCTTTGTAGCAGACTTGAGAAGGCATGAAACGAAGCAGGCATGGATTCCGGCCAGCTGGCCATCTGTTCCTTCACCCACTGTGATAATTTGGTCTTGTAGAATTTTGTTAAGTGAGCATTAAGTAATGACCATGTCAAACAGAGTGTGTAATGAATGCTTCTTAATCACTGGATAAAAGCTTAGCGGATGCTTGCCCAAACACAGAAAAGGTCACCAACACAAATGAAGAATTAAAAACAAGAGAGCAATGAAATAGATGCAGAACAGCAATAATTAACTTATTTTCCATTTTCACTTTTAATCATATTGAATCCATGTCAAATGGAAGATAGGGGTCTCATAGGGAAGCTAGGTAATAGCATCATAGTTCCTACTATCCCGCTATGCATGTATCAAACTCAGGAAGAATTTTAAAATGAAGAAAACACACGAAGGGGTTTATCATCCTGACCTGAGTTGAAAGCACTGTGGTTGTAGTCATTAACACCAAACTTTTCCAAATAATTCTCCAGAATAAGACCAAGTGGTCACTGATTGGAAAAACACTTTCTGTATTTTTTTTTTAAAGATCAATTGAAATATCCTATTCTGAGAAAGCAGCTTTTTTGCAAAGTCATAACCTTTTTAATTCTCCTAATGGAATGATGTACTAGATAAACTGTATTATTGGGATGGTCTCCTACTGCCTGGAATTCTGAAGTCCATAAGTTTAGACTAATCTTGGATAATCAATGTTAACTCCACTGTTTATAAAAATGAACCAGAATTCTTTACCTGATTAAGTTACCATCTTATCACCTAAAGAAGATAATATCTATTCCTAATATTCTGCTTATATGGTTCCCCAGCTCAGAATGCCTTTTTTCACCTTACTGTCTCTTCCAAATCTCTCCTTCCTTCCAAGACCTCCCCAAGTTTCATAATCTCCATTAATTTTTCCCTATCATTTATTCTTATTCTCTTCAACAAATTTTTTCTATTACTCTCTATTATAGCCATTGTTTCATTCATTCCTTCATTCATCCTTTCATTCACAGAATTATTCAGTTCATATTTAGAGCTCATACTGTGTTCCAGACACAGTGCTAGGTACTAGGGTTATAATGGTGAGCAAAACAGATACTCTTTCTGCTCTCATATAACTTCAATCAAGTGGAAGAACTGACACCAACCAAAAAAATCACATTAGAAATGGAATTTTTTAATGAGTCATGAAGGAAAGGTATACAGTATCCTGAGAACCTATTAATAGGAGGTTTCCTGAGGAAGTTACACATAAGCTAGGAACTAAAATCCAAGTAAGAGCTAAAGTAAAGAAGGAGATGAGTTTTCCATTCATAGGTCTTTGGAAGGGTCTTCAAGGAGTCCAGTATAGCTGGAGTGGGCAGAGCAAAGACAGAGATAGATAGGGACCAGATCAGGCAGGCTGTCAAATATCATGTTTAAAAAAAAAAAAGGAAAGAGAAAGGGCTTTATGGGGATACATTGACATGTTTAAGCAATAGGATAATATGATTGGAATTTCAATTTTAAAGATAATCTGTGTGCTATATGGACAATACTTAGGAAAGTATCAGCATAGATGAAGGCAGACCAGTTAGGAGTCTTCACTCTAGTCCTGGTGAAGCATGATGGGAAGCCTGGATTAGAGTGGTGGGCTGGGGGATATGGAAAGAAATAGACAGATTTGAGAAAGGAGGGTCAGGGATGACTTTTGTGTTTCTAGATTTCACATCTCAATGGTGTGTGCCATCCCCTAAGACAGAAGTACTGGAAGAGTGTCTAGATTGGAAGGGAAGATCATGAGTCAACTTTTGGATCTGTTATTCAACAGGAGGTATCAAGAAGGCAGAAAAGAGTATGGCCTAGAGATATAAATGTTAGTGTCCCCAGTATAGGTGGAAATTGATGGGTATGGATATAGCCACCTATGGAAAAACTAGACATAATATGGAGAATCGAGGACCAAGACCCAAGATATGCCATGACTTAATGGCTGGATAGAAAATGCAATGTTCAGAGAAAGCAACTGGAGAGGTAGGAAAAATATTAGCAGGAAATCAAGTGAAATGATTATGGCACTTAACATATTGCTTTACATTATTAATAAACTATTTAACATGTATACGTTTTAAAATTCTGAGTAGATTTTAAGGTTCCAAAAACATGAGATTTCTGTTTTACACTTCTTTTATAACCCACTCAGTGTTTTATATACCATTTAGCACACAACAAATACTTGGTGGATGGATGAAAAATGTTCACAACTCTATGGACTGAATATACTGGCAAAGTATGTTAGGGATTTAAGTGACATTATTCTATACCAAGAGGACATTCTGGTCGATCCTTTTGCTTATCTAGGGAGTCATTTTCATATAACTACAGGAAAAGTCAAGTTGGATAAACTGCCAATACTTTTTGTTGTTTCCAAAATAAGGCTTATTTGGTCTATAGGAGTAAAAAAAAATTTAGCAATCTCAATTCCTTTTAGAATCCACAAGAGAAAAAGAAAAAACATGGAGAACTAAAAGAGTGATATGAAAATGAAGAAAGGCAGGAAAAATACATGCTAGAAAATATACATGTTTTCCGATTTACCTAAAGGCCTTTGGCTGTTTTTGATTTTCCATGATCTCTCTGCTGCTACTCTCAGTGTTGTACTGTCATTTCACTAACCCTAGAAATCCTTTTGTTTAACTACACTTCTAAAACTGGTTCCCATAAGATCATTCTGACAAGAGAACCCAGTTAATACTGCTATGGTATTAGGTTGAGAAAAACCTCTATAAAGATTTGCCCATAGGCATACAGAGTGAAGTAAGTCAGAAAGAGAAAAACAAATACCGTATGCTAACACATACATATGGAATTAAAAAAAAAAAAAGGTTCTGATGAACCTAGGGGCAGGGCAGGAATAAAGACACAGACGTAGAGAATGGACTTGAGGACACGGGGAGGGGGAAGGGTAAGCTGGGACAAAGTGAGAGAGTGGCAGGGACATATGTACACTACCAAATGTAAAATAGATAGCTAGTGGGAAGCAGTCGCATAGCACAGGGAGATCAGCTCGGTGCTTTGTGACCACCTAGAGGGGTGGGATAGGGAGGGTGGGAGGGAGATGCAAGAGGGTGGGGATATGGGGATATATGTATACATACAGCTGATTCACTTTGTTATACATCAGCAACTAATACAACACTGTAAAGCAATTATACTCCAATAAAGATATTAAATTAAAAAAAAAAGATTTGCCCATAGGGATAAGCACTGTGTGGGTAAAAAAAAAACAGAAGCCATTTAAAAATAATAACATCACACTTTTATGTAAAGTTCTTGTGTTTGCTTCCTAGTAGACATGAAAATGTAGCAGGCAGTTAATATTTGAGAAATATTAACTCTGGAAATCCACTTAAAAATGTGCATAACAATTTATTATCATTGCAAACCCAATTAAATATGTTGAGCTATTAAACACAATTCACTTTCTAACCCATGAGCAAGAGTATTAAATGTATGCAGTACAGATCTGCATTATTATAAAAATCTTTATTTCCACTTTTCCATCATTATGCATTTAAATTTGTAAGTTCCATGTTACATTAATCACATGAACATAGATGGGCAATTTTTAGATAGAGAGCTATGGCAATCACTGTATTCCCTATAAAAGAAATCATTCCTGCTGACAATTTTGTGGTGAATTTTGTTAAAATCTGACTATAGTTCATAAAATGGTAAGGTTTCCTTCACAAAAGTTATTAGATGTTTAAGCCCTTCTCAGCTTTATCAAAATAATAAAAAATTAAAAACTACACTTTAATAGCACTGTCTTTGGACTCTGACATTGTACTCAATACTACATAGCATATGGCCATATAACCATTAAAAAAAGTGGCAATAACCCATGTTTGACTGCACTGTGATTTAATATTTATAGTGTTTTCATGATCCAAATAAAGTATGCTGATTAAAATGATCAGGATGTCACCATCTGGATAGAAAAAGCTGAGGTTCACATCTTCAGTATAAAATGCCTCAGGTTATTTCTGCCTGTTGCACTTTCTTATTTCCAACACAATTTCTGTTAGATGAAATACCATAGTACAGAGAAATTATATGCAGTAAATGAATTAGTCAATGAATGAATACCTTAAATAATTAATTCAAGAAGTTATTACCAACATGCTATTTAAATATAGTAGGTCTGAAATTTAAATACAGTAGGTCATTCTTTAAGGTCAGCATATCAAATATAAAAGATTTTCAGAGCAACCAACAATTTACTAGAAGTGACAAGAATGTGTAGCTGCTACTTGGTCAATGTGGTATGGCTTTTAGCGTAATTTTTCCTGCAAAAAGCCTTTTAAAATAATTTAGGAGTCTGATTGAAGTAGGTAACAAACAATGAAGAGATTTATGATTGTTTATTTAGTGCTTCAAAAAAATCAGTTGTAAATGTACAGACATGGTAATTTCCAAAGAAGCAGCTAAACAATGTCTTCACATCATTGTACAAGATACTATGGAACTTTGATAGGAAACGCATGTTGAATTCTAATGAAGATTGGCAAGCAGCAAAAATGTCTCTAATTTGAGTATTCAAGGATAACCATATTGTTCAAGATTAAATACGTTTTAGATGTGGACTCAGGCTCACCCTCATAACTGTAGTAGGAATGTCATTATACTGTTTTAATATTTTTTCTGAATAAAATAATTTTGACCATGCTTTATGTCATTGAACTTGAGACGGGGGTTCCAAATTTTCCTTGATCTATGTGCTATGAAATCTTGAGACTATCAGCTCTTTACACAGAAGCTACCCTAGTGCACCTCTGGGCTAAAAAGTGCAGTCTTTGATTCAGACACTTGTGCTCATCAGGCCTCTCAACTTCCCTAAGAGGAGGTCCTTCCGAACTCTGCCTATGTTGCCCATTGGAGCATAAAAGGTGTATATGCCTTTACCCTGCATCTATCTCATTAGGAAATGCTATTGGTTCTATCTTCAAGATATCACTGAGTGGCTATAAAGCCAGGGAACACAGATAAATACTCATAACAAACGATATATTGATATTACAGTACAAAACAATGAAATAATTTGTGTCTATACGGCCCCTGTTGCTGTATTGAACACGCCAGTCAGGCTTCCACTTTAGGAACTTCGCACCGGCTGTTCCCTCAACCTAAGAAATTCTTCTGCTAACTCCTTCACCTCTATCAAACCTTTGCTCAAAATGATGTTACTTGTTTTCTACTCAAAATTGCAAACAGTACCTTTACCCCCAATATTCCTATTTCTCCCTTACTGTGATCTAGTTTTCTCAAAAGCATTTACCACCTTCTAATATAACCTATTTATTTTTATCTATCTATCTCCCTATCTATCTACCTATCTATCATCTATCTTTTTGGTTTTTGCTTATTGTCAGAAAGCCCCCTTGCTAAAATATAATCTCCATGAAGACAGAACTTTGTTTTCTTCACTTATATAACCCAAGTGTCTGTCAATGATGTACTCAGAATATTTTTGCTGACTGAATATTGCATTTAAGTGGCTAAGTTTTCCAAGTTTTCGTCAGGAAACAATATTAAACTTATTAAATACTGATCAAAGCTGGATTTAGCCCTGCATTATGCCAAAAAGGCCATTATCCATGTACATAGGATCATTCTGACAAACAAAAAAGTGCTTTTATAGGATTATTTTTGCTGTAATCCCACTGACCTACATAAAAACCAAACAAAATGAACAAACGAAAAAAACTTTTGGGAAAAAAAAAAACAAAAAACCACCCTGCTTTAGTTACTGTGAGGATTCATGTTATCCAGGATCCAAGGAGCATCTCTGAACTTGAGACCAAGAATAGTTTTGGTCTTCATGAGTGACAAATCTAGTTTATTCTTATGAACAATTTAAATTTATAACATCATTCAGTCATCAGAAACTTATTAGGCAGCTGCCCTGTGCCAGACACTGGGTATAGTGAACAATATCAAAAACAGCCAATGGCCACAAGAATCCTGTATGCCAAAGAAGATTACAGACGCGTAACTAGAAAACTTCAATATGATGACTTAGGTGCTAATGTATGGCAAGTACAGAAAGCTCTGGGAGAATGTAGGAGGAATACTAATTCAATATCGGAAACTCAGGTGTGATATCTTAGAATAATGAACATTTAAAGCTGAGATCCATAGGATGAATAGGAATAGGCTGATAAGGAAGGTAGGTTATAGCCCTCCAGGCAGAGGAGGGCTTTATCATGTACGAATACTCAAAGTAAAAAAAAAAAAAAAAAAAAAAAAAAGCATGACTAATTTGTAGAACTGAAACAAATACAGTGTCATTAGAGCCTGAAGTGCAAGAGGGAAACTGGTAGGAGAAAAAGTCAGATGGATTAGCAGAGCCTAATTATGACAAACCTCACAAGTCAAATAAGGGATTTATACTTTATCCTGAAGATAATGGGAAGTTAAGAGTTTTAAGCAAAGAATGACTAATCAGATGCACACAAACTGAATGTGTAGGATTAGCTACTTGATGGAGTTACCAAGGGATGATTTCTATTTCCTCTACAAAGTGTATGTCTGCCTCAATAGTAGAAAAGATACAACCTGCAGCCACTAGGGAAAACAGTATGGAGGTTCCTCAAAAAACTAAAACTAGAGTTGCTATATGATCCAGCAATTACACTCCTGGGCATATACCCAGACAAAACTATAAATTCAAAAAGATACATGCACCTCTAACTTCATAGCAGCACTATTCACAATTGCCAAGACGTGGAAACAACCTAAACGTCTATTAACAGATGAATGGATAAAGTGGATGCGATATATATATATATATATATATATATATATATATATATATATATATACACACACACATATATATACATATACACACTATAGAATATTACTCAGCCATTAAAAAGAATGAAATAATGCCACTTGCAGCAACATGAATGCACCTAGAGATTATCATACTAAGCAAAGCAAGTCAGAAAAAGAAAGGCAAATACCATATGTTAACACTTATATGCAGAATCTAAAATATAATACAAATGAACATATCTATGAAAGAGAAACAGACTCACAGACATAGAGAACAGATTTGTGGTTGCCAATGGGGATAGGGGTGGCTGAGGGAAGTATTGAGAGTTTTGGATTAGCAGATGCAAACTATTATATATAGGATGGATAAACAACAAGGTCCTACTGTATAGCACAGGGAATTATATTCAATATCCTGGGATAAACCATAATAAAAAAGAATAGGATAACTGAGTCACTGTACAGCAGAAATTAACATAAGTTGATTGTAAATCAACTATCCTTCAAAAAATTTAGAAAAAAGATAGTGGGAGGTAGTGTGATAGGAAACATAGCAGAAGAATTTTAAATAGCAACTTGTGGGGCTTAGGAGGTATCTGAGGAGGCAATCAGAGGCTCTGTAGGTAGTACTGTTGTTCAGTTGATGCTGAAGACTAGGAAACTGTAATGGCACCATTCTCTGCATGACATGACATTTCTTCTGCTGTGCTTAGAAGAGGATGATGATGATACCCTTAATCCAAAGTTAGGAGCTTTCTAGTTGTATGCGGCTCAGGAATGGCAAGGCAAAGGAAATGAAAATGCGTGCAAGAGAGTGGTTTTGATGATGGAACTTGTGGTCTTTACTAGTAAAAGGAGGGTGATCAGGCTCTAAGGAGGTGAAAGAGAAGGCTGGAGTAACACAGGGATTGGAGGTCGGAGATCAAAGAAAAGGTGTAGATCAAAGAAAAGGTGTAGTTTAAGAACTAAATCAGTTCTGGATCTGAAAAAAACAGGTAGTACTGAGTTAAGTCACATCATAAAGGCATACGCACATTTTGAATATACATTTACAAAATGTTAGAGACCTGTTAAAGATTACCAACATACTGAGTCATTCTTGACTTGATCAGAACAAGTAAAAGAGAATTAGCACGAAAGTAACATTCTATGTAACGCTGTGTCATTCAGGGTTATTAATGTCTTGTTTGCCCACCAAGCTCATCCAATGACAACCAGCAGTAAGTACCATACTTTTGGAAACATTGTGTTAAGACAAAGGACATTTCTGGGAAGATGCCCAGCATGTCATGGAATTTGTGTGCCGTGGAATGGGGCTCTTCAATTTCCAGAATAAGGTGAGCAGAAGAAATTTGGATGTGACCAGAGTAAGCAGAGCTGTATGAGAACATGGACTAGTGAAGATCACTAACCAGAAGGCTTCCAGTTTTAGGAGTCACCAAGACATTACGGTTTCTGAGATGGAATGAGATTGCCTGGTTGTAAGATTTCCAGACTGTTTAATTCCCAATAGGATCCCTACTTGATGGAGAGACTCAGACCTCTGTGTAAAGAGCAAATTGCAACTTGAATTGATTTTGCTTCTGAAGAAGTCTCTGTTCAGTGGGTAGTGATGAGATAGTCCAGTGTGTTAGGATCTTTTACCTGTTGAAAACATATAAAGTTAAGGAAGACGTTCAGAGCCAAATTCATAGCTCACCTCTATCCTACATGTCTATGCCAAGAGTGTGCAACCCCTTTAGACACAGACCTCACCCCAACTTCATCTTAATTTGACTGCTTTAATTTTTTTTCCTTTGTCACATGTAGCCAGAAGAACAATCATGTAGCCAGAAGAACAATCATCCTCACTCTTTCTAACCACTTTTGGAAAGAGATGGAAAATCCTTATACTACATATATTGAAAGTTCAAACATCACAAAAAGAGGAAGACAATAGGCCCCAAAATGTGATCCAGCCCAAAATGAACACCTCTTAGGTAAGTAGGGTGTTTTGCCTGGCAATACTTTCTAATGAACTTGTTCTCTTATACTTAAATAGGTCTTTGCCATTACCTGGAAGCATGAGATTTGCAATGGGAGAATTGAACAAGGCGACAGATTTCAGAGCAAGAGGGAGGCTATTTTCTTTTTCTCTATTTTTGGTTGCTGCTGTTGTGCCCTTTTTATTTCTTCCAGGGAGCCTCAAATCTCCAGTAAAATTTTTGCAACGGGAAGCTTTTCTGTCAGTGGGATTGAAGAGGCTTTAGTGGTGCACAGTAAAAGGAAATGCTAGCTTCCTCCTATCATGCCTCAGCTCAACTGAGGGCTCCATTAGCAGCAGCATATGGAGGAGCCCTGGAAACTTATCCTGTGACCAACTATGAAGTGAGCAAGGGCTGATAGCCAAGCTGAGAGCAACTAAAGCAAATAGTATCTAATGACTAAGGAAAACAAGCCCTTCCCAAGTCTATAGAGTTGGGATTTCTAATAGTATATTGGTACAATTCCCCAAGAAGCTTGAAAACCTAGGGGAACTGGGGTGATTACAATCAGGATTACATCCAGGGATTAGTTTTCTTGAATGAGTTTATTTAGAATATGAATTATAAGTGTTGTATAATTTATATCGGAATTTAAAGATGCCTCTGTAAAATCATTCTGAAAAAATGGCAGAATATTAATTAATCAACCTATCTAATGAGTTCAAAATTTCTCAGGGATTAAGCATGATTCTATGTAAAGATCTTCAGCACACATAAACAATGAAGCATGTTCATTTTCAATAAAACAAACCAGACATAAAAATTAATTAGTATTTGAGTAACTGAAGAAAATATAGCAAACTTTCTTCCCAGCTCTAAAAACAAAAAATCACAAGTTTCAAAATCAGAGTCATAATATACATAAAGAAGAATAGGTATATCATCTTAAATTATTACATATTTTAATTGATGAGATTTCAAATTTAGAAGTAGGAGTATATTTTCATATGACATATCCAAATAATTAAAGTTATTACATAGTTTTGTGAAACATTATACTTGTCTTAATAAAACTGAAGTGATTAGTCATATAATTACTCTAATGAAACTGAAACTCATTTTAAAAGAAACAAAAATAAAATTTTTAAGTCCATATCAGGCCAATGTTAGCAGCAGACAGGCATTACTGATTATGTAGATTTTGATAGTAAGAAAAAATCTTCCTTGGAAAGTACTGGCATAATGGGAAAGAAACTGGAAAAATTGTCTTATATGGGTAAAAACTGAGTGACAGATCTTCCAGTTGATATGATTTCCACTAAAATTCATCTTCACAGGAAAGCCTAAGATAATTATTTATCAAGCATAAGGCACTTAGGCATGGAGCACAGTAAAGCTGGGTGTTTTGTAACATTTTAATAGAATATATTTGTTTGGGTAATGAAAAGAATTAATTTATTGTGTATTATATCTCAAAGAAATAATCTGTGATATGAATACTAATTCCCAAATATATACCACTTGTGTCTTGTGGTGAGAGAAGCTAAATAATTAGCTTATAATCCATTTTTCTCCTTTTATCAGGGGTATGATCCAAGGGAAAGAAAGGCAGATGTTTCCGTTCTTTGTAAACATACATACAACTAAACCTGCTAGAAAATGTTTGCTAGGAGGAGACACCTTATCTATGAATGTTTTTAGTGATATATCTCTAGTTTAGGATTATTTCTGGTAAACAAATCTTCAATCCAGAATTTATAAGGCATAGTTCCATGGCAAATGTCATATAAGCTAACAGCTACATGAAGATAGACTATTATCTAAACACCCCCCATAGACGTCGTAATCCATGTCCAAACTTAGAGACCTCATCTGTTTTTCTGGGTCAGACAGCATGTGTCCAGTGAAGGAAAGAAAGACCTGGGGAGCTGTCCTCAATGTCCTAAAGCTCTCTATTTCACTCGTGCCTCTTGACTGCTTGTATCCTTGAAATCATTAGTAAGCTTTGATATTGGCTAAGATCTCTGATTTGTGTAAGGCTGGTTTGACAATCTAATCTTTTGAATTAACTCTACTTACTCAACCTTTTTAGAAAAGTTTTATAGTAAAAGTGCAACACTTAAAAATGTACAAATGCCCACAAGTTGAGGAATAGTTAAGCAAACTTCAATATAACATAACTATGAAATATTAATAGAATAGAAAATTGCCAATTAAAGATATGAAAACAACTTAGCTATATAATAAAATCTACATAAATTTCTATTAAATGCAGAAAGAGCACAGTTTATGCTACAAGAAAGTAAAATGTGGTAAAAGTAAAATAACAGGCACTGAAAGAAAAGATTTTTTTAAAATCTATGGATTTTGGATGGAGAATTTTGTTGAAAAGGGTTTGAAGAAGGGGAAGGTCAATGTAGGCAGGAAACCAGTGTGCAGCCCTTGTAATTATCAGATTAAAATCATCAAGACTTCACAAATATTACAGGTCTCCTAATAGACACATGGTAGTGTTGTACTTCCTCACCCCTTTCCAAGTTAGTAGTGGTCATGTGAATTTCTCTGACCAATAATGTGAGAAGTAATGTGTGTCATTTCTAACAGATATTTTCAGAACTAATTAGTGGTTAATCATGCCTGCTTCACACTGTGTTAGTGATTATAGAAGCAACTGTTGAGATGTAGCCTTTGCTGGTCCGGGGCCCTGAGTACAATGAGCAGAGATCCCTTACTGACCCACACTGGACCTGTGTGACAAGCCACTGAGATCTGGATGTGGCTTATTCTTGAGGCATAATGAAGTTCATCCTCATTGATTCAGTAAAACACAAAAAAACAAAAAACAAAAACTGTAATGGGAGTCTAATTCCTTCACTGTTTAACATTTTGTAAACCACAAAGAGCTAAGCAAAATTTGTGCAAACATAGATTTTTTAGTCCTATAGGATACCAGTTGGGAGTATTTAGTAGGGGGATAGACTTAACAGTATTGCAGAGTAAGAACGAGATGATCTTAACAGGTCATGTTCAAGAAGGGAGTGAAATACAAGGTGACTTGGATGTTTTATGCCTGACAAAGAAATTGGTAATGCCATTGAGAGAGGTAACACATGAAAGCGGGGCGGGGGGGAAGTTTAGAATATTCATTTTTGTACGTAGACCATTAGATGTGTCTGGCTGATGTCTGAAAATGGAAATATGAAATTCAGGAGAGAGGCCAGGGCTATAGAGAAGAGGGAGAAGAGAAAGCAGCCTCCCATATTTTATGAGCTGAGTATTCCCCTAGGTATTTTACATATAATATCTCCAATAATAATTACAATTTCACCATTGCACTGAAAAAACTGAGTCATTAAGAGGTTTAGCTATCCAGATTTGGGAATACTCTATCCATATAGGAATTAAGAGAAGCCTGGGGGAGAAAAAGGGGCAAGGAGATAGTAAAAGCTATATTCAAAAGACAGGCAGAAGAAAGAGGACACTAAGTAAAAACAGACAATTTTAAATCCAAACAAAAATACAGAGCCACTGAGGTCAAGGGGGAAATGTCAGGAGGTAAAAGATTGTTGTTCACGTTGAATACTGCAGAGAAAACTAACTAGATTCATTATCTTCAAACTACTGAATTTTGACTCAAAATGGTTAACTTATGAAAGGCAAAAGCTGAAACGTATCCAGCTTTTAATATAATAATATTCTGCAGAACATTAAGCTGAACGAATCTCAGAGATGGGTTGTTTTATGAGCATTACACCTCATGTTTGCCTAAATTAAAATCTAGGGAATTAAGTAAACACTACCACTAGGAATATTTTTTATTTCTTTACATAAAAAAATCTCTAGCAAAGATGACCCAATGAATGAATGAACCCCTTGACAGGCCTAAATCATACAGGTAAATTAATTCCACAAATTGCTCTCAAAAGGAATTTGAATCTCAGTGCTGATTTTGGTATGCCAACAGCACATATTCCTGGTGGGTCATAATGCTTCATGGGATGCATGGGAACCTCTGAATCAGATGAATATTCAAAGTGATCTTCAGGGAAATCCTAAATTAGAATGCACTCCAATGATTTAATTGAAAGGTCACATAGGTGAGTGACTATTATAAAATCTATAACATAAAGGAAGCATTGTACTCTCACAAGCGGCAGTTAAGAACTTTAGGTCAAGGGCTCATCGAATTTCTAGATTTATAAGAAGACAATATTCTTTACTTATAAAAAGTGTTCACATTTCTCTAAGGAAAAGAAACCTCCTTTTTTAATATAACTTAAGACAAAATACTTGTATTTCTAATATTAACTATCTCAGAAAAGAGGCAAATTTTAAGTAAAGCAAGTGCACGTCTGTAGATACATTCTTTTTTTAACATTTGAATTGTTACAGGCTTTTGCCAATTCCTTAGACATGATCGACAATTCTTGCAGATACTGGATTTTTCCATTAGAAAACAGCTTGGACTTATCTATTTGTTCCACTTTTGTTGCTTTGTACTTTTATTACTTTTATTTTAATATAGGTGTGAAAGCAAAACATCAAACACAATTTTACCTTACTGAAGAATGTTTACAGCATTTTTGGGACAAATAAACCCAATAATCATTATTATAGAATTTATTTAAAATACTTCATTAGAAAGTTATTAGTTGTCCAAGGACAAATTACACATTTATATAGTCCTATTAGTCAAATTCATTTTCATATATATATATACTTCAGGGAGTAAAGTCTACTGTATATCCCCTGGAAGTAACAATATAGAATACAACAGATTTTAACATTAAAATATTTTGAACACTATTTATCCTAATTATATTTGGTACAGAATTTATTTCCTTTATTTTCATCAAAATGTAGGTAAAAATGTAACTGAATTTTCACAATCAAGATACTATATTTTTATAACCAACTTCTATATTTTAGATGTTCAGCCCATTCTTTAATTAAAAAATTATTTCTTTTTCTTCAATTCTATCATAAAATTTGCATTCATCTCCATTAAGAGCCTAGTTTTAGTTATTATCCAATTATTTTCTGTCTCTAGGTCTACATGCAACCTGTTCTTCCCTTATTGCCTTGAGTTCCAATTAACTTGGAAATTCAGCAGGCCCCTTATGACTGTGATATCAGTATCCTTCAGAGACTTCTGCTGTTCTTTGAAATAACATATTAGTGATCTCAAAGTAGCTCTTAAAATTCTCTCTTTTCTATTGTGACCATTTATAAGCATAAGTTAATTGGTCCAAGGCCAACTATCAAAAAATGGCTATATGACTTAAAAGGGAAATGTTACTTTTGTATCATTTTTAAATGCAATGTGTCTTATAAGAAGCCTTAATAATTAAAATAGTAAATTTCTACATAGTCATGTCTATATGTTTGAACCTATCTGTGTCCCACTTTTCTTCCAGGAAGGGTTTTAGACAGCCCCAAAATAATGTAAAATAAGCTAGAAACATTCAAATAATGAACAAAAATAAAGATGAGCAGTAATGTAAGAAAGGAGCAAGAAAAACAATGAAGGCAGTTGTGTCATTGCAAAAGACTACATCTCTTTCACAGAGGCAATAGTAAATGTGTAAGTCATATTTAAAATCTTGTAAAGAAGCTGTGTCCACTTGAAGAACTTGACTCTTTAATGACAGATGGTGAACAGTAAGGTTATTCTTAACTTCTATCAATCATAGGGTAGAGAAGTTGGCAGTGCCATAAACACTCAGCAACAGAAACACACGTATTTATTGGGTATCCTGTTCACTGATAAATAAAGTGGAAGAAATTCCGTTAAAATGTTTTCCTGACACATTTTTCACAGCAATCTACTGGTATTTTCTGCTCTATCCCTCAAGTTACTCAACATGATGATTTCCCAAGGGTCATTTCCACATCACACTGAGACACTTGGCTTTTGTTACCTGAATCTAGAAAGAGCTTAGACTCATGCCCAAGCACATTCTAATTCACCTTTTATTGCCACCACCTTCAAAGAACATTTTCTAGGTATAAAAAATACCTTGACTTAACAACAAGATTTACTATATGTTAAAATTATCATGAAAGTGAAAGCTTAATACTAACAGTTTAAAAGTTCTGTATTCATTATAGTAAGGTTAAGCTTTGGCTCCCAAATTGCTAAAATGAATTTGAACAAAAGACTGTTCATATTTGCCACAGTAAATATTTGTTTTCTACTTAAAATAGATTACCCATATTGAACTGATGTTTTTCTGCCAATAAATAATAAAACTAAAATAAAAGTAAAGTAAGGTTTAATTTTATGTTTTCTCATTATGTGTTATTTTAACTAACCTGACTGGATAATATAAATGCATTTTAGGCTTCTAAAATCTGGGACTCTGCCTTTCTTTTTTCCTTGTTTTTACAAGTGAATGAATCCAGCATTAAAGTTGGAGAAATTATAAAACATCAAGTAATTATAAAATTCTGTCAAAATAATTAAGAGGAAATTTGTGAATAACAATTTTCTTCTTTAAAATGGAAAGGAGCTACTTTACAATGTGGTTAAGATGTTGCATATCTCTGTTTTTTTCCCTGCAGATGTTACTAAACATGCCTGTTTAAATATATTTATTACAGTTACTATCTAATTTTATATACTTACAACCCATTTCTTAGAACATACAGTTTCCACTGATACCGAGGTTAGTTCCACTTCACTGAATTATATTAGGCTTGACAATGCCTATAGGCTTTATGAATGCTCTCTGTGCTGCTTTGAGTAAACTATGATTTCATCATTATATTTTTATGACCAGTTTTTAAACAAGGAAATAAAAAATATTCAAGGTTCAAGAATAGTCTACCATTCTTGAAAATCTTTCATTATACATTAATATGTTCATTTACTTAAAATTTTCAGGTCCCAAAAAAGGACAACCTAATTCATTGTACATTTATTTACCACATTTACTTTAGCTGTTGAAGTATGTTGAATGGTGTCCCCCAGAAAGATATGTCCATGACCAAATCCCCAAACCTCTGAATGATACCTTATTGAAAAAAAGGGTCTTTGCAGATGTAAGAGGGGAGGACCTTCAAGATAGCAGAGGAGTAAGGAATGGAGATCTCCTTCCTCCCCACAAATACATCAAAAATACATCTACATGTGAAACGACTTATACAGAAAACCTATAGAATGCGGGCAGAAGACCTCAGACTTCCCAAAAGGCAAGACTCCCCACGTACATGGCCATGTGGCTAACAGGGTCTTGGTGCTCCGGCCGGGTGTCAGGCCTGAGCCTATGAGGTGAGAGAGCCGAGTTCAGGACACCAGACCACCAGAGACTTCCCGGCCCCACGTAATATCAATCAGCGAGAGGTCTCCCAGATATCTCCATCTCAACATTAAGACCCAGCTCCACTCAACGAACAGCAAGTTCCAGTGCTGGGCACCCCATGCCAAACAACTAGCAAGACAGGAACACAACGCCACCCATTAGCACAGAGGCTGCCTAAAATCATAATAAGTTCACAGACACCCCAAAACAAACCACCAGACATGGTCCTGCCCACCAGAAAGACAAGATCCAGCCTCATCCACCAGAGCACAAGCAGCAGTTCCCTCCACCAGGAAGCCTACACAACCCACTGAACCAACCTCACCCACTGGGGGCAGACATCAAAGACAATGGGAACTACGAACATGGAGCCTGTGAAAAGGAGACCCCAAACACAGTAAGATAAGCAAAATGAGAAGACAGAGAAACACACAACAGATGAAGGAGCAAGGTAAAAACTCATCAGAGCAAACAAATGAAGAGGAAATAAGCAGTCTACCTGAAAAAGAATTCGGAGTAATGATAGTAAAGATGACCCAAAACCTTGGAAATAGAATGGAGAAAATACAAGAAACGTTCAACAAGGACCTAGAAGAACTAAAGAGCAAACAAACAATGATGAACAACACAATAAATGAAATTAAAAATTCTCTAGAAAGAATCAATAGCAGAATAACTGAGGTAGAAGAATGGATAAGTGAACTGGAAGATAAAATAGTGGAATTAACTACTGTAGAGCAGAATAAAGAAAAAAGAATGAAAAGAATTGAGGAGAGTCTCAGAGATCTCTGGGACAACACCAACATTCGAAGGCACCAACATTCGAATTATAGGGGTCCCAGAAGAAGAGAACAAAAAAGGGACTGAGAAAATATGTGAAGAGATTATAGTTGGAAACTTCCACAATAAGGGAAAGAAAATAGTCAAATCCCGGAAGTGCAGAGAGTCCCATACAGGATAAATCCAAGGAGAAAAATGTCAAGACACATATTAATCAAACTATCAAAAATTAAATACAAAGAAAATATATTAAAAGCAGCAAGGGAAAAGCAACAAATAACATACGAGGGAATTTCCATAAGGTTAAAAGCTGATCGTTCAGCAGAAACTCTGCAAGCCAGAAGGGAGTAACAGGACATACTGAAATTGATGAAAGGGAAAACCTGCAATCAAGATTACTCTAAGCAGCAAGGATCTCCTTCAGATTCGATGGAGAAATTAAAACCTTTACAGACAAGCAAAAGCTAAGAGAATTCAGCACCACAAAACCAGCTTTACAACAAATGGTAAAGGAACTTCTCTAGGCAGGAAACACAAGAGAAGGAAAAGACCTCCAAAAACAGACCCAAAACACTTAAGAAAATGATAATAGGAGTATACATATTGTTAATTACCTTAAATGTAAGTGGATTAAATGTTCCAACCAAAAGACATAGACTGGCTGAATGGATACAAAAACAAGACCCATATATATGCTGTCTACAAGAGACCCACTTCAGACCTAGGAACACCTACAGACTGAAAGTGAGGGGACGGAAAAAGATATTCCATGCAAATGGGAATCAAAAGAAATCTGGAGTAGCAATACTCATATCAGACAAAATAGACTTTAAAATAAAGACTATTAGAAGAGACAAAGAAGGACACTACATAATGACCAAGGGATCAATCCATGAAGAAGATATAACTATTGTAAATATTTATGTACCCAACATAGGAGCACCTCAATACATAAAGCAAATGTTATCAGCCATAAAATGGGAGTTCAATACTAACAAAATAACAGTAGGGGACTTTAACACCACACTTTAACCAGTGCACAGATCAACCAAAATGAAAATAAATAAGGAAACACAAGCTTTAAATGACACGTTAAACAAAATGGACTTAAATGATATTTATAGGACATTCCATCCAAAAACAACAGAATACAATTTCTTCTCAAGTGGTCATGGAACATTCTCCAGGATAGATTATATCTTGGGTCACAAATCAAGCCTTGGTAAATTTAAGAAAATTGAAATCGTATCAAGCATCTTTTCCGACCACAATGCTATGAGACTAGATATCAATTACAGGAAAAACTCTGTAAAAAATACAAACACATGGAGGCTAAACAATATGCTACTAAATAACCAAGAGATCACTGAAGAAATCAAAGAGGAAATCAAAAAATACCTAGAAACAAATGACAATGAAAACCCAACAACCAAAAACCTATGGGATGAAGCAAAAGAGGGAATTTTATAGCAATACAATCCTACCTCAAGAAACAAGAAAAATCTCAAATAAACAACCTAAACTTACACTAAAAACAATTAGAAAAAGAAGAACAAAAAAACCCCAAAGTTATAAGAAGGAAAGGAATCATCAAGATCAGATCAGAAATAAATGAAAATGAAATGAAGGAAACAATAACAAAGATCAGTAAAACTAAAAGCTGGTTCTTTGAGAAGATAAACAAAATTGATAAACCACTAGCCAGACTCATCAAGAAATAAAGGGAAAAGACTCAAATCAAGAGAATTAGAAATGAAAAAGGAGAAGTAACAACTGACCCTGCAGAAATACAAAGGATCATGAGGGATTACTACAAGCAACTATATGCCAATAAAATGGACAACCTAAAAGAAATGGACAACCTAGAAGAAATGGACAAATTCTTAGAAAAGGACAACCTCCTGAGACTGAACCAGGAAGAAATAGAAAATATAAACTGACCAATCACAAGCAATGAAATTGAAACTGTGATTAAAAATCTTCCAACAAACAAAAGCCCACGACCAGATGGCACCACAGGTGAATTCTATCAAACATTTAGAGAAGAGTTAACACCTATCCTTCTCAAACTCTACCAAAACAGAGCAGAGGGAGGAACACTCCCCAACTCATTCTACGAGGCCACCATCACCCTGATACCAAAACCAGACAAAGATGTCACAAAAAAGGAAAACTACAGGCCAATATCACTGATGAACACAGATGCAAAAATCCTCAGCAAAATACTAGCAAACAGAATCCAATAGCACATTAAACGGATCATACACCATGGTCAAGTGGGGTTTATCCCAGGAGTGCAAGGATTCTTCAGTATACACAAATCAATCAATGTGATACACCATATTAACAAATTGAAGGAGAAAAACCATATGATAAACTTAATAGGTGCAGAAAAAGCTTTTGACAAGATTCAACAACCATTTATGATAAAAACTCTCCAAAGAGTAGGCATAGAGGGAACTTTCCTCAACATAATAAAGGCTATATATGACAAACCCACAGCCAACATCGTCCTCAATGGTGAAAATTTGAAAGCATTTCCACTAAGATCAGGAGCAAGACAAGGTTGCCCACTCTCACCTCTGTTATTCAACATAGTTCTGGAAAGTTTAGTCACAGCAATCAGAGAAGAAAGAGAAATAAAAGGAATCCAAATTGGAAAAGAAGAAGTAAAACTGTCACTGTTTGCAGATGACATCATACTATATAGAGAGCATCCTAAAAATGCCACCAGAAAACTACTAGAGCTAATCAATGAATTTGGTAAAGTTTCAGGATACAAAATTAATGCAAAGAAATCTCTTGCATTTCTATACATGAATGATAAAAAAATCTGAAAGAAAAATTAAGGAAACACTCCCACTTACCATTGCAGCAAAAAGAATGAAATACCTAGGAATAAACCTACCTAAGGAGACAAAAAACCTGTATTCAGAATACTATAAGATGCTGATGAAAGAAATTAAAGATGATACAAATAGATGGAGAGATATACCATGTTCTTGGATTGGAAGAATCAACATTGTGAAAATGACTCTACTACCTAAAGCAATCTACAGATTCAATGCAATCCCTATCAAACTACCAATGGCATTTTTCACAGAACTAGAACAAAAAATTGCACAATTTGTATGGAAACAAAAAGACCCCGAATAGCCAAAGCAATCTTGAGAATGAAAAATGAAGCTGGAGGAATCAGGCTCCCTGACTTTAAACTATACTACAAAGCTACAGTAATCAAGACAGTACGGTACTGGCACAAAAACAGAAATATAGATCAATGGAACAGGATAGAAAGCCCAGAGATAAACCCATGCACGAATGGTCATCTTAACTTTGATAAAGGAGGCAAGAGTATACAATGGAGAAAAGACAGCCTCTTCAATAAGTGGTGCTGGGGAAACTGGACAGCTATATGTAAAAGAATGAAATTAGATCATTCCCTAACACTATATACAAAAATAAACTCAAAATGGGCCTAAATGTAAGGCCAGACACCACCAAACTCTTAGAGGAAAACCTAGGCAGAACACTCTATGACATAAATCACAGCAAGATCCTTTTTGACCCACCTCCTAGAGAAATGGAAATGAAAACAAAAATAAACAAATGGGACCTAACGAAACTTAAAAGCTATTGCACAACAAAGGAAACCGTAAACAAGATGAAAAGACAACCCTCAGAATGGGAGAAAATGTTTGCAAATGAAGCAACAGACAAAGGATTAATCTCCAAAATATACAAGCAGCTCGTGAACCTTAATATCAAAAAAAGAAACACCCCAGTCCAAAAATGGGCAGAAGACCTAAATAGACATTTCTCCAAAGATATACAGATTGCCAACAAACACATGAAAGGATGCTCAACATCACTAATCATTAGAGAAATGCAAATCAAAACTGCAATGAGATATCACCTCACATTGGTCAGAATGGCCATAATCAAAAAATCTACAAGCAATAAATGCTTGTAGAGGGTGTGGAGAAAACGGAACCCTCTTACACTGTTGGTGGGAATGTAAATTGGTACAGCTTCTACGGAGAACAGTGCAGAGGTTGCTTCAAAAACTAAAAATAGAACTACCATATGACCCAGTAATCCCACTGCTGGGCATATACCCTGAGAAAAACATAATTCAAAAAGAGACATGTACCACAATGTTCACTGCAGCACTATCTACAATAGCCAGGACATGGAAGCAACCTAAGTGTCCACCAACAGCTGAATGGATAAAGAAGATGTGGCACATATACACAATGGAATATTACTCAGCCATAAAAAGAAATGAAATTGAATTATTTGTAGTGAGGTGGATGAACCTAGAGTCTGTCATACAGAGTGAAGTAGGTCAGAAAGAGAAAAATACCATAGGCTAACAGATATATATGGAATCTAAAAGGAAAAAAAAAAAGGTTCTGAAGAACCTAGGGGCAGGACAGGAATAAATATTGCAGACGTAGAGAACGGACTTGAGGACAGAAGGAGGGGGAAGGGTAAGTTGGGACAACGTAAGAGAGTGGTATTGACATATATACACTACCAAACGTAAAATAGATAGCTAGTGGGAAGCAGCCACATAGCACAGGGAGATCAGCTCGGTGCTTTGTGTCCACCTAGAGGGGTGGGATAGGGAGGGTGGGAGGGAGGGAGACACAAGAGGGTGGTGATATGGAGATATATGTATACGTATAGATGATTCACTTTGTTATACAGCAGAAACTAACAGAACAATGTAAAGCAATTGTACTGCAATAAAGATGCTAAAAAAAAGAAAAAAAAAGAAAGTTAAAGATCTGCAGATCTAAAATCCAACGACAAGTGTCCTTATAAGAGACAGAAGAGGAGAAGCCACAGACAGAAGAGTAAAAGATGATGTCAATATGGAGGAAGTGATTGAAGTGATGTGGCCACAACCATAGAAGCCAAGGAATGCTAACGGCCACTATGAACTAGATTAGGCAAGGGAGGATTATCCGCTAGAGCACGGCCTTCACGACGCTTTGGTTTCAGACCTTCCTCTGAGCTCCAGAACTTCAAGAGAATAACTATGTGTTGTTTTAAGCCAACGAGTTTATGGTAATTTGTTATGGGAACTTTGGAAAACTAATACAGCTATAGTCAAAGTGATTAAGGAATGATATAAATCAAGAAATGTGACTGACATAACTGTAATTTACACAAATCCAAGAGGATATAGTAGTTGCATATGGGTACTATCACACAGCTTACATATTTTTTATATTTGAAAAGCACTGTGTTCATTTAATTTCTTTTTTTTTCTTTTTGTCTTATGATCCTAAGGAGTGATGATAATTTTAATGATATGTATCTATTAGGCACAATACAGATATTGATCCCTGACTCCGTCTTCAGCATTGCTGGGAATACAATAGAAGGATGAATCACAGTCAGGAGTGAGTCCCCAGTCCAGGTGGAGAAGCAATTCCAATGCACTTCCAGTACATAATAAAGGAACTCAAATCCCTTTAACGATAGAAACTATTGTCTCCCCAACCTCTATTCTATTACTTCTTTCATACTCACAGAAACGTGGTTTATTTAAAAGGTAGTAGTGAAGATCCTGTGATCTCAGAGAATGGACTCCTTCCCCAGTCATGCTAATCTCAGTTACCTGCCACAAAGAACATTCCTAACAGATACACAAGTAGAGATTTGGGAAAAGAGACATCAGTGTGTGTTACAGCAGATGGAAGATGTAGGACATGCGATGGCTGAAAAGATGGATAGGTTTTGGAGATATAAAAGGGAAAAAAAGTATGCCCTAGACAGACAAACATGAATTAAAGCTTTGAAGTGAGAATGAGCACAGCACGTATGACTTGGAATAACAGAAACTGTTTGTCTCCTAGGGAGAAGAAACACGGGTGTGATGGGTCATAAAAGCCAGGCACAGGTTTCATGGAGTGAAATGAAAGAATATCTTTAAGAGGTCAGCTTTCATTGGTTTCCTCATTTTCAGAATAAGAATAAAATTAGTGGGAAGCAATAGTTTTGTCTCTCTATCTCCCACCACCCCCCAAACTGTCAAGGAGCACAGAAATTGAATGATATAAACACAGGATATTGAAAAAAAAACCCACAGTCTGAAAACTCAAGCTACTTAAAAATATGCTAATCTCCCTCTTCTGTAGCTCTATGAATCTTGAAAGTTAGACAGCTTGCTTGAGCATTCTGCCTAAAAGTATCAGATTAAGGAATGGCATATCATAAGAAACTCAACATGGATCAGAATTCTCAGTGGTTTCTTCATGATATTATAAATAAAACTTACTGCAAAACAATGTGTTTAGATAGGTAAAGATGATGAAGGTTAAAATTCTGGGGGATAAATTCCCTATTTATTCACTTCCTGATCATTCTTATTTTATCTTTGTTTATATTCATGGCTTAGTACCTGCACAATTCTTCCCACACATTTTTAAACACTAAGTTATGGAATGAAATAGATTTCAGGGGGCCTCAGTCTCAGACAGGTATCACAATGTCTTTCAAACAACATCTAAAGCCTCGGCACAAACTATTAGCTGATGTGAACAGTGGTTTTTATTTCTTGTTTTTATTTTTGAGAACTGGATTGTTCACTCTTTTTCAAGAGCCTCTAGTAAGTTTTCAAAAACAATCAACAATATTGTAACATATTATTTAAATTAGGTAATAAATACTGGATATTTTCTCATTGATATTTATGTTTAGAAAAGCAGAAAATTAGATGCAAAATATGGAACGTATCTCTAAATCTTGGTGAATTCTAGCAGTTGAAGATCTGTATTGGATAAATAATTAGAAACAAAAAGGTGTATCCCAAGAATACTATACCCAGGTACATTTTATTTTATTTTATTTTTAAATGTATTATTCAAAGACTTAAAAAGTCTACCACCCACACAACGTTGAAAATAAAATTACCTGAAAATGTCTGTGAGCTTATTAATGAGACATTCATTGATAACAATGCAATAAGGAGGAAGTTATTGTACCAAAAAATTGCAGGCCCTTTTTTATTCTACTTGGAGTCCAAACCCAGGAAACCAGTGGCCTTGTCCACATCCTTTCTGCTGCCTCCTTGACCTAAGCCCACCCACTCTTCTACCCGTGCTCAGCACTAGATAGTGGTTGTTGCCAGGTTTGAAGCTTTTAAAGTCACTGCTGCAGGTTCCATTCAGCAATTCCTAACAATGGCTAAATTACTGACATTGTTAGGACACCACGCTCAATGAAGCACTAAACAAAATGTATTTTATCCTACTGCAACCAAAACAGAAGAACAAAGATCAATGTAATGGCTTTTCGCTGCCAAGGGATTTAAGTAATTTTAAAGCATCTTTAAGATTCTTATCAAATTATTAGTGTTATCCTTTTATTTATTTCTTAAATTGGGAAATATATCTATCACCCCCTCTCTCTTTATATCATCATACAGGGAAGAACTATGTATGTTCTTGGGTTAACAGTGCTTTAAAATTAGCATTAAATCAGTATGGCTGAATTTATTCATTAATTCAACCATAGAACAAATGTTTATTAAGCATCTACCATGTACCGAACAATTGTTCTAGCAGCTAGGGATTCAGTATTGAATAAAATAGACCAAAAAAACCCCATCCCTGGGGGAATTTATATTCACACTGGACAGAAAATAAGCTACATAAACTGGGCAGATTGTGCTAACATTAAAAAATAAAGCAGAGCAGGGGACCATGACAAGGTGGAGAAGGTGTGACCTTTTTAGAGACAAAAAGAAGGCCTTTCTGAGAAGGCATCTTTAGGTCAAGACATGAAGGATGTGTTGGAGGAGTCATGCAGATACTTGCAGGAGAAGCTGTCAGACAATGGACCTATGAGTGCAAAACCCTGCCCAAGACTGGGATGGGCTCAGGGTTTGTGTTTGTTGTATGAAAAGGAAGGACAGGGTGGCTGTAGAGGAAATGCAGCCAGGGAGGTAATGAAGGGTGCAAATTATATCCAGTTTCAATCCTAAATCTACTGCAGGGTTGATTGAGAGGTACTAAATTAGCCTTAAGGCTGAAGAGTGATGGGATCTCATGGTCTTGTAGGAGAATTATCCTGGCCTCTCTGTTGAGAAGGACCTGCAGAGGGGTCAAGAGTACCAAGAAGAAGATCACTCAGAAGGTTACTGAATGATAAGCCAAGTGAGAGAAGATGGTGACTTCGACAAGGGTGATGGTATATGTGACGGCAAGAAGTGATTAGATTTTGGGTATATTTTGTAAGAAGAGGCTAAAAGGGTCTGGTGAGAATGGGATGTAGTGGGTGTTATCAAAGTTGACCCTGAAGATCTGGACTGAGCCACTGAGATGGAGAAGACTGTAAGAGCAACTAGATTAAGGCAGAATGTCTTCTGAAAATGCAAATATTCAATATGGATGAAGGTAGTCAGAAGGATTTCCATTTCCTATTTTATTATTTTAAAATTGTCTACAAGGTTCATAAAATTACTATAGTAATCAGATTATCATTTAAAATAATAGGTAAAATTTTGCATGTTATTAGGTACAGCTTTATAACATATGCATGACAAAAAACTTGAATAACTGTGCATTACTTTTACAAATGAAAGAAATATATGTTATTTAAAACTATTTATAAGTGAATAAAAGGCAGTTTGCTTCATTAAAATAAGTACAAGTTTCACCAGAGAAACTTGAAATTGAATCCTCCTTTTGTCACTTGCTTATTATGTAACCTTGGGCATATTTCTTTATGCTGTAAAATTCAGTGTTCTCCTCTTTAAGTAGGAATATATATATATATATAATTAGCTTCATTGCTTTATTGTGAAAATTAAATTAAAAAACTGCACCTAAAATACTTAGCACATTGCCTGACAAATAATCATAATCAAAATAACAATAACAATAATATGGGAAACAACACTGATGATAATAGAAGTAAAAGAACAGCTTAGATTCCTTGTACTTATTATAGGATGGGCATGATGTGATAAACGCTTTAATGTATCATCGTGCTTGATCCTTCCATCAAGCATTTAAGGTGGGCACTATTCTTAATCCATTTTACAGATGATGAAAATGAAATCTGTAAAAGGAAAATAATGTACAGGTAGGAGACAGCTATTTATCTGAAGATAAAAATACCTAAAGGCATAGGTTCAGGCCTTCGGGTACATGGGGTTTTATCCTACCCATCATGAACGGGAATGCTTAATGCCTTCCTTGAGCCAACAAATCCCTGGAATATTAAATTAATACTTCTCAGTGTTCTATTTGTAATAAACTTGAGGTGAAACTTGGGACAGCAAAAAAATTGACCCAGACAATTTGAGATGGCCTTAAAGATGAATCCATCCAATGCAAGGAGTACTAGAAATTAAATAAGGCTTGAAGTCTAAGTGTACACAGATAGTGGGGCAACATGCATTGTTATTAAACATTGCAAATTATACTTGGTCTATTTTCCTGAAATAGGTTTGTTGAAAATTAAAATATTTTGTGTTTATATAATTTTTACTCACTTTCTGTGATTGTTAAATTTTATGTGTCAACTTGGCTAGACTGTGGTACCCAGTTGCTTGGTCAAATATTAGCCTAGATATTGCTGTGAAGGTATTTTGTCAATGTGATGAACATCTACAATCAGTTGACTTTAAGTAAAGCAGATTACCCTCCATAATAATATGGGTGGGCTTCATGCAATCAGTTGAAGGCCCTAAAAGCAAAACGTGAGGTTTCCCTGAGAAGAAAAAACTTTGCCTCAAGGCTGTAAACCAGAACTCCTGCCTGAGTTCAGCCAGCCTGCCCTATAGAATTCAAACTTGCCAGCCCCACAATCACATGAGCCAATTCCTTAATATAAATCTCTTTATTTTACATACATGTATAGCCTTTTGATTCTGCTCCTCCAGAGAACACTGACAGATATACTTCTCCTTTCCATGTATATACCTTTACTACTATTTTTAAGTTTATCTTAAATATGAATATTTCTTAAATATGAAATAAGAAAAATACTATCTACATATAACAGAAATTTAAAAACCAACTATTTTTCTCACAATTCAATGTCACTATCAAATAATCTATCAATAAGGAAGTTTTGTTTTATTAAAAAAGAAGTAAGCAGTATTTGTTCTTTAACGAATGTCTTAGTGAACTGACCAAAGATAAATCTTTAGAGGTAATGATTTCTTCCCTATTCCACTAAGAATCTACAAATAATGACTTCTTTCTATTTTTTAGAGATTATAGCAATAAACTTTTTAGTTTTATATATTGGGTTTTAATATTTAAGCCTGCTTAGCATATACTTATGAACAAGAATATACTTGACAATATAATTAGAAACGTTGCTCCAGGCACTAAAGGGAAAATAGGCATGTCTATATAAAAAAGGGGAAAATTTGCAACAAATGTAAGGTGAACAAAAATGAGGATGTGAAGCTTTACTTTAGACCACCAAGGAAATAAAGTTCTAAGATCAAAATGCACAAGTGTTACGCTCATTAGAGAATAATATGGTTAGATATCATTCCTTTTCAAAAGCATGAGTTGTAGAATAATTGAGCATAGTTTGCCATGCAGAATTAAATTCTATAAGAAAACAGGAAAGAGATCTAAAAGAGTCTGTAGCATAATTAAGAAAATCACAAAATCCACCATAAACAGAAGTAATGTTTTTGTAGGACTAAGACTGAGTATTTCAAAAACAAGAGAGGGCCTCCCTGGTGGTGCAGTGGTTGAGAGTCTGCCTGCCGATTCAGGGGACACAGGTTCGTGCCCCGGTCCAGGAAGATCCCACATGCCGCGGAGCGGCTGGGCCCGTGAGCCATGGTCCCTGAGCCTGCACTTCCAGAGCCTGTGCTCTGCAACAGGAGAGGCCACAACAGTGAGAGGCCCGGGTACTGCAACAACAACAACAACAACAACAAAAACCAAGAGGAAAATATCTAATCACTGCATCCTGTGTTTAGCTGCACAGATGTATAACATATTTGTTTTAAACTATATATATAGTTTGTTTATAAAACTATGAATATATATATATGTAACATAGCCTTAAATTTTTATTACTGCTAGTCAATGTTCTATTATATGTATAGATTATTAGTTCTTAGGTGTAGTTCCTCAGTGGCCAAACTGATCATTTAAAAGATTAAACATACTAAAAGATTTAAAAGGAGCTAGTAAAAATGATGAAGTTCTGCTGTGCTGAATCAACACTGTCTCCACCTCTGATGGGCATCACAGAGGTCACAAGAGCCTACTATAAACTAGTGTATCTAGGCAGTAACCTGTATCATCACTACCAATTGGGATCTGATATTAATAGGCCAGAAATGCACTTTTACATTTAAGTAAATTATGAAATTTTAACTTTATAAACATGTGAAGAACAGTATGGCTTTTGCACTTTAGTGTTTTAACATAGCTGATTGCTAAAAAGATTTTCCTTTTACATTCATTTGAAAATTCCATTTTTTCTAATCATATTTTTTGTTATTATATGAGCTAACAGTATTAATAACTACTTTTATACAAATTCAAACTCAGTTTCTTTCTTTGATATTAAAAAATGACAAATGACAATTAGAGCAATTAAAAATCTCCCTTTAAGCAAGAGAAGAAAAAAAAAAAGAAAAAAAATCAAGATTTGCTTCTGAGGTGGTATAAACAAAAAATAGTATGTTGTGGTTTTATTAATTTTAGCCACTGATCTATTGTACAGCTACAGTATCTCAACTGTGTCATTTTCGGACTGATTGATCCCATTCAGTAACATTTTCCATTTCTAGTCCTCTTTTAATTCTTATAATGATTTCATTAATTTGATGAATAAATGGCATTTATAGAGAGGTAAAATAATAGCTAATAAGACAAAAAAATAAAGAGGAATGAAGAAATTTATATGACAATAAGCCTAATTTGATAGACCTTAGAGTTAATAAATTAAATTTTATATGGATTAGTTCATTTGTAGCAGTCAATTTTCTAATGTAAATGTCTTAATTTCTTAAAGAACACAGACAAAGGCATTGGTGTAATCAGTTTATCAAATCTCTCCTTATTATGAAATTTAAATAGAAGATAAATAGAAATTGGATTTGTGCAACATGGGAGAAGCAGCCACTGACTTAACTCTATTAAAGAGTGTTATTAAAGTTATAAACGGATCTGTGCCTTACACCTACAGAGACACACACACACACACACACACACACACACACACACACACATGCACTCTCTTAATATTTGCAAATCTTTGTTTTTGAAGGCCTATTTTTTAGACCAGTGTCTGATGAATATAGTAGCACAGTTCTGAGACTATAAAAGGGAATAACTGATGTTGCAATATCTGAAGGAAATTTCAAAAGAGAGTTACCAAAATTATTTGAGCAACAGCAACATAATTGGGTTACATCTATCACCTCTAAACATGACTCATTTGGAGGTACGGTATCTGTTATGGTTTCTTTAACAGAATGAATCTCATTAGTTTATAATTAGATCTTAGGATATAACCTAGTTTGAAGGAATTTCTTGTACAGTTCATAGATGTGTTTTTGTACTCAATGATAAGATGTTTAAATACCTGAACATAAGATTCAACTAAGATAAATAAGAAGAAGCTTCTGGTAGTTACAGAAACAGGTGTTGGGTGAAACTGCTCTAGTAACCCAGATACTACAAACATGTTGCTCTGGGCTAATGCATCCCATCAGAACATTTGAAGATGAAAATAATTAACAAATGGATGCTCC
The DNA here is from genome assembly GCF_951394435.1 of Stenella coeruleoalba. Taxonomy (NCBI): domain Eukaryota; kingdom Metazoa; phylum Chordata; class Mammalia; order Artiodactyla; family Delphinidae; genus Stenella; species Stenella coeruleoalba. Next base: position 66,784,779 of record NC_137148.1, read on the forward strand.
ATATTCAATAAGGGGATACATCTCCTTATGAGTAGAACACAGATGTGACATATTATGCATCCCCTCTATAAATCAACACCAAAAAAGCAGTTACTAAGCACTTGCTTTTTGCATGGCAATTTAGAGGTTCAAATAAGGGAAATTAGGTATATTTGAAAAAATGACTAAGGACAGAGTGAAGCATAAAAATATTGTAAACAGAAACATATGGTAACAGAGTAGAGGAATCACTTGTCTGTTTTAATGATGGCAGTTATAAAAATTCTAAATATAAGTCAAATCAAATATACTCTATCGTAAAGAGAAAAGCACAATCACTTTGCAGCATTATAACACAAGTAAAACACTATCTAATATCTCATTAATTTTCTCAGAGTTATATTGTCTCTTTCTAATTTTTTTTATACTATATGCTAGTCCAGACAGAAACCTATTATTTTCTCTAAAAAATATTCTGGACAATGAGAATTTTTCATGATTATTGAATTATAATTAATCCAATTCTGTGTACCTCTGGGGTAAAAATAACTTAGATTTGCTATATATTATCCATACATTGCAAATATTTAATAAATAGTATCATTCAGTAGTATCCACTAGGCACCTGCACATTTAGATAAACCATGTATATATTTGTTTTTTAAAATATTAATTTTAACTTATAGTATTCATAACTTATAATGTTCATATATTAACAACTGGTGATCATGAGCCTGTGACTATCTGGCAGCAAGAAACACCCCCATTTACTTTATTCCTTCTGCTGTTGAACTTTGAAGAGTAGCAGATCTATTAGAAATATCTGAATTATTTAAGTTAAAGAAACTGAAGTATTATTAGAAGAAGTTACAGTCCAATTATGCCATGAAGCTGAAGGAAGAATGTGAAACTGATAAAGATATCATGTGGGGACATATGAAAGTTTAATTCAGGTACAATTTCTGTGGCAAACAGATGATTGCATTTCACTGATAATTTAAACAGAATGGAGAAATAACAGAAAGAAAGATAAATTAAAGAAGGATCAAAAAGATAAATTAAAGGAGTCTGAGTTTGGGAAAGATCATTCTAGCTAAACTGTTGATGGAAGGAGATGAAAGTAAAAACAGAGACTATCAACAATATATTAAATATATTTTGGGTAACAGTTTAAAATAAAAGATATATTTTGATAAATATTACTGAAAAAGACACATAAACAGAATAATAAATATTTAATTGAGAAAAATATTTGCTGAAAAAATTGGGGGCAAGAAGTACCAAAAAAATGCTAAAACAAAATCCCAATCCACTTTCCACGATTATTCATATTCCTTATGAAATCAAGCCTTTATAAATCTCATAATACCTTGTCAAAAGTTTTAATACAACTACACAATAATACTTTTTATTATACACTTTGATAAAATTAATGGAAGAACATTTGGCTCCCATTGGCAGTTTTATATAAAAGGAATGTCTGCTTTACTAAATGCAAATTTTCTTAATGTTAATGTAATCTGTATGTGAAACTATTTAGTTAAAATATTACTTAATACATTTGCTCTATTCTAATCATCTATGCTAAAATCACAACAAAAACATCTGGTCATATATGAAAACAAAACTATTTTAGAAACATAATTTAAACTCTATGATGTTCAGATCACTCTAGAGTCAAATAAATATTTTGGGAAAAATGTTCAGTTGCATTTACAAAAGAGTTTCTTAATAAGCAGAGAAATTATTAAAATAATTTTAAAATAAGAAAATTATACCAAGAAATAGTTATATGTATTACTTATATTAAATTAAAATTAATCTTCATCATGCAAAAATAATAATTCTTTTGCAAAGTCACCAAAACTGCTTGGCAGGCAACATAGCTAGGAATGAGGTGTAAGAATATTAGAGGAATGAAACTGCTCTAGAAAAGCATAGGCTCACAAGGCCTGGTACTCACACCAAGAGAAAATTCAACTAAGGCTGAGAAAGACAGAGTCTTTGAGCAACGCTGTCAACACTAAAGCCTCAAGTCAGGGCAAAAAAAAGTCAGAAACTAGGCAGAGGAAACTCATAACAACACATAAGTCTGCTACTGAGTCATGTGATTAGGTTGTTCCTAAAAATAGGCTACATAATACTGACTAGAGTAGGAGAAAATTATAGGGAGTTCTTATCATCCAAATCAGGTTATAAACTATCTAACAATATTATGAAAATGAAACATTAACTGAGAGTTTATGTTCTGTGATTCCATTTCAAGGCAGTGATAATGAGTATAATGCAATATGTCATCCTTGGAGTTTACCAAAGATATTTGTTAAGATGTCTATTTCATTTTCTTCCATTGAATTTTTGATGTTTTGAACCACTTTTACAGGTAAAAATCCCTGCCCAGTTCTAGAAGAACGTAGAAATCAAGAAGTCTCCTACCAATTGAAATAAGTTAGGTCTATGAATTGAAAAGACCCTATTCTGTACCTGAGTTCCAATAACTGGGCTACATTCCCCATTTTCTATACAATCAAGCCCCATTTTTGTCCATTAGCTTCAGTAACCTGAGATGGAGGGCTTTATCCCTTTTTGTTGATGTTGCTAGTCTGCTAGCCTGGGCCTTTTATTATTTGCTAACCAGATTGGCTGTGGTGCCTGCTTTCTCCTTATAAATGTGCCTGGTCTTTGATCCATCCCACTGTCCTAGAACCAAGTTGAAAATACCATGCCTTCTCTACCATTTGCATTCCTCACAGTATTTAGTTCAGACCTGAGCCTGTTCTTGATCAATGCTGATTAGATGGATGAGAAGCACAGTCATGATGCCAAGTTTCAGTATCATTAAGTTATAACTGCAAAAATTATTTTCTTAACGAAAGTGAATATTTGAGGCAAAAACATTTTTATCCTTAAACTTAAATGAATATCATATTCAATGTCAGTTGTATTTGATAATGCAGTATTCTACCATAGTAAGTCATATTTCTGAAAGTATGTTTTATCATTTTCCTCTTTTTTTTTTTTTTTTTTTTTTTTGCGGTACGCGGGCCTCTCACTGTTGTGGCCTCTCCCGTTGCGGAGCAGAGACTCTGGACGCACAGGCTCAGCGGCCATGGCTCACAGGCCCAGCTGCTCCACGGCATGTGGGATCTGCCCGGACTGGGGCGCGAACCCGTGTCCTCTGCATCGGCAGGCGGACTCCCAACCACTGCGCCACCAGGGAAGCCTATCATTTTCCTCTTTTTAATTTCAGTCTCCTCATTTTATTATTTTTCTGCATTTTATCATTTTAGTTTTTTTCTCCCCATTTATTACTTATTGGCATTTTTCTCAATGTTTTAATTTTCCAAATTTCCTTATTCTGTAATAGTGATGTGATTTTTTGTGTTATGATTTCCTCTGTGACAGTTCATTTTCAATTATTTTCTCTTTTTATTTAAAACTCATAACAAATTTCATTTAGTCTGGGACTGCATAATGGGTTCAAGAAATAAAGTAAATAAATAAAACTGTGCCAGTTTTGTGGTTGAAACCTGAACAAATACATTTCAAATGGTCTATATTATTAAGGGCATTAAAATAAATAGGAATAATCTTTACAGCATAGGAACTTTACCTGCTGAAGTTGGCTCTTCATCTGATGCTATGATAGAGGAAAAGAGATGAGGTGGGAACAAAGAGAGGGAGTGAGTGAGATGAGAGGGAAGGAGTGAGGTGAGAGGGAGAGAGAGATGGGGTAGAGAGAGAGAAAGAGAAATTGAGATTGAACATAAATATATTTCACATTTCTAAATAATGACTAAAAGTCTCTGACTTGAAATTTTGTATATACATTAGATATTTTTCATTAGATAATTAGATAATGACAGATAAATGGATAGTACTTACATTAAATTAACATTTAAAAACTCTCATACTTTAAAATAAGCAAGCATTAGAAAAGACCATTTGGTTGTCTGAATTTGAATTTTCTGTCCTTTTGCAAACAAGGTTGAACTTTTTTAGCTTGAGTGGAAATTATTATAATTATTATAAATAATATTGTTTAAAATATAAATTGTATATAACATAAATACCCCAACCATCCACTTTGTGGGAATTTTCTATTAGCAAAGAGGAATTAAAAGGTATTGTTGACAGTCAAAAATTCTGTTCCATGAGTTAGAAATTATAAAAAGGTAGGAATTATTAAACCTTAGAGTGACTCAGAATCACTATGAGTGTTGGTTAAACACAAAGATTCTCTCTCTCTCTCTCTCCCCGTCACATACACACACAAACACACTCAATTCATGTGTACCACAAACTTCAAGATTCAGTAGTGGTGATTCTGTGTTGAAGCCACAGGAACCTGCATTTTAAAGGTTGACCCCAAGTACACATGGATAAGCATGGATATTACAAAAGGAGAGGTCACATTACAAGAACATAACTTTATGCTAAAGCAGTGGTTCATAACCTCGCATCTATACAAGAATTGCCAAACTCTGGGCCCACCTCAAACCAACTAAGTCAGAGTCTCTCTCAATGGTACTAACTTGTAGCCAGGATTGAGACACGACTAAGTAATCAATATAATGTAACATGAACTATAACTCAAAGTGTGAATCATTTTGATTCCTTCTTTAAAAGGGGACATTTTTGAGAGCAGCACAACTCCAAGGGTAATAAGCTGCTGCGTGTATGTGGAGGATGGAGCATGGTGTTGCGAAAGTGAAATAGCGTCACAATTTTGCCTAGAATGCATGTCTTCATCTTTATACTAACAGACATGCTCTGTGAGAAGATATTTCTGCTCTGTGCACAATTGCAGCTTTATCAGAATATTACTGTTGAATTATATTACTCTAGCCAGTACTACTTCATTTGATTCATGAAGTTTTAGAATAAAAATTTACTCAGCTGAATTGCTTATAAAGGAGTTTTGTTTCCAGGTGATTTTGTTCCTCAAGGTATCACTGTGTAACTAGGGAGCAGTCTCCACTATTTTCCATTAGGGTTACATCTGCATAGAGTACACATTAGACAAGCTTACTTTGTGTCCCGACAGTATTTTCCTCTCACACTGTTTGGCTTGTCTCCTTGGCACCAAAAAAAAAAAAAAAAAAAAAAAAAAAGAAAAAAATAGAGCAAACACACTTGGCATGCATGGTGTGGAGAACATAAATATTTAAAAGCTGTTTGCTGCTTTATCATGTCCAAAGTACTTCACAACATGTTCAAAGAAGAAAACTGTTGGTAGCTTCCAGGAACTCCCTTTTAGGAAAATACCACAGGGGCTTGTAGAAGTGCTGACTTAGATGGGTCATTGCTGGTAAAAGTCTGGAGATTCAAAAGGAACAAGAATAAAAAAGCTTACACGTATAGCTGGTCACTTTGTGTATGTGAACTGAATTTATAAAGCAACTGATGAGATGAAATATACTCTTATTTGATAGATGAAGATACAGAGATTCAGAGTGACTGAACAATTTGCCTAAGGTCAGTTTGAATTCAAGCTCACGTGACTTTAAAACCAAACTCTTTCCACTGTGCCTTACTGTCTCACAAAGTGCTAATTCAGTACCCACTAAAAGAGAAAAGAAAATGGGAGAAAGGGTCATGGAATAAGGACTGGCTAGATTTCAGATAATGTTTCTTGGACTTAGCCTAAGAGAAAAAACAAAAACAAAAACTGGATGTAAGGGTCACAGGAGAAATCCCTTTAAGAAATGAAGTGGTCCCTTGGAAACATCTTCAAGTCCCTTACAATCCAGGAATAGACATAGGCAGGAGAGGGACTGACTAGGAGGTTAAACAAAACATACCAAGCCTGTGATGCCTAAGAAAGAAATATCACAAGGGCTAAGATTTTATTCCTCCATTATATATGGATAAGCAAGAAATTTTAGGAAAGGACTAGCAAGCACAGAAGTAAAGACAATTCTAAACTTATAGGAGTCATAGCAATTAGTCTTAAAGCCAAAGCTCCTGAGGTGTACTACCCTCCACTTGAGCCTATAATACCTGAAAGCACATTTGTAACAAATTAACAATATTAGAGGGACTTCCCTGGTGGTCCAGTGGTAAAGAATCTGCCTTCCAATGCAGGGGATGCAGTTTCAATCCCCGGTCAGAGAACTAAGATCCCACATGCCAGGGGGGGCAACTAAGCCCGTGCGCCACTACTGAGCCTACATGCCTCAACTAGAGAGCACGCATGCTGCAAACTACAGAGCCCACGTGCTCTGGAGCCTGTGTACCACAACTAGAGAGAGAAAAACCTGCACGCCACAACTAAGAGCCCTTGCACCGCAACAGAAAGATCTTGCATGCTGCAATAAAGACCTGATGCAGCCAAAAATAAATAAATATTTAAAACAAACAAAAAAACAATATTAGAATCAGCAGGTACACAAGTCTGCACAGAACTGTATTTCTTTGAAACATCTCTATAGTGGTGGTTCCTCATAACTTGCAGATGTAACTATATTCATACTACTAAACATATTCATACTATTAACCAATATACATACTATTAAAATACACACACATATTCACAAAGGCACGTTCAGGGTTAGGATTGGTATTAATTCACCATTTCAGTTATCGCTGGCAAAGATGGCTTTGTAAGCTAACTGCATTACCAAACAAAGCATCATGAACTATGAACAGGTGGCAGCAAGAGCCCCAGAAGTACAAATAAACTTCAAAGTGGACATTAGTGGTCTATTTTGTGACATTTAAATGAAATTAAGGATCATAGAAGTAATTTCATGATACCTAAATGATTCCTTACTCTTCCTATTTGCTTCTTGGAATTCATGAATCAGCAAATAAACAAACACACACACACACACACACACACACACACACACACACACACAGGTCTGTGTCACGTGCAAGTTCCTCTAATCCTGGAAATTAAAAAGACATGCACCAAAAGAAATAAAAGCAAACTAACAACTCTGTATTGTTCTGCCTGGTGACAATGTAGACGAATGTACTGAAATTACGGTGATGGTAGGAAAAGAGAGAGTGAAAGTATATATCTAATATACAGAATTTAACTCAGTGTGGTCCTCTTATTGCCCATAACAGAATCACCTGGGATTTTGTTAAAATGCCACAGATCTAATGAATTTGAATTCTGGGTGTTAGCCCAGGTTTTTGCATTTTTAAAAAACTCAGCAGGTAACTGTTATGAACACTAAGTATTGAGAATTATGGCTCTATCCATAAAAAGTTTATTGCAGAGCCATGGGTCCAATTGTTGGAACTGCAGCAGTAAATTAGCAGGCTGGTAGAAAACCCTTTGCAATGTACTCTGTGGTTGTTTCACTGACTTTCAATGCTCTTTCTCTTTAACATCTTCAGGTTTGGGTATCTACATTGATGCCTTGGGGGAAGATGACTCTTGCTTTGGATTTAGAGAGAGAGTCTGTATCTCAGAACTAAGTAAATCTTTTCCCTTTTCCTGGCCACAGTTATTGGTCTAGGTAGGCATATGATCCAACTGGAGACAATAATGTGTAAGGACAGGTTTGTAGGTGTTTGGGTGAGGAGAGCTCTTGGAAAGACACTTTCTTCTGCAGAAGTATCTGCAAATAACCATCTCTCTCACTTCTTTAGGTAAGGACCAGGAAGTCTGCGGCCCTAGAAGCAAATTGGTAGACATCTTGCAACCATGATGGGAGCGAGCTTTAGAAAGAAGCCAATTCTCAAAGACTGAGTAGATAAACAAAACGAAATTAGATTACTGATGATATTATTGAGCCACTGAATCATATCGTGACCTTACTCTAGACTTCTAGCTCTGAGGAAAAATACTTGCAGTTTATTATTTATCTAGTTTTAGTTGAGCTTTCTCTTATTTGCAACTAATGGCATTCAACTGCTATGGTAACCAGTTTTGTTGTTCCCATTTAAAATATATTAGAACGCCTGAGAAATTAATCATCTCTGAGGCAGGCAAGACGGGAAATACATAGTCTAGGGCTGTGCTTCGAGGGCAGCTGCACTTTCAGCAAATTTTTATTTTAATTTTTCCACAGAGTTGACCACCACATTTTGATACAATAAACCTATTCCTCTGATTCTGAAGTTGGTCACAATTTTTTCAGGACAGTCTGGCAGTGTACATGTTCATGAACTGGGTTGGTGCTTAACCGAAGGAGAAGAAGGCATCCTACAGATTTTCCTTCCCTTCCCTCTTTCCTCCCTCCCTCACCTTTCTCCTTTGCTCACAGGATCAACTGTCAAGTACAATAACTACACAAACCCACTGAGTTTTGTATTACCCTGATATACCTGTGCTAGCAAAACACACACATACTTCTTCATTGAACAGGCTCTAGTCTCTTCATGTGGTCTCAACAATTTTGTTATCTCCTGGGTTTTTTTTCTTTTCTTTTTGTCTTATCCTTGGGTGTTTTAAGGAAACTTTCACACCTTGGAAATTCTATCCATTTAAAGCAATTCTATACCCAGCCCAGCATCGCTCACCATCAAATAGGAAAAGCTCATTATGAAATACATAAAATACATTTCTTAGCACGTGATAATCTATTTTACATAGAGATGTTAGTTCATATTGACTTATGCATCATTTTGTTTGCTATACTATAAATCTAGTTAATTATGCACAAATATGCTTTGCAAATATACAATTATCTATGTAATTTATTATTTCCATGAGCAAAGCAACAAGAAGTATGTATTCTTGTACTCTCACAACATTTTAGAATGTTTTTATTCAACTGCAGTGATGCAAAAATAACGATGATATGTATGCATGATTATTCATGCCTGCCTAGAGGTTAAATGCTATAAATGTGTGTGTGTGTGTGTGTGTGTGTGTGTGTGTGTGTACGTGTGTGTTAGTACTAAAACAAAGAAGAGAAAATTAACATTTAAAATTTGTGAATTCAGTCATTTAAGTAAGTTGTGGAGCTGTCTCTGGAAGTAAACAGAGAAGTATTTAGAAAGAGGTTTTATTAGTTTACATGATCTTTGTTTTATTGTTTGTTGATCTGTTTGTTCTTGGCCAATGGCCCAATGAGGACAAGCCTCAGGACTTAAAAGTTGCTATTACCAACTCCTTTTTTGTGAAAGTATGAAGAGAAGTGTTCGTCTCTCCTGGCCAAAGACTTCAGACAGCATACTATGTGGTCCGTTCTCCACTCTCAGAACTGCAGAATAATTGGGTCACCGTGAGGAGCAGCAATCAATGGATTTGCAGAGAAAATGTTCAGAGAATTACAAAGCCTTCTCTGTTCTATCATTCTTCCACATGCAGTTTGATTCTTGTGCTAGATTTGGAGGACAGCATTTATTTGAATACAGTTAATACTGTGTAGTACATAAAATATAATTATGTATACATGTAGTTAGCCTGTAAGTATGTATTTGTATGTTTACTAGTCTCTTCCGTTAGACTAGGAGTTTCATGAGGGCAGGAGTGTGCCTCTTTTGCTCACCCTTATAACTACAGTTTTTATAATAATACCTATAACACTGCAGGGCTCAATAAATATTGGTCAAAAGAAAGAAAGAAAATATGTATAAATATCTAATACAGTCCTCTGTGTTACTCAACAAAATTTAGTTGCTTCATTATGCTACATTACTAGACTTGCCAAAGAGAAAGCCTTAAATGTCATCTATATTTTAGTTATATAAATTTATATATAATCATATATAATAACTTATATAACTATATAATCATATTTTCTTTCTTGGGGCAGGAGAGAAAAGGAATAATATTTGAAAAGACAATGATTGCTCTAATGACCATTAGAGCATGAAAACATAAATCTCATGAAAAAATAAATCTGTGATTTTAAAGTAACTCAAAAAGCATCAAACTATAGTTTATTAATTAAATACATTCATTAAAATAGAACCACAAAAATGCACTTTCTAAAGTTTAGTAGTAATATAGCTCACATGAGTTTTACAAGCTACTTATACAGTTAATCATGTTAACAGCAATTAATGCATTTGTGATTTTCTCATTTTGAAAGAGGTACAAATGGGGAAAATAATAAAGAATAAATGAAAGCTTTGGTTTCATTTTTTTCTACTAAGTAAAAAACATATGTAATTTACAAAGTATTCCCAGAGTATTGGGTAGCTGGGAAGTAATATGCCTTAAGTAATAGGCCTATATTCATGCCCCAGCTAGTATTAAAGAGACTTTGGGGACGTAATTAGGACACATTTTGCTACTTAAAGGAAGCACTAAAGATCTTTAGGCTAGGTGATTTAACATTACAAAAGCCTATAATTCAACATTTCATGTATTTATACAACTGTCCTCAAAAATCCTTTGTTTATTCAATGTGCCCTCCCTCCCTATCCAAATTCACCTCATCATTGTAGACTGAATGCAAGTCTCACCACCCTCATTTCTTTAGTATTTATTTTAGTTTCCTGATTTAGTTGCCTCCAAACATCCCCCACTAGCTTTTTAACTATAACCTAAAGCCAGTTCTAAACAAAATGGCAATAATATTTTCCAGCCTTGTTCCCAAGCTGGACATTATCCGTGCTCCTTCTTTCAAAGGCAGTGGTTATGTTTCAGTTTTGTATAGTGCACATAATTAGTACTGAGCAAATATTTTTGGAAAGCTATCCAGTTTTAGACATGAGAAAATGAAGTCCAGTAAGTGAATTTAAGGGCTGTTTTACATTACTGGGAGCCATCTAAAAAGAGAATTGGGAATTAAACCTAAGGTAGCCAAAGAAAATTCATAGCCAAATAGAAGAAACTTGTGAAGGATAAAGCAGGTCAGAAGTTAATATAAATGGCTGCTCACATTTATCAATTTCCAATAAAATTAATTCATAATTTTTTGAAAACTTAATACAGGAGAGGAGGGAATAGTTCTGGAAGAAGAATGCTGTTTAATGTGACAGAAAAGCCATGCAGCTGAGGTTACTTGCTTATCATATGTGAATTTCAGATGGTTAAACACCTATATTGTTCTGTTTCACAGCAACTGACAGAAGGAAGCTAATACCACCAGGCTCATATTCTATGGATTTCTGCTTTATTTACGTGTGGGCAACTGCTCACTTCACCCTCAATTCATTCCCATAAGTCTGGACAAATGAGCTAATCTAAAAAGTAAATCTGTTAAAACCAAAAGAACCAAAAACGAAAAAATAATGGATAAGTCAGCAATACTGGCGCAAATCCCAGAGATAGCATCCATTTAAGGAAACCACGGAATCACTGCACATAAAATGCTAATGTCAGAAGAGATTTTGTGATTAAGAGGTTGGCAAAAAACCCATTGTTATAATGGGTTAAGATTTGCATTAGAAAATAGAAATATATTTATTATATTTATTAAATCAACTAAATTATCAACTAAAAACTCAAAACAAACTGAATTTTGAAGTAAAAATACTTAAACATCTGAATACATATATAAAAATATATGTAATTATAATCAAATATTTATACTATAAATAAAACTAGGATTATATAATATATGATGTTCTTTAACTTGCTTTAATATATTGCACATATTTTCTATCTCAATATTATCAGTGAATATGGACAATAATATTTTATTTTATGGATAAACCATGATTTATTTAACTAAGTCTCTACTGAATGATATTTGGATGGATTCAGGGTTTTTCTCTTAGAACTACTATTTCAATGAATAATCAGACTCCATTTGAACAGCGGTAGAAACACGAAACAAAAATAAATGACCAAATAATTTCATTAAATAAATAAGAGCTCATGATCTTAAACACAATATAAAATATTCATTTTTTATAAATAAGGCTTTTAAAGGATCCTCTTTTATGCTGTCAGCCTATCTTTAGTAACATGCTTCTTAAATATATTGGACAATATTATATTTGTGACTTCTTCCTATGAAAGTTACCTCCCTTGAAATAGAGTTACTATTAATGGAGATCAAGTAAAAGTTCCAGTGACCGATGCCCAAGCATAAGACACAAGAGACAAAGAAATGGCTGAGCTGTGGGCTTGAGGAGATGCAGTCTTAGACCAACAGATTTCCCTGCCCATCACTCTCACCCCACTAGGGGGTATGTAGGGCTGTATACTGAATATAATATTCTTATATTAAATAATATAAAACTTCAACGTTTAAGAAAATTAATGGTGACTACTTGAAGACAGAAAATTACCTTATTATAAAATATTGGCATATAACGTGTGTGTGTGTGTGTATGCGCACAAGCAAGTATTTAATGGTACAGTTATTTCAAACATGACATTTATACCATTTATGATATCTGAGAAGCCTTTTAGTAAAATATCATTCCTTTTTCACTGCTTATATTCCAAAGAGGAATTCAGAAATTTTATGATGGCTTTGAAATGATGGGTTCCCAAAATACAGATCCACACATCTGGCTTAATTAAAATATCTTTTGAAACTCAAAAGATGAAGGGAAAAAACAGTGGAAGGTGTACCTTGAATAGAGCTGAGATATCTCTGGTGGACCTATCTGCTTCTCTTTGGTCAAGGGGAATTATTTTTTTCATGTAGCTTGAACTCATCCCAAGGACACTAACTATAAGCGATAAAGCACAGTCTCTGCTTGCCTATACAGAGCTCAATTAATCTAATGTGCCACTGACTTATTCAGCAGTGAGTTAATGACTGCTATAGAGGATTTTTTTCCTACCTGTTCAAATAGAAGCTAAAATTAAATGCTTTCTTTTCAGAATCATTAGGACCTTCTTTAAAAGAAAATAGTCAGTGTATCTACATTCAGGTGTTAATCAAATGACATTGACAATGTAATTTCCCTATCTTCAGAACCTGTCTCCCTAGGATAAATTTTTCCTTAATTGGAACATCTTTAAGGAACTCAACTGATAAAAAAAAAAGTGGACAGGTCTAACTTTAAGGCAATGAAATTGAATAAAAGTACAAGGCTATTCAGAGGGGGCCCAAGCCCCATTCTTCTTATCTTGAGGCTATTTTCAAGTTGTGAATGCACACTATTAACTTCTACTTTTCCAAACTGTCAAGAAACAGTCTAGGAAACAGCCTGTTCAGAAAACAGGGTGTAAGCGACTTTGCATAAATAAAAGTTTAAAATCAAACTGAAATTAAAGGTCACTTAGTCCAACCTGCCAATCAAAAATCTAAACATTGCTTCAAAACTTCTAGTGGCAGGGAACTCATAATCTCACAAAGAAACACATCATATCACTCTCCTAAAGACAGCGTCTGGAAAACAATGGAATAATGTGGCTTTCTTTGACATAACAGCCATGCAAATATTTGAAGACAACTAACATATTCCCTATAATTCTCTTCTTAACTGAGACAAACATCTCCACTTAATTTCATAATCACGACGTACAACCTGGTCATCATTTTTGTTAACCTCCTCTTGATAAATTCAAATTTGTCAGGGTCTTTTAAAACATAGCAATACGAATGAAATCTTACAGCAACAAGAATTAGATGTCCAGAGGAGATCTAACTAGCACAGAATACAATGGCGTTATTACCTGCCTTCTTCATGCTGCTGAAAGAATTAATTTCCTTTCTCCCCTTCCTCCAGCCTCATCTTATAGACCAATTCCTAGAACACTGGGTGCTACTAATCTTATCTCCTTTCTATCTGAGGGCAAGATTGGACAGGAAACAAAGAGGGGAAGGGAGACATGAGGTGAAGGTCAAGAGAGAACAGACTGGCTTGCAAGCCAGTATCTAAAAGTACCTTAGCAATAGGAAAAATTGCAAAAGTTTGAAACCAAGCAAAGCCCTAAAGGTATTTTTCCAATCTTTCATTTTCTCTCTAGCAAAGAATCTAGTTTGCATATATTTCATATGTAGTTGATTACGTTCACAGACAGGAAAACCAAACATTTGTCTTCATTGAAACAGTTTCCTTAGTATCCAGGACTAGGTGTCCATCCAGATGGATATAAATATTTTGTGGTTTCTCATGGGATTTTCCACATGTCAATTGACATTTCTGTTCATAGGAGGGTCTCCTGAAAACTATTTTTGAAACTTTGCAGTTGCTTCTTTCAGCAATTAATTTTTGGTTATAAATTCTAGGTTAGAAATTAACACTAATTTCAGTCAATAAGCCACACTGAGCCTTTTCCAAATCAACTACCTATTAGACCAAGTCTTATTGAAAACAATCACAATAATTAATGAGTTGAAAAACAGGTTTATCTTGGAGGCAGAAAAAAACATAATGGGGAAAAAAAAACCCAACAGTACAATTTAATCCTCAAAAGAAAAGCCTGAGGTACTACTTAAAAATTATCACAAATTTTGTTAATAAGAGTTCTGTGTTGTTTTGTTTTTATAATGTTGGTATGCTTCAATTATACATTATAAAAAGAGATTACAGAATCATGTTCCTGGGATGATACTGTTAATAACATTGAAAACTATATTATGGAAATAGTTCAAGAGGATGACTAAAGGCCATATACAGTGTAGACCCAAACCACCTTCCTGTCTGGCTCCTCAGCATCTCTGCAAACACCAAATAATCTAGGTAACCACTAATGCTAATTCTTCCAGAAGGTTCCCATGTTTCTCATCTTTGTGCCTTTTATCATCCTGTATTTTGCTTAAAATGTTCCCACCAAATAATTTTACTAGTGAAGTACACTTCCAACCCAGCCCATCTCAAAAGCTATCTCACCCATCGAATCTGATTCCTAGGAATGGAAGTAACCTTTCCTCCTCTTGATACCTGCAGCACTTTGTTCTCCTCTCAGGATGATTATTTTCTGCATTGTGTAATGACAATTGATGTGTGTGTTTTAGAGTCTTTCCCAAATTTATCTCAAGGTCAAGCTCTTTATCTTGGGGGCATAGATAAAGGGGAGGTTAGGCCCTGGGGGTCTGGAACAGCTCCAGAGATGCTCAATAACATTCATTAAATGGAAGATTCTACTGTTCTTTTCTGCTCTGTGATTCCATCTTTATGCAAAGCCACAAAGAGCTTATTGTTGATGTATCACATCTGAGAATCTAATATTAATATGTTGTCATAAATTCCAACTTTGTATTTATTATGCCTTTACAGGATTCCCATTTTGCAAACTTATAAAGAAAAATCAATTCATAAGTTATTTGCTGTAAGCATAAGAAAAGCTCTGTTCCTGAAAGGCCAATTCCTAATTATGCAAACATTACTTACATTACTCATAATTTTCAAATAATAAAACATAGAGTTCTCTTTTTTCCCATAACAAATGAGGTGATTTGTCAAATTATACACTGAAGAAAAGAAAATTTTGAAAAATTAAAAGCTGACAGCTAAACTGCCCCAGTTTGCATATTCAAGCACAAGCAGAAAAAATCCTGACATAAAAATAATAGGTCAGGATTTATTGGACATTTCAATAACGTTATTAATGACTGAAATGATGGAAGAATATTCAGGGACTTAGAAACTTGATTTCTGCATGTAACTTTTGAATTGTCTATAAGGTCTATCTATTTTTATTTACTTATTTTATAACTGCTACATAGCTCTTTTATAAGTCAGGAACTATTCTAAGAACCTTACATATACCAATTCACTTAACTTGAACAAAACGTCTTTGAAGTTGGTACTATTATTACCTGGATTTTACAGGTAAGGAACGAAGGCATCAAGAGGTTAAGCAACTTGGCCAAAGTAACAGAGATAGTAAATAGAACAGTCAGAATTTGAATTCAGTATGGCTGAGTTCTTGATCACAACATCATGATGCAATTCTTTAGAGAATGTGTTCCTACAGAATGCCAAGAGCATGCTCAGCATGACAACACTGGAATAGAGGTTTTAATACTATTATTATTGTTATTATATCTCCAGGTTCTCTCACTGCTTCAAAGTATCCCTCCCCATATGTGTAACAGGTACACTTTAATTTGGACACAAACACTGGACTGTAGAAAAAGCATGGGACAAAATTTCAGGTTTAATGCCTGTTTTGCCCACCTTTGAGCAGGAATTCATGACCTTGGTATAGTCATAGTGTTTATCACAGAATCCTTTTCCCATTTAACACTGAGATTGGTATTAGCTCAACTGGTTATTTCAAGATTATTGCAAGAATAATGCATACATTAGCCTTTTAATGGATAGGGTACTCTAAAAACACTATTAAAGGGGAAAGGTGAAAGAAAAAATGTCATTGGCATTATGGTGATTGGTAAATTTCATAAATGCCCCACTTCAATGTTCACTACATGATGACCTGATAACCAGAATGTCTTGTTGTGAGGTGAGACTTACCACGGAAGTTTTGGGTCAGGAAATCATTGTGGAGATAATATAGCTCAACCTCCATAGTTGAATAATTAATGGAAGCTGACCTCAGTGCCCAGAGCATGTTGTGTGATGCACCCTGATTTATGCCATTTATGCCATTCAATCAATGACATTGATTGAAATAGAGCTGAGTTGACACAAACAACATGTGTCTTGTTATTGAAAATATTTAGTAGCTACTGTGTCGATGTGTAGCAGTAATGAGTTCTATACTCAACTGCTCTCTATGATTTGGATGAAGCACTTGGGGGTCTGATTTCTCAATTATAATTTTACCACGTAGAGACACTGTGGGGATTTATCAACATATTATGCAAAGAAGGTGCTAATTCTTACTTGAAATTTGCTATACTTTCCCAGGATTAGTACTTAAGAAAACACCCTTATCTGTGGTTCTATCTTTTACTGAGGAACTGAAATTGTGTCCTCCTACTTTATTTTCCAAGCTTTGATTAAAATAAAATAAACAGAAAATATTGATTATTGTCCATTTTAAATCATAGTTCAGTGAATTTTATTCTTTCAGAGGGAAAAATTAAATTCTGAAAAGGATTCTGCCCCAATTCTCTCTCATTATATGACTTGTTTAAAAATTATGTGTTGCCACTGTACTTTAAGTAATATGGATTACAGAATTTGCCTTCACATAAATACTTTGATATATGTTGAAAAATAAATTGTCCTAGAGTACAAAGTTGCCTTAAGGTGTCACCCAGTTTTCCTATGACTTCAGGCAGGGACTGTGGCCAAATAAGCCTTCACACACAATGACATCTACTTGAAACTCCTTGAGAAAAGTTTCATGCCTTCTATTTCATTGTAGTAACCCTTATGCTTTATTCTAGTAACTCCTTGTAACAAACAGTATGAGCCTAGCACATAGTAGGTGCCAATAAGATTTGTTGATCAATCTAATTTACTAATATTAAAAACTACAGGGGGTTCTAATAGTTTTAAGAAATAAATATCAACCTATCAAAATACAAATTTCAATGAATTCTTAATGCTTTGTCTCTTTCTCTTCATTCATGTAACTAATGCTAGGTGGAAAGAAGAGAACAAATGTTCCCTCATTCGTCCAAGAGCCTTTCACTTTCCATTAGAGTCATATTAATCTTTCCCTCACTTCCTACATTTATCTAACCTTCTTAGGCTCTCCTTACCCAGGCATTCTAAATCTGTTCCATACTCTAGATGCTCTAGAGACATTTTTAAGTTTTCTTTGATAAAATGCCTGCTCCCTCTCTCATTGGTCTTACTTTTATAGAATAGCCTTTTCCTCACAGTTTTTACCCAACTGGACTTTCTATATGCCTATCTATAGTTTGTCATTTTTAAATGATTTATGGCATTATATAATAACTGTTTAAGTGAAAATAAAAGGGGATGGAGACTTATTTAAAAAACATATTTGATAGGACAACAATCTCTTCTTTTGCTCTCCAAGTATATTTTTCTTCTCTTATTATACAAATCAAATAACTCCAAATGTACATTACTGTGATTAAGTAGATCTAAGCCCATTAAGATTTCTTTTCATTAAAACAACGATCATGATAAACTGTTTACCTTTCCTATACAATACTTATGATAGTAAAGGTTCTCAAATAACTCTTATCCCAACCATTTACTTTTAAGAATTTAGTCTAAGGAGACAATGGTGAATGTACACAAAATTTAGTTAGAAGAGTATGTACCAAAATGTTATAATAGAGGAAATTTGTAGGTAACTTATATGTCCAAAAATAGGGGCTGATACAGATTCCCAACAAACATATGAAAGGATGCTCAACATCACTAATCATTAGAAAAATGCAAATCAAAACTACAACGAGATATCACCTCACACCAGTCAGAATGGCCATCATCAGAAAATCTAGAAACAATAAATGCTGGAGAGGGTGTGGAGAAAAGGGAACCCTCTTGCACTGTTGGTGGGAATGTAAATTGATACAGCCACTGTGGAGAACAGTATGGAGGTTCCTTAAAAAACTAAAAATAGAACTACCATATGACCCAGCAATCCCACTACTGGGCATATACCCTGAGAAAACCATAATTCAAAAAGAGTCATGTACCAAAATGTTAATTGCAGCTCTATTTACAATAGCCAGGAGATGGAAACAACCTAAGTGTCTATCATCGGATGAATGGATAAAGAAGATGTGGCACATATATACAATGGAATATTACTCAGCCATAAAAAGAAACAAAATTGAGTTATTTGTAGTGAGGTGGATGGACCTAGAGTCTGTCATACAGAGTGAAGTAAGTCAGAAAGAGAAAAACAAATACATATGGAATCTAAAAAAAAAAAAATGGTTTTGAAGAACCTAGGGGCAGGACAGGAATGAAGACGCAGATGCAGAGAATGGACTTGAGGACATGGGGAGGGGGAAGGGTAAGCTGGGATGAAGTGAGAGAGTGGCATGGACATATATACACTACCAAATGTAAAATAGATAGCTAGTGGGAAGCAGCTATAGCACAGGGAGATCAGCTCGGGGCTTTGTGTCCACCTAGAGGGGTGGGATAGGGAGGGTGGGAGGGAGATACAAAAGGGAGGAGAAATGGTATATATGTATATGTATAGCTGATTCATTTTGTTATAAAGCAGAAACTAACACACCATTGTAAAGCAATTATAGTCCAATAAAGATGTTAAAAAAAAATAGGGTCTGGCTGAATAAAATGAAGGTAAGTGATGGAATGTTAGCCTGATATTTTAAATAATGTCAGGAAAAAAGTTTTAATGAATTGGAAAGATTTTAACTTCACATCCTAAGTGAAAAAGAGTGATCAAAGAATATGCTATGTATAGTATGTTTTATGCACACATATGTATACACATAAACACAAGTAGACAATTTTATATAAACTGTCTACAATAGCAATTTAATTGTATATAAGAGCAATTTAAATTGCTATCACTCTTTATATGACTGTATATGGCTATAGATACAGACATAGATAGAACTTAGATGTAGGTAAATGATACAAAAGATAATGAAAGTATATATAACCTAGGATTATGATACTTTTTATTTACTTATTTTATTTTATATTTCCTAAGTTTTCTTCTTTATTACTCTTGTAATGAAGAAAATCAATAATTCTATGTAAAATATAAATTCTTAAATATAGCTGGCTATGTCAAGATGAAAACAATGCACACACTGTTCACTTTTCTTCCTGTTAATGGTATTTAGCAACTCGACCTAAATTATGTTTTCATTTTCTTGTTTCTATTGTAATCATAGGAAGAAGATTTTGTTCATTCTCCAGCAACATATCAATTTCCCTGAAATGATTAGATTTTAACACCTTGTCACAATTGGTTAAAAACAATGTTATTTTTAAATGACTTGCTCTGTTTAGGATACCGTGGGTTGATGGGTACTTAATTCAACTGAATGGAAACAAACAATAGCTATAATTGTTAAAATCAAGCAATAGATTAATGGTGAAAAATCAATGAAGAAGATAAAACCAAGTAACAGTAGAGAAGGTTTTAAAGATTGTTGGGCATGTTTTCTCTATTTTATAAGTCATTTGCAAGTCTCCTGTAGACCTCTTTTCCACTAAATTGGAAGAGAAAAATTTCCCAGAGTTTAATGCTAAATATGTCATTTAGCCTATCACTTTAAAATAGTACTTTTCATAAATATGCAGAATTGTACATTTTGGTAGTGCCACAACCAATTTCATGCCACTCCATTTGGAATCTGAATAAAAGGAAAAATTAATGTCACTTTGCATTTTCACTTTTCTAATTTCTTCAATGTATTTCCCTAAAATAAACAGAAAATAATCAAGCTTTTCCTTTTAAAAGAGTTTTTACTTTTTCCTCCCTTATAAAAAATAGAGGATTTTTTTGATAAAAATCAGTGTTACTAAAATTTTTGTATTCATAGCTAGTAACATAAATATCCACAAACATATCTATATGTTTACCAACTTTTTGCACTACCAATAAAAACTGTTAAAAAATCGAATAAAAAGAAAAGCAACTAACATTCTATGGTAAATTATAAAACTGGCTATAAATTCTTCCCTTCTTGCATCCTCGCCTTTGCAACATGAAGTGGCAAATCTTCCCATCAAAACTGTAGTTAGGGGCTTCCCTGGTGGCGCAGTGGTTGGGAGTCCGCCTGCCGATGCAGGGGACACGGGTTCGTGCCCCGGTCCGGGAGGATCCCACATGCCGCGGAGCGGCTGGGCCCGTGAGCCACGGCTGCTGAGCCTGCGCGTCCGGAGCCTGTGCTCCGCAACGGGAGAGGCCACAGCGGTGAGAGGCCCGCGTACCGCAAAGAAAAAAAAAACAAAAAAACTGTAGTTAGCTAATGTGACACAGGCTGAGGTTTGATAAGTGCTTGTAATTGTGATTTGATCTTTCTCACTGCTCTTGGGACCTTCCCACCACCACTATGTAAGGAAGCTTGATCTATCAGAGACAAGCCATACTAGCCAAGCCATCTTCAACTATCCAGTACCAGTGAACCAGAATACCACTTAAGTGACTTACAGAATTTTGAGATGAATTGTTGTTTAAAGCCTCTAAATTTGTGATTTGTTAAGCAGAACAAGCTTAATGATACACATCTACTATCCCTTCATTCACGAAGTATTTATTCTGGTTTAAATGGTATACAACAAAAAAGAATTAATTTGTTACATTAATTTGTTGTCTTTTCCTGAAAATAAAAGCCTTACCACAAATTGGCACTCACCTTTTGACTGGGCAAGAGAGGATTTCTGTACTTGATATTTTCTGAAGTCCTTTGATGTTATATATGTGTTTTCTGAGGTTAGTATATAAATGTTAGGGCTTGGAATTGCAAGCTAACAAACTCTGATTATTATTATTAACAGTAACTTAGAACCACTTTAAAATTAATAAGCTGGTTTATAAGCTATGTTATAGAAATTTAAATATATATAAAACAAAATTATTTTTCTATAATATATGCAAAATAAATGGCAAAACATTTCTCTTAAATTATTAATTCTGTCATTTAAATGTACAATTCTATTTGTAAGAACACATAGTTAATCATTTTTATTAACAAAAAAGTAAGTAAACATAACTCTGAAAATAAATGCCTTTGACTCTTATTGACTGAGAAATTTCTAAGCTATCATCCATGGCTAGCAGCTTTTGAGAAACTATTTTAGTGTATGCAGAATAGCTCTCATTATAATTTCTAGAAATATGGATTCAATCATGAGCTATCTTTCCTTAGTCCAAGAAGTAATCTTAAGGGGAAAAAAAAACCTGACAATTACTCATAATTTCATCTAATATATGAATAATTTAACTGAAATTTACCAAATCTCTCATTTGGTAACCAAAGTTCAGAAATCTAAAAGTAGCCTCACTCTACCCAAGAGATCTACTTAAAGCTTATCAATATTCTGATATTTCACGCTCACTAACAAGAAGTCTTTTAGACAGACTCAGCCTCCACTACAATACTTGAAATTCTGACACTGGTCATCTTCTAAAAGATAAACATGAATATGGTTATTCATGGTGCAAGACGTACAGTGGAAATTGGTGTGTATTTTTTATTTTTTTTAGTTTTTATGAGATACTTCGTGTTTCTGGGGCAAATGTAACCAATTTCTCATAATGAAATGGAAGCAGAAGGATATTTAGAAAAAACCTGATTAGAAGCCAATGAAATGACAGACAGGATAAAGAGGAAGAACTAGAAATGAAATTATATGCTTTGTTTCCCTGTACTGAACTACTGTCAGAAACACAGGTACTTTGAAATCTTTCTAAAAGTGATGATGGATTTTAAATTACTACAAAATTCCAATGTTTATGTCCTCTGTTGCCAGAATGATAGTTTTAATAGGTTAAGCGTATGCTAAATATCATTAAAATATCTATATGAGTCATCTGATTTAGTTTATTCTTAGTAAAACACAAGCTTAGGTTTTATATCATATTTCTGAATCATAATGCCATTATAGTTCTATTTTAAAGGAAAACTCCCCTTGGCCCAAATCCCTCTTTAGTTACTGTCCTCATCTGCCATCTGTATGCAGTGAAGGTATCTCAGCTCTTCTTTCTGTTAGAACATCAACCTTTCAGTCTTTCCTAATAGTCCTATCCAAAAATAACCTCCTTTTATTCTACCTCACACTTGTCTTTATTTTTTTTATTTATTTTTTTTGCGGTACGCGGACCTCTCTCTGTTGTGGCCTCTCCCGTTGCGGAGCACAGGCTCCGGATGCGCAGGCTCAGCGGCCATGGCTCACGGGCCCAGCCGCTCCGTGGCACGTGGGATCTTCCCGGACCGGGGCACGAACCCGTGTCCCCTGGCTCGGCAGGCGGACTCTCAACCACTGCGCCACCAGGGAAGCCCTTGTCTTTTTTTTTAATAGAGCTTACCATGATAAGTGTAGTAGTTTACTGTCTAGTTCCCCTTTTGACTAGAAGATTTGTGAAGGCAAAGCCTCTTTTTTAATGGTCATATCCTCACTGCCAGGAAGAGTTTCTAACACACAGTATGTGCTCGCTAAATATTTGATGGATGGGCAAATAAATGAATAAATTGATGAATGTTTGTTATAGTCATTTTTAAAAATTAAAGACTACTTTTTTACAGCAGTTTTAGATTCACAGCAAAATAGAGGAAGGTAAAGAGATTTCCCATATGGTCTCTGACGCCGCACAAGCACCTCTCCCATCATCACCACTCCCCACCAAAGTGGTACATTTGCTACAACTGATGAATGTACATTTACCCATTATAATCATCCAAAGTCTATAGGTTGCATTAGGGCTTACTCTTGGTGTTGTACATTGCATGGGTTTGGACAAGTGCATAATAACATGTATCCAATGTTACAGTATCATACAGAGTATTTTCATTGCCCTAAAATCTTTGGTCTATTGCTATTCATCCCTACCACCCTGCCCCAGCATCCACTGATCTTTTTACCGTCCCCAGTTCTGCCTTTCCCAGAAGGTCATCTATGATTCATACCGTATGTAGTCTTTTCAAACTGGCTGTTTCACTTAGTCATATGCATTTAAGCTTCCTCCATGTCTGCTCATGATTTGATAGTTCATTTTTTAAAGAGCTGAATAATACTCCATTGGCTGGATGTACCACAATTTATGTATTCACATACTGAAGGACATCTTGGTGGCTTCCAAGTTTTGTCAGTTACAGATAAAACTGCTATAAGCATCTGTGTGCACGTTTTTGTGTGGTCATAAGTTTCCAACTTCTTTTGGTAAATACCAAGGAGCATGATAGCTGGATCACATGGTAAGAGTATGTTTTGCTTTGTAAGAAACTGCCAAACTATTTTCCAAAATGGTGGCACCACTTTTGCATTCTCACCAGCAATGAATGAGAGTTTCTACTGCTCTAGATGCTTTCCAGCATTTGGTGTTGTCAGTGTTCTAGATTTTGGTCATTCTGATAGGTGTGTAGTGGTATCTCATTGTTTTAATTTGCATTTCCCTGACGACACATGGTGTGGAACATCTTTTCATATGCTTATCTGCCATCTGTATGTTTTCTTTGGCGAGGTGTTTTTTAAGGCTTTTGGCTCATTTTTTAAATCAAGCTGCTTGCTTTCTTATTGTTGAGTTTTAAGAGTTCTTTGTATATTTTCGAGAACAGCCAAGATTTTTTTTGGAGAACAGCTATGTTTTTTCCAAATATACTCTCCCAGTTTGTGGCTTACCTTCTCATTCTCTTGACACTGTCTTTCACAGAGCAGAAGTTTGATAAAGCCCAGCTTATCAATTCTTTCTTTCATGGATTATGTCTTTGGTGTTGTATTAGAAAAGTTATCTTCATACTCAAAGTCTTCTAGATTCTCTCTCATGTTATTTCCTAGGGGTTTTATAGTTTTGCACTTTACATTTAGGTCTATGATCCATTTTTTTAAATTGAAGTATAGTTGATTTATAATGCTGAGTTAATTTCTGCTGTACAGCAAAGTGATTCAGTTATACATATTACACACACACACACACACACACACACACATATATATATACACACACACACATTTGGTCCATTTTGAATTAACTTTCTGTGAAGGACATCTATGTCTATATTCATTTTTTTGCATGTGAATGTCCAGTTGTTCCAGCACCATTTGTAGAGAAGACTCCCTTTGCTCCTTGTATTTCCTTTGTTCCTTTGTCAATGACCAGTTGACTATATTAATATATATCTATTTTGTGTTTTGTGCTTACCTGACACTAGATGCTTTGAGAGGGAAGAGTAAAAGTCCAAAAATGGATGAGGCTCTCTTTGAAATAAGTAGCATCAAGAACTTATAATAAGGCTACTGCAAATTAATGAAGTTTGAGGTGAAATCAAGAATCAACTTTTATCTCTGAGAGTAGCATATGTTTGAAATTTCCCTCTCCAAATGCACTACAATAGAGAATATTTTTGATTGTAGTATAGAATAATAATAATTTTTAAAGTTAGGTCAAAATGCAAGTTTTAATAAGGTGATTTAGAACTTCATATAATCACAAAATATATATGGTTCAAAAGGCTAGCAGCATATCTCCATCTTTGCAAGGATTAATGTTAAAGTAAAAATACAGCAATGGTGACAGTTCAACTCTTTTGTCTTTTATGATATCATATCAAAATACCTATAGCTTTTGAGGTTTTTCTGGTATAAAATTCTAGCATTACACTCTGCTCTTCTGCACTGGTGCTACCCAACAGCAGGGAAACAACAACAGCAATGTCCCAGAAATGTTCCAGAAAAGTGGTAGATTTTTTAAATTAAAAAGGCAGGATTGTCTTTAATGATCTAATGTTCATATACTTTGTACCAATAATTAGTTTTAAAGACACGAAAAAAATAAGGTAGGCTAGATATTAAAGCATTGCTATTATTTTTATTCAATAAATACTTAGTATTCCCTGATTATATGCAAGAGTTAACAAAGAGGTAGAAGAAATGTGAGGTGTTTTAATAACAGAATAATGAATCTAAGTAAAACTTAACTCTATAAGCATTTGATTTCTCAAAGTCTCATTGAACTAAGAGGAATATGGCAGTACGTTTAGTTTTTAAAGTGTTGCAGCCTATAGTATCATTCTTCTGATAAAATGACAAATGTTGAATTAATGTTTAAAAATATGGCCTGAAGTATTCAAGTATTTACTTCAAAAATCTATAAAGATAATGGTTTCTTAATTATTTAAACACATTTGCCTCTTCAGTTCCAGATTTGGCTCTTACAAAGTAGCAACAGAAACATTATATACTGCAAATCTAAGGCACTGCCGATTTGGGGTCAGTGGGCTTAAAATATAACTCTTTTTTATGCTATTCATATATTCCTGTTGGGAATATTTATCATTCTAATTTTCTTCAGAGATATAGACTTTTGTGAGGATAGAATTCTCATATTAAATTCTGAAACTCACTGTACATATTTGGAGACTTGGTCAAAGTGGTTACAACAGTTTTATTTCTATGGCACTGAATCAAATCCCCGAAAATAACAGCAAGTTAATAAAAGCCTTAAAAGAGAATTGTCTTTGAAATGAATCAAATGAACATAGTACTTTTCAGCAATAATATAATTAACTTTTTCGAGTGTAATACATTCATACCAATGTAACATAAAAATACAAGGAAAACACATTTAAAAAATAAAGCACACTAAAATGCAATTAATAGTGGCCAAAAATGGCTGGTTAGTGGTTTTATTTAATTATTCTTTCATTCATTCAACCAAGTTATTGGGTATTGGGCTCCTACTACACATAAAGGAACTAGTTAGGTGCATTAGATACAATGGTGAGTAACTCACACTGATCCCTTCCTGTAGACAGAACTACTTTTCTTCTTCAAAACTATTTTTGAAAAGCTATGGACATCTCTGACTTTTCCAAGGTTTATGCTGGCTGACTGAACTTTAATCCAATACATGTTTGGTTTCCCTATATCGAACAGATACAGTTCACTTTCTTCTTCTTTTACTGACATGAAAAAGATTTTCTTCCAACTTAACCATGGTATTACTTTTAATCAGAGAAAAAACCTCTATACAAATTTATGTAGTGCTAAATTATTTAAAGTACCGATATCTTCTTAATGGAGAACTATTTGGAAATTATGGAAGCCACCCTGAATCCACAACTATACATGCCAATGAAGTACTTCACAGATGAAAAACATTTTGAAATGTGATCACTGACTAATATTTGCCAAGCGTGTTTTTGAGACTTTGAAGAACAATGCAGCTAGAATATTTTTTCTTTCATCATGTATTTATAGTCTTAGAAAAGTAATGATTAGAACAGCTACAAAATACTGATGAATATTTTCAATCACTAAAATAAGTTCTATTTTATTCAGAGTGACTATCTAACTTGAATAAATTGACTTGGGAATTGCTTTCCAGTGAAAATAAAATTTAAATATATATTAATATTAGAAAAATAAATTTACTATATTCAAGTAGTACGTGTGGTGCTTTTAAAGTGTAATGTTAATCACTAAAATATATTTTTAAATTTTTTGAGAGCACTATGAATAAAAATATACTTTAAATATAAAATAAAAATGTTAAAATTAAGAGGCCCACAGAGAAGTAAACTAATTAGCAACACGTAAGAATCTTATACAGAGTACCCATAATGCACAGACAACCAAATTTGTCAGTCACTCATGAAAACAAAGAGGATAACTATTGAAATGCTTAAATCTTACACTTACCAACCTCCACAACACTAGAGCAATTGGGATCTGTGAAGCCATCTGGGCACTCGCAGGAAAAGGAATCATCAGACAATCCTGACACACAGATACCTCCATTTTCACATGGATTGTGATCACAAATATCACCTGAGGAACAAAGAAACAGATATTGACTTTTCTTGCCTTAGGGAGTGAACTGTACTATTTCACATACCCCACTCATCTTCCTTTGGTAAAGTCACCATACTATTTATATTTATAGGCAAGACCCATTTGAAACCATGTGCTTCTAAGAGAGATGGTATGTAACATGGTAAAAATTAAATTTTACGATTCAAACACTGCATGTTGAATTGCATACTAAAAGCGATTAACTCAGGTTGGGTCCCTTCATTACATGTAAATGAAATATTGTCTAATTTGTTAAAGAAGATTAACTGAAATATCTGTGGTTGACTGGTTTATTAATTATTCCAATAAATAACCTATCTATATCCACACGCTTTGCTCTGTAACTTTGCAATTTCTTTCGATAAAGGGGTGGGGTTTATTTCTTGATCCCTAGAGTCTGGGCTTGTCCATGTGACTTGCTTTGGCCAATAGGATGTTAGGAGATCTGAAGTCAGCTGAGGTTTGAAAAACCACTTGAATATTTCTGCTTCCTCTCTTAGAACCCTGCAACCGCCCTGAGAATAAAATCTCTCTCTTGCTTGAGAGAGTTGAGAGAAACATGGGAGGAAAGAGAAATAAGTTGTGCGGTAACAAAAACCTAAAATATGTGGCCTTGGTTTTGATACTGGTGGCAGATGGAATCCGGAAAGGCACTGAAAGAATGGCTACAGGAGGCTAGAAAAGGAGCTCTCCCTGCTAGGGAGAGCTCTTCTCTTCAACTGCTAGAGAGAAGCAGTTGGTAAAACTATCACCTGAGGATACTTGGGTGATAGAAAATGTACCTAATAAACTTCTGTATATGAGTAATAAGATTTGTAGTCAGAATGTTAAAGTGTCACTTGACTCTTAATAGCTGTATCTGATAAGGCACTACAAGAAAGAGACATGCTAAATAAAGAACTGATGATTTTGAAAGTAAAGAAAAGGAATAGAGAGGCACCAGGACCTGTGATAGAAAATAATTTCTCAACTTCAGCCTCTCAAACCAGTGAAAGATCAAATCCAGAGCTTTGTCAGAAAGATGGCCTCAACATAAATATAAAATGAAGGATGTAGCTACAAAACCTTTGTGAAAACATTTCATATAATTCAGGTGTAGCCTGAAAGAATCTCTCAGCTAAATAAAAAAGGAATTCTAGAAATCTTAAGGGTGTTATCCCTGAGTAACCTTAAAATACACAAAGTAGCACAAAGTAGATTAAGTCTGGAGGGAAAAACAGGGATCAGAGAGTCACGGGCATGCCTTTATTTATTTATTTTTTAACAACTTTACTGGAGTATAATTGCTTTACAATGTTGTGTTAGTTTCTGCTGTATAACAAAGTGAATCAGCTATATGTATACATATATCCCCATTTCCCCTCCCTCTTGCACCTCCCTACCACCCTCACTCGCCAACCCTCTAGGTGGTCACAAAGCACCAAGCTGATCTCCCTGTGCTATGCAGCTGCTTTCCACTACCTATCTATTTTACATTTGGTAGTGTATATATGTCAATGCCACTCTCTCATTTTGTCCCAGCTTCCCCTTCCCCTTCCCATGTCCTCAAGTCCATTCTCTATG
Source organism: Stenella coeruleoalba (assembly GCF_951394435.1). Classification (NCBI taxonomy): domain Eukaryota; kingdom Metazoa; phylum Chordata; class Mammalia; order Artiodactyla; family Delphinidae; genus Stenella; species Stenella coeruleoalba. The sequence continues at coordinate 66,813,483 of NC_137148.1, forward strand.
TCTGCGTCTTTATAAATGTCCTGTCTCTAGGCTCACCAGAACCTTTTTTTTTTGATTCCATATATATGTGTTAGCATGCAGTATTTTTCTCTTTCTGACTTACTTCACCCTGTATGACAGACTCTAGGTCCAACCACCTCACTACAAATAACTCAATTTCGTTTCTTTTTATGGCTGAGTAATATTCCATTGTATATATGTGCCACATCTTCTTTACCCATTCATCTGTTTTGGTTTTTTTTGTTTGTTTGTTGTTTTGCTACGCGGGCCTCTCACTGTTGTGGCCTCTCCCGTTGTGGAGCACAGGCTCTGGATGCGCAGGCTCAGCGGCCAGGGCTCATGGGCCCAGCTGCTCCATGGCATGTGGGATCCTCTCAGACCAGGGCATGTCCCCTGCATCAACAGGCGAACTCTCAACCACTGCGCCACCAGGGAAGCCCTGATTTCATCCTTTTACATGTAGGTGTCAGTTTTTCCAGCACCACTTATTGAAAAGGCTGTCTTTTCTCCATTGTATATTCTTGCCTCCTTTATCAAAGATAAGGTGGCCATATATGCATGAGTTTATCTCTGGGCTTTCTCTCCTGTTCCATTGATCTATATTTCTGTTTTTGTGCCAGTAACATACTGTCTTGATAACTGTAGCTTTGTAGTATAGTCTGAAGTCAGGGAGCCTGATTCCTCCAGCTCCATTTTTCTTTCTCAAGATTGCTTTGGCTATTCCGGGTCTTTTGTGTTTCCATACAAATTGTGAATTTTTTTGTTCTAGTTCTGTGAAAAATGCCAGTGGTAGTTTGATAGGGATTGCATTGAATCAGTAGATTGCTTTGGGTAGTAGAGTCATTTTCACAATGTTGATTCTTCCAATCCAAGAACATGGTATATCTCTCTATCTATTTGTATCATCTTTAATTTCTTTCATCAGTGTCTTATAAATTTCTGCATACAGATCTTTTGTCTCCTTAGGTAGGTTTATTCCTAGGAAAGTATATTATCACATTTGTGTTCTGGAATGATGACTCAGGCAGCATTGTGTTGAATCAAATGGAGTAGTCTAGGCTGATGGCAGAAGGACTAAGCATTAATCTTTTGAAGTCCCAGCAAAAAATAATGAGGATTTTCTTAATCCTCTTTAGAGATAGCTGTGGACAGGGGAAGCAATGCAGGCACCATTTAAACCCAATCCAGTTAATAAATACTAGGTAATAAAATAGGAAATGAAAGTCCTCCCAGATCACTACCCCCCATTAGAAACAAGGCATTATTGTTGAGATTTTCTAGAAAGAGCCAATTACCAGTTTAAAAGTGTGATCCTGCCTCTCTGCCTTTGGTGTGAGCAAAGCAGCACAGCTTTGTACAGTCAAACTAACAACACTGCCATCTTCTAACTCTGTTCATTGTATGAAGATCAGTACTAACACTCAAACTTTATTTGATAAGATGTCAGTCATATTTCTGGCATTGTGCATACGACAAAAAGAGGAGTTCTACATTCCCCAGACCAGGATCTGTTGTTGTAGTAATTGCAACAGATCAAGTAACATTGTAGATGTTTATACTGATTTATTCACACTGACAGAAGCAATCTCTACAGGAGAAAGGCAAGGGATGAACAGTATCTTAGAGGTTCTGGAGAATACAGACTATATATATTTATCCAAAATCAAGATCTCTCATTCTGATCCCTCTAACTCCTACTGCCAGGTTCCTGCAAAGTTTATTAACTGATGTGAGCTTACCCAAGGTCACATGAGGCCACAATGTCTGGTCCCTTTGGTTATCCCATCATCACGGGGAGTTTTGGTGTCCTAAGAAAACTTTCTTGGTACTTGTGCTACCCTTTCTGGTATTAATACTTAATCGGTTTTCTACCATGTACGTGTGGCAGTCATATGATGCTTCTGTGGTCAAAATGAGACAGGACAATCAGTTCACCTCTCATTATATCTCGTAGATGCCAGCTGCTGTTCAGCTGACCTGTTTTCTCTCTTGTACTTGTACATTTTTTTTCCTTCTTTTTGCTTACTACTTATTTCTAAGAAATTAATACTTGTGAAAACTCATATTTTATCCCCAGTATTGATATTTACTGTCTTTTTGAAACATAGAAAAGAGGTAATAGGTATGACCAAAATGTACCAGGTAGAATCAAGATGACACTGTGACCAAATTGATGTGGGGTTGAGGGAGAGCAAAAAATCTGGGTTGATTTCTAGAGCTCCTGTCTGTATGACTACGAGGCCATCTTTCGTAAGTAAATATAATGGGGTTAGTGTCAAAGGAATTATTGTGTTTGAGAAGCCTGTGGAATATTCAAAATGAAAATGTCTCATAAAGCTATTGAATAAGCAGATAAGCAGTCGGAGAGCTTTTGCTAAATCAGGGCTTGTTAAGTACGGACATGAATACTGTATTCCAGTGACAGTCATTAAAGGGAGGGCAGAGGAGGGGAGTGGAGCAGAGAGGAAAGGAGAGGGGAGGAGAGGTCCTTGGGCACACTGACAAATAAGTGAGAAAAAAGAAGGAAGATTCTTCAAGAGAGAAAAAGGAGGAAAATAGTGATAGGTCCTATCCGCTACCATATGAATATCCAGTTTATTCACTTAGGGTCTATTATGTCAAGGTCTGCCTGAGATTAAAGTCTCCCACACGTACCTGTGATAGATGGACAATGTCAGCAAAAAACAAAGTTTTGATGGGCACAACAGAGCCCATCAAATATAATTAGGGTTATTAGAGGCTGTGCTATATATCTGTTTCCCCACACCTAATTATCAATAGCACCCCTTTGTCAGTTGGGTTCTCCACAAAGACAAAGAGTACATCAAGTTTATTGAGAAGTAGTGCCTAGGAAAGATAAAATGGAGAGGAAGCAGAAAAGGGCAGGGAAAGCCTTCATCTTGTGATGCAGATCTGACATCTGTGAAAAGGGTGGAGGGCGGTTATTGAACGAGGATTGAGCAGGGGAGCCTCAGTCCATAGTGCAGACTTGACAAAGACTTAGCCAATCTACCAGGGAGCTCCAGAGCAAAGATTACACTTTAGAGGAATCCCCCAAGGGCAGAAATGACCAGGCACTAGTGCCCTTCCTGTGTTCAATCATTGGCTGGAGGAGGCTCAAGGCTCAATCATAAGGCTCAAGTGGGATCATGAAAGTGCTAGAGAAGAAGGTCACTGGAAGCTAATTACATTCTTTGCAGCCAAACAGCTTGTTCTTTCTTGAAAGGATATTGGAGCCATGCACCTCCACTGGTACCATAGTCCCCTTTCACTCTCAAAACTGTCCTGGTTTGGATAAGTTACATAGTTACTTTTGTCAGAACCATCATATCTTAGCCTGCTTTTTTTCTCTCCACACCCACTACCTCAGTGGGTGGTACACATGTAGGCGGATACCTTAAGTAGCAACAAACCCTCTCTGGCTAAAATTTCAAGTCTAATTAAAATGCACTGTAGGGACTTCTGATTCCCTGTCATTTCAATTAATCTGAGAAAGCATCAGTTTAGGTAAGAATCCTGATTAAAATGCAATAGACTTCTGGATTTCAAGTTTTGTTGTCTGTTTGTTTGTTTCCCAGTGGATGTAGTGGTTGAGTCTTAAAATTAAGATGGCAACCAGTACAAGAAGGCAGGCTCAGGAAAGGAAAAGAGGACAATGCACGCTTTCATGGTTCTTTATTTCACTGTCAGCAGGCTCCTAAAATATACCTCCGCATATTGTAATCTGTGTGCAGTGTTATACCTTGATGCAACTTGGCTGGCTGGCCTCACCTGCTTTAGATTAGGACAGATGTGTTTAATTTGAATCTAACTATGTTTTATGATTCCATCTGCAGTTTATGGCAGACTCAGGCAAATTAAGCTGATGCCGATTTGCCTTTTGGCAATAGAACAAAGCAACTGTTTTTCCCAGGGGCAAGAAATCACTGCAGGCTAAATTTAACTTCCCATTTGCCTCCTCTTCCCCACCCCCTTCCCCCGCTCTCCAGGGTTCTGTTTGGACTGGAACCATCCTGTCTGTGGTCAGTGTCCGTTTCATTCTTCTCACTGACCCACCACCTGTTGCCAGTCACCTCCTGTTCAAGGTGATTCAGGGACTGTCTTATTTCACTTTATTATCAATTTGCCCGAGCTTTTAGCCTGGATTGCAAAGTGTGTATGAATCTATAAAATATCATATAGCACTGCCCAAGACAATGCAAATAAAAAACCCCAAAACACTAAAAGTTGTACCCTTATGATCATGGTTGTGTTTTTTCTGTGAGCTCAGTATACAATCGTGGAACTTGTAATGCCAAGTAAAGGAGAAAATTCTATGTTGGCACTACTCTGGGAATCAGGTGGATAGAACAGCTAATTTCTCTCATTGATATATAAACTCTTGGATGGTGTATGCACTCAGTTTTCTTTATATATTACTGCCTATCTCCAGTTCACAGATTAGAGGGTCACTGATCCAGTTATCATTATTGATATTCCAGCAACCACATTAGACATTGGGAATGCAGCTTAGATGAAGACATATGGCTCCTGCATTCCTGGAATTTATAGTCTAGTGGAGTGGATGCATAATGAAAAACTTAACAAATAAATAAGCAAGGTATTAACCACTGTAATAAAAGCCATGTTAGGGGTGGGGTGGGTCAGCGAGTAGAGAGAACAAACTGGATGAAAAAGGCTGTAAATAGAACTGGTTCCTTAAGATGGCCAGTCAAAAAAGGCTTCTCTGAAGAGGTGCCACTTGAGCTGAAGGATGAACATTAGCTAGTCATGTTAAAACCTAAGGAAGAGTCTTGTAGGCAGAAGGAACGGCAAGTGTGTAGCCCGACTGATAGGCAAGACAGTGATGAATTCAAGAAATGTGAAGGAGGCCGAGTATCTGGAACACAGTAACTAAGTGTCACTAAACTTATTTTGTCAGCAACACAGTTTTAGTAAGAACCAAGTTATAATTTAGAGCCCTACATTTAATTCTCTGTCCTCATGATAATCAAGGACATTTCTGCTAAGCCTATTCTTCCTATGTTATCAAACATCTACTGAAAATATATTATCGTATTTACATATTAATGTACTTGTGTATTTATATATTGATATCATTTTTAGATATTAATATATTTACACAGTATTGCTAATGTACTCCCGTATTTACATAGTATTGTAAATATATTAATAATTTATTTGGATGAATGCATGCATCTCCATTTTCTCTGTTCCTTTAGCAATGCTAGAAGCCACCTAGAATATGTCTGTACCTTCATCCCTGCCCTCTGTTAATTTCTGAAAAAAAAATTGGTATACAGATGTAAAATTAAAAACAAAAAAGTAGTAACATATCTCTCAAGCATGTAACTACACTAACACAAGATACTGTTTAATTTCTTCAACATCTCTGCAAATTAAATGTGAAGAATATTACAATACATATTTATATGTGGTAAAGTAAAAGAGACTATATTTTTGTTTGTTTTACTTTTTGATATTTTTTAATGGAACTATAATTGACATCCAATATTGTATTAGTTTCAGGTGAACAACAAACACAGTGATTCAATATTTTTATACATTACAAAATGATCACCGCAATAAGTCTAGTTACCATATGTCACCACAGTTATTACAATGTTATTGACTATATTCCCTATACTGTACAGTTATATCCCTGTGACTAATTTATATTATAGCTGGAAGTTTGTACCTCTTAATCCCCTTCATCTATTTCACCCATCCTGCCACCCTGTTCTCCTCTGGCAACCACCAGTTGCTTCTCTGTATCTATGAGTCTGTTTCTGTTTTGTTTCATTTGTTCATTTGTTTTGCTTTTTAGATCCACAGTTAAGTGAAATCATATTGTATATGTCTTTCTCTACCTGACTTATTTCACTTAGCATAACACCTGCTAGGTCCAAACTTACACGGTCAATTAATCTATGACAAAGGAGGCAAGAATATTCAATGGGGGAAAGACAGCCTCTTCAATAAAGGGTTTTGGGAAAACCGGACAGCTACATACAAAAGAATGAAACTGGACTACTTTATTACACCATATACAAAAATAAACTCAAAGTGGATTAAAGATTTAAATGCAAGACCTGAAACCATAAAACTCCTAGAAGAAAACATAGGCTGTAAGCTCTTTGACATCATTCTTAGCAATATTTGGGGGCGGGGGTGAGATGTCTGCTCAGGCAAGGGCAACAAAAGCAAAAATAAACAAATGGGACAACATCTAACTAAAATCTTCTGCACAGCCAAGGAAACCATCAACAAAATGAAAAGACAACCTGCTGAATAGGAGAAGATATTTACAAATGATATATCTGATAAGGGGTTGATATCCAGAATACATAAAGAACTCATGCAACTTAATATCAAAAAACCAAAAACAAAAAGAAAAAACAAAAAACCTGATTAAAAAATGGGCAGGGGACCTGAGTAGACATTTTTCCAAAAAAAAAAAAAAAAAAAAGACATACAGATGGCCAACAGGCACATGAAAAGATGCTCAACATCACTAATCACCAGAGAAATGCAAATCAAAACCACAGTCAAAGCCACAATGAGATACAAGAGACCATTTAAATTCATGCTCCACAACCAGGACAATGCAGGTCTGTGTACTACAACCTCATCTTCAGTTTATTGCTCTCCTACTGAACTTGGCAGCTATACTATCATTTCATTTAAAAACAGAAAGAAAATAAAAGTTTTGTCTTCAATCGCACAAGCTAGATTTTGAACCAACCTGTAAACAGAGTACTTGGCAAAATGAGCCAATTCTAGTACACAAGTGAGCAATAACTAGTTAAAATGAGAATTTGCATACTCAACCTGGTAAAAATCACAGAAAATGTTAGCACCCTTATGACTTACTGCCAGCGAAACTGTACAGAACAAAATAAATGTCACTTTGAATCAACAACAGGCCTCTCAATTTACTTTGGTGCCTCTTGAGGCACCTTTTATGCTGAATATTGAAATTTTATTTGTTGTATGCTCTAATGAGTCTGATGAATAGATTTTGATTTTAAAGCCTTCTTTCACAAGCTAAAGCTTGATAATGTGTCCAGTTATAAATTTCAAAAAAAAATACAATTCAAAAGGTATGATGTGATTGTTAGCTTCATTTGTGCTTTAAAACTAAATTTTAGTTGATATTTCAGACCATCCTGCAATTTGGAAGAGTAGAGAAGGAAATAAGATAAAAAAAAGCCAATAAGAATAAGTTTATTCACATTGAGAGGATCTGTCATTTTACCAGAAAATCACGAGACATACTTGTAATAAAAGACCATCCAATTCTACACCTTAATGTTCACAGCGCCCCCAAATGACCACGGTGCAGTCATAGAAGACACAAATCTAATGAATGAACAAAGAAACTTTGTAGATTCACTGAGCCATACTAAAGCTAATTTAAAGCAGGATGTTTCTTAGCTGTTAGCCTGTGGTTTATCCCACTAGTTTTAAAGACATTTTTTCTTTTCAGATAACTTTTTACTGCTAAGGAAATACAGTACTGAATAGAATTAGAAGAAAATCAGCAATAATTTTGAGTGTTGACTATTTGAATTATACATCCTTTAACACACAGCTTTAATCAAGGCTAACTGCTTGAAAAGACAAAGATATTTTGGGCTCTACATTTTGAAAACAAGTCTGTTGGCATATTTTGTATTTTAAAACACTCCGGAGAGTCCCTTAAAATAACAAAATCTAGAGTTTTTAGAATTGAAAGGAACATTAGAGATGATCTAATCTGGTGGTTCTCAAACTTTGCTGAATATTAGAATCACAGGGGAGCTTTTAAAATTCCTGATGCCCAGTCCAATTAAGTCAGAATCACTGGGGTTGGAACCCAGCCCTCCACATTTTTTAAAGCTCATCCAAAGATTTCAATTATTAAAGAAGAAGGAAAACGAATAAGAGAAAGTGAGGAAAGAAAGAAAGAAAAGGAGGAGGAAGGAGAGATGGATGGAAGGAAGGAAGGAAGTTTGTATTTTCCTACTTCAGTTGAGAGGAAGGCAAAAGAGGAAAGAAATTTATTAGACTAGCTTTCTCTGTTGGTTCACTATGAGTTGTGAAGAAAATATTTGCAGGAAACTAGAATCAGCAAATTGAAAATAAAGGTGCACAGCATGTTAGGGAGAATAGAACAGATAATACTACTAACGTATATTGAATTTCCATAGAATACTTAGCTGGATTTCATAAATCACCAGAAAATTCAACCATATAATGGAATTCCCAAGTGTTTTTTGACTATATTATTTCTACCTATGAAGAATATCTGTCTAGTTAATATAAACTGAAGTCCATTTACATGACATTAAGTGATAATTGCTGCACATATTATGGGGCCCCTGACAGACAATTACCTGTTCTTTAGAGTCTAACAAAAGGCACAAATAAGTTGACAAGTAGTTACCACTACATGTTAGGTCTATGAAAAAGGAAATGCCTGATGCCAAAGGAGCACAAGAGGGGACACCAAACTCAGCACTGTGAATTAGGAAGCCTTCCCAAGGCAAGTGATCTCCAATTTAATACAAGAGGATTAGTGGAAACCAGCCAGACAAAGGGGTGGGACCAGAAAGACCATGCAGAGGGGAAAGCATATGCAGACATAGGGAGAAGAGCCAGAGTACGGGCTTAAGAAACAGGATGAAACTGCCTTTAGCTAGAGAGAAGAGAGAAAACAGAAATGGCAAGAGATAAGACTGAAGAATAGGCATTGCCCAGGGTATGCAGTGTCTTTAAGACACTCCCAAGGAGTCTGGGCATTCCTGAGCATAAAGGACAGCCATTTAGGGGTCTAATCAGGAGGGTGACATGATTTGAACTTCAAATAATTCACCCTGGATGCAATGCAGAGAATGGATTACAAGGAGGCAAAGTCTAAGGGTGACAGACCAGTGAGGAAGGGGCAAAGTTTACTCTGGCACAAGGGATGGCCAGCTTGCATCAGAGTACTAAAAACTAAATGGAGAGAAGTGAATTCCAAAAGACATATTGAGAGACAAAATTTATAGATCCAATGTGATGGTTGAAAAGAAAGAGAAGAACGAAGGAGGAAATTCATACATCAAAATTTAACAAAAAGCTCTGCCTTTCATTTTGATGGAAAATATGGTCTAAGGAGCAAGTTTGGGGATGGTGGTGAAGGAGGATGATGAATTCTCTTTTGGAAATGCTTGGACTGAAATGTCTATAGACATCCATGTGGAGATATTTAGTGAGAAGTTGATATTATGAATTTGAACCTGTGGAGAAAGATTCAGTTTAGAGATAGAGAAATTAGCATAAATTTGATCTTTTAAATCATGGGAGTCTAAACAAAAATTCTGAGAGGTGTTTTTGGAAACATGGTCTAGAAGCAGACATATGTTTCTACCTTGTAAACTCTCTTAGGTTTGGAATCAACTTATTCACCAAATTCTCCCCGTGTCAAAGATCAGTGCCTGGCATATAGTCAGTGTTATTCAAATAAAATGTTATCCAAATGAAAATGGGGTGGGAGACAGGGGCTGGAAGTGTATTTAAGATGGCAGAAACCTGACAGTGTTTGGTGCTGATGGGAAGCAGCTACCAGAAGAGAAGAAGTTAAAGATGCCATAGAGAAGGAATACTCAGAAGAGTAGGGAGTGAGAAAACACTATGAAGGGTGGGCTTCAGAGTACATGTGGAAGGAATTACCTCTGGCGTGTGGAGGGAGATGACAGAATATGAAGTTTCACCTGGATGCCCGTATGCTTGTAGATGCTGTTAGACAAACTGAGGGAGCTCCTACCTGGTGTTTTCTCTGTGTAGTAGGGCTGGTGAAAATGTGATGGGATCAGAGGGTTGAGAAGAGTAGAAAGTAAGTAATATGTACCTGCAGTAAATAGAAGGTTGCTGCCTGGAAAAGCATGGAAAAAAAGATTGAGGGAAAGCACTGAGGGCCCAGCTGGGCTTGGAGTCAAAAACTGATAGTTGCAACATGTACCCAACCATGTGTCTGGTTAGAGGACAACAGCTAGTGCTCGTACAGGAAGGCGATACCCTGATCCAGCTTTGTTGTTTTACCAGATAGGTGTGATGAAGGTCAACAAAACGAAGGAATGACACCTAACTGCTTTGGATTTGTTTTTTAAAGACGCATAAATAAGATAGCTTATTGAATTTTATGCTCTAAGATTATATATTTTTATAATTATGCAAAAATCATAAGCCCAGTTAATTGTTCTTTCAGACTATCGTAGTTCTTCAGTTGACAGCAAAGGACAAACTAAAAGATAGAATTTGATTGCTTTATATAAATAATGCAGTACATCATGATGATAACACTTAGTCCATCAATCTTTGTCAAGCGCACAAACTCACACTGACTTTACAAAAACAATCAGGTGACACAAAGAAGATGAAATCCAGTGCCATGTCCAACGGTGGAAATTTCACATTGCCTTATTATTTAGATCTTAGAATGTGAATTCTTCCTTTTCTAAATGTAAAGCCTCACGGCCACAATAGAAACATAACCTCCAAGGAAAATGAGTAGGAAAACAAATTGGCTACATTGATCACCTGTTAAGCATAGTGACCCAAAGAAACAATGAGACATTTTATTAATCACTAAATAACCCATTTAATCTTTTTTTTTCAGGTAGAAAGGATATGCCATGTTAAAATTACAGAAAAAATTTGCAAAGTCTACTTTTGTGTTTTATTTAGAATCTTCGTTTAAAAAGTCATAATTTAAGACAGCTGTAAAATGATAGTTTCAAACTACAGCATGTAAAAGCTGAAGCAATATATTTCACTGTTTTAAGGGCAGCCCCAACTAGTCACTGCTAGAATGTTTAAAGTAGTCAATCATCTCATTACATAACATGCTTATAAACTGTGCCACTGACCCTGACTATATATGTTCATCCATTTGGTGGGTGGAGAAAAGAAATCACAGAAATTAAAGCTAGTCCTCCTTCAGCTAAAAATAAGCGACAGACACCTATCTAATTTACAGAATGTAAGTCATATTTTAAAAGTCTGATTTAGATCTTGATTAAATTTTGTAAAAGGTGAATGATTTCATACTCACCTTTTACAGCAATATTAACACATGAAAACAACACTTTATAGAATAGTTGCTGAATGTTCTAATTCCAGATAATCTCTCACATTTCAGAATTTATACCTTTCATCCACAGACAAAACAGTCTTAGCCTATCACTTTGATAGGTCACTCTCTGTAGACAGCTTCCTGATAAACATGACAACAAATGAGCTCTTTAATTCTTTTAACAAACATGGAATCTGCTATTCAGATTTAATGGCTATATGGCCAATGTGTTTTCTTAAGGCAGGGGAGTTCCTGACAATTAACTCAGTGGAAGTCAGAAATTGTGGGTGCTCTTGCCATCTTCCCAGTTTTCATTGGGTATCAGGTTATTGCTGTTAGCACACCAATTTGCATCTTTCTAGGGAACAGCTTGATTGTAAGGAGGAAAGTAAAGTGCCCTTTCTTCAGGAGTTCTAGATGCCTTAATGGAACTCCATTTAGAATATTAGTGCTTTTATACTAAAAAAGACCAGGGAAATAGTTCGGAAGTAAGACTGTGTTATCCCTCTGGCCTACCAAATAGAGATGTGACTTGCTAAAAGAAGCCACTAAGCACAGAAATGGACAACTCTTTGAGAAACTGAATGCATTAAAAAACCCACTGTCTCTATTTTATCAATAGCCTGGATTCTGCTTTGGATCACACAGTATGAGGTCTTACCTGGTATTCAATCTCTGTACCCCTCCTGTCCTCATTGTTGTGATCATTTGATACCTACCAGCACCTTCCCAGTCCTTGAACCAGCCCTGATCTGAAATGGGAGGGTTTTATGCAGCTCTGGCCAAGGGCTCAGAATCCAGCATCAGTTTATCTCTGCTATTAGTGAAGCTTTGACTTTGTTTCCCTTTTCTTGTTGGCTGAGTTACTGTCTCTGCAATTTTGTCAGTGACTCTCATATAAGAATGGTATAAAAGCAGTTTAGAATAATCTGGGGTATGGGGCTTCAAACTACATAAGCCTTTGGGAAACTCCTTGTCCCAAGCCTCATAGAGCTCCCTTTTGACATAACTATCCTTAGTCCTAAAATCGCGCAACCTGTTCCTGAATTTCTTTTTTTCGGATACAAATTACCTGCTTCCTTAAATTTCCATATTTCATATATCCTTTGATATTTTTCATTCCACTACTCAGCCGATCTGTTAGAACATTTCATTATTTTATAGTAATATTAGTTAATATTTTTGTGCCTTATGTGCCAAACATTATACTAAGTACTTTATGAGTATTATATCACTTAATCCTCATAATATCCCTATGATAAACTTTGCTGATACTGTTAATAAGCCTCATTTTATATATGAAAAATTAAAATTTACTTAAGTTCCAGAATTTACCTAAAGGCATAGAATAACAATGGCAAAATAAAATTCACGTGTAGTCAGCATGGCTTCAGAAATAAGAAACTACGCGTGTTGGGATAGTTTTCCTTGCCCTTGTTTTCCTTCACCTTTCTGTTCACCACTTCAAGTTCTTTATCTTTTTCAAGTTCTTTTCATTCTCTGACTAGAGGCCAATTATTTAGTATTATTGTGTGTTGCCTACCTTCTCATCTTTGGATAATTTCAGCCTCTTGGAAAATTATGTGGATGAACAACATATGAATCATTATTTGAGTCAATGATAGCAAGTACTAGAATAATATCTGGTCTATAGTAGGTTATATATATATATATATATATATATATATATATATATATATATATGGGGAAAGAATCTCATATATTTACATTTGAATGAACTTATGTATAAGCTCTCTTATCACAAGAAATACAATGATGACAAACAATTACCTGAAAATAACAAAACACTTGCAATAGAAATAAAGCTTTTAGAAGCTTGAAGTAGCATATATCAGCAGTAATTTGCCTAGAAAGAGGTCATTGTCCCTCCTATTTAATGACAGATGTAGATTAATAATCACCAAAATAGAGCTAATAACAGGAGTAATGAATGACTTCTGGTCTGTGTGGCTTATGATTGTTTTTATTCAAGTGCTGAAGGATATTTTAAGGAATAGAATCTCTTGTGCTTTTTCTCCATGTAAACATAAGTCCCCTCTGAATCCCTGTTATAGTCAAACCTACATATGAAAGTAAAATCGTTCATCATTGAAAACTTAAGTATAAGAGCATACAGATTTTTTAAAATGCAGTTAACATTTCAGACACTGATATCACTCTCATTCTATTGATGCAGTCTGTATTGTATACAAACATGCTCTGAACATAAAGTTTTTCCCTTAGGTTTTAAGATAACAATAATGATAACCCCTCCATTTTATTGATCACCTACTGTGATCTAAGCACTTTCATTTTTAGAAAAAAATTAAAACAATTGCCTATATATTCAGAGCATTTGAACCCTGGCAATATAATTCAGGACCCTGAACTACTAATCACCACTTTTTAACATTCTATGGTAAAATTCAACATTTATTTTCCTAATCCTAAAAACAGTATATGTTCTAGGAAAACTTGGATAGCCACATGAAAAACAGTGAAACTGGACCCCTTCCCTGCGTTTCATTCTTGAACCCTAGAAGTAGCCACTGTTAGCTCATTCTTTTGTGTCCTTTCTGAAATTTACAAATCAGTACTCTCTTTTATGTTTGTTGTACACAAATTGACAGAAATGGCACTTAAACTGGGACTACAACCATAGAAGTAGGTGTTTGCTTCAAAAATTTTATTGATATTGCTTAGTAGCCTTTCAAAAATATTATCCCAATCTAGAATATCACAAATAGTATATAGCTCTTCTTTATGGTTCATGTCATTGGTCTGGGACAGTTTGCAAATTAACCTACATGATTGTAAGCAATATATACACATATGGTTTCCATTCCTCCTTAATAGGAGCAGTTTACAACTTAGTTCCAACCAGATAAACTCTGAGTTTTTGTCACCTGGAAAGAAAAAACAAAGGAAGATCTGCTTAACTGCTTAACTAATCCAAAAGACATACAAATATGGAGGCTCTTAAAGCTTTAATTCTTTTCTGAATGTGGGCCACATAGTTAGTGAGATTATTGATGGCCATTTTCCCAGACCCAGGGTTAGGAAACTCAACAGGCATGTCAGTACACACTAAAGTGTCTCCAGAGGACCTACCTGACATACTTCCCCCTTTCTCCCCAACCTTGACATTAGAATAACTTTACAGGAGATCATTAGAATTTGTAAGCAAAGTGTCAATACACAAATGCTGTTGGATCTTGTCAAAAGCCTGTGTTAAATGAAAAAGAAGGAACTGTTCTACGAGCTCTTTCTAAAGTTGGAGAGAGTAAAAGAAAGATCTGGAAATGTATACGCAAAAAGATCAAGAGCGGCCATCTCTAGATAGGGAGGTCTTCAGAGTATTTAAATATTCTTCATTGTGTTTATTTTAATTTTGTAATGTTTTGGACAATTATGTGTACTGCTTCTTTGTAATAAGAAAAAACTTAATTAAAAAACTCATAACATTTAAAAATGCAATTAGCATCTAGGTAGAAAGAGAAAGGATAACTACCAAGGTTGAATTGAAAGAAATAGAGGTTAGTGAGCATTTATGATGGGCCATGAGTGTTTCATGTTTACTTAACGCAGGAAATACTAAAAATGTGCTGTTCAGGAGCTCAACCTATTCTCATCATAGACACATTACAGGTGTGAACTCTCAAGGTTTATTATAGCTGTTAAACTCATAAGTGTGACGATATATAGATATTTGTCAGTAAATATGCTGATAGTTTGCTTACTTTATGCAGTGTTCTTTGTCAACTTATAACAGCTCTCTGATAAAACTAATGCATAATTCAAATCTAATTCATTTTTTTACTTTGACTGATATGTATTCTGGGAGGTTAAAGTTTTTATTTGTTTAATTTTATTTAATTTTGAAAACACCAATACCAACAACTATAAAAGCTAACTGTTAAGTACTAATTATATACCAAGCATTGTTCTGCGCTCTTTATAGATATTATCTCAGTACTTCACAGTAACCATATGACATGGATACTACTATTATCACTATTTTGGTGATTAAAAACAAATAGTGAACTAACACACCATTGTAAAGCAATTATACTCCAATAAAGATGTTTAAAAACAAAACAACAACAAAAAAACAAATAGTGAATAAAAAGTAAGGTTAAATAACTCACTCAAGATTCCACATCTAATAAGTAATATCACCTATATTCAACCCCATTCAATCTGATTTCTTATTCTCTGATCTAGAACCTGACAAGGAATGAAGTAATATCCATGGAGTAGGCAGACATGAAAATATTATAAGAAATATAACTAGTGGTCTAGATCACTTATACAGCCCAGTCCTGAAAAGAAGTCTTAGTCCTTTATCCATCCCTTGAGTCATTCAAAAATAATTCATCATGTCCCTACTAGATTCAAGGCAGAGGGTTAATTAGTGTGAATTAAATTACAAACTCATGACACAGTCTGGGTCTTACCGAATTTATTCTTCAAATTTTATCTAGACAACTTAAAGTTCACCTTTTCTGGGTCTTCCTAAAAGAAGAGAAATAGACAAAATTGACTCTATTTGAAAGCATTACATTATTAGTATGAAACTTAATGTGAAACTAGAATGCCCCTTTAAGTGTCACTTAAAATAAAAAAAGGGACATAGTTTATTACAGAAGGAAAACTAATGCTGATGTTCAGAGGATCCCTCATGAATGATTTATATGCCTTTGATTTTCCCCATGAAGCCACTAGATACTGATGTATGTATTGTAAGCTTGTAAGCCACTGAGATTTAGTTTACCTCTGGAAAGAGACTCTATTTTATTTTCATTTCAAATCCCTTAACAGGTTTCTCACTTTGATTAATATAATTATGTCTCATGCTTTTTAAAGTAATTACATAATTACTATATAAGCTACATTCTAATACTATTGGGAGTAGAGGTCAATTTTAGTAACTTTATTGACATGATAAAATCTAGAAACATTTTCAGGGTCAATATAGAAACTCTTCAGGCAGAATGACATAATTCATAGCAGTCAGAGGAATTACATACTGCATCCTCAGTTGGGGAATTATTCAGATTTGGATACTCCACTACCACTATTTTCTTGGAGCTTTTCTTCTTGATTAAAAATTTTTTTTAATTTAGTTTTGTTCTCTAACAATAAAAGGAAGGGAGGCAGGAAAGGAGGGAGGGAGGGAGAGAGAGGGAAAAGAGAAAAAGGGAGGAAGGAAGAGAGAAAACCTGGAACTACTTACAATTTCTACAGTTCCTATTGTTCAAGGGCATGGAGTTAAAAGCTCAAGAAGCACCCAAGCCTGTGGCAAGCATCCAAGCCACTTCACACGGTGGCTTCTGAGTAGACAGTGACTCTACCTATGTTCTCTGCAGTTCTCTTGGGTTTGTTTGTCCCTAGTCCCTGGTAAGGTATCAGAAGGGCTCCTCATACAGTGCCAAAAAGACCAAAGCAGTAATAGGACTTGAAACCTCACACTATGATATCCAGAAGAAGAGAATCTCTTATAAACACTCTTTACTAAGAGCAAGGTGATTTCTTTCCCAGAAGACATGGGAATTTTCCCCACTACTTATCGGTCCTAAATGTGTATATACAGTACATATTTCTGATTTGACTCCTATCTTTACGGGAAGTCTTTGTGCTAATGTCCTTAATCAGAATTCCTGAATCAATCACTCAGCCAAAGAGAAGGGTCTTTTATTAGATCAATCAGGCCCATTTGTGGGACAGGCAGAACATGAATCTGCTAATGATGAACCCAGCCAGAATCCTGGGGTCAAATTTAGCTTTCCTGCATACTTGGGCAAGTCCCTAACCTCTCTATGCTTCTGTTTCTGCATGTAAAAAGTGGGGTTAATAATAGTGAATACTTGACAATGTTGTTGTGAGAACTAAATTAGTTGATATTTATAAAATGCTAAACAAAAAAGCTCATACTTAACAGGTAGTACTTTATTTAATCGACCCATAAAATCAATTTGAATAGTGAGAGACACAACATTGTCACAGTGCCCTGACAGTTCTCAACCACACATTGTTTCAGTTAACTGTTAATGCAAACTCCAAGCCTGGCATTTCTTTAATTTCTAGTTTTATTTCACCAAGGTTTCTACTATAATCCTCACATATAGTGCGTTTTCATGGTAGCAGTCCTATGGCACTGCTTTCTTTCATGCCTCGAGATAGTTCTACACACCTATCGTCTTGTATTTCCAGGTTTTTATAATATGGAAAGAGGTTAGGCCACCTTGCTTCATTCCTGTACAATTATTCCTTGATTATAATCTTAATACTAGTTCACATTCTTCCCAGTGTGAGCAAGTATGTTTTATAATCAAAATAAGGCCAAGAGCTTGACAACAGGTGGAGATGAACTGACCTATTTTTCTATTGTCTTTGTGCCATGCCTTTTGTTTTTGGTGCATATCTGCTTTTCCTCAGAATGCTGTATTTCTGATTTAAAATGTGTTGTTTGAATTTGAACATCCTAAAATATTTTAGTATCATTTTTACTCCTCAATATTTAACCTCTCTACATTCACCATTTTCTAATTATATTCCAGCCCAATTTTTACAAATATTAAGAGGAAGCTTTTAAGTAGCGCAGGAAAGAGTACTTTATTTATTTATTTTAATATGCATTAGAAAAAATAAAATTGACATATGAAACTCACTTTATGCATATCATTGCTAATTTTAAATGTGAGATGATTTTTTAAGATATTAAATAATTTTTGTATAAAAATATTGGTAAAGAGACATAGTGAAATTTCTGGCTATCATAACGATGACTGATATTTGGAAATACTATACACCACTGAAAATCAACAACAGCAAGAACAACAACTACTACTACTACTACTACTACACACACACACAAACACACACACACACACAGAAAGACCTTCAGAACACAATAGTCATCAGAATGGTAATAAAAAGAGTAATAATAAGGTAATAATTAATTGCATTTTATACCAATTTAATTCTTTGGGCATATGATCACAAACGTATATTTTATTTCAATCTCACAAAATAACCCTTTGACTTCATACACAATACATCAATAAAATTTCAGAGATAAAGAGGACCCCAAAGACTGTATGATCCATCTCCCTTGTTTTTTAAATGAGTCAAGGGAAGTCTAGAAATGTAGTGATGCACCACCCAACCAAACAGTTTCACATTTGGGATTGGAATCTTGTTAATCTCCTGATTCCCGAAACAGTATTTGGTTTTTATTTAATTTTACTGTACCACACCATCTACCCCATAGTTATTCTTATTTTAGGGAAGGAAAAACTTAGGCTCTGGTGCTAATAAGTGACTAGAACCCAGTTTTGATAAGTCAAGCCCATGATGTTTCTACTACCTGCTACACCACAAGGTTGAGAACATAATAAAAGCCACTCTCCAGTTTACATTCAGTAAAGATTTCTTTTTGTCAAATGTGCAAAATAATTGACTATCACAAAAGTCTTACACCAGTTTTTGATTTCTTACTTTAACCACTCACTTAAAATATAGTCAGTTCATTTAGTAGCACAAGAGGAAATTAGAAGCATCTATATAAAATGTATTAACATACTCTTAGCAATCACTGTCAATTATATATAACTTATAATTTGTTGGTTTCATTTACAAATTGAACTCCTGTTGAATGTCCTTCCACTTCTTCCCAACTGAACTGGTTTTGGCATGTGATATCTGTTAGATATTAAAAGAATACTCTGGAAGTTCTTTATTTTTATTCCGAAGGCAATCTAACGAATGGTGGGAGGTGATAAACTGTAGTGCTAATGAGTGATTAAAGAAGCATCATTATTCACAGATAGCGGATATGAGAGAATTGCAACAACTAGGCAAATATATTAACTGAGTCCCTTGAGGGAGGTGGTGAATGATTTGGACAAATATGTGCTCAAAAACAAAGATCTAGGGCTTCCCTGGTGGAGCAGTGGTTGAGAGTCTGCCTGCCGATGCAGGGGACGCGGGTTCGTGCCCCGGTCCGGGAAGATCCCACATGCCTCAGAGCGGCTGGGCCCGTGAGCCATGGCCGCTGAGCCTGCGCATCCGGAGCCTGTGCTCCGCAACGAGAGAGGCCACAGCAGTGAGAGGCCCACGTACCACTAAGAAAGAAAAAAAAAAAAACAAAAAAACAAAGCTCTGATAGGTAAAATGCAAAAGTAAATCTTAAGCATCAACATTTTTCTTGTGAAATAGAACTATTAATACTAGCTCAGTTTACAGGGCAGAAATAGAGACACAGATGTAGAGAACGAACGTATGGACACCAACGGGGGAAAGCGGTGGGTGGGGGTGAGGTGGGATGAATTGGGAGATTGGGAGTGACATATAATCACTAATATGTATAAAATAGATAACTAATAAGAACCTGCTGTATAAAAAATAAATAAAATAAAATTGAAAAAATAATACTAGCTCAGGGCCTCATTACAAGACTGAACTACTTTTTATTCATTGGATTTATATATTTGCTGCAGGGAGGTTTCCTAGTTTGCATTGTTCATGCATGAATATTCGGTAAGTTTCCCCTTGTTGGTGGGATCTCAGTTTCTTACTACCCTGAGTCTTTTAAAACCAGCCCCAAGTTATCTACAGTTTTCCTTTATAAACCTGTTTGAGCCTTTACAGGCCGGTCCTTTATCATCTCATCCTATTACACATTATCTTTTGTTGGATGATTATTTATATTCATCTGTTTGTAAAACTTTTGGTTTGCTTAGTAATACAGGGAATCCCAAAATAAGAAATATGGCTCTCTAGTTCCAAATCAGTTTTAGAACACTACAGTGTGAAGGTGTGCAAAAATTTACACTTAGATGAATTTAGAAAGTATCTACATTTTCTTGCTTATGAATTTTCAATGCAAATTCAAGATGTGTTTCCAGAATTCTCAGCTCTGGTTGTTAATTCTCCCCCATTAATCTCTAACTGTGCTTTAATTGCTTTTCTGTAACTTTTTAATACTTTTCTTCACAATCCGTCAACATGGATTTGCTTTTCGATCTGTTTATTTTATTTACCAATATCTTTATTTCCTCCTTGGCATTAGTTTGCTGCTATACCTTTTGACTTGCTGTTCAAGTCAAATAATGTTGGTTTTACATAGCATACTCTAAGAATAAATAAACTGAATCAAAAACATTTTTCACCATTTAAACTTTTAAAACATATAATCTATAATAATCACAACTTTGTTACTCTCGTACCTTGGTCCATTAACACCAGCAGTCTATAAAACACTTCCTCTCATATAAAGTAAGCCATTTTTAAAATTAAAAAGCGTATGTCATATTTTGCTTAATTAAAATTTCAATTATTGATTATTGGCTATTTTATGTTATATAAAGAATTATATTTATGTGAAAAAAATATTACCATTCATTTACCTTCACTTTCAAATACATAACTACTACAGTTATTAAGACCAGTATTTCAAATATCTTATATGTTTACTTCTTAACAGTTCATAAAACATAGTTCAGTATTACTGTCATAATTTTAAGATTCATTCATTCATTCCACATGTATATTTCAAGCACCTACTTGTGCCCAGCATAGTGAAATAGAATTTATAATGTCACAGGTATAGTTTCTACCATTTACATGGAGATCTTGTAATATACTTTCTTTTTTTTTGAAAACAGTGAACTAATAACAATCAAATTAAAATCACTTATGTTAATTTAGAAATCAGTTTCAATGCAAAAAATTGAACCCCTTACTTTGAAAGTTAATTCACATCATAATGAAGTTATTTTTAAAAACATATGCCCTTCTGTTAGTACTATACCCTTAAAGTACTATCCCTGAAGACTCGACCTTTTAATGTCTCCATCAATGTGACTAGAATTCTAGTAATACCTGATTGTGTATAACATATCTTCCCCCAAGTAACTCAAAGCACTTATACAAATCTTTTTTCCCTAATGGTCCATATCAATCACATCCTCTACGTTGTTCCTTTGATTTTAGATAGAAAAACTGTATGGGAATAGACAGAAAAGGGAATGTCTGAGAATGATCTTAAGGATGAATGAGAGTTTATGGAACAAGAGTAGATGGAAGGCAAGAAAATTTAGTACAAAAAGTGTAAAAGAATGGATGCATAATATAACAGGGTGTGAGTCCCTCTCGTGTGTCTCACAAAGTACTTCATTCATTCATTCATTTAAACCACTGCCTCTGTTACTACATTGAGTGTATGCACTTGAGCATATGGATTGAGTCTACTAAATATTTGTGTTTCTAGCATCAACCTTTGCACGAAATAGAGACTCAAAAATTATCTGGACTTTTATAGAATCAGGTGGGTAAAATTACTTCCTCCAAGACACAAACTTACACATAAAGGTTGAAAATTCTGATCTTCTCATTTTCATCCTTTCAACACAAATCAGCATATCGAGGACCTACCATGTGCCCAATCTTATGACAGGGATAAGGGACGAGAAAGACTGTCTGATGCCCCCAGCACTGAGGAAAGGAGCCATTAACATACCTGTACGTCCACTGTTACTCCCTAAGTTCTAACCTTGCCTCAAAGAGACCAAAATTCTTCATGGAAAGAAAAAGAACAGTGCAGAATGTCAGTACATAACACCTTTGCCTTGATCAAGGGCTTTTCATAAGTAAATGCAGATCTGCTAACTCCTCTCCTTGGGGGAGTAGAGATTCCCCATCCTCCTAGAGTTCTTCTTCGCATCTCTGACAGGGAGTCACCAGTAATTGTCCCTACCCAGGTTCCCTGCTCCTCTTGAGAGCACACAAAGGACAGTATTTCATAATACAATGGCTGTAGGCTCTAAGAGCCAGATCCACCTCTTTCACATCCCAGCTCTACTACTTTTAGCCTTGTCACCTTGGAAAAACCTTCTCTGCCTCAGTTTCTTTTTCATTCTTAAATTGGGAGGCTTAACTGGGATAACAGAATAATGCGTGTAAAGCAAAGAGCACCATGCTAGGTGCATAATAGGCATTCAATGGCTATAAATTCCCTTCTTCCCTTCTTTTGATGAAAGAAAACTTATTCAAATCCTGCACTAGAACAGAGGTTAAGTCCAACTCCCTCCAGTGAGAAGGAATAATTTAATAAATGTGGAGTGATCACATCAAAACACTCTCTTAACTATTAGTAAACACAATAAAAGAAAACCAATGCTTTCCTTTGAGAAGTTCCCTCAGCATCCCACTGACACGCTAAAAATTGTTTTCTTATATTTTCCTTAAGAATCCAGCCATACAGATTAGCATAAACACTGTAAAGTGCATTCTACATATACATTCTTTATCTGTATGCAGTGGTATTTACAGAGATTACTAACACTGTGCGCTCCTAAACCTACAATGGCAGCTGCTTTATGAACAGATTATACTGTACTATACCTATCTTAAAACCGTTCCTTTTTGTATTTGTAGTCAAAGCTAGTATTTGCTAAGCCCTTTGCTGTTTGTAACACTGTCTCTCCTGTTCTACTTTTGGATGGATACTTTGGTCTGCAAGGATCTCTGCCCTTCACCACTGCTCTATCTTGTTCTCCTTGTTACTCGTGACTTGCTGCCCACAGTGAAATCACAGGGCTGAATCTTCTTTCAGATATTTCTCCTGCCCTTTCTGCTGACACCTTCTCTTTTCCAGCTCCCATTCCACAACTGTTTGAATACTCCACTGCTGCACGTTCTCCCCAGACACCCAGGAACTTTGTACTAAAATAAGCATTCCTTTATTGCCAGTGGACTGATAACACACCAGTACTTAATCCCCAGGGTCTCTTTCCTGCTATTTAATATACCACTGCTCAAGATTTGAAGCTGTCCAGTTTTCACAGACGACTGAAAGCTGCACATTCTCGTTGCTTTATGGGCTTGACTCTTTGGTCACATTGCTTTTCATTCTTCCAACATGACTGGTATCACTGAAGGACAATGGCTAAGTGAGGGGAAACAAAAATGTAATGTTCTTGTCTCTTCACTCTCAACATGCCTAGCAAAGAATTGTTTCCCTGTGGCATCCAGGATTCAAGTCCCGTTTTTGCTCTTCCCTTTCTTTCACCTTTACTGGGTAGCAAAGGGTGTGTCATTTACAAATGTCATGAGGGATAACAATAGCATCTCCCAAGAATCCTACAAGACACAATGAGAACATGAAGCCCAAATAGAATGTGCTATGGTACAGAGACCTGGATCTCTGGTCCAGAGACCTATGTTCAAATGCCAGCTCCACCAAGTATGAGATGTACAACCTTGTACCAATTCATTAATTTCTCTAGGGTTCAGTTTCATCTCCTTGAAATTAATATCATTAAATAAGATAATGATCATCCAGCAGGCCTCTATTCGATGGTGGCTGCTGTTTTACCAGTACATTGTAAAAGCCCCTCTTTACAGTGTTTTCTATTCACTGTCATGCTATTTGTCTGTATAAATTTTTCTTGGTAGACTGTATTCTTACAACTATTAAATGATGTTGTTGTCTTTTCTTCACTTGTGAACTACTGTCTGCAAATATATTTTTTCTATCACTTTTCACATCACTACTGTTGGCATTACACTGTGGTTAAGAATGTGAGCCCTGGAATTCTGTCCTCGTAACAAACTAGTTTTGTAAATTTGGGAAAATTGCTTACAATTTGTGCTTCAGTGATCTTTTCTGTAAAGGAAAAAAAAATCTAAGGACTTAACTCACAAGGGTCATTGTGAGAGATAAATGAGTTCATGTTTGCAAAGCCCTTAGAACTGTGGCTGGCACATAGTAAGTGTTCAATAAATGACCGCCCTCATCAACTGCTAACTTTCCATGATCTAGTTAATAGATTTGGTACGCTTCCTGAAGTGTAATATGTTACTTTTTTCTTAACACTTTATTCTCATTCAATTCTAATTCTTATCTTTACTGTGATCATTAGAAATCAAATCTGACTTTTATGAGTTCTGGTGTTTTATGCCTAGGCTACCATTTAAATCAGTTTAAAGTGGAAAGCAAAGTTGACTCCAAATAGAGGAGGATGGGGTCTATCTTATATGATACCACTTCATCCCCAAACATATTATTCATTTGACTTTTAATGCCTTTCGTAACCCACATTCCCTGTCAGTAATGGGTGGTCCACTCTAAAGCACTTTAGGTCTCAAATGACTTTTGTTTTCATCTCACTCTAATGCCATAATCCACATAAAACATTCAGCAAAATATCTAATCAGTGGTTTAAAATGGTAGCTGTTAGTATGACTTGTGGGCGACATGTGTGACCACAGTGTAGAAATGGCTTGGTCTTCTCCTGCATGGGCGGTTGTGTGTACAGACCTGACTCCCACTTATTCTCTTCTGATTATGACAACCAGATGCTCTCCAGTCCTGCCTCTGCTTATAATAACCTGTAACCTCAGGGAGTTCAAGTTCTTTTCTCAAATTAAGAAATATTTCAAGAAAACAGATAAGTGTGACTAATATAATCAATACCCATGTATTTATCTGCCACCTAATTTTGCCAAATTTTAACATTTTTGACTGTTTCACTTTTTTTTTTAAGAAGCAAAGCATTAAAGACATGGTGTTAAGTTCATATTCACCCCTCCTTGATTCCATTTCTTTCCCTTGCTCATTCTAAAGAGGAAACCACTAATATAATTTTTATATTTATAATTTTAATACATGATTTACACTTCTATATAAGTATGGATCCACACAAACCTAGAGTTTTATATTACTCTCTAAACTTTATATATAATATTATAATAAACATACCCTTCTGCATTCTTCGCTTTTTCTTAAAAGTGTATTTTTGAAATATATCCATGTTTACCCACAAAACTCCAATTAATACATTTTAATTGCTTTATTGTATTCTACTGTATACATATACTGGAATGCATTTACCTTTTCTCCTGTTGATGGATATTTAGGATTTAGGTTTTTCCAGTTTTGTTTTATTTTTGCTAATACATTTAAGTATGTTTCTCCTTAAACACTGTGCAAAAAATGTCTTTTGGATATATATCTAGAGGCAGAGTTGCTGGGTCAAATGATATGCATGTACTAAACTATTTTCAAGTTGCTCTGCAAAGCAGTGGCACCTACTAATATTCCCACTATCAGTGTGTGAGTCTCCGTTACTCCACATTCTTGCCAACACTTGGTGCTGTTGGGTTGTTTATTCTCTGCAAACTGATACGTATAGTACCGCCTCTCTTTACTGCTTTAGTTTGCATTTTCCTGATTACTGTTCAGTTTTCTTCTATTTAAGTTGAGGAAACTGACATCTATAATTAAGTATCCAATATTGATATTCACTAACTGACTCTCCATTATGTATTTTTCAGTGTGTTTCTTACACTTTTTTGAAAAACTACTACATATTGATTATATTTTAATAATGAATTTGTTCTTGGGATTACCTAATCAAATATCATGTAAGAGAGATAAAATGGTACAAATTAACTTCAAATAAACTGTGTCTGTTTCTTTCTGTTCTTTTTTTTTTAAACCTACATGTCACTGTGAAAGAAGATAAGCTGGTGAAATTCCATATTGGGTTGCTATGTTCAGTATTCACTTATAAGAGTAAACATAGAATATAAGAAACATATTAAAGAATTGACTATAAATACCCACTAAGCAGGGCTACAGTTTCTTCCCAATTATTCCATCTCATGTGTTTATTTAATAAATAGCTGCTGATGCTACAATAATCATAACATTATGATTGTAATCATTATAATAATTATAAGATCAGTTAACTATTCAGGTTTATGTTCTAAGAGTTAGAAACTGCTGTGATTATAGTTGACTGCTCTTTTCAAATAAACAATTTTCTTCACCCTATCTCTATTTTTCTTTCATGAGAACAAACTGAGATAACTCCGCCTTGCCAAGGTATCTTTACTTTAAGGACTCCTATTTTTACAGCTAAGTATAACCCCAGGTTTTCCTTTAAAGACCATTTTAAAGTAAACCAGGCTATAGCTTAATATCTTTCAGAGGTGCACCATTCACTTTAGAAGAAAAATCTCAATTATTTAGAATTAGACACAAATTCTTGTCCATTTCTGGCCATATTGAACTACTACTACTTGCAATTCACAAATCTTTCTCAATCTCTCATCCTTTAGCAACACAAGCATTATCTCTTCAGGAAACACCTTTTACATATATTCCTAGTTTTCTAACATATATTCCTAGATTTCTTCCTACTTCTCTGGCCATTGTTTGTCTTTTTTTGTCAATTGATTATCTCAATTCATATATCGCTATGGCACTAATTGAATTATTATATTCAAAATTGAACATATGTTCCTTCTAACTACCCCAGAGCCTTCAGGGAAGAGCACAACCATTCATCCAGCTACACAAGACAGGACTGTGTACAGGAGCTCTCTCCTCCCTCATCCCCAGCATTCAGTCTATGACCGCCAAGTTCTCTTCATCTTCTACCTTGTAAATCACCTTGAAATCCGCTCCCTTCCCTTCACCTCCACTCCCAACACCAGCAACACACCTCCGCACTTTCCACACACACTTGCCAAGAATCCTCCCCCCCACACTTCTGAGTCTTCACCTCTTAACTATGGACTGACCTTCCCAAGCTGGAGCCCCTTTCCCTGCCCTCCCTCCACACCCATTTCTGGTGAAAGAACTCCTCCCAGAAACCCCATGGCAAGTCTCCCATGGCACTGCTACCATACACATGCACCTGTTCTGTGTACTGGTCCTTCCCCACGGCCACAGCATCTCTGTGGACAAAGGCCTATCCTTCATCACTTTATCACCAGCACCTAGAATGGTACACAGTGCCATCATCATGTTAAAAACCATTTGCTTGAAGAATTGATTATAATAAATCTAACGAGATGGACATTATTAAGGAAAATAGTCTTAGGGTTACTTAGTTGCTTTTCCCCTTTTGTTGCTTTTGACGAAAAGATGTTTCTGCCTCATATAACAATAATTCTAACTTCTAAAAGTCTTTAAATAGTTTTGTCCTAACATCATAATTAAGAGGACTTCAATAAAAACAAAAGTCTTGAGGAATTCAGACCAAAGAGCATAACTAGAGACAGATGCCACAGCTTATTGCTGTAATGCTACCTTTGTTTCCAGTACAACAAAGAAAACGCCGTCCCATTCCTTCTTGAAAGATATATGTTTTGATTAGTTGCTAAGCATCAGTTATCATCCAGAAGACAATGGGAAAAATCTATAAAAACTATTATTTTCAGTGACATTCTGTGTACCAGTGAAAGCTCTGTGATGGGTTGAAATTTAGTTTAACAAACAAACCAAACATCTGTCACAAGAAGTCGATATCTACAAGAATGTTTCCAAAGGCACCTGTAAGTGAATCTACACTTAACAGCACTATGATGAGAGTATAGTTAAACTATGTACATAATCTGTGTAACAGTGAAGTTGAATATTTCTGAATAAGTAGGCTCCTTTTAAATGTCAAAACATGGTGAACTCTCATATAATCTGAATTGCATTTTCAAGGTTCATTGATTAAGAGAAAGCTAAACGACAAAACGCTATTAAGTAAACTAAATTTAAATGTTCTAATCCCAACAGTATCCACATATCTTTCAACAATAATAGTGTGTGTGTATGTGTGTATGAACTTAGCCTTCAAATGCTACTTTGCCTACATAGAGACTTGCTAATCTGAAACCAGTTGAGAGCTACTGATACCTCACATACAAGCTTTACCAGTTAGAAAGCAGGGACCATGTCTAGGAGGCTTAGCATGCTTTGTGCCTAGTACAGTGACTGCCATACAGTAGGTATGCAATAAATGGCCATTTGAATGAAACAAAACACTTTGCCTTTACAATATTAAAAAATTACTATGGTTCTTATTACCTGAGACAAAATACATTCATAAAAGGAAACCATAATGAAAAGCTAATCTGATGTTAGACTGAGGCTTCCAGGTTGTTGAAAATAAATTCCACATGTAGCTACTAAGATGTTTGGATCCACTTGGTATGCATTACCGCACATTCAGTGATAGCTGCTGCTTTCGCCATGGATTTAATGAAGGGAAGTGATGGACTGTGGAAGGCCTCAGGTAGAAAGGCTTAACGGGAAAAGTGTCAGGGTGATTGTTCTGTCAGTGGTATGAGGGATCCAGTGGCACTGATTAATTTCAGTACTTTATATGGGAATGGGGAGACACGCAGAGCACTAAATTGGAACTATGTTATAGGTGGAGTTCTTTTTATCTGTTTGACCATAATTGCTGGCAGCCAGAATTTCAACCTATATGATTCCATGGGAATTTTTTTCCATGGATTTTCCTAAGATGAAACTCTTGTCCTGTATCTTTAAATTCTTGTTTTAGCTTTAGGCTCTATAGTCAGACTGCATAAATATTCTTGAACCTTGCTTTGAGAAGCCAAGCTCTCCAGACAATAGCATAGGCAGTAGACTGCAGTTTAGGATATTAAAAATGGTTTTAATTCTGTGATACCATGTATTTTCACAAAAACTGATGTTTGTTTTAGCTTGCTACACTCTTTCCATTCTATACTTTTAAAGGGAAAGGATCATAACGAGTAACAGTCTGTCTCTGATTTAAAAGAGAAAGACATAGCTATCCATCCACATGAAGGAACAGAAGATTTATTAATGGAAAACAGAATAAATAAAATACTCTTTAAAGTATAAAAAAGGCGATTTAGCAATAAATCTTGCGGTACAGGCCGATAGGCTGTGCTTAAGGTCTTATCAAGCTTGTATTGAATTCAGCAGACAGCCACACTCTGGATCAAGACAATATATTTAGCATCTATTCTTCGAGTGCTTGCTTGTTTTATTTTGATAAATGTAAGCTAGAGATCCACAACACTAGCTATATATATATATATATATATATATATATATATATATATAAATTTTTTTTTTTTTTTTGCGGTACGCGGGCCTCTCACTGTTGTGGTCTCTCCCGTTGCGGAGCACAGGCTCCGGACGCGCAGGCTCACCGGCCATGGCTCACGGGCCCAGCCGCTCCGCGGCATGTGAGATCTTCCCGGACCGGGGCCCGAACCCGTGTCCCCTGCATCGGCAGGCAGACTCTCAACCACTGCGCCACCAGGGAAGCCTACACAACGCTATATATTTAGTTGGATTCTTTATACAAAAACCCTTTATTGCCCTTTTTGTATATTTTATACCTTATTAGGTTAAATAGGGCAGCAGAATACCGAGAATAATGTAGAATCTATGTATTCTCTCTAAAGATTTCAGATGCAATGCTTTCTCTATTCATGTTTTTTCTCTTGCCCTCATAAAACAAGGTCCCGCACTTCAGGTTAGAATCAATTAGGCCGATCCTCAGCTGTTCATAGGTCAGAGCTCCCAGTGGGGCAGCCCATACACGGTACCTACTCTCCCCATTGGGGCTTTAGGCTGAACTCTCGGAACTCCGCCCACCTTTTACAACCTGTACAATGTCCCAGCCAGGCTAGTGCGTGTAAGGCTAGAGAACACTGTAAGAATCCTGCTTCCTGGTGATGGTAACAATTTATTGGTATGCTGGGCAGGGGGAAATTTCCCCCTCTACCCATCTCGAGCTCTTGTGCCTGGACTAATAATAAAAATGACACAAGGCAGATTAACAGAAGAAAAGAAAAGTTTTAGTTCATGCACAGAAATGAGATCTAAGAAGTGGCCAAAGCAGGCAGCTTTTATACATTTTAGACAAAGAAACAATAAATTTATGAGGAACTGACAGGACAAAGAAACAGGTTTTAGGTGCCCAATTAGCGAGGAATCTAAACAGAGTTTGGGCTTGGGGTAGTATAATAAATTAAAGAAGTAGCAAGGTTTTATATATAGGCTTCTTGGCTCAAATTCCCTATCTTTGGCGATAAGGGTGTCCTTCTAAATCCAGAGGCAGGGAGCACACCTCTGACACGAGAGACTTATTTCCTGCTTTCAGGGAGACAGAAGAGGGTCAGAGTATCCCTCTTGTGTTGACCATTTCTTAAATAACTTTAATTCAAAATAATCAATATGTCATCGAGGCACATTTTGGGGTAGGCTACTCTGGGCCCCAACAAGTACTCTTCTGAAAACAACCCCCTACCTAAGATGTCTATAACTGAAGACTATCCCCGGAAATGCGAGAGAAAGGGAGCCACATAACAGCAGACACAGAGTTTTTTGGTTGGTGATGATTCACATAATATTGTTGAAAGATGTAATATATACATATGCTTTATAAACTGTAGAGTTCTACTGATTTTAAACCTGTGTTTGTCAAATCGCCTTATTTCTGTAAGGTATACGTAGTAATTTACTTTCCGAAGAAAAATGTGCTATTTTGATCCTTTATACAAGCTTAGTTCTGGATGTAATATGATGTATGACATTATTTTAAGTGGAAAACTTATTAAGAATATAAGAGATTGATGTCTGACTTCCAAAGGTGTTGGTCTTATCCATGGCATATCTTTACATCATCATTAAAAGAACTGAGTTGAACAAAAATGAAGAAAGTAATAATACTGCTTTTCAGAGTCTGACTATTTAGGATATTATATCTTGAGGTGAGATCACCATGTAAATATTTGTCAAAATGATTTCCAACGTTGTTTGGAATTCTGGTTGAATTTTTAAATTAATCAACAAAATTACACAGGTTTAATAACTTGGGATTGGAATGCAAGAAGGTCTGCATCCTAGAAGGCCTGATTTCTACATGGTCATATGGGAAAATGAAATGAACCCTTTAAAGTTGAAAACACTACTTCATGCAACTGTCAGTTCTTAGTCTTCATCTTACTTGACTAGTCAGGAGTCTTTGACATAGTTAAGCACTGCCTCCTCTATAGACTATTTTCTTCACTTAGTTTTCAATACACTTCTTTGCCCTGGTTTTCCTCCTACTTCTCTGGCCATTTCTTCTTTGCAGGCTCTTTCTCTTCCTCCCTAACTCTTAATTTCAGAGCACTGCGGGGCTCAGTCCTTGGACTTCTTGTCTCTTTTATCTATACTCACTCCCTTTGTGATTTCATCTTGTCTCCTGGCTTTAAATACCACCTATAGACTGATGACTTAACATTTTTACCTCCAGCCTGGTACATCCCATTAAATTCCAGACATGTAATTACAAACTCCCTTGGATGACTAATGGGCATCTTAAATTTAATACGTCCAAGCTCCTGATCATCTCTGTCAAACCTACTTTTCCTGCTGTCTTTCTCATCTCAGTTACTGTCAATTCATTCTTCTAGTTGCTCAGGCCAAAAGCCTTAGAGGCATTCATGACTCATTACTTTCTCTCATACCCACAAGCCTCTCCGTCAGCAGTTTCTGTTGCCTCAATCTTCAAATTACATCCAGCATTTGACCACAATTTGACCACTGGTTACACTCAAGTTCAATCCATAATCATCTTTTGTCTGGATTATTGCAATAACCTCCTAACTGGTTTCTTTACTTTCACCCTTGCCCCTTTCAGTATTTTCTCATATGTCAGCAAGAGTGGTTTTGTAAAAACATGTCAGATCATGTTACCCCTCTGCTCAAACTTCTCAATGTAAGGATATATTTGAAAACTTTAACAGGGAATATAACATGGCTCTGACAGACTGAAATAGATGCCAGCATCAGTCTAAGACTGGATCAGTACCTACTAAAATAAGCCTCACATCCAGTCCCAATGTGGGTGTGTGAGGGGGGTCTCCATACCAACAAGCAATTCTCAGACACCAGCTGGGTGTCCTAAAACTCAACTTAATTCTGGCAATATCTACTCAGAGATAACATCAGATCCCACAGGTTAAGGGTTCAGTCCTACCAGACTGCCCCCTCTCAACACACTTCAGATGCCAGCCACAAGCACAGGTTGTCCCTGTGCTTCAAACCGACTGGCTATTATAGATCGAAGTTTCCAATGACCCCCTCCTTGGGTTCCATTAATTTGCTAGAGCGGCTCACACAGCTCACAGAAACACTTTACTTACTACATTACCATTTTACTACAAAAGGATATAACTCAGAAACAGCCAGATGAAAGAAATGCATAAGACAAGGTATGCGGAAAGGGATGGAGTTTCCATGATCTCATGGCGTATACCACTGTCCCTCAAACATCCACATGTTCACCACTCCAGAACCTCTCCTAACTTTTGGTTTTTTATAAGGGCTTCGTTGCACACGCATGGTTGATTAAATCATTGGTCATTGGCAACTGATTCAACTTCCAGCGCCTCTCTCCCCAGTTGTCAGTGGATGACCTGAAAGATCTAACCCTCTAATCATGTGGTTGGTTCCCACGGCAACCAGCTTCCATCTTTAGGTTGCCTAAGGGTTTTCCAAAAGTCACCTCATTAACATAACAAAAGACACCTTAATTGCTCTTATCGCAGGAAATTCCAAGGTCTGTGTCAGAAACATAACAAATATATATTTCTTATTATAAACCACAAGATTGCACTTACCAACTAAATATCAACCATACTCCAATGGCTTCCCAGATTCTTGTTATCTCTCTGCCCTCATCTCCCAATCTTCTTTTTCTCCATCTCTCAGTTTGCTCCAGCCCACAGACCCCTTGCTATTTCTCAAATATTTCAGCCATGCATTTACCTCAGGATCTTTGCATCTAAAAAACTTCCCTCTGTTAAGAATACTCATGATCCATGCATGAGAAGACCTTGTATCCTTGCCTTATTTAGTCCTTTACTCAGATATTACCTTCCCAAAGGCCTCTGCTGACTACTCAACTTAAATTGTTAAGTTCCTTGCCCCCAAATCCAGGGATTTCCTTTATAATACTTATCACCAACTATCATACTACTAATTTTACTAAAACATTTTGTATATTGTTTCTCTTTTCCACTAGAATGATCACTCAGAAAGGTAGGATTTTGTTTTTTATTGCTATACCCATTACTTAGAACCAGCCTACATATAGTAGGTGCTTTAGAACATTACTTAATTTTAAAATTAAAGCTGAATGATTGAATGAATCAATAAATTTGAAATATGCAGTATAGAGCTAAGAAATGCAGATCAAGGCTTGGGGATTGTGACTAAAACATCCCTGCCCTACCCTGGAATGCTGCATTTTAACAATATTTCTGTTTTTTCCAGGCAAACTGCTAAATTCAGTAGTTCACATCCTTTAGATTTCTAAATGGAGCTGGGCATATAAAAACAAATAAAGAGAATAAGTTCTACAATGTAAGTTTGGCTTTTTGGTTTTAATGTTACATACTTAACATTCTGTTCCTTTATCTAAATAAATTTACTTAAACTTAGCCATTAACAATAGAGTGTTTTGTTAAATATTTCTTCCTTTAAGTTAATAAAAGAGCTTAATTAGGTAGACAGATTGCTGTTTGAGTTTTCTATACCACGTCTTCTTCCAGAACATATCCTTTTCCACCTCCTCATTGGTGAGAGATGCTAGCCCCTAGGTCTCTGTTCTTTGAATTTTCTCTTCATAAGCTCTTTCTGGTCAGCACTGACACATGACCAAATTGTCAAGTACACTTTCTCTCCTATGAATCATTCAATCACTTCTTCACTCCTTGCAAGCTGTTAATCGGTCTCCAGTTCCTCACTTTAAAAGGAACCAAGGACCACTTGGTTGTGAATCTAGTGGGTATTCCTCGTCCATATCTTTCTGACTTCCTGTCAGCAACTAACACAGTTGACCACTCTCTGATTCTTAGGACACTTTTCTCTTGATAGCATTCACTCCCGTTTATCCTTCCATCCCTCTCATCTCTCTAGGTTATTCTTTCTGATGTTACTTCCTTGTCAGAAACAAATAGGTTTACTGAAGTTATTAATAATCATTTCAGACACCTCCACCTTTCAAGTTAAGGAATTACTTAAGCACTAAAATATACTGAGGAAGTGAAAACCTTAATATATGAATTGTACACTCTTCCAGAGAAACATCCTGACTGTCCAACATAAGTAATGTCATTGTAATATCCCAGTGCTTAATGAAAAGAATTAAACACAAACTTTTGTTGTCTTCTAAGTACTATGTTGTAAAAGATATATTGGTGGGCTTCTTGGATCCCCTGTCAGGAACAAAGCATTCATTTTTCCCCAGTTGGGAGTATTAGCTCCTACAAGCTCAAAAGTTAGTTCCTTCTCAGTAACTGCCTGGACAAGGGAGCTGCCCCTCCCTGGGGACAGCAAACATCCAGGGACTGGTTGATGCTGGAGTACAGAAGCACAGACCCTGGCTTCAATGCCAGACAACTTTCAAGGGCCATCTCTGCTTCAGAGCTGCCCATGATACCACCTGAGACTTCATTTACAACCTCATCATGGTCAACCTCTCCTTCTGCCCATTCCTGCTTCCCTTACTCCCTGCAAGTATTCCTCCTGCATGCAAACTTCCATTTTAGAGTCTTGTGTCTGGGGAGTCCCATCTGGATATACAGCATCTCTAATACTAAGATACTGAATATCTATGCTATTTCAAGTAGCTCAGTTTCGATCCTTGAACAGACTGCTCACTGAACACTTGCTATTTTGGCTTTCCTCTGACTGCAACATTTAAGCTAAAATATTCTCCACAAGGGAACATTATAACCAGGATAGCTTGCTCATATTATAATCTGCCTGATAACCCAATTTAAAATTCAATATATGGTACCAACAAAATGCAAGGTAATGCCTGTCCAACAGCGAGGTTACGTGACATTTAGAATCATACAATTACTTGGTAGCTGTTTGTAGAACTGAACACAACTAAAGAGAGAAAAGCGCTCATAACTTTATATTCAGCTAAATCAATTAAGAGCTACTGTTTCTCCTTACTAAATTGATTTTCATTATCTGCACCAGAATGTTAGACAAATGATAAGAGACATTTAATTATATCTTAACTCTATTTACACACACACACATACACACACATAAGCACACAGAACTGCTTTGCTCAAATACAGTTAAAGAATACTAGAACAAAGGAATCAGTTCACTTTTTAAGACAGAGGTTATCAGACTGAATTCTTGGAAATCCATTTCTAAATATACCTTTTGAAAAGGGCAGAAAGCAAAACAACTCTGAAAGACAGAAAATAATATGATACTCTGTGTATATATACATATACATAGATATCTCTATACATAACTTATAGAAAAACTATATAAATATTAAAAAATGAAACTTTAGACAAAATTCTACACAAGGATTATAAAAGAAGTGACAATCCATTGAGAAGAACGTTCATTATCACATACACACATAAACACATAGCCCCTGTATACAGAAGATAATAACTGAAAAAATGTATAGCACAAGACATAGAAAAAATTTAATTATGCTTTATAGTCCTCCCTCCACACATAAAAAATATACATTGGTTTTTTCAGATACAGTTTAAAAAAAAACTCTGAAGATGAACTAGAACTTTACTTCCAATATGGTGGCACTGGCTACAGTGGCTATGTGAATTTAATTAAAGTTAAAAATAAAACTACAAATGCAAACTCAGTTCTTCAGTCACACTAACCTCATTTTAAATGCTCAATTAGCCATGGGACTATTGAGTAGCTATCTCACTATATTCATCAGACACAGAACATTTCTGTCATCACAGAAAGTTCTATTGGGCAGTGCTCTTCTAAAGTACAGATCAAACTTTTAACAGAGAAGAAACAGGGATTGGGGGGAGTCACTGAAGACAAAGTTAAAATTACTTTTAAAAATGAATGACCACTCCTCACAGAACTGATGACTTCAGTGAATGATTCTATGCATGATAATGTCTTGGATATTTACATTTATGTAAATTCTGACCTACATCATGATATGTCACAGCTGGAAGAAAACTTACACAGACCAGACCAGTTCAGTGTCTAACTAGACTCTTATTGTTATAGCAAAACAGAATCAGAAACTTTGCATCCTGATACACAAGTACTTGGGACCCAATTGTGTCTCCCCAAATCCATAAGTCCTAACCCTCAGAACCTCAGCATGTGACTGTATTTGGAGATATGGTCTCTAAAGAGGAAAATAAGCTAAAATGAGGTCATTAGATGAGCCCTAGTTGAGTATAACTGGTGTCCTTATAGGAAGAGAAAATGTAGGCACAGAAATAAATGTACAGAGGGAAGACCACCTGAAGATACGGGGAGAAGACAGCCATCCACCAGCGAAGGAACAGGCCTCAGAAGAAGCCACATTTGATGACACCTTGATCTCAGATTTCTAGCCTCCAGAACTGTGAGAAAATAAATTTCTGCTGCTTAAGTCATGTAATCTGTGGTACTTTGTTATGGCAACCCTAACAAACTCATACATCAAGCTTGACATCTTTCTGCTACACCATGCTCAGACCTGTTCACCAACAGTGACTGTGAATATCAATGTGGTGACCATATTATTTAGGAAAAAACCTTCAAAATTATAATTTTCAAAATTTAGACCTTGTTTTCAGAATAAAACATTAAAAGGCCCTCACAGTATCAGAATCTATCTCACGCTGAATAGAATATAGTGTTCTGGAGCCAGGAAAGCATTCGCTCTCTGTTAAAGCTTTTTTGTTCAGTTCTCTCAGCTGTGTGCAGAAGAGGACAAGAGCATGGCACAGATTTACACAGCAGATTGTCAAGCCAACAACAATGATACAAACTTCATGGCAGAAGAGCAGCTATCTGTGTTTATCATTAATGGCTGAAGATAGAAAGAAGCGTGCTACAATTGCATCCTCACTATTTTAAAATATTTTTGAGAATACCCTACCATTAAAATATTTGGCTCTCACACTATATACTCTTAGTGGTTTCACAGACTGATGAATATATCAGATATTGGAAATTCATGAGTATATTGAGTAAACCAAGGGTTATTGCTAACAACACAATTATAACAGTTGTTATATTTACTTAGTAAACACAAAGCACTTTACCAAGTCAATTAACTTTATTTTTCTAACAATCCTATGAGCTAACACTATCATTGTAACCAAGCAGGATGCTATAGGGCCTTCCTGAGACAGACCCCTCCCATCATGTCCTCTGCTTGCCTCTTGTTTCTAGAAAAGCTGTAGTCTCCCAGGCTTCCCCTGGCTCAAGAATCAATGATTAAAAGGATGTGAACATGTAGTGACAAAAGTAGCAGGTGGGCCACGAGAACCGGTAAGAATGTAAACAGTAAATCAGCCATATGGCAGTCACAGCATCTTTAGTTCCTCTCTGAAGTACCTAGATAACAGTATCTGATGCACATTTCCTGACTTGTTTTACAGACACTAAAACCCCCACCAAATGGAAGAAGTTAACTACTTGTTGAACGTGAGCCCATAGCCCTCAGACCGACTGGCGCCTGAGGATTGATAATGTTAGCCCCTATGACACCGCCCTGTTACCTCACCATCAACCTATCACAGAACTGTGCAGGAGCTGTCACACACCCTGTGACTCCCTTCCCTCACCTTGCCTTTAAAACTGCTTCCCTGAAACCCATCAGGAAGTTCGGGATTTTTGAGCAATAGCTGCTCCAGACTCCTCGTCTGGTGCCTTACAATAAATGCTGCACTTTCCTTCACCACAACCTGACATCAGTAGATTGGCTTTACTATGTGTGGGCAAGCAGACCCAAGTTTGGTTCAGTATCGTCATTACTGAGTTATACAGTTTGAGGAACCTGAGGTACAGAGGTGTTGAAAAACGTTCTCAAGGTTACTGAAGCAGAGCCAGCATTTGAACCCAGGTTCCTCAGCTCTAGAGTCTGTGCTCTTAACCACTGAGGCTCTGCTAATACTTATTTTCAAGTAAAGACTTACCCATGTGTGGGGAAAAAGAACCATCTCCAGTTCAATCCATATGTGTCCCAGTAAAATCCTTACATAAAGATAAAATTTTAAACTAGCAAATCTATAGCCTTTAGGGAAACATTTTCAGGTTGTAATGTGGTAAAGAAATCAAGAAAAGTGATAACCATACAAATGAAGATACCGTTTCCTTTGCCAGTTGGGAAGAACAAGGGAGGGGAGGGCTGTGGTTAGTAAGGGGCACCAGAGATAGCATATCAGGGCTAGAGATTTTTAGACTAGGTGATGGTTACACGAATTTTCTCTTTTAAGTAATTCAGTCATCCCAATGTATACTTGTTTTTATTCACTTTTCTGTTTCTATATAATTTTTCACAATAAAATTTTAATATATAGACATACAAATACATCTTTTGCATTTGTTGGAAACAGAAGAATGTATATCCCATCTGCAAGTATTTATATGAAATACATGAAGTATGGCAGCATGTAAAAGATAGGTCAAAATTACATACTGCAAAGTAATAGATTGCTTTTAAAAACAGCACAGGGAGCTCTATTTAATGCACTCTGGTGACCTAAATGGGAAGGAAATCCAAAAAAGAGGGGGTATATGTATATGTATAGCTGATTTATTTTGCTGTAAAGTAGAAATGCACACAACATCGTAAAGAAAGTATAAATAAAAAATAATTTAAAAAGAAAAATAACATCAAGCAGGACACCTTAAATATAAACAACTTTATTGTCAATTTTACCTCAACAAACCTGAAAAAAAAACTAAAAAAACCCCAAAAAACTGCTTGTACCCTAATGACCATAAAGTGACCCATCATCAGATAGAAATGCTGTGAGAAATTCCAACTAGCCATGTATACTATACAAATATTCCTAAGAAATAAAATGTTTTGAAACTAAGTTATCATCAGAGTGTAGCCTTTTAGCAGATGTATAATACATACATGCATATATTCATGTGTATATCTCACTTGAGTACTATACCAAGTCAAGGGATTCCTATTTAGAAAAACACTGCAAAACAGTCACACTATCTGAAAGCATTTTAAAAAGCCAAGTGGATCTTCCAGTTAGGAAATATATTAGCTAACATTTACTGGTTAATCTTTATTGAGTACTTACTATATGTCAGATGGCGTGGTAACACATTCTGTGTACTACCTCCCTAAACCTCAGCAATGAATTAGGCACCATTACCATCCTCATCCTACAGAACTTAGAGGTTAATAACCTGAAAAGGTTACACTGCCAGTACATGCTGATTATAGGATCTAGAGCAAGGAAGACTTTCGAGGCATCACGTTACTTCACAGAAGCGATGGCAAAATTGAAGTGTGCAAGTAAGTCGAACACCGTGTACATTACAATGTAATGCATCTTCATATTTATACATTTCAATAAAGTGTAAGTTTATCTGGAGCTCTTATCTAGTTCCCATAGATGTTGAGCAGGGAATTCAATACAACAATGGTAGCCAGAAAAGAAAAAGGCAGAAGACACAACAGTCATGAGAAAATAGAAAATTTTAGTATTTTTCTCTCTTCCTATGCCACACATCATAACAAAGAGGAAATTAAAGGAAAATGTCATTGTCTATATAAATTTTAAAACTAACAACTCTGTAAATGTGAACATGTAGGCGTGTCTGTTTTAATCCATATATTTAACTAGTATGTCACTTGAAGAAAAGATGTTACCCCACCCTAAAATAATATTAAATTGCATTTATGTTCTAAGAATATGAAACACCAGAGGAAATCACCTAAAGTAATTCAGACAATGGTACTCATGCATAATGACAAATTTAGCAATTATTACCGAAGCAACAGGAAAGTCTATCATTATAACGATGGGATATTAAACATACCTAACATAAAGATTAACTAAATTAAATTGTTAAGAGTTTAGGTATTCTTTTGAATATTCAAGAAAGATTTCATGTGTAAAGTGGGAAGAAGGCAGACCTACTAACTTTTCCTAAATTTAACGACTAATTTTTGAAAGCTACAGAGTTCATTCCTTCATTTTAAAAATAGCAGTAAGAGGGCTTCCCTGGTGGCGCAGGGGTTGGGAGTCCACCTGCCAATGCAGGGGACACGGGTTCGTGCCCTGGTCCGGGAGGATTCCACATGCCGCAGAGCGGCTGGGCCCGTGAGCCATGGCTGCTGAGCCTGCGCGTCCAGAGCCTGTGCTCCGCAACGGGAGAGGCCACAGCAGTGAGAGGCCCATGTACCGCAAAAAAAAAAAAAAAAAATAGCAGTAAGAGTAATAATTAAGGATATGGCTCTTTAATTTAAATATATCACTCTTAAAAGACAACTACAAATTTTCCTAAATTGTTTATAATACAATAAGGCAAACATATTCACTGCCACTGTCTATTATACAAAAACATAGGGTGAATCATTCCTCTGTTTCCTAACTGCTACACAAGCACCATTTACTATATTGTAATAGAAACATTTTGAATGCCCAAAGACTTTGTCTCCCTGTGAACACTGACTTAGGATGTCAGCAGCCATATAGGGAAGGAAGATATTTGTAAAATGAGGATAATCAGAGTTACTACCTCGATTTGTTAAAAGGATAAATTTATACTACACAGAAAGCAACAAACTCTGTATGTGACACATAGTAGGCAATTTATACCTGTCAGTTACTTTCCTTCCTCCAACTCTAGCAAGGATTAGGTAGTCACAGAAAAGATATTAAACTCCTTCCCTCCTTCCTTGCCCTAGGGCATTCATCTTCCTTTCTACATCTTTGGAGCTCCAGGCAGTAAAGTTCAGACTAGCTAAGTAGGTACCTTATTACTGTGTATCAATGTTTACTTAGGTATTTTAGTGATGTTTATGGATAACATTTATATTCTAGAATAAGTTTGCTCTATTCTGTATTTCCCACAGGATCTAGGAGAGTGACACATACTCAATGAACATTAAACAGGTATTTTGAAATGAAAATGAAACTATATTTGTACCTAAAGAGCCCAAGGTATTTATTTCTTATTTTGAGAAACTTAATGTGCCTTTAAACTGATAAAACTAATCATATAAGTTAATTTTTATGTCATCTAAATTTC
This sequence comes from Stenella coeruleoalba, assembly GCF_951394435.1. Taxonomy (NCBI): domain Eukaryota; kingdom Metazoa; phylum Chordata; class Mammalia; order Artiodactyla; family Delphinidae; genus Stenella; species Stenella coeruleoalba. The sequence goes on from NC_137148.1 coordinate 66,854,450, forward strand.
AAACAAAATGATGTTTTACAGCAAGGGACCTAAGGTAAACTTGTCACCACCATGTGATGCATGCCCTCTCTAATTCACTCCAGTGGAGCGACTTGCTCCAGGACTCTGAAGAACCTGCTCTTGCCAAGGTCACGCATAACCTCCGACTTGTGAAAGCAATGGTCACATCCTCATCTTCCACTCAAATTGAATGTAACTGACCTATCCATCCTTCTTGAAATCACTCTCCTCTCATGCCTGCCACCATCCACTTGTTCCTCTCTTGTCTCACTGAATACTGATTCTTAGTCATTCTGGTTGGAGCCCCACTGGGTTCAGCCCTATGGTTGCTATTTCAAGGACAACCTTATTCTCTCTAGAAACCTCATAGAGCCTCATTTGCAAGCTGCCTACTGGTCACTATAACATCTAAATCTGCCGTGAAGAGGGGACCCATAACCAGCAGATGAAATATTTAACAAATGTCTAGAAAACCTATGAGCTTGTGCTGAGAAATTAAATACTGAGAGGGACAACTTAGTTCAGAATACTCTGTTAACAAGTTGCAGTGGAGATAAGGAGGATCTGCCTCTGTAATCCACTAACCGGTAATGGATAGAAAGACAGGTACAATCCTCATTACATGTGGTAGGACTCTAGTGTCCAAAATTGTTGAACTAACAGGTGGTGGTAGACATACATTTTTAAAGGCATGTAGCTAACATGGAAAGGAGGAGCTAAAGCAGGTGAAAGTGGTGATGCCTAGAGCAGCAGGATAGGGCTGGGTGGCAGGCGATTGCTATTTCCTCTATGAGGACATTTGATATATTTTTAAAACCATATAAATTATTAATTAAATATATTTTCCATTATATGTATATATAGTTGCCTTGAGATCCCCATTCCCTATATATACCTACACAAATGTATATTATCATTAAAACAGACCCAATAATTCTACCTCCTTGAGTTGATTTTCTTTTTCTACAGCAGAAAATATTTTATCTATCTTTTGAATCTATCCTCCATTCTCCCAATATAAATTTAACTATATTTATATGGAATTGTTTCATTTTTATGACTATAATTATTGTTCTCTGCTGTTCTAAGTAGTCTCAATTTAGTATATTTATTTCCATTTACAAAGTTCAGGGGTTTTTTAGAGTTAGCAACAGCCTTTTTTTATTTTCATGTGTTTAGCGATCTTTGTATGTAATGCCTCTATTTCAATTACATCTCAGAATGTATAGGGGGTAAACACAAATGATAAGTTAATCACCAGAACCCCACAGCACCTATATTTTTGTCTACAGAGCAATCATTATTAACCAATACATTTGGAACAGTCTGTATATCATAACATATTGGAAATTTATATTACCACATGGTATGTCTCTATTTTTCTGAAATTTATATTACCACATGGTATGTCTCTATTTTTCCTATCTCTCTCTATCTCTCTCTTTCTATCTATCCATCCATCCATCTATCTTTTAAAAATCTACCCTTTTGGTCTGAATTTACCATTTCCCAGTGCAATAATTTTCTACTGTTGTCGTAAAAAATTACCACAAATTTAGTGGCTCAAAACAACACAGATTTATTATCTTAGAGTTCTGTAGAAGCGTGACATAGTTCTCATTGGATTAAAATCAAGGGGTCAGCAGGGTTGCATTGCCTTCTGGAGGCTCAAGGGAAGAATCTGTCTGATGCCTTTTCCAGTGTCTACAAGCTGCCTGCATATTTTGGCTCTTGGCCCCCTTCTTCTATCTGTAAAGTCAGCAACACTGCACCTCTCTGACTACTCTGTAGTCACATCTTCCTCTCTTCTGAGCTCAGCTAGGAAAGCGTCTTTGATTTTAAGGCTCATGTGATTAGGCTGGGTCCACCTGGATATTCCAGGATAGTCTCCTCATCACAAGGTCCTTAACCTTAATCATACCTGTGAAGTGTCAAGGAAAGCAGCATATTCATAGGCACCTCAGATTAGGAAGGATGTAGACATCTTTTGGAGGCCATTATCCTGTCTCCCACACCAGTACATATTACCAATGCAATCTTATCAATAAAAGCTCTTAACCATGGGTAGGCTGTATGGTCTAAGGGAATCATTTTATTTCCTGAGTTAAATGTTTATAATTTTAAATTATTTTAGTTTTTCAAATTTTTATTGGAGTATAGTTGATTTACAATGTTGTGTTAGTTTCTGCTGTACAGCAAAGTGAGTCAGTTATACATATACATACATCCACTCTTTTTTAGATTCTATCCCCATATAGGCCATCACAGAGTACTGAGTAGAGTTCCCTGTGCTATACAGGAGGTCCTTATTAGTTATCTATTTTATATATAGTAGTATATATATGTCAATCCCAATTTCCCAATTTATCCCTCTCCCCCTTCCCCCCCTCCTTTTAAAAAAATATTTATTGGAGTATAGTTGCATTACAATATTGTGTTAGTTTATACTGTACAGCAAAGTGAATCAGCTATACGTATACCTATACCCCTCTTTTTTGGATTTCCTTCTCATTTAGGTCACCACAGAGCATTGAGTAGAGTTCCCTGTGCTATACAGTAGGTTCTCATTAGTTATCTATTTTATACATAGTATCAAGAGTGTATATATGTCAATCCCAATCTCCCAATTCATCCCATCACCACCTTTCCCCCTTGGTATCCACACGTTTGTTCTCTATGTCTGTGTCTCTATTTCTGCTTTGTAAATAAGATCGTCTATACCAATTTTTTCAGATTTCACATATATGCATTAATTATATAGAAAATAAAGTGTATATCCTTATGAAAAACATAAACAGAAATCCATCCTTAAGAAATATTTGTTAATTAAGAATGAAAGTACAGCATGGGGAATACAGTCAATACAGTCAATAATAATGTAGTAGTTTTGTATGTTGACAGACGGTAACCGGAGTAATTGTGGTGATCATTTTGTAATGTACAGAAATATTGAATCCCTTATGTCATGCACCAGGAACTAACACAGTGCTGTAGGTCAATTATACTTCAAAAACAAACAAACTCATAGAAGAAGAGATCAGATTTGTGGTTACCGGAGGTGGTAGATGGGTGGAGGGGGAATTGAATGAAGGTGGTCAAAAGGTATAAACTTTCGATCATAAGATAAATAAATAAGTACTAGGGATGTAATGTACAACACAATTAGTATAATTGATGCTGCTGTATGCTATATATGAAAGTTGTTAAGAGAGTAAACCTGAAGAGTTCTCAGCACAAGAAAAAAAAAAACTGGGGTAAAAACTAGACTAGAACTAGGATCCAGGTATGATGAGTCCAAGCCAATCACACATGCTCACAGGCACACATATACACACGCATATATGGCTCATAAAATATTTTAGAAATTTTACAGAATCATATGGAATCAGAATGTCAAATGCAAACTCATGAAGTAAAATGAATCCAACAGCATAAACTACAAAAGATAGCTATGACAGGACAAATTTTAGACTTGCCAATTTCAAAATAATCCTTTAAATCAAGTCATATGTAATACAGCATACTCTTATTCTTGCAAGTCTTAGAATCTGCTTGCTGTAGTGGGCCAAGTACAGAAATAGAAAGGTCAGATCCATCCCTGCTAAAATGTCAGCCTCCATCTTGTCATATAAATCACAGTTATCATCACTTTAACAAAAGCCTGTCATACTTGCAGTAAAGAATGAAACTACAACTGTAAATCATCAAGTTGCAGGTCACTGTGACTTACGACTTGGTAAATAAATCATTAATCCAATAAATTCTACATTTTAAAAAGTCATCAAGACCAAACTCTCCTTTGTGATGATCTTTGCTGATCCTTTCATGGAGTATCTCTAATTCTTTGGCACTGATTGGTCCAAAGCAGATAAAGAGAATTTGAGGAAGAAGATGAAAAAGTAACAGGAATTCTGTTTCTTCACCTGGTATCCAGATGTGTGTGTTTTGTGTGGGATAATTTTTTTCCTGACTAGAGAGGCCATAGTTTTCATCATATTATCAAAGTAGTGTGAGACATAAGAAGTTAAGACCCATCCTAAGATGAATTTAAATAGCTGCAGAAGCCAACAATAAACTAGTTTTTTGCAATATTTTCTCTATCAAGAGTATTAACTATGTAGAGTGTATATTTGTAAAATATCTGTCTTAAAAATCAGTCTTTTAATGCAATTAAAAATCGGATTGGTAACTTCCTGAGAGATTTAGTATTAATCATAGAGTCTTCCTTTTAGTTTTTTTATCAGTTCGATTTTAATGTTTTACTCCTTTTTTTCTGCAGCTTACATTACCACATTAACAGTTGTACATGATATTTTTTTAACTTGAAATATCAAGTACTTTAATTTTAAAAGAAATCTTTGTATTCTGTAGATGGTTCAGTATGGATTTATCCTCTTCATTTCCCAAAAATGTCCATGAAATATCACTTCCCAAAGTCTTTCCTGTGTTATCTATCTCTATTATACATCTTCTATTCTAGGCGATCTCATTGTCTTATCTACTGGTGACTTTGAGCCCACAGGGACAATAGTAAAAACTAGTTCAATCAACGTTAGGTGGCCAATCCTCAAAATTTGTGGAGAAGATAGATTATCTAGAAGAAACCCAATGAACATCATTTATTTTTTACTCAGGATAAAAATATTTCATTTAACGCTTCCAACGAACTTTGAACTGTGCTATCATGATGCTTACAATATATGAAGCTCCTAATTGAGCCGTCTCAGAGGCAGAGATGAATTCTTTCTATAGAGAATTTCTCTACCTGCACTCTGGGTTTCATCTCTTGCCATACCTGCCAGACTTTTATTTCTGCAGTCATTGCCCCCAGCACTTTTAATTATTCTCTTATCATGAAAATTTTCTTTTGAGCTCTTATTTGTGCCCAGTTCTTTCTTAACCTTAAAAATGAGGGACTGGGGCTTCCCTGGTGGCGCAGTGGTTGGGAGTCTGCCTGCCGATGCGGGGAACACGGGTTCGTGCCCCAGTCCGGGAAGATCCCACATTTCGCGGAGCGGCTGGGCCCGTGAGCCATGGCCGCTGAGCCTGAGCGTCCGGAGCCTGTGCTCCGCAACAGGAGAGGCCACAACAGTGAGAGGCCCGCGTACCGCAAAAAAAAAAAAAAAAAAAAAAAAAAAAAAAATGAGGGACTGTACTTAAGCCTCAAAATTCATCTAGTTTCTCTGTTAATATCTTCAAACCAGTGATCTCTATAGTCTCCGCTTCACTGCCCCATTTCAGGCCCTTTGAGTGGTACAAAATCATTTAATCATACAATTTACTGTATTCAATGAATAGGCTAGACATCGTGCTTACTAGAGCTATCTCCATCATAATTTGCGGTATGAGCCACAGTCTCTAAAAGCAAATGAAAAATACTGATACTTTTCCTTGAAGCAATTTTCTGATCAAATCATGAAGATCTCTTTCAGGACAGTGTGGACCACTGAACAGGTAGTGCACTGCACAGCTCCAGAGTTGCCTTATATAAGGATGTGAATGGTGGCAGCTGCACTTGTGTAATGTAGGGGCCTTGGTCTCTTTAATCTTGTGCCTCTATTACATAAATTCTCCCTCCGTCTTTCACGGGTCCTGCTTGGACTGGTCTGTCATTATCCACACAATCCTGTTCCCTTATAAATAGCTGAATAACAAAACACGTCACCTAGCTCCCATCTTTGAGTCATTGCCTGTATAACCTTTGTGCAACATCAAGGTGAACCTGTGCACTTATGCTCTCTTTCTTAGCTGTTTGGCCAGAATCCTCCCACCCCTATTTCTTTTCATTATGTATAATATCTAAAGACTGGCTTCAGTGTGTTTGGAAATGCTTTCTGCTACTTCTGTCCTGATTTCACTGTCCTCACATCCCATTAAGAGAACTAGAGAACCAAGAACCACCTTCAAGCTAAATACACTACTCATCCTAGCCTTGCTCTCCTAACCTGCCTTATAGACGTCCACAATTAATTTAGTGATTAACATCCATGTGGGCACATAATAAATAGTTTATATTTTAATTATTTTTATATTTTATTATTATTATTAAAATATATTGTTAATATATTTTATTATTTATTTTATTATTATTCCTAAAGTTATTCATTAAACAGTTAAATTTTTATTAGGTATAAACTAATTTTAATAGTTACAACTTAATTTTTACAGTACAGAAAAGCATAACATGACAATTTAAAATTCTTTCTATTCTTCCCTCTCTCAAAGATGACTTTCCTAATGCAACCACTTGAACGGGTGTGTTTTTGTGTGTATATGTGCGTGTATATTTGTGTCTGTGTGTGTCTGTTTGAGATAAAGTGGATCATGCCATATAAACTGTTTTGCAATTAGCTTTTCCACTCAACAATATATCTTAGGCCGCTTTTCATGGCACCCTATATAATCTATCACTTTATTTTTAATGGTTGCAGAAGAATGTCTTCATTGGTGTGTACAAGCCATAATTTATGTAAAAATCTGACTCTAAATGCTTTTGGAAAAATCTGCTATAGCAGTAAATATATGAAGATATGCAGAAGTAGCTGGTCCAGTAAACAATACAGCTCATGTTTAATATTTTCACCATTGAGTAACAGGGATGTTTTCTAGGTAAAAACTGAATTGGTAACAGAATATCTGGTTTTAACATTAGGCAACAAGCCTGACTACATTTTTTGTTATGTGTCAATGGACTGACAAGAATGTTGAATTTAGGATTTTCAACTCAAAGTCACCTAGGGTTCACCAAAATTGTGTTAGTTAGAATACGGAGCTTTCTCAATGTGTTACAGAACATCTGGGGCATTTCTGTCACTTAATTGACATGCATGACAGACCACAAAATACTGAATGCCAGCTCACATTTTGTAGTTCTGAACAGGCAGCCTCTATTCCACTCTTCTTGCTTTAGTGAAGCTGACACAAAAATACCAGGGAAAAAGTTCTTATTTTATGTATCCTAAATGAAAATTTGAAACCAAATCTCAGAACAAATTGTTATAAAGATCAATTAAGTGTGCAAGGTGAAATTATGTTTTGAATATCATATTGAGGATCTGATGAATGGTACATATTGTCTTGGGATAAGTCTCATTGAAGTCCATTAATTAGTTTTATATCTTTATGACTAAATCTTCAAAAAGTTACTTCAATATATACAAACCTAAGCAGCCAAAAAATACTACCAATATGGATACAAGGCAAGGAATCCCAGGGATATGAAAACTATCATGTTTTAAAATAAAAAAAAGAAAGAAAGAAAGCCCTCACTTTGTATGTGGTAACGTGGTTTAGAAATGTGTCAGAAACAAGGATCTCAGTCATTGAAAATAACAAAGAAAAATAGTCTTCATGAATATAATCCCAGATATGGGAAAATATTTTTTAATATAACTTTAATGTAACTAAAAATAAATCTAAAGCTCTTAGGAGGGCAAAACACTGCATTAGTTAGTGGCTTGGAATATTTTGGATAAACTAACAAAACAACTCATAGTATTTAAGACGGTGAATAAAATTAAGCAGTCAGAAAATAAATCTAGAACTAACACATTCAGGGCTTAAGCAGTAATTAAATAATCCTGACTTCATCATTCTTTAAAAAGAAAAGATACATTTAAATGCTATTAACATTTTTTTAATGCCAGTGATTTCTCCATGGGTACATATGTGAACAATTATATTAAACATCTCCTACCTCTCATATGGTAAAACTGTTTCTTTGGACCACCTTGCAACTATTTTCTGTGCCTATGTTGTACACAATTTGTTCTACGAAATTTAGCTCTTAGCAGTTTTTGTGGAATCACTCCCAAAGGCACAGATTAGCTTAGTTGCCCTAGGTCCCAGGAGCCTTTTTAGACATAGGCTGTAATCCACTAGCTAAACGAAGCAAGGTCTCTCAGAGGCTCTCAACAGAGTTTCATTTGGTGCTACACTGTACAATTCCAAGCTGTGAGTTCTGTTACCAGTTACTTAAAAATAACTTCAAGATACACTGTCTATATGTTTTCTTTACTTTTGTCACATGTCCTTCAAATTCTCTGATCTGTGAATTTGAGCACATTCCTCTTCAGATTTATTAAAGCAATAGAGTTTCCTTTTTTTGTGATGAGAATTGTTGTTTTCTAACTTTCTGCTTTTTTAGACAAAAGCAAAAAAGCAAGCTCAGGACATTACCCTAGGAACAGTCATCAGGCACAAGTGAGCCCTTTTCTTTCTTTTTTTTTTTAAATAAATTTATTTATTTATTTTTTTCTGTGTTGGGTCTTCATTGCTGTGTGCGGGCTTTCTCTAGTTGCGGTGAGTGGGGGCTACTCTTTGTTGTGGTGTGCGGGCTTCTCATTGCGGTGGCTTCTCTTGTTGTGGAGCATGGGCTCTAGGCATGCGGGCCCAGTAGTTGTGGCTCGTGGGCTCTAGAGCTTAGGCTCAGTAGTTGTGGCTCGTGGGCTCTAGAGCTTAGGCTCAGTAGTTGTGGCTAATGGGCTCTAGAGTGCTGGCTCAGTAGTTGTGGCACCCGGGCTTAGTTGCTCCGCGGCACATGGGATCTTCCCAGACCAGGGCTCGAACCCGTGTTCCCTGCATTGGCAGGTGGATTCTTAACCACTGTGCCACCAGGGAAGTCCCAACCCTTTTCTTTTTACGTTTCTTTCACTGTTGGCAGAAAAGTATTAGAATCAGCTACTATGTAAAAAGGTCACTGGCTTGGGTTGAGCATGGCTAGAAACATAGGATGAAGACCAATCACAAGAGCAACCAAACTGATGATGCATTTGGGATTGTATTCCTTAAAGTCAAAGTTTGATTAATATTGGAAACAGTAACATATGAACTAACTGAAGTCTAATGCTCATAATATACTTCCAAAATTAGGGCACACTTGATTGAAAACACCACACTGGCAAATATTACTATTATAAATAACAATAATTTTACTCTCATTTCCCACCTTCTGTAAACTAAATAGAATCTTCCTTGAGATCTGGGATTATGGCAAATGGGTAAAGTATATTCTACAGTCAAATTGTCCACAACTCTCTCTTGACCAATACAGCTTAGACGGTATCGGAAAAAATTTAGAGCTTAGTGAGTAAGTTAGTCCTAAATCATGAGTCAAGTGCTAAACACAAACCCATTTCTAGTGAAAGCAATTCTTCCCAGTGCTTCTGCTTTATTATTTTGTGGTGGCAAAACTTTCAGGGTTGTAAGGCATGCTCCCTGAACAAGTGATTTCCTGAGAAGATTTAACCAGCAGCACCATGTTCTGCAGCCCTTTTAGGTCATATTTCCAAACTGAGTTAGTGATTATGTACAAGGCTCCAAACCCCAGCTTCACTACTCACCTGCCATATGACCTTACACAAACTGTTTTACCTCCTTGTGCCTTAGTTTCCCTATCTGCAACAGAAGAGTAGTAATAGTACCACTTCAGAGGAGGTTTATGAAAAATATATGAGATGATTCATGTAAAATACTTTATATAATACTTGACGCCTAGTGAATACTCAGTAAGACTTAATTATTAGTCATATACTCTTCCAGTAAGCATCAACTAGGTATCCATCTCTTGTGTATTAAGTACTAGAAATTAAAAAAAAAAGACAATGACCTGATCATAACATGAGAATAAGAAAAAATGACATGATCATAACAGATAAATAATCTAGTTAGGGAGGTCCAATTAAAGAACAAAAAGAAATACAAGAACACACTTTAAAAGCAGAAGATAAATCCAAAGTGAGTGACAGGAGAGAAGTAGGGTTAGTCAAAGATTTCACAGAATAAGTGGATCCCACCTGTGTCTTGTGTTAAATACCTGCAGATTAATGGAAAATTGGGAAGGATGCTCGACGCATAGAGACCCAAAAGAAGTCACAGAAAAGAAAATAAACAACATGATATGGGTAAGATCAGTGCTGAGGTAATGTGGATAAGAAAAAATAGAGAGCCTACACAAAAATAGAGGGGGTGTTTGATAAGAGGCCCCACAAAACAGAGAAGTCATTTGCAGAAATGGCATATAAGCTACAGTTATTCATATATACACATGAGCAATTAAAAAAAAAATCACTATAGGTTCTTGAAGAGGAAAATAACTGGTCCAAAATTATGTTTTAGAAAGGTTATGTCAGCAGCTGTAGGCTTCATGCTCTGGGTTGAGGAAACACGGGAAGCACAGAGATGGCAGCTGAAGCTTTGAGAACAAATGAACTCTCTCTGAGGGAGTTATTAAAGGGAAAAAAAAAAGCAGAGGGCAAGGCCAAACTTGACGAAGGTCCACAATTAGCTAGAGCCTGTACAGGAAAGAGAGATATAAAAAATACAGGAGGAGAGATGAGAAGGTGCCGTATATAAAAACATTTGGTCTCTAGTGCACAAAGCAGGGAAGAGGTAGAGGATAATATGAATTAGGAGGGGAAAAAAGACAAATTTGGGTTTGAAAAGAGTGGCTTAGTGTAGAAAATGAAAACAGAAAGGTAGTTTGAGGCCAGAACTTTGTAGGATTCTTGCATTATCCTCTCACCCACTAAAAGATTTCAAATAATCATGATTAGATCTATATTTCACAACAATAACTCTGGACAACAGTGTAAAGGAAATATGGAGGGCAGAGGAGGTCAAAGGCAGGGAGGCAATTTCGGGGTCACCTGGGATACTCAATGTGAGAGAAGTGGATACAGGAATAAAGTGGAGAGGAATTTAAGAGACAACTGTGATGTTGTATCAGTCTGACCTCGTGGCCTCCTAGCTTTCTGGCCTTTATTACTAATAAATGATCCAGCCTGGGCAGACAGAGGAGAGATTACAAAGTGTGTTTTGGAAATGCTGAGTGTTAAGGGCCTGCAGGATATCCGGTAGGCAGGTACAAACACGTACCTGGAATGTAGAAGAGAGAGCAGAAGCTGTTTGTGTACAGGACTGTAAAGCTCAGGGTGATTTGTGCACATGAATAGTCCTAACGTCTCTGGCGCTCACTCCCCAAGTGAAATCTCCTAACCATCTGCAGAACAGTCTAAACTAGTGACACCTTTATTGCAATTGGTTTTGATATGAGAGATACATGCCCTCTACTGTATTTTAAGTTAATTCCATTGAGAATTATTTCTTTGGCCAGGTATAAAGATAAATTTAAGACTTGTTTTTGGCTACTGATTATTTAGAAATATTGAAAATTATAAAAAGTAAATTATTAATTTAGTATTCAGATTTTATAAAATAAAAATATTTGGTATTCTATCAAGACAAGATTCATAATATTGGATGCAAGCCTAAAAAATTATCTTTTAAAAATAATATCATTTGTATAAAGAGATCTATATATTTGATATATATTTGATAGTGATTTTTAAAAATTAAGTTGATACTTCTTCTTCTAGCAACATATTTTTCAAATAAAGTTTCCTCAGGAGATGCGACATAACCTTTAGATCATGCAAGTGGGAAAAATTCTATCATCAGTCACTAAGTTAATTCATTGTAAACCCAGGAAAACAGTTCATAATTGTTTATGTAGACTAAGTGATTTTTTTTCTTTTTTTTGCGGTACGCGGGCCTCTCACTGCTGTGGCCTCTCCTGCTGCGGAGCACAGGCTCCGGATGCACAGTCTCAGCGGCCATGGCTCACGGGCCCAGCCGCTCCGTGGCACGTGGGATCTTCCCGAACCGGGACACGAACCCGTGTCCCTTGCATCGGCAGGCGGACTCTCAACCACTGCGCCACCAGGGAAGCCCTAGACTAAGTGATTTTTATCGGACATACAAAAGGAGATATTATGTTCATATTTTGTCAAATAAATTTCTTTTCAGAGTTTATATAAAGATATAGGATTTAATATGACATGTTTATATTTCCTTCTATGAGCTATGTACTGGTGATACATATGGAGACCACAATTTTTACCTGAGCTCAAACTTACATGATTATGATTATGTTGAAGATTTTCCCATTTACCTTCACCTGTCCCTTTATACGAAATCTTTACTTTTAAAAAATTGTTGCTAGGAATTCCCTGGTGGTCCAGTGGTTAGGATTTGGCACTTTCACTGCTGTGGCCCGGGTTCAATCCCTGGTCGGAGGACTAAGATCCAGTAAGCCTCATGGCAAGGCCCCAAAAAACTTTTTTTAATAAAAATAAAAATTAAATTAAAAAATAAATAAAATTTGTTGCTGGTTTGTTTGTTTATCAAGCCAACGCGTCTGTACTTATTTGGTAGTAATCCATATTCTTCCTTAGACTCTTATGTCCACACTGGCACTCCATGCTATCATTGCTTCCCCTCAGTTCCAGAAATGTCTTACAAATGTGATATAGAAAATACTCATTAAGAGAGAAAGATTTTCATAGAAAACAAATAACTGAATTCTGACACTGAGACCACACAATTTAAAATAGTTCTCTAAGATCATTCTCTTGACAAAGAAATAACTGAACCTTGATATCTAAACAATTTTCATAAAACACTTTTTAGCTCAGAGTAGGACTAAAACAATAGTTATTGTTGTGCAGGATGCTAATGATGATGATCAGGTCATATTAGAAATCTCTGTAATGGTGGGGAATAATTTACCCAAAGTAACTGAGAGAAAACAAATGTATTTTTTAATATGGGGGAGAGCACATTAAGGGCAATGTAAAGTTTTAGGCCCTGCTGTCATTATGTAAAAACCATGTATTGTAAGAACGGTATGCTCAATTTCCTTTATGTTTAGACTGCAATTTAAAATTATTTGAAGAATTTACAGAAAAAAATTAATTCTATTGCACCCCAAAAGAAGGCAAATGTTGGAAAATAGATCAGTTATCTAAGCACTAAAGTGAGTGACACAGCCATCTAGGGTGCTAATTCTAAATCTTCTGAGGTCACAATTAAGTTTTCTTCATGCTTATACAAGTATTTGCTGTGTCCTAGGGTCTTGCTCACTCAGGTGTCTGTCCTTTTAGACCAAAACTTAAAAAAATAGATGCACACATGCAGGCGCACACATGCATACATATACCCAATGTACTCTGATGGAGTTACAACTTGCATAAAGTGCAGAAATCATGCGTGCAACTCTATGTTTACACAGGCATGCTCCCTTAACACCTCCCAGATAAAAATATAAGGCATTTTCCACACTCCAGCCTGCTCCCTTGTGCTCTTACCCAGTCAACAATCATCTCCCAAAGGTAACCACTCCTGTGACCACCGTCATCATAGATTATTTCTGCCTGCCCCTGGATTTCATATAAACAGAATGCATTCTTTTGAGTCTGGTTTCTTTCACGCAACATTATGCCTATGAGATTCATCCATATTGTTGCATGAAGTAGTTTTTCTTCATTGCTGTAGAGTATTCCTGGGATGAATATACCAATTTATTATCCTTTCCACTGTCGGTGGACTTTTCTCTAACTTTTTAAATTCATAAATGATGCCACCTTAAACATTCTTTTACAAGCCACATATTACGAATTGCTTGGTCTTAGGTTATGCTTAGTTAGTTAATTAACATGCATTAGCATCAGTAGATATTGACAAAAAGCTTCCAAGAGATTACCTACTGCCCTCTCACCATTCAATGCACTTTCTATTGAACGTTTTTACACTTTTGGTAGGATGTTTCTTTTTGTTATTAGGTTACACTTCTTGTCAGCTGTACAAAATAAACAAGCAAAGTGCTCTTCTTTTAAGTTAAGATGGCTCTTTCCTCAACAAATGAATGATTTAAATATAAACAGTAATTTTAGCAGATAGAATGAGGAAGAGGAAATCCATAATTTAAAGTAGTTATCAAATAGAATATTGGGTTATCTTGAATAAATATATTTCGAAAGAAAAATGTAATTTTAACAAGCCTCAGTAATGTTTTGAGTGGCATTCCACTCCTGCCATAAAATTATATGAATTAAATGATAGTAAAGGTCTGGTTTTTATGACAGGGCCCACAATACTGAAAGCACACACATATATTTAAATGCATATATAAAATTAAATAGGAGAAGATTAGAATTCCTTGTCACTAAATGAAATATACCAAATATCAAAGAGCTACCTTGGCATTGCCGGTCAGGTTAAAAGACATAATGTACCAGTTTAAATTCAAATGGACCACTGCAGCTCCATAATGAAAGGGAAAAAATAAATCATTCTACCATTATAGATGAAGAGAGTTAGTTTTATATATAAGTAAATATTCTTTCTTTAACTTTTTTATGAAGACTACTAATATTGCAATACAGTAAGAAAAGAAACCTTGGCTTTGCTAAGAATCTGGGTCACACAACATAGAATTAGGCCTACTCCCTCCATAAGGGGAAGGAGCCAGGCTGCCATCATGGAAAACTTGGATAGAATCCTGTGGCTACCATGTACTAGTGACATTAACCTTAGGCAAGTGAAGAGTAGAAGAATATGCTATTGCAAATTACAACTGTAGAAGCTCAGGACAGACTACTCCAAAATATGCCACTTTAGTATATTGATTATTTTGAGCTATAGGCACTTGAAAAACAGCAGATGCAGGGAGAGGCTTCTCTGAACTCCCTTTATCTGCCTAAAAACATATCCTCCAAAGGGGACTCAACTGCCATAAATCCCCTCCCGGGGAGTTTCATCAACCAGGGAGGACTGACTTTTATCACAGGAGACTAAAGGTTAACACCACACTCAGACAAACTGTCATAAATTATCACACCTTCCATTTATTCTTTTAAGGGCCCATTTATCTCTCCTAAAAGTCATTTACTTTCCCCTAAGAGGTCTACATTCCCCTCCCCCGCAAACTTTCTCTATTAAGATGATATTTAAGCCTGAATTCTAAAGCCACCTCTTTGAGTTACCCTTTTCCCCCAAGTATCTCGCATGTATGCATGAGGTACACAAGTTAGTAAATTTCTGTTTTTCTCTGTTAATCTGTGTTTCATTAGAGGGGTCTCAGCTAAGAAGTCTGAAGGGTAAAGTGAAAATTATTTTCTGCCCCTACACCAGTTATTTAACCTTTCTGATATTCCATTTCCTTTTTTCTACAATGTACATAATATCTACCTAGAAGGGTATTTTGACATTAAGTAGAAGGTGATCCCAGAGAGACAGGTAGACTTCCCAGTACATTTCAGTGGTTCTCAAATTACACATTAGTCACATGGAAAGCTTTTTAAAATCCCAAAGCCCAGACTATATCTCAGATCAATTAAATCAGAATCACCGGGGGTAGGACCTAGACACCAGTATTTTTTTAAGCTCCCAAGTGAGTCCAATTTTGTAACCAAATTGTAGATATTTACACAAGATCCATATACTGAAGGTACAGAGAATATAGGGCAGATACCATTTAGTGGGGTCTGGGAGTTGAGAAAGGAAAGGAAAGGAAGACCACAGTGGGCACCAGAAGGGAGTCCACATTAGGACAAAGTAATCTGAGATGCACAGATCATGGGGAAGGGTGTAAGGCAGTGACTCCAATGACAAATCTCTGCCATCATAACTGACTTGCTCTGCTAGGCCTTTACAGTATCAGAAATATCTGCTTTATCTTCATGCCCAATCTGCTTTACCTTTTTCCTTCTTAATTTAGTGTCTGGCTTTCATATAATAAATGCATGCAAAGGAAAAGTCTATTTTAGGTTATAGAGATTCTTTTATTAGTACAGATGTACAGAAATATAAGTTAAAAGGTTTCTTAGATTTCACCATGCTAAAATTATGAGGCCAATTTACCTTTGCAGGAAAGAACATCAATCTTTCTCCAAAAACACTTTGAAGATAAAAGGGCATCATTTAATCTTTTCCGCTATCTCTCTCCTGATCTATAATGTGAAATATTTAAAATTTATAAAATATAACTTTTCTATGCTGTCCCAAAGAAGACATTATAGAGTGTAACCTTTGAAAAGTCTTCAAGACAACAAGCTTTAAAATCTACTCCTAATTTAATGAATATGTATGCTTATTCAATTTTCTAAATGAATAAGCCTCAAGAACCAGAGAAGGATTAAAGCAGAAAAACATAACTGGCAAAACAAAATGTTTTTGCTGTTGTCGAAGTAGAATTATTTAAGGTATGGAAAGTGGAAAAGTTGTCAAAAGGATAATTTTTGAGAACACCTACTGAATGCTGGCAGAAGACCTCAGACTTCCTGAAAGGAACAAAAGCCTGAGGGCAGCCTACACACTGAGGTGGGGCCAAAACCAAAGCTGACCCCCAGGAGCTGTGCGAACAAAGAAGAGAAAGGGAAATTTCTCCCAGCAGCCTCAGGAGCAGCAGATTAAATCTCCACACTCAATTTGATGCACCCTGCATCTGTGGGATACCTGAAGAGAAAACAAATCAACCCAAAATTGAGGCAGTGGACTTTGGGAGCAACTGTAGACTTGGGGTAGGCTGTCAGCAACTGACTTGTTTCTGATGTTTATGTTTATCTTAGCATAGTTTTTAGCACTTGTTATCATTGGTGGATTTGCTTATTGGTTTGGTTGCTCTCTTCGTTTTTTTTCCTTAACTTTTTAATTTTCATATTTTAAAAAATTAACTTTAATTACTTTATTTATTTATTAATTATTATCATTATTATTTTGTCCACCCTTTTCTTCTCAGCTGTGTAGCTGTCAGGGTCTTGGTGCTCTGGCCTGGTGTCAGCCCTGAGCCTCTGAGGTGGGAGAGCCGAGTTCAGGATATTGGACCACCAGAGACCTTCTGGCCCCACGTAATAACAATAAGCGAGAGCTTTCCCAGAGATCTCCATCTCAACACTAAACCCAGCTCCACTTAACGGCCGGCAAGCTCCAGTGATGGATGCCCCATGCCAAACAACTACCAAAACAGTGACACAACCCCAATCACTAGCAGAAAGGCCGCCTAAAATCATAATAAGTTCACAGACACCCCAAAACACACAACTGCATGCAGGACTGCCCAGAAGAAAGACAATATCCACCCCACCCACCAGAACACAGACACCAGTACCCTCCACCAGGAAGCCTACACAAACCACTGAACCAAATTTACCCACTGGGGTCAGACACCAAAAACAATAGGAACTACGAACCTGCAGCCTGCAAAAAGAAACCCCAAACACAGTAAGTTACACAAAATGGGAGGACAGAGAAATATGCAGTAGATGAAGGAGCAAGGTAAAAACCCACCAGACCAAACAAATGAAGAGGAAATAGGCAGTCTACCTGAAAAAGAATGCAGAGTAATGATAGTAAAGATGATCCAAAATCTTGGAAATAGAATGAAGAAAATACAAGAAACGTTTAACAAGAACCTAGAAGAACTAAAGAGCAAACAACAATGATAAACAACACAATAAAGGAAATTTAAAATTCTCTAGAAGGAATCAATAGCAGAATAACTGAGGCAGAAGAACAGATAAGTGAGCTGGAATATAAAATGGTGGACATAACTGCCAGAAAAAGAGCAGAAAAAAAGAATGAAAAGAATTGAGCACAGTCTCAGACCCCTCTGAGAACATTAAATGCACCAACATTCAAATTATAGGGGTCCCAGAATAAGAAGAGAAAAAGAAAGAGTCTGAGAAAAATTTTGAAGAGATTATACTTGAGTTGAAAACTTCCCTAATATGGGAAAGGAAATAGTCAAATCCAGGAAGCACAGAGAGTCCCATACAGGATAAATCCAAGAAGAAACACGACAAGACACATACCAATCAAACTATCAAATATTAAATATAAAGAAAAAATATTAAAAGCAACAAGGGAAAAGCAACAAATAACATACAAGGGAATCCCCAAAAGGTTACCAGCTGAGCTTTCAGCAGAAACTCTGCATGTCAGGAGGGAGTGGAAGGACATATTTAAAGTGATGAAAGGGAAAAACCTACAACCAAAATTACTATACCCAGCAAGGATCTCATTCACATTCGACAGAGAAATTAAAACCTTTACAGACAAGCAAAAGCAAAGAGAATTCAGCACCACCAAACCCGCTTTACAACAAATGCTAAAGGAACTTCTCTAGGCAGGAAACACAAGAGAAGGAAATGACCTACAAAAACAAACCCAAAACAGTTAAGAAAATGATAATAGGCACATACATATCGATAATTACCTCAAATGTAAATGGATTAAATGCTCCAACCAAAAGACATAGACTGGCTGAATGGATACAAAAAGAAAATCCATATACATGCTGTCTACAAGAGACCCACTTCAGACCTTGGGACACATACAGAAGGAAAGTGAGGGGATGGACAAAGATATTCCATGCAAATGGAAATCATAAGAAAGCTGGAGTAGTAATTCTCATATCAGACAAAATGGACTTTAAAATAAAGATTACTACAGGAGACAAAGAAGGACACTACATAATGATCAAGGGAGCAATCCAAGAAGATATTACAATTGTAAATATTTATGCACCAACATAGGAGCACCTCAATACATAAGGCAAATACTAACAGCCATAAAAGGGAAAATCGACATTAACACAGCAATAGTAAGGGACTTTAACACCCCACTTTCACCAACGGACAGATCATCCAAAATGAAAATAAATAAGGAAACACAAGCTTTAAATGACACATTAAACAAGATGGACTTAACTGATATTTATAGGACACTCTATCCAAAAACAATAGAATACATTTTCTTCTCAAGTGCTCACGGAACATACTCCAGGATAGATCATATCTTGGGTCACAAATCAAGACTTGGTAAATTTAAGAAAATTGAAATCACATCAAGTATCTTTTCCGACCACAATGCTGTAAGACTAGATATCAATTACAGGACACAAACTGTAAAAAATACAAACACATGGAGGCTAAACAATACGCTACTAAATAACCAAGAGATCACTGAAGAAATCAAAGAGGAAATCCCAAAAAACCCAGAAACAAATGACCATGAAAACACGACAACCCAAAACCTATGGGATGCAGCAAAAGCAGTTCTAAGAGGGAAATTTATAACAATACAGTCCTACCTCATGAAAGAAGAAACATCTCAAATAAACAAACTAAACTTACACCTAAAGCAATTAGAGAAAGAAGAACCAAAAACCCCCAAAGTTAGCAGAAGGAAAGAAATTATAATGTTCAAATCAGAAATAAATGAAAAAGAAATGAAGCAAACAATAGCAAAGATCAATAAACTAAAAGCTGGTTCTTTGATAAGATAAACAAAATTGAAAAACCACTAGCCAGAGTCATCAAGAAAACAAGGAGAAGACACAAATCAACAGAATTAGAAATGAAAAAGGAGAAGTAACAACTGACTCTGCAAAAATACAAATGATCATGAGGGATTACTACAAGTAATTATATGTCAATAAAATGGACAACCTGGAAGAAATGCACAAATTCTTCGAAAAGCACAAACTTCTGAGACTGAACCAGGAAGAAATAGAAAATATAAACAGAACAATCACAAGCAATGAAATTGAAACTGTGATAAAAAATCTTCCAACAAAACCCAGGACCAGATAGCTTCACAGGCGAATTCTATCAAATATTTAGTGAAGAGCTAACATCTATCCTTCTCAAACTCTTCCAAAATATAACAGAGGGAGGAACACTCACAAACTCATTCTGTGAGGCGACCATTACCAAATACCAAAACCAGACAAACATATCACAAAAAAAGAAAACTACAGGCCAATATCAATGATGAACATAGATGCAAAAGTCCTCAACAAAATACTAGCAAACAGAATCCGATAGCACATTAAAAGGATGATACACCATGATCAAGTGGGGTTTATCCCAGGATTGCAAGGATTCTTCAATATATGCAAACCAATCAATGTGATACATCATATTAACAAACTGAAGGACAAAAACCATATGATCATCTCAACAGATGTGGAAAAACCTTCTGACAAAATTCAACACCTATTTATGATAAAAACTCTCCAGAAAGTAGGCATAGAGGGAAATTACCTCAACATAATAATGGCCATATATGACAAACCTACAGCCAACATTGTTCTCAATGGTGAAAAACTGAAACTGCTTCTTCTAAAATCATGAACAAGACAAGGATGCCCACTCTCACCACTATCATTCAACATAGTTTTGCAAGTTTTAGCCACAACAATCAGAGGAGAAAAAGAAATAAAAGGAATCCAAATCGGAAAAGAAGAATTAAAGATGTCACTGTTTGCAGATGACATGAGAGTATACATAGAGAATCCTAAAGATGCTACCAGAAAACTACTAGAGCTAATCAATGAATTTGGTAAAGTAGCAGGATACAAAATTAATGCACAGAAATCTCTTGCATTCCTATACACAAATGATGAAAAATCTGAAAGAGAAATTAAGGAAACACTCCCATTTACCATTGAAACAAAAAGAATAAAATACCTAGGAATAAACCTACCTAAGGAGACAAAAGACCTGTATGCAGAAACTATAAGACACTGACGAAAGAAATTAAAGATGATACAAATAGATGGAGAGAAATACCATGTTCTTCGATTGGAAGAATCAATATCGTGAAAATGACTATACTACCTAAAGCAATCTACAGATTCAATGCAATCCCTATCAAACTACCAATGGCATCTTTCACAGAACTAGAACAAAAAAATTCACAATTTGTATGGAAACACAAAAGACCCTGAATAGCCAAAGCACTCTTGAGAAAGAAAAACAGAGCTGGAGGAATCAGGCTCCCTGACTTCAGACTATACTACAAAACTACAGTAATTGAGACAGTATGGTACTGGCACAAAAACAGAAATACAGATCAATGGAACAGGATAGAAAGCCCAGAGACAAACCCACACACATATGGTTATCTTATCTTTGATAAAGGAGGCAAGAATATACAATGGAGAAAAGACAGCCTCTTCAATAAGTGGTGCTGGGAAAACTGGACAGCTACATGTAAAAGAATGAGATTAGAGCACTTCCTAACACCATATACAAAAATAAATTCAAAATGGATTAAAGACCTAAATGAGGCCAGACACTATAAAACTCTTAGAGTAAAACATAGGCAGAACACTCTATGACATAAATCACAGCAAGATCCTTTTTGACCCACCTCCTAGAGAAATGGAAATAAAAACAAAAATAAACAAATGGGACCAAATGAAACTTCAAAACTTTTGCACAGCAAAGGAGGCCATAAACAAAATGAAAAGACAACCCTCATAATAGGATAAAATATTTGCCAAGGAAGCAACTGACAAAGGATTAATCTCCAAAATATACAAGGAGCTCATGCAGCTCAATATCAAAAAAACAAACAATGCAATCCAAAATGGGCAGAAGACCTAAATAGACATTTCTCCATAGAAGATGTACAGATTGCCAACAAACACATGAAAGGACACTCAATATCACTAATCATTAGAGAAATGCAAATCAAAACTACAATAAGGTATCACCTCACACTGGTAAGAATGGCCATGATCAAAAAATCTACAAACAATAAATGCTGGAGAGGGTGTGGAGAAAAGGGAACCCTCTTGCACTGTTGGTGGGAATGTAAATGGATACAGCCACTATGGAGAACAGTATGGAGGTTCCTTAAAAAGCTAAAACTCAAACTACCATATGAGCCAGCCATCCCACTACTGGGCATATACCCTGAGAAAACCATAATTCAAAAATAGTCATGTACCACAGTGTTCACTGCAGCTCTATTTACAATAGCCAGGACATGGAAGCAACCTAGGTATCCATTGATAGATGAATGGATAAAGAAGATGTGGCACTTATATACAATGGAATATTACTTAGCCATTAAAAGAAACGAAATTGAGTTATTTGTATTGAGGTTCATGGACCTAGAGTCTGTCATACAGAGTGAAGTAAGTCAGAAAGAGAAAAACAAATACTGTATTGTAACACATATATATGGAATCTAAAAAAAAAAAAAGGTTCTGAAGAACCTAGGGACAGGACAGGAATAAAGACGCAGACATAGAGAATGGACTTGAGGACACGGGGAGGGGGGAGGGTAAGCGGGGCGAAGTGAGAGTGGCACTGACATGTGTACACTACCAAATATAAAATAGATTGCTAGTTGGAAGCAGCTACATAGCACAGGGGATCACCTCGGTGCTTTGTGACCACCTAGAGAGGTGGGATGGGAGGGTGGGAGGGAGATGCAAGAGGGAGGGGATATGGGGATATATGTATACATATAGCTGATTCATTTTGATATACCTCAGAAACTAATACAACATTGTAAAGCAATTATACTCTAATAAAGATGTTAAAAAAAATAAAAGTATATGTGGAAAAAAAAGAATCAGAAAAGTCTCAAGAAAAATATATTCTAACCTCATTATTTCAAATAGTTCAAATAACTTAAGTTAAAACATAAATATGTTATGAATTTTGTGCTTTTTATGGTATTTGTAGAAACTGGATAATGAGAAATGTGAGGTGAGTTTACTATATGTTCACAATACCTGAAGGTTTTTCTATTGCAATTTTTCCTTTTATTTATCTCTTATTTAACAGAATATATGGCAATGACTAGAAAGATAAAAGGTGAACTGATCTATTTCCAGTGAATTTGATCATCTTATACCAATAACCCAACTGAAAATACTCATTATGTTTCTCAATGATTGAGATAATAGCCTGGATTCCACTCTGCACTTTGCTATTTACCTTATGCATAAATGATCTGAAATCTCATGTGTGAGCTACGTCAAAACTACTGTAATGATGAAAGTTCTATAATCATGGAAGTTTAGAGTTACAGCAATCCAGAGAAATCATGCAGTTCATTCAACTCCTAGTTCTTCAGATTAAGAAACCAAGATTTTGATAATTTAAATCATAACCAATTAGTTATAGACCTGAGAATAGCACCTTGGTCTCATGATTACCAAATCCAGAGTTTCTCACTTGTTTATTTTCTGTTACACCATGATATCTCCTCCCATGCTAGAATGTTTTTTGAAGATAAAATACTTCACTGATATCAGTGTATCTGTGATATGAGCTATTTCAAGTAGCTAATGAAAGAAATTTAATGTAACTAATACTTTTGAAAAAGTTGCCTGTAATTGAATTTCTTTTTAAGTTAAGTAAATAAAGTATACTGATTGAAAGAATTACTCTAAGAACGCTTTAAAAAATTACTTTGGGGGCTTCCCTGGTGGCGCAGTGGTTGAGAGGCCGCCTGCCGGTGCAGGAAGCACGGGTTCGTGCCACGGTCCGGGAGGATCCCACATGCCGTGGAGCGGCTGGGCCCGTGATCCATGGCCTCTGAGCCTGCGCATCCGGAGCCTGTACTCCGCAACGGGAGGGGCCACAGCAGTGAGAGGCCCGCCTACCGAAAAACAAAACAAAACAAAACAATAAAAATAAAAATGACTTTGCTATCTGAAATGCATTACTTAAAACCATGGAGTAGCTAGCACTGGCAACACTTGTTAGAAAGGCAGAAACTCTGGCCCCGTGCCAAAACCAATTAATCAGTATCTGCATTCTAACAAGAGGCCTAGGAACTTAGATATCCACTGAAGTTTGAAAAGTATGGCAGGCAGCTCGGGCTGTACCCAAGGAAAGTGACTGTAAATACAATCTAGTCAGCAGCAGGAATTTTGAAGAACCAGAAATAGCAGTTGAGACTTGCAGACTTTATGAAAATCTCTCAACTGAGGCTGAATTAGAATCAAGCCATTCTAAGTCTCTTACTACCACACCATACAGTAAGTCCTGTGCACTACTGACTGCCTCTAGGTAGATCCAGCCCTCCATATGGACTGTAGAAGCAGGGAAAGCAACCTGAACCTCAGAATACTACAGTGATTCCAAGCCATCTCACACCAGATACAGAAGGAAAAAAACCAGAACTTCCACCGAGATTTCTTCCACACAAGGATACCAACAGGAAGAAGAGCTAACACAATAGTATATACAGTCTTCCCTCAGTATCCACAGATTAGTTCCAGGACGCTTGCCGATACCAAAATCCACAGATGCTCAAATCCCTTACATACAATGGCGTAGGGCAGTTGACAGGCCCACTGTACATACAATTACACCATTTCTTGTGGGTCTGAGGTTTGCTGAAGTTATTGGTGTAGAATCCATATCAAGAAAGGAATGCTATTCTACTTTGCTGAGAATGTTTGTCACAAATGATTACTGAATGTTACTAAATTGTTTTCTGCAACTATAGATATGTTAATATGGGGAACAAATTTTAAAAGTTTGAGCCAGACTATATGCATGGGATAAATTCACTTTGATTATAATGTACAATATCATCTTTTTCCCTACATTGCTTTAATTTTTGCTAAAATTTTGTTTAGGATTTTTGCATTTATTTTTATGACAGACCACTCTGTAACAGTTTCTTCTCCAGCTGTTCTTGTCAGGTTTGGGGATCAAAATTGTAAAAGCCTCACAGCATAAGATGAAGCATTTTATATTTCTCTTTTAGGATGACTGCTCCTAAAAGCTATGCATTTCCTTTTTAACGGTTTGAGTATTCAGATTTTCTATTTCTCTTTCACTGAATTTTGGCAAATTGTATTTTTCTAGGAATTTGTTCATTTTATTAGGGCCTTGCCTCGTAGAATCTTTAACACCTTATCTTAGGAATTTCAAAGAACCAACTATCGATTTTATGATCCTATTAGGTATATTGTTTTATTAATTTGTGCTCTTAATTTTATCTCCTTAATTCTGATTTGCTTGCATTATTTTTTAAAACTAACTTCTCAATTATAATGCTTACACAGTGTTCACCTTTTTCTTATTTCCTAATATCTCTATTTTATTCTTCATAATAACTCTAATGGCTACATATTTCCCTCTAATTATTTATTTAATGCATCCCAAGTGGACATGCAATATTTTTTTTTTTTTTTTTTTTTTTTTTTTTTTGCAGTACGCGGGCCTCTCACTGTTGCGGCCTCTCCTGTTGCGGTGCACAGGCTCCGGACGCGCAGGCTCAGCGGCCATGGCTCACGGGCCCAGCCGCTCCACGGCATGTGGGATCTTCCCGGACCGGGGCACGAACCCGTGTCCCCTGCATCGGCAGGCGGACTCTCAACCACTGCGCCACCAGGGAAGCCCGGACATGCAATATTTTTATCATTCATTTCAAAGCATTTTATAATTCCCACTATTACTTCTTTGACTCATGAGTTTTTTAAATGTGTTTTTAAAAATTTCCAAACATATGGAGTTTTGTAGCTATTTCACGTTATTGATTTTTAGCTAAAGTTATGCTCTGAGAATACAACCTCATAATATTTATTCTCTGAAATATGTTGATACTTGCTTTATAACACAGAAGGCTAAAAATTTTGTATAATGTTTTATGTATTCTTAAAAATTATATGTATTCTCTATTTGTTGGTGGCAGTACTCTATATGTGTCCTTAGATCAAGTATATGTTGTACATATTTGCTATATACTTACTTTTTAAAAATCTGCTTGTTCTATCAAGTATTAGGATATGAGGTTTAAAATTTGTCTTGACAGCTGATTTGTCAATTTATTCTTTTCAATTTTGGCTTTCATATTTTAAACTATTATTGGTTGATATACTATCAGAACTGATATATGACACTGGAGATTTAACATTTTATCAATATGTAATAACCCTCAATCTCTAATAATGCTTTTCCTTTAAGTCTATTTTGTCTAATTAAAAAATTGCTTCATTTTGGTATTTGCCTACTATATATTTTTTCATTATTTTACTTTCAACATTTTGTATCTTTATATTTTGACTGTATGCCCTGTAAATATTTTGCTTTATTATTTCTTGGCAGTCTTTTCTTTGAATTGAAGAGTCCATTCATTTTGACTGAGATCACCGATATGTTTGGACTAATTCTACCATCTTACCATATGCTTTTAATTTGTCCTGCATTTTTTTCCTCTCATTTGTACTCATCAAGATTCTCCCTACCCTCACCCTGATTCCATTCACTGCCCTGTTTGGGATATACATTTCTATTTCTTTCCTTTTAGTTATTATTCTTCAGTTGTTGCTTTAGTTTAGTTGACTAGAAATTTGAAAATCTGTCTTTTGTTCAATATGTTAGGTTAGTCAATATTTTTTTCCTCTTTCAGACTAATACAATGATCTTTAAATCTTTACCTGTGATCATCCACCTCTAGACTTAAGTACAATTGCTTTCCAGGGCTTTGCTTGTAACTTGACTTTTCTAACCTGAAAGAGATTTTATATTTTTGTTATGATTTTATACAGTCAACATTTGATTACATTTTCCTCCATGTTTACCTTTTTTATTTGCTCCCTATTCCTCTGCACAGACTTTCCTAACATGATTATGCTCTTTCTTCTGGAAGTGTGAAATTTAGCAGTTCCTCTAGATTCTGTTGGTACTGAATTTTCCCAATTTCTGTTTTTCTGAAAATACCTTTATTTTGCCCTCATTTTTGAATGTTAAGTTTATAGGATATAATTTCAGACTGCAAGTACTCTTAGCTTTTATAAAGTATGATTCACTATCTTCAGTCTTCAACTATTGCCATTATAAAGTTCAAAGTGAATCAAATCTTTTGGTCATCTGTATTTTCTCTGGCTACTCATAAGAATTCTTTGCTTCTAGCATTTTATAGTTTCAGTATGCTGTATTTAAACGTGGATTCTTAATATTTTTACTTTCACGTCCTGTGCATCTAAAATCCTTCAGAATTTCTAGAAAGTAGTTCAGCTACTTTTATCTTCAATGTTGTTTCTTCATCATTTTCTAAATTTTCTCCCTCAGAAAGTTCAATTAGACATATGTCAGAATTTATTTGTCCTTCATTCTTAACTTCTAATTTTTCCCTCTCAATTTCCTTTTGTTCTGCAATCAAGATAATTTCTTTCGATATATTGTCCTATACCGTAAATGTTTTTTCATTGTGTCTACTCTTCAGTATTTCAGTTTAATGAATCCATTTATTAAAAAGAATTTCAATTATTGTTTTTCCTTTCCATAAGTTAAATTTAGTTCTGTTTCAAATATAACTGACCAATTTTTATAGTCATTTCTGTCTTTGTCACACTTTCAACTCCATCTTTTTTGGTTGGTTTGTTTGTTTAAAGAGATTAAAGATATTTATTTTATATTCTGCATATAATAATAATAACATTATATGCATAATTACATACGTAATAAAATGTACAGTCTGTGCAAACTTGATTCCACATTTTAAAAACTTTTTTATATTAGATTATTTCTCTATATATTTAGTGTTATTTTGTTTATTTTTTAATTCATGTTCTTTGGAGCTTTTTCTGTGAGAACACTTAGAGTTAGGTAGTACATATTTTTTCCCTGTAGAGCAGTTTTGCTTTTACTTCAGTTACACACTTTGGACACCAACTTCCCAAGACCACTTTGTATTAAATTTTAGCGTTGCAGTTTTCAGAGCCATGCAGTTAGTATGAACGGCAGTCCCAATGCCCAATGAAGGAATTAGGAATTTTCAGGGAGACACTTTATTTTTATTATTTTACCTTTTTCCACTGACTGGAAAGATTAAGAAAGCAGGGTTTCTTTCCACTTCGCCCATTGAGGGTGTAACCCTAATTCATCTTAGTTTTATATGAGGATAGTGCGTGGAGGTCTTGCCAGTGCACGAGGGCACTCCAAGAATGCTGGGAGGTAGTGTGTATTTCTCCATTAGATGAATAAATGTATGCTGTTCAAAGAGAATTTATATCTAATATTAAATTTACCACTTTGATAACATTTATTAATGCTCTTTAGAAATACTATTTCCTTTTTCTTCATCACAGTAAAAAAGGAGCCAACAATGAATAATATTTTTTTAAAAGGACAGGTAACATAGAAAATTTTCTGAAACGTAAGTGTAGAAGTGTGTCGTGGGCAATTAAACATTTCAGCCTTTCTCAGTAATCCTCTTCTACAGAACTAGATGTTCTATATATAGAACGTGTTTCTTAAAGCTGTGTCTTAAGATGCAATCAATCCAAGCATATTAGATTTTGTGAACATTTATACCATGGTGAAATTAGCTATACAGAAAATCCTTCCCACCACTACCATCCACCTCCCCTCCATCTCTATGCTCTGACTCTTTAGATGTGGCTACTGCCCTAAGAGAAGGAGCTTTAATAACCTCAAGGGAATAAACCTTTGCATATTTCCTTTGAGTGGTGCAATTCACCTAACAACAAGTGCTTCAGGTGACTTTTGATTTCTGAAACCTGAAAAAATATTTCTGAAATGGATACATGATTCCTGTATGCCTAGGGTCTCTTCATGTATATTATTGGCTCTACAGAAATACAAAGGTCACCCCACTATCTCCTTACCATGCCTCTGCTTCAGTGCAGAAAATAGCAAATTTCTTCAACTCAAAGAACACCAGGAGGACACTCAGCTGAGATAAAATGCCTCATATCATTCCATCAGTAAAAGAAGTGCAGTACCCTGAATGAAGTAAAATTCAAGTAACTGTCGGTGGTTCATATTATCTCTCACTGCATCTGTAAGGTTATTTCAGTTGGGAAAAGGAGAAGAGGCAGATACTTGTAAAGTTTCTTACAAACACTTGAAATTTTCCTCAGGGAACTTTCAACTTCGCTGTGTTTGACTCTTCAGAGCATGAGCATCCTCTAAAAGAACTACAGTTCTTTGCCACAGTCATACCTGTGCTGGGAAGCAGGCAGCACTGAACCTCTCTCACTACTTATGAAATTCACTATCTGCATATTAAATGACTTTATGCTAAGTACCCCTATTCTGCCTATATTGGTCTATCTGTATGCTTGGATTGATTTCTTCCTTATAATATATGCAAGAGTATATCTTCTTTGAGAACAGGAAAACTGCTATTCGGTTTCTTTTTCATTTTTTTTTCCCCAATAACAAGAGAGAGAAAGGCATGAAAAGGAAAATGACCATTGTTTTTTCTCTTCCATGGCAACCCCTTTGTTGAACAACCTAAATGCCCTATCTACCAGCTGAATGTTACCAACATCCCATACTACAAAGAAGACAGGAAAAGTGAAGTAAAAGTTGGGCAATTTTCATTAAATGTGTACTGATGTTTTTCTATAATACTAAGATTTATCTTGAATATTCAAGATAAATACTTCAGCTCTGTTTCTGAATTTTGTAAATGCATAAATTCACCCTTTAGATGCCTTACTATGAATACATCTGTGCCTATTACACAGTGCTTATCATGAAAGGCTCCCAGAATTGTATAGCTCCTCTGACTGCATTCCATTACACTGTACCAGGTATTAATTTAGGTAATTTTCTTGGAAGTTAGCATATTGATTATACTTCCTATTGTCTATACTGCTTGTCTCTATTTCTGCATTCGATAGTCTGTTGCTACCTCAAAATTAATAAGTTATTACTGGTATTATTTTGCTTCTTCATTCTACTGTATAAACTTATCACCATTTTTATAATAATGCTAAAGACAGTTTTAAATATAATAAATACAATAATCGCACTTGTCAAAGCATTTTCACATATACTATTCACAACAATATTGACAGAAAAGAGAGATTATCTCCTTCGCACAAAAGGAAAGAGACTTAGAATTATCAGGTGACCTGTCCAAAATTATACAATTTGTATTTTTCTACATATTACTTATAGATTTTTAGAAGAAATTCCATTTCAGAGACTGCAAAATTATCATCAGTTTGATTTCCAAATATCAGATTAAAATATCTAAATACCTAAATACCTAGATTTCTAATTACTTACAGCTGTCAATAGAAAGTGAGAACATAATTTTCCAGAGACATAATTTTCCAATGCCAAAATAATTTTCCAGAGAAAATTATTTTCTATAATTTTCCATCTATATATTATAGATGATTATTCAGTTCTAATATTAACCTGCAAATAACTAATTCATTCCAAATAAATGTAAAATACAAGTAAGTATGACAAGCTGAGAGACTAAAGTTCCCAGAAAAACTACCATTTTCTCCTGGAGTAACAAGTTGCTTTTTCTTTTCAGTGCAAAGAGAAAAGATTTAGTTCTAAAACTAGCCTTGTAATTCTGGGAACTCAGAATGTAGCAGAGTACATCTTGCTTTCATTCAGATGACAATAAACAAGCATAAGACAGATAGACCAATATAGGCAGGCTACAGTGCACATTACACTGAGTTGCCAAAAATGCTTCCTGAGAGGTACAGCTTGTCACATTAATGTTTAAGTACTCAAGTAATTTATACAACAAAGTCTCAGGATGGTTAATTTCAATGTTTAAACTAGTACAATCCATACTTTCTATGTATGTACATTTCCTTTTCCTTAATTGTCAGAAAACTCATTTTATGAAAATAAAGACGGAAGTAACTTAGTATATGTAGTTGTTAGGATAGAATTAGTGTAAGTACAGCTAGCTCTCAGATTCATATTTGATATCTTATTTTTTTAAATACACGAAGGAGGGACTTCCCTGGTGGTGCAGTGATTAAGGATCTGCCTGCCAATGCAGGAGACACAGGTTCGATCCCTGGCCCAGGAAGATCCCACCTGCCGCAGAGCAACAAAGCCCATGCACAACAACTACTGAGCCTGCACTCTAGAGCCCACATGCCTAGAACCCGTGCTCCTCAACAAGAGAAGCCACTGCAATGAGAAGGCCACGCACCGCGACAAAGAGTAGCCCCTGCTCGCCACAACTAGAGAAAGCCTGCGCAGCAACGAAGACCCAACACGACCAAAAATAAATATATAAAATTAAAAAATACATTAAGGATATGCATTTTATATGTAGTCATGTCTATTCCCATCAGAACAAACTGAAAAGAACACAATTTAAAAAATATTTTTCTTATTAATAGGATGATTCCTCACATTCAGCTATCTCCTTTATCTGTCTTTATAATGAACAGAGTCAGTAAAATATCTAGATGAAGACACAGACATAAAAAATGTGGTCAACATTTATAACAGAGATCAATTATCAATAAAATTCTCTAGTTCTTTTATTTATAATCCAACTTCTCAGTTCTGCTTACCTTTTAAAGTAGACAGGGCCACTAAGGAGGCTCCTACAGGGCTGCATGCAAGCCTATGGTCAAGCTCATCCTTCCTGAGTAGCAGAGCTGCCTTCAGTTAACAGCAATAATGAGCATGGTTGAGTCCATGAAAAATGGATCAGGAAGGGGTTGGCATTCCAGCTCTTACAGCAACTTCTCTGTTATTTTATTTCATTTTGTTTCCTCACTGATATTTATCTTCAAAAGATTTTTTATAGAACAGTTATATACATGTCCCTCTGTATACTATTTTTTTCTTTAACAGTAGGACCCACTTGGGTACAGGGACTATTCATTTCTTTAATGCATACACATACTCAGAGCTGAGTATGGATCCTCAGTCAATACTTGAAGAAAAGAGAAGTAAAATTATTAAATGAGCTCCCCCAAATTACTGAATTATTCACCTATAGAGTTAGGGGCAAACTGGAAAATATGTTATGAGGCTGACTACATCTGCT
The DNA here is from genome assembly GCF_951394435.1 of Stenella coeruleoalba. NCBI lineage: Eukaryota > Metazoa > Chordata > Mammalia > Artiodactyla > Delphinidae > Stenella > Stenella coeruleoalba. Next base: position 66,885,848 of record NC_137148.1, read on the forward strand.
CACTAGGAAACTCACTGAAAGCCTCTCCAGACAATCCAGTGGAGGAGTATTCTCTGACTGATAGAAGAGAGACTCTAATATCAGATTCTTCTAGGAAAATAAAGTGTACAGAGTACTAAAAAGGTCGATTGCCTAAATCAGGTTAAAGCTGAAAGCCATTACAAAGCTCTCAAGATAAAGTTCTGGTTATAGAATTTTAACTTTCAGTGCAAGATTTCATGAGCTGAAGTGGCTGCTTTCCTGATTACACTTAACAGGACACCTCTCCCTGCAGGCACACAGGATACATGCCAGACTCTCAACTGGCAGAGACAGAAGGTCCTGAGAAAGGAGGACCCAGGGCAGTATTGCTGTATTACTATTACTGGTGTTTGTCACTGATTCAATCAAAATTGTAATGGCAGGAGTACAGCTTCAATAAGTAACTCCACAGTTCCTCAAAAGGCTATGATGAAAACAAAGAGCTTCTTATGATAAAGATCACCTTGAAAATCCCATCAGCCTATTGCAGAATCAGGGTAAAACTTGACAGTCTACATCCTTCTTATTGCACTGAGGACAAGGATAGTCAGGCTGTGTTAAATATGTGTCTACACATTCATAGACAGATGACGTAGGTAGGTAGGTAGGTAGGAGTGAGGGAGGAGACAGAAAGAGAAAGAGAGAGAGGTGTGAATGAAAATGAGAAGAGTTGAGAAGTATAAAGGGATAGAGGGAAAGGAGTGTGGCCAGTAAGAAAAGGGGAAACATGATAATATTAAAAAATAATAATATTTGCAAAAGGAGGGCACAGAATTATACTAAAGCTCAAGGATAACCTCCTGTTGACTTATGATTATGTAATTTGGTACTTCTCCTTACCTTAGGCTGTGAATTAGTACATTTTAAATAATTTCTTATATTTAAGTTGCAAACAATATGGCTGATCACCAAGAGCTGAAGCTATAATAAGAATTTAGCAACTAAAGCTATGCACTTATACCCACTCTCACCTCTTCTATTCAACATAGTATAGGAAGATCTAACAACAGCAATCAGACAAGAAAAAGAAAGAAAACGTATCCAAATTGGAAGGGAAGAGGTAAAACTGTCATTATATCTGCATATAATTATCATTATATGCAGATGATATGATACTATATATAGAAAACCCTAAAGACTTGACACAAAAACTACTAGAACTGATAAACAAATTCAGCAAGGTAGGATACAAGATTAACATACAGAAATCAGTTCTATTTCTTTATAACAACAATGAAATATCAGAAAGGCAATTAAAAAAAAAAACTTTTAAAATTGGAACCCCCAAAATAAAATACTTAGAAATAAACCTCACCAAGGAAGTGAAAGACTTAAACACTGAGAGCTATAAAACATTAATAAAGGAAACTGAAGATGATTCAAATAAATGGAAAGATATCAAATTACCCATGACGTTTTTCACAGAACTAGAACAAATAATCCTAAAACTCATATGGAACCATAAAAGAGCCAAAATTTGCCAAAGCAATCCTAAAGAAAAAGAACAAAGCAGGAGGCATAACCCTCCCAGACTTCAGACAATACCTCAGAGTTACCGTAATTAAAAGAGCATGGTATTGGCACAAAACAGACATATGGATCAACAGAACAGAATAGAGAGCCCAGAAATAAAACCACACACCTACAGTCAATCAATATTCAACAAAGGAGGTAAGAATATACAATGGAAAAAAGACAATCTCTTCAGCAAGTTGTGTTGGGAAAGTTGGACAACCACATGTAAATCAATGAAGTTAGAACACACTCTCTCACCATACACAAAAGTAAACTTAAAATGGATTAAAGACTTAAACATAAGACATGACACCATAAAACTCCTAGAAAAGAACATAGGCAAAATAGTCTCTGACATAAACCGTACCAATGTTTCCTTAGGTCAGTCTCTCAAGGCAATAGAAATAAAACCAAAAATAAACAAATGAGACCTAATCAAACTTACAAGCTTTTGCACAGCAAAGGAAACCATAAACAAAATGAAAAGACAATCAACAGAATGAGAGAAAATATCTGCAAACAATGCAACCAACAAGGGCTTACTCTCCAAAATATACGAACAGCTCATACAACTCAACAACAACAACAATGAAAAACCCAACTGAAAATTGGGCAGAAGACCTAAATAGACATTTTTCCATAGAAATTCAGATGGCCAGTAGGCACAAGAAAAGATGCTCAGCATCACTATTAGAGAAATGCAAATCAAAACTACAATGAGGTACCACTTCCCATCAGTCAGAAGGGCCATAATTAAAAAGTCTGCAAATAACAAATGCTGGAGATGGTGTGGAGAAAAAGGAACCCTCCTACACTATTGGTGGGAATGTAAATTGTGCAGCCACTGTGGAAAACAGTAAGGAGGTTCCTCAGAAAACTGAAAACAGAATTACCATATGATCCAGCAATCCCACTCCTGGGCATATATCAAGACAAAACTATAATTCAGAAAGATACATGCACCCCTATGTTCATAGCACTATGCACAAAAGTCAAGGCATGGAAACAACCTAAATGTCCATCAACAGATGAGTGGATAAAGAAGATGTGGTACATATATACAATGGAATACTACTCAGCCATAAAAAATAACAAAATAATGCCATTTGCAACAACATGGTTGCAACTAGAGATTATCATACTAAGTAAGCCAGAAAGAGAAAGACAAATACTATATGATATCACTTATATGTGGAAACTAAAATATAACACAAATGAACCTATCTATGAAACAGAAACAGACTCACGGACACAGAGGACAGACTGGTGGTTGCCAAAGGGGAGGGGGGAGGGGGAAGGATGGAGTGGGAGGTTGGGGTTAGCAGATGTAAGCTTTTACATATGGAATGGATAAACAACAAAGTCCTACTGTATAGCAGAGAACTATATTCAATATCCTATGATAAACGATAATAGAAAAGAATATTTACAAAAAAGACTGTATATATATGTATAATTAAATTACTTTGCTGTACAGCAGAAATTAACACAACATTGTAAATCAACTATACTTCAATTAAAAAAAGCTATGTATTTCACTTGCTTAAACACTGTGATTTATCTCCATTTGAAAATTAACATAATTTGCCTTTTGAAATTGGGGTTGAAAGGAATTCAGTTTTTGACAGAGGAGAAAATTAAGAATAAAAACTGATTTGAGTGAAAAATTAATCAAGATTTCAAATAATAAATACATGCATTAACACATATTCTATTTAATTTCAAAGGAACAAGCTATTAATGAACTAGATAGACAGAATAAAAGAAAATCTGCATAATACTCTTAAGTCCTCATCCTTTTAGAAAGGAATGAGATAAATATATTTTTATAAATAGAAATAAATATACTATTTCTATAGGGACTTCTGAAGATAAATTCTTTACATTCAGAAACCATTAAAATCCAATAGTGAAATAATTATAAACATTAGAATATCACTAAATAATAATTACTTATATATGCAAATTGAAATTTATATATAATAAATAAGATAATAAAAAGAAAATGCACAGCTTTCTAGGGAGGAACAAAAGGAAATATTTTCTCCCATTTTATACCATGGGTATAAAATTAAAATTTCAGTGAGAAATATTTTAGAAAAATAGTCCTGAGAATGGAGATATGCATGATACAGTGATTAGTTATGATTTCCTTAACAACAAACTAACACAAAGATCAAAAGTACAAACTTAATGAAAGAGTTACTGCACACCGAAAGATATTTCTGTGTCAGAAAATAAATAAACTGAAACTAAGTGTTTTTAGGACATTCTCTCATGATAAAATTTTGCTTTTCATTGTTTGTTTTTTAATCTTTGAAGCTTATACTCTTCATTCATCAATAGGGCCACAAATACTAAAATCCATAAATATTATATCAATATATTCTATTTCCTATAATAACATACTCAATAGGAAAAAGATATTGACACAAAATTCCCCGCCCAACATTAAGAAAAATCAGTAACTTATTAGATTTGAAGTTCTTATTTGGAAGAATTTCTGAAGGCTGCCTGATGGAAGGTAAAGAAACCAAAGATACCTAGGACGTAACCTTTAGGTACTCAGGGAAATGGAGCAACCGCCATGACTTAAAAAGTGCAATAATTATACAATATGTTTCTTCCTGACCAGAAGAACAGAAGCAGGTATCAGTAGACACTGAGTTTCTTTCATCCAGAATCTTTTCATGTAAGAATGATGCCCTTTTACAGGGGCCATATGGGATGAATGAAATATTTTATTCTTCAAATAGTGCAACTAAAAAGAGGGAAGACTTTTTTCCTACAGAACAAATAACCAAGTTCTACTACCTTCTTCATTTTAAATTTAATCCAAACATCCCATTCAGAATTTGTTGCCAGTTTGCCCTAATTCATTCTGCCTTTTCAGTCTTTGGCATTCAATTTCCTCCCTGCCCTTTCAGAGGGACATACTTATTCATTAATTTGGCAAATATTTATTGAATGTATTAAATGTGCTGGGCAAAAATGGTGAAAAAACTGGTTTCTGCATCCACTGAGCTGAAAGTCTCATTATAATGAAACCTCAATCTTCTTTAATGAGACTTTTACAGGTTTTTAAAACTTATTTAGATTTATTTATCTTTTACCTCAAGAATCATCTTCTATAAGTCCTCCTAAAATGATCTCCTTTACTTATTTTATTGAGGTAACACTGGTTTATAACATTATGTAAGTTTCGCATATACATTATAATTTGACTTCTGTATTATACACTACAGTGTGGTCATCACCAAAAGTCTAGTTTCCACCCATCACCATACAATCGATCCCCTTTATCCATTTCCTCTCCCCATTTCACCTTGCACATTCCCCTCCAGTAATCACCAATCTATTCTTATATATGTGTTCATTTTGTTTGTTCTTTTTTTTTATTCCCCATATGAGTGAAAACATACAATATTTGTCTTTCTCTGTCTGACATTTCACTAAGCATAATATGCTCAAAGTCCATCCACATTGTCACAAGTGACAAGATTTAATCATTTTTATGGCTGGATAGTATTGCATTGTGTGTGTGTGTGTGTGTGTGTGTGTATGCATATATACATACACCACATCTTTATCCATCTGTCGTTGGGCACTTAGGTTGTTTTCATACTTGGCTATTATAAATAGTACTGCTATGAATAGTGGTGGGGGGTAATATATCTTTTTGAATTAGCGTTTTCATATTCTTTGGATAAATATGCATAAGTGGAAAAGCTGGATCATATGGTAGTTCTATTCTTAATTTTTTGAGGAATCTCCATACTTTTTTTCCACAGTGGCTGCACCAATTTACATTCCCACCAACATTCTCTCTAACACTTGATAACAGCCGTTCTGACAGGTGTGAGGTGATAGCTCATTGTGGTTTTGATTTGCATTTCCCTGATGATTAATGATGTTGAACATCTTTTCACGTCCTGTTAGCCATCTGTATGTCTTTGGAAAAGATTCTATTCAGAACCTCTGCCCATTTTTTTTTAATAGGGTTGTTTTTTGTTATTGTTGAGTTGTATGAATTCTTTACAATTTCAGATATTAACTTAATAAACTTTGAAAATATCCCATTCTTTTGTTGTCTTTTGTTTTGTTGATGGTTTCCTTTGCTGTGCGAGAGCTTTTATGTTTGACCTAATCCCACTTGTCTATTTTTATTTTTGTTTCCCTTGCCTGAGGAGACATACCCCAAAAGATACTGCTAAAACCAATGTCAAAGTGTGCGCTTTCTTTTCTTCTAGGAGTTTTATGGTTTTAGGTCTTATAATCACATCTTTAATCCATTTTGAGTTAATTTTTGTGTATGGTATAAAATAGTGGTCTAGTTTCACTCTTTTGCATGTATGTGGCTACCTAGTATTCCCAACACCATTTACTGAAGAGACATTCCTTTCTCCACTTTATTTTTTTGGCTCTTTTGTTGTAAATTAGTTGCCTATATATGCATAGATTTACTTCTGGGCTCTCAACTCTGTTCCATAACCTGTGTGTCTGTTTTTCTGCCAATCCAATCATCTCTTCTTTTAAATTCTCCCTCAGTAGATACTGGTTGTTTGTTTCTTAACATTCTAACTAACCACTGATTAATATCTGATCCACATGCCTTTTTTGTGCAATAAAATTTTAAACTAAGTCTGAGTGAGAGGACTCTTAAATCCTCTCCCACTCTATTCTCCAGGTCAGAGAGCATAAAATAACTGGGAGATAAAGTAAATATAAATTTTATATAAAGTAATTCTTGTTACTTTTCATTGTAATACTTATTTTTGATCCTCTCAGTTACACCAAAATTAAAGAGAGGTCTTCTAATTTCCCAGTACTTCACAAGTGGAACTTTGTAACTGCAAATACCAGCAGTATATCAGCCCTATGAATTCATTCACTGAGATACTGTTGTCCAGTAGAGCATGTTGGTTAACAGCTGGGCTCACTATGAAGATTTGAATCTTCTTCCTCCTCTCACTAAATGGTTGGGAACAAAATGGTTTTGTCTTCTCTAAACTTCAGCTTCTTCTTCAGACAAATGAGAATAATAATGCTACCTACCTTGGAGAGAGAGTTTGAGGATTAATGAGATGAATGTAAAATGCAGCTTCTAACTCATAAGTAAGCCCCTGGTAACCGTCAGCCCTTACCATTGTAATGTGACACATTTCCAGTGATTTTATCAGGAGCTGACTGTGCGGGGACATTTTTCCTCCAGAATCTGTTAAACTGGACATTTTCAGATATATTTACACTACAAATAGTCACTATTTTACATTATAAAGCTATCTAGCATGTACAAAATGACTTCACTGTAAAAAACAATAACAGTGACTAGCACTTAAATGTTGAACCTCCAGCCAGTCATAAATGGCTGATCCCCAATAAGGCTTAATACTTAAACCACAGTAGTAAATGATGCGACATTTAATGACCAATATAGATCAATTTAAAAAATAAATTACCTTGGTTATTAAAAAATTGAACCCAGGAGTGGGAGAAAATAGAACAGGGGTGAGGGTGGGAAATCAAGTTATGTTATGCCAAAAATCATAACAGAGCAATGTGGAGAAATAACCCTGATCTTACCTGCCTCGCAGGCCTGAAGCTACTTCTAAGTGAACCATCCAGTCAGCCCAGCCATCGGGGCAATGGGGCTCCTCCTCCTTTTTTTTTTTTTTTTCTGCGTAGAATATTTATTGATTTAAAGAGAGAAAATAGGAAGTTCGCAGTAACGAAACCTCACAGACACCACCTTAACTAACATGTTAACATCACCAGTAATGGGACAAATCAACATTCTGTGCCTTTTGACACTATTCACAGAGAACATACATCACTTATGTAGTATTATTGCCAAAAATGTATAACTGAATGTAAGCATTAGGAATTATAACACACACACACAGAAGATACTTTTCAAAAATGTTAAAGGTCACGAAAGACAAAGATTGAGAAATTGTTCAGATTAAAGGGCACTGCAGAGATGTGACAAGATACAAGAAATACAATACATGATACAAGATACAAGATATAATACATGACCCACCTCCTAGAGAAATGGAAATAAAAACAAAAATAAACAAATGGGACCTAATGAAACCTCAAAGCTTTTGCACAGCAAAGGAAACCATAAACAAGACCAAAAGACAACCCTCAGAATGGGAGAAAATATTTGCAAATGAAGCAACTGACAAAGGATTAATCTCCAAACTTTACAAGCAGCTCATGCAGCTCAATAACAAAAAAACAAACAACCCAATCCAAAAATGGGCAGAAGACCTAAATAGACATTTCTCCAAAGAAGATATACAGATGGCCAACAAACATGAAAGAATGCTCAACATCATTAATCATTAGAGAAATGCAAATCAAAACTACAATGAGATATCATCTCACACCAGTCAGAATGGCCATCATCAAAAAATCTACAAACAATAAATGCTGGAGAGGGTGTGGAGAAAAGGGAACACTCCTCCTTCTTTAATCCAGCTGAGTCCTGTGATGAAGCTTAGCCCTGGACTCAGGGATGCTGTTACTCTCACAGAGGCTGACTAGCTCATGTCTTCCCTCCTCTGAAGTACCAGCTAAAGCCCAGCATCTTTTAAGTGATGCTATAGTGAAGGACAACCTAATGGTGATGGTTCCTTGCACCAGTTTACCTTATACATATTCTCTTTCTTATTATATTCTTTCATGTTATCGTTCATATATAAGAGGCTTGAGCTTGATATTTTGTCCTCCTTTCTGACAGGACAAGAATAGTGTATTTTAGAGCAAACCAAGAGTACAATTTACAGTTTCTTATTCCATTTTGTTAGTAATAATGTAATTCTAACAGAAACTAGATATTTTTAAAAAGGAATCCCATTTTCTTTATAATTCCAAATTTAATAACAGTATTTCACTAAACGCTTCACAGTAATTTTTTTATTCTTGCTCTTAGTTTACACAGTTACCATTTCTATTTCTCCCCATCACTTCTTCACTTTTAACTTTATGCCCTTGGTTTGTGATCTTGTCTATACCTCCTTTTGGCATAGCCACCATATATTCAAAATGTTTAGTCTGAATTTACTTGTCCATTCTACACAGTGCATTCTAGACAATCTCCCGTCTACATTAAAAATTTTTTCAAATGTTACAAGTGTTCACCTTTCCTTTCTCTGGTAAGGGCATTGCAGTTTAATTTGTCCCTGCTTTCCAAATCTGCTCCTTATTCCTCTTTCTGACCTCCTGTCACTAGGATCTCCTTTCTTCTTTTCATTCTCTTTTTACTAGCATTATTATTACTATTATTATTATTTTTGCGGTACGCGGGCCTCTCACTGCTGTGGCCTCTCCCATTGCGGAGCACAGGCTCCGGACGTGCAGGCTCAGAGGCCATGGCTCACGGGCCCAGCCGCTCCGCGGCATGTGGGATCCTCCCGGACAGGGGCACGAACCCATGTCCCCTGCATCGGCAGGCGGACTCTCAACCACTGCGCCACCAGGGAAGACCTACTAGCTTTATTATATCCTCCAATTTACCCCAGGTTATTTCTCCTTTTATCGTATGATATCTGTACTGGAAGGGAAGCGCTAACCCAGACATTGAATGTGTTAAGTAGTGCCATTCGTTGGAAAACATGTGCAGAACAGCTATTTTGAGTCATCCCTTAAATAAGAATCTAAAGATATTTAAAAAAATAGAAAACAAATAAACGAAAAACTAAGGCCTTGGCTTCTAACTCAAAGCATATACAATCAAATGGAGACCACAACTTGTAAATAAATAATTACCATACCAGTGGCATTAATTTTTACAAACAAGGAAGGGGTGCATGCCTTGGGAAGGAAGTGGAGGAAACGGGGAGGGGTTAGGGAATATTTGAACTGACTTTGATATTCAAACAGAAAATGAATGGGTATGAAATCACAGGAACTGGGAGTGTAGCATTTGAGATAATGGGACCAGTATGTTCAAAAGCAAAGAAGTGTAAAAAAGGCTTCATGTGTTTAGGTCTACATGTAGTTGAAGAACATGAAGATAGAAGATGAGACTGCAAAAGTCAATGGGGATCAAATCATGAAAAGCTTCATACGTGATTCTTACAACTGAGATTTATTCCTGTGCACTACGGTCTGTCATTGAAGGATTTCAGGCAGAGGGGTATCTGCACTGTGAAGGGACACTATGAAGAATGGATTAATGGGATTGAAACATGATTCAGAATTGATGGGGAGTAATTATAATAATGCAAGAAAGACATAATGAGAGCCTGAACCAAGGCAGTGAGAGTGGTGATAGAAAAAGGGCGAAATACAAATTATTTTTAAAGAAAGGGTATTAATAAAGCTCAGTTATTATGACTGGGAGAGGAGAGAGGGTGAGAAAGGTGGTTTATAAAGAATCCTTGGACCCAGGCTTGGTTCACAAAGTGGATGATGGTGTCTTTAATTTAGATATATTTAATGCATAATTAAGTTGACATTATGCTAAATATCACAATAAAAATAACAACATTCTGCAGCTTTATTCCTCTTATATGAGACATAGATGAAGAGAACAAATGTATGGACACCAAGGAGGGAAAGTGGCAGGGGGCAGGTGGTGGGATGAACTGGGAGATTGGGATTGACATACATACACTAATATGTATAAAACAGACAACTAATAAGAACCTGCTGTATAAAAAATAAGTAAAATTAAAAATAAAATAAAATAAATTTTAAAAAACCATATAGTTCCAAAACAAGACATAAGGACACGTCTCCCCTGTTCTCCCTTGAAGTGAGACCATATCTCAAAACTCTAAGATAAATTTCTAAAAAATATCTTCGAAGTTTAAGGGACTCGCTCAATATCACAACCAAATTCTTGTCTAGGCTGGGATAGGTCTTTTAATCATAGGGACTCCATACAGTTGCACAGGTTGTTCATGGCACAAGTGTGCCAGGACAAGCAACCAAATAAGGGCTGAGTTCCAGCCTGAGTTCCATTGGCTTAGTCCTGCGCACGGACCCAAGCCTGCATATAAAACTTTGAAGAGGTGCTTTTTCCTAATTCGTAGAAAAGATACCAAGCTGTGTACCCTAAGAACTCTGTCTTCTTGGAGGGGTGAATTCTTCCAACTTGCACAAAGGTACCAAAGCCACCTATGGTCTTGTGGTGGCTCTTTATCCATTGTATTTTAAGAACTATCTAGGTACACATTGATCTGCTTTGGCAAACAGTATAGGGAAACTATCCCAAAGCTAGAAACAAGAAGGGAGGGCACAGGATTCACTCTGAATTTATACGTAAGAGACTATGTGGTTGGAAATTTCCTACATTTGGTTCCAAATGGTAGCTACATCTTTAAATTAGAGAACAAAGGCAACTAATAATAAAACCTTTGCTTTTCTAGTGTGAATAAAATTAATTATATATATATATATATATATATATACACATACATATATATATATATATTGCCTCTTTCTGTTCTGAAACTAGTGAGAAAAATATTCCACACTGAGGGCCTGGCTCTAGAGCACATACACACAGAATGATTCAGATATAACAAAGAATAAAACCCCCTTTTCTGGCACTATGTAGGTTTTATTTTACATTACCTACAAATTTATGACTCAGTGACTATATTCAGATTGACCTTCAATATTTTACATAACTATTTTTGGTCATGGCAAATGATGAACCATAATCAGAAGAGGGATGTCTTCTATAACGATGCAAATATTTCATTTTTACTATAGAATTGTAATATTCAATTCCATACTGAATAAGAAATCATAATGATATGCAACACTATGCAAACGCTATGAGGTTGTTCTTTTTTGTACCATAATAAAATATGAGGTTATTAGTCATCAACTTTAAAAGAACATGCATTTTTCTTTCTGTTTGCGTCAAGCATCTATGCTTCTCTGAAGTTTCATAACTATTAAAATACTAATCTACATACTTAGATACATATATATAATGGTCAAATAACTGGATACAGAAACATATTTAGAAAGCTAACTCTAGATTTATGTTAATCAAATTCTTTTCTTTTTTTCCCCAATAATACTATCCAGGCTAGAATCTCCATAACAAACTACCACTTGAAGTTATACACTAACTCTTGGGAGGATGAGGATTAAGGAGACCATCCCTTAAGAAGCTCATTTCTGACTAAATATAGCTGGCTCTGTAACTTGCTTTGGCTAGCAGAATGCAAGCAGGTGTGATAAAAACAGAAACATTAAAATGTGCTTCTGCAGTTTGGTTAGCTTCTTGCACTCCTGTCATTTGTCATGAGAAGACCGTTCCATGAAAGATATGAACATAAGAAGTAAACATGAATTAAAGTTGTAGCCTGTGGTCAAGCCCAGACAACCTAAGGCAGGAAGAGGAACTACGACTCTGGGCCTAGTCTAGATCTGAGCACCAGTTGATCTGCAGACACGTAAGCAAAAGACTAATGTTTTTTGTACATGTGAGCAAAAAAATAATGTTTCGTGTTTTAAAATGCTGAGTTTGTCAGTGTTTGTTATGCAGCAGGAATTTGGCAGTAGCCAACTAATATAGCAGCCATATGACCTTGAACAAGATATTTAGTTTCTCTGGATCTCATTTTCCTCATTTATAAAAAGAAAAATGGTTGGCACATAATGATAATACCTAAGGTCAATGGTGGTTGTAAAATAAAATGAGATAAAGTATGTAAAATCCCTAGTATAGTCCCTTAACTATCTTATTTCACATAAGCAATTGGCAAATTGGCCCTGGCTCTGTTCTATGTTGATACTATTGAAGCATTAATTTTATCCCTTTGCCTAGATAAATCTTGTGACAAAACCCAACATCACTGGGTTGAGGAAGTAAAAACTCCTCTCACTTTCATGCATTGTAAGTTCACACGATAAAGAATTGAGAATAATAATCCAATCCACCAAAACCTTTCCCTAGAAAAGGTTTTGCATCTCTTTTCCAAGGTTAAGGCAGCTCCCCAGGTCTGGCTATATGGGCATGTGACCTATGAAGTCATACAGGACCCTACACTCTGAAGTGTCCCTCACTTGGTTTAATGATCTATTGCTGCTTTGTCTTGATCATTTTTGAACAAGGACTCCCATATTTTCATTTTGTACTAGGCTCTGAAAATTATGTAGCTGGACCGGAAACTCAATATTTCTGCCATCCTATCCCTTTTCTTCATGCTGGGGCTGTGGTAGGTGCCAGGGAGACAGTAAAAATGAATGACTAGGACCTACTTTACCTTCCTGGACTGTACAAGAAGCCATTTATCAATTCATCATCATGGTTAAAAGCAAAGACTCTTAAGTCATGCTGTGTGGGATCAAATTTCATTCTGCTGCTCTTCACCTGTGTGACACTAGGAAATTTACTTAACTTCTCTGTGTTCCAGATCACTGTTTGGATAATAGGGATAATGTAATAACAGCCTCTACTTCATAGCGTTGTTGTAAGAGCTAAGTAGCAATAGTTGCTGGGACAGAGCTTGACATGCAGTAAGCATTATGTAAATTATACTGGTATTATCTGCATCATTATAATTATTTTATGTTTTAAGAAAATACACTAACTTTTATCTCCTTTAACTTCTTCTCAGGAACTCTATCAGTCACCCTGTAGTTTTTATATTTAATCTTCAACTTAACTGGGTGCCTTCCCTCTGCCTATAGATTGGCTCAAATCCCAAGAAGTTTGTATATGGATATTTTCCTGTCTACTTGTATGGTTGACTTATTCCCTTAAATATACTGTGCTTTAAAATACTGGAATAATTTTTTGAATTTTTGTAACATTTTATTTATTGCTTTTAACAATTACCTTTATAAAAATCCTGCATGTTAATGTGTGATACGCATGTTATTTGATCATAACTCTATCATGGACCAAGAATGCACAATAAAGTACACCTGATATATACCTGCAATTGGAGTAACTTCTAACTCTGATGCTAAAAGAAAAAAAATAAGAATTTAGGAAAGATGAGGAATGAGGAGCAGGATATCCTGGAGGGTTTTTTCTTTAAGTTTTAATCTGTGAAAATATACTTAATGATTGAATTTCACTTTTGTTCTAATCTCTAAAAAATAATTATTTTAATTTCTGTAACTGTAGAAGAAAAATTAAAAATACATTAAAAAGAAAGACATTTTAGTATAGAAGAATAAACATATCTTTAATAATAGTTGATTTTCTGAAGTATATAAATATTACATTTCATAACATTCTAGGTTACTGAAGGATTTTTTGTTGTCGTTGCTTTGCTTTTATTGATACTTCCTTTTATTCACTGTTCAGATATCACATTACAGGTACCGTTACTCCTATGAAGAAAACTTACTCCTGATTCCCAAGTAGACTATGAACAATACATTTTACTAAACTTATAATTTCATGGTCTTCATAAATGTAAATAAAACTTTTACATTAACAACAATAAAAAAATAAAAAACAATTTTAAAAAGTCAGTGGTTTAGAGCACAGACTCTAGAATTAGGCAGCTCTGCTACTTATAAGTTCTATACTCTTGGAAAGTACCTCTGTTTCCTTATCTCTAAAATGGGGATAATAATAGTCCCCTTCTTATTTGAATAATGTAAGATAAATGAGTTGATGTTTGTAAGTTAATTAGAACATAGCCAAACAATGTGAATTAGGGTTATTACTCATGGAATTTCACAAAGGGAAAATTATTATTTATATTTTTCTATAACAGAACTATTATTCCAAGTAAAATGCATGTCTCTAGCCTTCAGATTCATCTGGAATTAGAATCCTTACAGTATTTCAATTGTAATGGCATGCCCATTGTAAATCTAACACTGGGTGGACTTATGCTTGGTCCCTCACACCTGCACATGCCTTCCAATTGTTACATAAATACAAAAATGCACTCTTACTGTTATTTTATTCAACATAGTATTGGAAAGCCTAGTCACAGCAATCAGACAAGAAAAAGATATAAAAGGAATCCAAACTGGAAAAGAAGAAGCAAAACTGTCACTGTTTGCAGATGACATGATATTAAATATAGATAATCCTAAAGATGACACCAAAAAACCTTAGAACTCATCAATTAATTTCATAAAGTTTCAGGATACAAAATTAATATGCAGAAATCTGTTGCATTTCTATACACTAACAACCAACTACTAGAAAGAGAAATTGAGAAAACAATCTCATTCACAATCACATCAAAAAGGATAAAACACCTAGGAATAAATCTAACTATGGAGGTAAAATATCTGTTCTCAGAAAACTATAAGATGCAGATGAAAAAAAACTGATGAGGACACAAACAAATGGAAACATAGACCATGCTTATGGATTGGAATTATTATTGTTAAAATGCTCATACTACCCAAGGCAATCTACAGATTCAGTGCAATTCCTGTAAAAAATACCAGTGACATTTTTCACAGAACTAGAATAATTCTAAAATTTGTATGGAAACACAGAAGACCCCAAATAGCCAAAACAATCTTGAGAAAGAAGAATGGAGCTAGAGGAATCAAGCTCCCTGACTTCAACTATACTACAAAGCTACGGTAATCAAAATAGTATGGTATTGGCAAAAATGGACACATAGATCAATGGAACAGAATAAAGAGCCCAGAACAGAACCCACACTTACATGAACAATTAATCTATGACAAGGGAGGAAGAATATACAATGGAGAAAAGACAGTCTCTTCAACAAATGGTGTTGGGAAAACTAGACAGCTACATGAAAAAGAATCAAACTGGACTACTTTCTCATATCATCTATAAAAATAAACTCAAAATGGATTAAAGACTTGTAAGGCCTGAAACCATAAAATTTCTAGAAGAAAACATAGGAAGTACACTCTTCAACACTGGTCTTAGTAATTTTTTTGGATACGTCTCCTCAGGCAAGGGAAACAAAAGCCAAAATAAACAAAAGGGACTATATCAAACTAAAAAGTTGTCAACAAAACAAAAAGGCCACCTACTGAATGGGAGAAGATATTTACAAATGATATATCCAATAAGGGGTTAATATACAAAATATACAAAGAACTCATACAACTCAACAACAAACAATGTGATTAAAAAATTGGCAGAGGACCTGAAAAAACATTTTTCCAAAAGACATACAGGTGACCAAGAGGACACGAAAAGATGTTCAACATCATCTGCCATCAGGGAAATGAAAATCAAAACCACAGTGACATACCACCTCACACCTGTCAGAATGGTTATTACTAAAAAGACAATAAATAACAAGTTTTGGTGAGGATGTGGAAAAAAAGGAATCCCCATGCACTGTCGATGGGAATGAAAATTGGTGCAGTCACTATGGAAAACAGTATGGAGTTTCCTCAAAAAATTAAAAATAGAACTACCATATGATCCAGCAATCCCACTCCTAGGTGTTCATCTGAAGAAAAGTAAAACACTACTTTGAAAAGATAATATGCACTCTTATGTTCACTGCAGCATATTTACAATAGCCAAGATATGGAAGCAAATTAAGTGCCCATCAACAGATGAATGGATAAAGAAGATGTGGTGTATTTATATACAATGGCATATTATTCAGTCATATAAAAGAATAAAATCTTGCCATTTGTGACATGGATGGACCTCGAGGGTATCATGCTAAATGTAATTTGTCTTTTTCAGAGGAGGACAGATACTGCACAATTTCACATATATGTGGAATCTAAAAAACAAATGAACAAAAATAACAAAAGAGAAACAGATTCATAGATATAGAGAACAAACAGGTGGTTCCCAGAGGGGTGGAGGGTTGGAGGATGAGTGAAATAGGTGAGAGAGATTAAGAGGTACAAATTTCCAGTTATAAAATAAATGAAAAAATAAAAAATTCTAGTCTTTCATCGCCAGTAAGAGATCAAACAACCTAGAGGGGATGATGTGGCCATGAGCTATACTCTATCAACTTTCAAAGCTCTACTTACTATTTAAGTCTGTTCCCAATCTCACAAATTTTCTTTTAGTTTCTCAAAGGCATCATATTTCCTTCTGCCATAGGGCTTTGCCTGATGTGCTCCTCAATGCCCCATCCAAAACCCTCCCCGCCAACGCTGCACCACTCCAGTTATGTCAACTCCTCCACTCTTCATGGCTCAGCTCAAAAGTCAACTCAGGGAAGATTTATGTGAAAGTGGTCCTCAGCCCTGTCCCCACCGAGGATTGTGCTCCCAAAGCACTGAAGGGAAACATAATTCGCAACCCCAAAATAAGCCTTTTTGACATGAAAAGTATAATTGGCTGATTATTTTTGAAAAGCTGCAGACACAGGGGAAGCTCTGAAAAGCAAGTATAAGTTACCCTTTTATGAGACATGTTTACATTTATAAGGAAAATCTCCATTTTTATTAGTGTGTCCCTTTCTCTTCTCCTGGGAAGAGAAGGAGGAATAAACCTCTAGAAATTCTTTAAGCATGGTGAAGGCAGTGAATCTGCATCACAACCATACCCTTGTTTACTGAGCTCTTCCTGCTAACCTCCCAGCACCTGGCCTTCCCCTCCCCAAATCTTCTGTCTTTAGCTGAACACGGAATATAAGGTGGTGACTTGGGCCATTTTGCAGAGTTACTCAGTTTTCCTGGGTTTCTCCCATGTATACAGGAGGTAAACCTGTTCATCTGTCTTTTATTATAGGGGAAGTCTCCACCAAGAGCCTGTAAGAATACAGGGAAAATGATTTTTCCTCCCCTACGGCACCCATTGCGTTTCTTTTTCAGTTTACACTCATTGCCTGATTAATGTTTATCTTCCCTGACAGATCCATCAGGCTTGGTACCAGAACACATCTTCCTGCTAAAATAGGTTCTCAAAAATATTTAGGAACTCATACACATTTATCTTTCATTTTTCACATAGTGCAATATCTTACACATAGCATGCACTCAACATGTTTCAGCAAACGTTGAATGAGCTCCTGCTATGTGCAATATTCTAGACTGGAGATAGAGCAGTCAACAAAAGACACAAAAATCTTTGCATCGATAGGCTTTATATTCTAGTTGAACGAACAGCTGTTTGACAACTGTGCCTGACTATAAAAAAAGAATTCACAATAATCAAAACAGAGCTGAGCCTCATAGAAACCAAGGGAAAGTCAAAACATGTTTCAGGTTAACAGAAAAGACAAGTGTTTCAAACATTTCTATAAGGTTTGTTAAATATTTCCGTATTTTTTTTCAAGGTAAGTTTGAACAGCTTCTATTGTCAGTTATTGTATGGGTCAGAAGTCTCACACAATCACCTCAAATCCTTCTAAGAATAGACCCTAAAAAAAAAAAATGATGATCAGAGAAAACTAATATAATCTGAAATGGGGTCAGCCAGAAAATCCCATTTCAACTAATTATTTTTTAAAACATTTTTAACTTTCTGGTGGATGAAGAAGTTTTGAAAAAGGTCCTTCTTTTTGCCACTGGCACACAGGCATATTTCATATGAAAAACCCAACGGAGCACTTAAATATAATATCCCTTCTATGTATCCAAATGCCCCTGTCATAACAAGGAACTTAATACAAATATTATAGCTTATTTTAAGACAGCTTCTTTCTCCCTAGAAGCTCAGTATGCAGTAACCGCATTATCAATGCATGCTTTTTCCTTATACCATTCTTACGTATTTAATAAAAATAGCAGCCTTTCTCCCTTTTTTAAATGAGGAAGGTTTACAATCACTTTGTGCTCTCTTTTGGCCCTGAGGGGTGAATTGATTTCTTTCCTTTGAAAGCAATTTTATCAATAAAATTTATGAACCACCATTACTCAGTTTCCTAGAACTAAATAAGCCTTTCTTTCATCTATTCTTTGAACACAGAATAGCAAGTTAATCTTTGTATGATGAATTATCTATCCTTCATGACTGTTCAGTATTACATTTCAGTTTTAAGTTTAAATACTGACTTAGAATCAAGCTGTCTGGCAGAATATTATTCCTCATTTTTCATTGTTTCCTCCTCATTTTAGAAACTTTCAAACTTCTAGAGCTGAAAGCAAACTTAGAAATCATCTATCCATACATTTGTAATCAAGTTTCCTTTCAAATTTAGATAGTACTTTTTATAGCAAAAGAGTATTTTCACTGAACTTCTCAGCTGTTAAGTAGCCATGAATTCTATTTATACACTCCCTATTCAAAGAGCCTTAATTTCCTTAACCAAGGTGTTGAAAGTAAAGTTAGGACTGTAATCCTTCACTTATTCGCTGTCCAAATTCCTTTCCACTTTCTCATGAGTTACTTAAAATCTTCATGATCCCAAACTATAATTTTCTACATTTTCAAAACTCAGACTCATGGTAAATATGTATGTTGAATTTTGTAATGGCTAAAACACAAGGAACAAACCCAAGTATTTGCCTGTTCTTCATCTTCTTTAGAGATAAATTTAAAGAGGTGTTTAGAAGTCATTTAAATTTGGCTCATTTAAAATTTGAGATGTGCACTGTCTTTGCCTACAAATATATATTCTTTTAAGTTGGAAACTTTCATCTGATAAAATTCAGCACTTGAAATAACTTGTTTTTCTTTTAACTCTAGCTGAGTTCTTATTACATTTAAAATTAAAAAAAAAAATAGTGCTTGGCATAACTTCTATTCTTGGCTGCGTTCCTGAACTGCTGTAACAATGGGTCAGGTCTTTGAGTCCTTTTAACCTGAAGTAAAAATGGTTTTTTTGACATTCATGTCATGTTGTTAATGAATTGCTTTTTTTTCTTTTTGGAAGAGAAATAAAATTGTCTAGTTTTATCTGTTTTAAGATGGGCCAGCTCATCTGTACTGGGGCAGGAAGTACACTTGGATTTACTTTCATTTTTTTGGAAAATTGTGAGAATTAACAAGTGATATAATATTTCCATAGAAACTTCTTCCTACCTTAGGACTTCAGAAAGGCAACCCAAACCAAACAACTATTAAGGTATATTCCATACATATCACACGAGTAGCTGTAAATTTATTTAAACTTCTTTGTCCGCAGGAGGTGAAGAATTGAGATTGATCTCTATGGATTCTGGTTTGCTTCTAACTCATAATCTCTAGCAGGACCCTTTGGCTTGGAACAGAACCTGGTAAAGAAATAGGGGTGTCTTCTCTCCTATGGGAAAGTTCTAAAGTTGATCCTAAAGGTCTGGGGCCTCTGGCCTCCATCACCTAAGAGTCACTCTGCAGCCAAGTCTCAGGAAGAGTTTCAGACTGAGGTCCCACCAGAAGTGTGACATGAAACTCTTCAGTATTTGGAAAAATAGAACAATATACTTTAGATGAATGTTCCTCAATAAAACAATTGTATTAAAATAATCGTAGCCCATCTATCTTTGAAAGCTTGGTAGCAGAGGCTCTTTAGCTGTGGAAGAGAAGCCACTATTTGAGGGGGGAAAAAAAAGGAAACATCCCAAATGCCTACAGAACACATGCCAGTCAATTTTTCGTGTGAAAATTCATTTTAATATATTTTGTTACAATCGGCATATTGTAGATATTCCTATTCATATGTTTTGTTATTATAAGGAAATATATAACAAGTATTTGAAAATTTTTACCTGTATGACTGAGTAACGTCCTACACCTGCACTGCCCAATGGTGTCCACTAGCTACACGTGGCTATTGAGCACATGAAATGTGGCTAGTGTGACTAAAGAACTAAATTTTTACCTTTTTGCTAAATTTATGAATTTTAATTTAAATATAAATCTAATAATGTAGCTATTAGAAAAAATTTTAACATTAGCAACAATGTGGATATGTGATTCTCCTCTTTCAAATATAATTTTATGAACTCTAAATACAGATAAAGTATTTTTGATGAAAACTTAGCATCCAGATTGAGATGTACTGTTATTGTAAAATACACTCCAGATTACAAATACTTAGAATAAAGCATAGAACGTAATATATATCATTAATAATTTTATACTGTTGTTTTTAAATGAGAATATTTTTGATATACTGGGTTAAAAAAATAAAACTATTTTCTAAGCTTTATTGAGGTACAATTCACAAAACTGTAAAATATTTAAAGTGCACAATGTGGTGATTTGATATATATACATTTGAAAGGATTCCTGATGCCCCCCATGTCCCTCAATTGAGTTAATCAACACGTCTATCACCACACATATTTACTTTTTATTTTGTTCTGATCAGAACATTTCAGTTCTACTGTCTTAGGAAATTTCAATTATACAATACAGTGTCATCAACTATAGTTGCCATTAAACTATATTATTAAAATTCATTTAACCTATACCTTTTTGTGTTTTTTAATATAGCTGCTAGAAAAATTTAAATTACACACATGCGGTTTGCATGACATTTCTATTAGATAGAGCTTCCTTAGACTACCACAAATCATTTGCTGTGTCAAATGTTAGGGCTCTTGATTTAAACATTTTATGTTGCTTCAAAATTATAATATCATTTTCAACCAATCAGTCATATCACTTACACTTAAAGTAAACTGGTGGCGCCATTCTAAAAACTCTTGGATTGCTTATGAAGCATTTTAAGAGGATTATGTATTTTCACAGAAGTATTTGAATGACCAAGTTGTTATTCTCTCATCTTTTCCTGTGGCTCATTTTCTTGGCCTACACAGATAATATTCTACAGGCTCTACAGTATAAATCTATTCTGTAACGTTTCCCATTTCACCTCAGAGGAAATACCTAACCACCGAAACCTTTCTGTAATTACGTTATTGGGTAACAATCCACTAATTCTCTTGCCATAGAAAGATAGAACCCTACTAAATAGAGACGTCTGAAACACATATTCTGCCAAGGAAATGTCATTTGAGTTCACCAACTTGCCAAAAGAAAGAAGAGTTACTCAAATATCCCTTTCAAAGTATCTATTACTCTTGGGGTAGTTTTTAATGAGAAAAATAAACAGCGATAATAAAAAATAGGATACCAAAAAAGCCAGATACTCTCCAAATCTAAAAGCTATTGCTTCTATGTGGAATCTAAAAAAATGGTACAAATAAACATATTTACAAAACAGAAATAGAGTCACAGATGTAGAAAACAAACTTATGGTTACCAAGGGGGAAAGGGGGTCAGGGATAAACTGGGAGATTGGAATTGACATATACACACTACTATATATAAAATAGATAACTAATAAGAACCTACTGTATAACACAGGGGACTCTACTCAATACTCTATAATGACCTATATGGGAATAGAATCTAAAAAAGAGTGGATATAGGTATGGCTGCTTCAGTTTGCTGTGCAGCAGAAACTAACACAACATTGTAAATCAACTATATTCCAATAAAAATTAATTTTAAAAAATTAAAATTAAAAAAAAAAGAGGAGAGACACAAAAGACATGATCTCTGTCTCTCTCTCTCTCTGCCATGCAAGGATACAGCAATAAAGTGGCAGTCTCCAAACCAGGAAGGAGACCCTCACCAGGAGCCATATTGGTCAGCACCTTGATCTTGGCCTTCCCAGCCTCCAGAACTGTGAGAAATACATTTCTGTTGTTTAAGCCAAAAAAAAAAAAAAAAAAAAAAAAAAAATTAAAGTGGAGATATGGCTCTCCAATTACAGTGTTGCCAAAAGCTGACTGAGTTATCATGTAACAAAATATCTACAATCTGAGACTCTCCCACAGATGGTCTACTTTAAAAAAAATATACCACAACATTATTAATTGCTCCCTAATTAGTTGGGACTCAGGATGTTACAGAAAGAGATAATGTGTTTAAATTTCATTTTTAATTTATATGGATTAAAAAAAATCATTAGGTATTGTGAATACACATACACACACACACATAATTAAAGAGGCATTTTGCAAAGTTTTCCAAAAATGAAATGTAGTCAGATGCAAGTACAAAAAGAAAAAAAAAAAAATTCCAAGCTAGTAAGCCTGGTTCAAAACCTCTAAAAATAGGTACAGATTGAAGAATCTCACTCAGCAGATCCCTATGCAAGCAAAGCAATGTTTCATAAACTACTGAAGCAGATGATTTCAGAAAATTCTCTACTGGAAAAGGTTCAAAAAGCAAAATGTCTGTTTTAAAAACTGATGCTTGTACAAATTTTATTTACTCTATTAAGTGCACCAACTTAATTCTATTATTTTTCTCTTAAATCCTTATTTCAAGGTCATCAAACTTTTTCCCAAAAAAAGGCAGATAATGAGTATTTTAGGCTTAAGGGTCATACTGCCTCTATTGATATTACTCAGCTCTGCTGCTGTAGTGCAAAAAACAGCCAGAGATAATACATAAACCATTGGGCATGGCTGTGTTCCTATAAAACTTTATTTACAGAAACAGGCTGCGGGGGCTGATTTAGTCTAAGGGCTATAGTTGACTGATCCCTGCTCTATATCTCTGAACTAGTGATCTTGCCAATTTAATTTTGCTTCTCTTGGTATTTTCATGAGTACTCTCCTTAAGAACGTGAGTACAGTGGACATGTTTGGTTTTGCCTGCTGGACTTCTATTCCTTGTCTTCTGTTAATAGCCCCTGATGTTCCTTGGAAACTCCCCTCTCCACTAGTCTCCATGTTTTAAGTGGCTGTGAGGTTAACTCAGGGATGATGAGGTGAAGCAACATGGACATCAGAGCCAGTGATACTTACTGCAGAACTTCTGTGAAACTCTTCTGAGACACAAGAGCTCATCCCTTTTCTACTAGTGTTGAAACTAATAACCTGTATGCTTAGAGCCACAGATAACCATCTTGCTTCTGTATGGGGAGAGCCTGTCTGAGAATGAAACCAACACAGAACCAAGGGATGAAGTGAGACTGAGCCCTGACAGCATTATTTAAACTCCTGGATCCAGCTGTGTGTGAAGCTGGAACATTTCAGTTCCACGAGACAATGAACTCTTTTTTTTGCTTGAGCTGGTTAAGTTCGTTTTCTGTCTTTTGCATGCAACAAATACTAACAAAAATACATTGATAAATTATAATATCTTAAGGCTTCTAAGCCTAGCTCTGGGACTTAAGCTGCACAGGTGACCCTTGGCTTCTTTTATGACCTGTAGGCGCTCCCAGATTGTAAAATGGTGTCCCTTTGTTCACAGTTCTATTCTAGGCAGCATTAAATATATATGAATGGAAGGAAAATAGTAAATATGTGAATGTATTCAGATCCCATCAGATACAAAACTCTATTTTTATCTGTTCTCTTCATCAGAAAACTCATCTCATATTGCTCTAAATTTACAGATCTTGTATCATGAAGCAGAGGACAAAAACTGAATATGTATAAGAGGAAAGAAATATTATGCTCCATTTGGGAATAGCTAATTGACATTTCCAGGAATATTTGCCTTTAATTTTATTATAATGCATTGTGCTAACATCATTAATTATAGTAACTAAAACTAAGTGATCTTCTTTACCTAAATATACATAACCATATTTTGGCTTTTTTTCCTATCATCTTAGATATAATCTCTTAGCTTCTAAAGACAGGGTTAGATTAAGATTAATTTGGGAGAAAAATTTTAGTAAACATTAAGATCTAATATGCATTCAATAATAGGAATAATTATTTAATTTGAATTCACATATTGCACTTGTCTGTCTTATTATAATCGTCTTTATATTCACTGTCTCTCCCAATAACTGCAATTTCCTGGAAAGTAGATATGTGTCTCACTAGTTTTAGCCCCTGCAGGGCTACTGGAGTTTCTTCCATGTTGAAAGGACTCAATATCTACTTAATTGAATTATTTTTCTCTACAAGATACATTTAAAATGTTTGCTCACATGTATATTTTAAAGACCTGGAATGTTAACTTTACTATTTTGCATGAATAAGATAAAGACCTTTCCTACTCCCACCCCTATGCTGTTACCTCATTCAGGTTCCCCAGAGATAAACCCTGACACTAGGTTCAAGCCCAGGAAGCAGTGGTGAGGGACTGGAGAAATGATTCATAGAAGGAAAGCAGCCAGGAAAGAGTGCTTACAAAGGAAGCTGCTGCAGAGGGTGACTTGGGCTAAATTCTATGGGGGGAAACTCTGGAAAAGGTGGAAAATGCACTTCAGAGATTTACACCATTTGGAGAAGAGAGCCAGGCTATTTACATACCAACTCCCTGAAATTATTGCTTGAAGACTAATTCATAGGGGGTGTTCATTGCCTGTCATCTCCGTTCTACCTGTTCTAGAAAAAGCCTTTAGGCATGGAAATAGTATGGCAGCTGGACATCATCCTGAGCACCCCAAAATGCAGGGCCTGAAGAATTTAGGTGGGTCACTGACAGCATCTGCTACATCCATCTTTTCTTTCTCCTTTCCACTTTTCCTGTGTAATATTCTAAAAAAATATACCTATTTTATCAAACTTCCTTATTCAAAAACTTTCAGTGATTCCCTCTCTTTGGATTTACCAAAATCTAAAATCTCTCACCTGATTTTCCTGTTTTGTTTTTTTGTGTTCCTCTATGGCAAAACCAAACCGAAGCAAACATAACAAAAACTATCCACAAAAAATTGTCAATTGGGATGCTGCATGGCTAGGTGGTGGATTAAAGATGCATAAGTTGAAACATATTAATGATTTCCAAATATGCTAAGTTTATCTCTCTGACCCTGTTACCCAGAAAAGTCACCAACACATAGAAGGTCATCAATGTCTACTGAAGATATAAGTATCCTAATGTTTTCAGAATATTTAAAGTACCACTTCAACTCCTACAAAATTCAATTTCTAGTTAGCATTTGTTAGCAATGTTACATTTGATACATCTTTCAGGTTTCATTAAATAAAAATCACATTTCATTATATCAAACTATGGAAACTCAATCATCATTTTAACAAATAATACAATTCCTACTTATGATATGTCACAGCCCCAGTCCATAATCTTAATAACCCTTGTATATTATAGCTCAAAATTTCATCTAAAATATGATGAATCTCTTCTCTTTACTAAGTAATATAGCAGCCTTTTTAAGAGATAAATAATATTCTTGTTAACTTCTATTGCCAAATTAGAAACATGTTCTACTACTGTTATTTATAAAAAAATAACAGCTTCTTTCCCACGCATGGGTCTCGAGCCAACAGTGCACCAGACATCTCTGAAGCCTGCGTTGTGGAAAAATCATGGTCCAGAGGAGTCTAATTAGTGACAGCCCTTCCTCCTGGGTTCCCTGGCCCTGCTTGACCTTGAGCAGCTTGTTTCTTCTTCCTATAACTATACATTAGGGTGAATTGTAACGAAGTGTTCTAGTTGTAGATAAAAAAACTAACCCTCTTATCCTAAAAGGTAACTAAGAGTAGTAATGCACTTACCCACTTGCTGACTCAAAAAGTACATAATTCATTATTGACGAAAAGAACTAAGGATTTGTGACTTACATTTTTAAATAAACTTAAATTTAAATATTTTAAGTTTTAAATATTTTAAATATAATTTGAATTTAAATAAAAAATTCAGGATTGTTTTGAAAAATAAAAACAAGTCCATTTTATAAAGCAAAATTCCATTTTCAAAAGAAACATGTTCACATGTTTCCAGTCATTTTTCTATGAATAGACACAAAATAGTATAATACTACATATTATGTTGTTAAATGAACAGCACCAACACTCTTCCATGTCAATAAATACAGCTCATAACATTTTAATGACTGCATATTATTTTATAGCATGGATATACCATTCATTTAAATTCTCACTTTCAATTTTTGTATTATATGTAATATCACAGATTTTTATATGTACATATATCTTAGCAAATACTTTTTAATGAAGTTAAAAATACATATGTAATTTACTGTGTAGCAGGCACTGTTCCAAAAACCTTAGCAATATTAACTTATTTAATCTTCACAACACTCTATGAGGTAGCTATTACTCTTGCTTCAATTATACAGATGAAGAAACTGAGGCACAGTGGAAGTGGAAGATTCCGGTGTCTAACTGAGGCAAACTAGCTCTAGGATTTGTGCTCTTACCCACTGTAGTAAGTTATCTTAGTGTATTTATCTCTCAATATTACGTGACTAGTGATTAGCGGTTATTTCTCTCTCAATATTATGCCTCAACTTTAGTTACTATATTAAATTCCTTAAACTCTTATGTCTATTGTCAATTTTCCCACCAGAAAATTTAAACCAATTTGCATTCTCTCCAGGAATCCATTACCAGAATAACATTAGATATCAACAAACTTTTAATTTTTGTTTTACTGACAGGAGCAAAAGCTATATTATACCATTTTAATTTGTACTTATTCGTTTAGCTGAGTATTCTTTGACACACCTATTAGTCATTTTAGATGGATGCCGTATTGATATAAATAAGTACTTAAAAGAGTTTGGTTTTGCAACCACTTAAAAGATTTAGGACAATCTTATGTATATTTAAACTTCTCAAATTTGCATGTACTGAAACCATAGGCCAACCATTTATCTGACAATTCACAAGAGATTAATAAGACTTAGTCTTGAAATAACAAAAAATAATATTACTAAAGTAATAGTATGCTATTATCTACCTTTTTAAATAACAGTGAGCCAGAATTATCTTTAAAGGGCTGCCATACTATGTATCATTTAAATTTACAAACAAAAGTACTCCATGAGCAGAGGTCCTGCTTCTGATTTGAATATTCACCCTTATCTCTTATTCTAGTCCAGCAATGTTCAAGAGAAATATAAAGCAAGCTACACATGCAATTTAAAATTTTCTGGTAGCCACTTTAAAAAGAGGAAAGACACAAGAAAAATTATTATTATTTTTTTTTGCGTTATGCGGGCCTCTCACTGTTGTGGCCTCTCCTGTTGCGGAGCACACGGACGAGCAGGCTCAGTGGCCATGGCTCACGGGCCTAGCCGCTCCGCAGCATGTGGGATCTTCCCAGACCGGGGCACGAACCCGTGTCCCCAGCATCGGCAGGCGGACTCTCAACCACTGCACCACCAAGGGAAGCCCAGAAAAATTAATTTTAATAAAACTATTTATCATTTGAACATGTAATCAATATAAAATTTAAATGAGATATTTTACTTTTTTGTGTGTGTTAAGCCTTTGAAATCCAGTGTGTGTTTTACACTCACTGCACATATCAATTCAGACTAGTCACATTTCCTATGATCAACAGCCATGTGTGATCAAACTACCGTATTAGATAGCACAGCAATAGCCTTTTTCAGCTAGGGCACCCCCCTCCCCTTTTAAACCTTTAAACTAGCTCTTTGGGATATTAAAAAGATGTTCATAGGTCAGCAAGGTTAGGTTCTGGGAAACTGTATGATCTTATTAGTGCTATTTGTATATTTTTTATCTATTTTGACTCCACTCAGGATTGTTGAGACAATAAATTTGCAGCATCATTCTTATTTTGCAGTATTATCAGATACAGAATCTATCTACAATCTTTGGCATTACTTTAAGACCTCCTGTTGACAAACACTGTGTTCTGGTCCTAGTTATGTTCCTAATCAGGTGTGCGGACTTGAGCAACCCAAGCTGCCTGTTCTTCATCTCTATAGGAAACAGATACTGCAGGCAACCAATGAACTAGGCTTTCAGCCCTACAATTCTGTCAGGGCTCATGTCCTGTCTCGCTGATGATGAGCTGGGTGATGGTGGGAAAGTCAATGAAGCTTTCATTTCCCCTGTTTGTCAAATGGAGGTAATACTCACCTACTAGAGCTGTTGTTAGGGGTAAATTACATACTGTTTACTCCGTATTGAACTTCAGTTACATTTAACAATTATTAAATGTAAACTCCCTTATCTACAAAATGAGGATTGGATTTGAACCAGAATGCTCGCCAAGATTCCTTCCAATTAAAATACTCAATAATTCAGTGAAATGTATTAAACCTTGGCCTGTGGATAACAGAAGTAAATCTAAAGAGAACTCACCCCCTTCAACTGCCACCACAGGGGAGGGTAGGTTAGTTTTGTTTCCCTAATGGCTGTACAAAGACAGCCTGGGTAGAGGGCAGGACCAGGAGTCCCTGAAGCAGGCCTAACTGGGAAGAGTACTTCTTAGAGGCAGTAGAGTCAGGGGTGACAGGCAACATATGTAATAACGGGTAAACCATGAACACCAACCAATCACAACAGTTGTTGCAACTAATCAAAAGGAAGGGCAGTTTACATGGAACTGCCACACTGGTATCTCCCAGTGAGTATGGACACTGGCAACGAGGCAGGTTGTAGGGAAAAGTTTGAGCTCTGACGACTTACTTAATGTGTAATCTTGGGTAAATAACTTAAAATTACAACTCCGGGCGTGTGCATAATAAATACTTGTATAATAAGGACCTTGTACATGAATCGGTTGTGACTCTAGTGAAAGCCAAATGAAGTAACGTCAACTAAAACACAGTAGGTACATAATAAAAGCCAAAGCCTAGTCTAGTCTTCCATTTGACCTCAGTGGGCATGAAGGGCAGATGCCAATCTTGGAACAGGATTCTGGGAAGCAACCCATGTTGGGGCCTCTTCCCTTGCGCTTTTTATGTTGACAATGCTTGGAAACCAAGAAAGGAAGGAAATATGTTTCTAACTGCCAGCGACTCCACCAAAAATAATTTTTAAATGTTCAGCTAATCAATGTTAGTTAAATAAATATCATATAAAAAGGCATTTAAAAATAATTAATTTTATATTTTCTTAGGCTTACATGCATCACAATTCCCCAAATATGTATAATTAAAATACATTCAAGACATAATTTGGTGTAGAATCCCATCTTATATCTTATATAATTTTTGTATCTTAACAATTTTCTTCATTTTCTTATGAGAATTTTTATATCATTGCACTACCTCTAGGTTCATGTTTGCCTCATATTTTTTAAGTACTTAATTAAAAATCACCTATCAAATTCTGTTAAAATGATACTCTGGATATATAGATCTCTGTGTGAAAGGAAAAATGCTTCCAATTCTCAGCAGATGGTCCATTTATCTCAGGCAATATTAAATATAACAATATTTTAGTACTGAAATTATATAGACAACTTTTAGGATAATTTTTAACAAAGTTACAGGAGTATTAGTATAATTTCACATCAAAATTAAGAAAAAGGAACACACTCTTGGGAGAAAATTGTAATCCAGTTCATTACCACTATTAAGTTTCTTAAATGAATTGATAGACATATTTTTAAACATACTCTCCTCTAAATTAGTTTCTAATTCAGATAATTCACTCTATGAATGTTTTAAAAATCTTAACCAATCACATAAAAATCATGTGAAAATATATCATTCCCAGGATTCAAGATGCCAAAGCAAGAATGGTGATAAGGAGGGAATGGCCAGGATTATGTAAGTGGGAGAGATGCTCTTGCATCACTATATTAGTTTCCTGTCGCTGCTGTGACAAATTACCACAAAGTTAATAACTTAAGACAAAATACATTTATTATCTTACTTACCATCTGAAAGAAAGAAATATAAATGGGCTTCACTAGACTAAAATTAAGGTGTTAGCATGACTGCATTCCTTTCTAGAGGCTCTAGAAGAATCTGCTCTCTTGCCTTTTCCAGCTGCTAGAAGCTACCCACATTCCTTGATTTGTGAGGTCCCCCTGCATCTTCAAAGCCAGCAATAGCCAGTTGAGTCTATTTCACAATCCTCACTTCGACTCTGCCTCAATCATCACATCTCCTTCTCTGACTCTCCTGGCTCCCTCTTTCACTTTAAGAGCCCCTTGGGCCCAACAGATCATCCAGGATAATCTCCCCATCTCAAGATCCTTAATTTACTCATATCTGCAAAGTTTCTTTCTCACAGATTCAAGGGATTAGGACCTGGAAATCTTTGGGGGACCATTATTCTGCTACCACATCAGATACAGTGTTATTACTTCCTCGTCTATATTATCTTAGACCTAACTGGTCATACTTATTTTCTTCCAAGTAGTCATTATATCAATGATTCAGGAATTGAGTCTTCAAATATCATTTATTTGGCTTTTCGGACCTTGAGAGAACAATCTTTCTGATGTCAGTTCCCACTTTTAGTGGCAGCCCCACTCCCACCCCCAACCCCTGCCCCAGGACTCCCATCAGGTTCTTATCTTTCTGTGAGTAAAATGGGAAGGACAGGATCACTAGGAGCACGGGCAGAGTGTTCACCCGTTTCTTTCTCTCCAGGGCTGCTGAATCAGTCATGGCAGCCACAAGGAAGCAGAATTCACATAGAAAACCCAGACTAACCACAAGAATACTCCATGCAGCTAAGGAACATTCTGCACAGGCAATAATTAGCTCTGGTATACCCTGGAACCTCATAACTTTGAGGTTTAGAGGCCGGTTCCAGTGAATGCATTACAGATAGAGACTGTGTTCTGGAAATACACCTGGCCTTCTCTAACTATTTAATGCATCTTCTCTTCTCCTTAGACCCTAAGTGGGGCACTTTTCTCTAATCATGTGTAAGCCATAAGGCCACAGAAAAGTGTTCTTCATAATCACAAATATCTACAATAATGTCACGTGAGCAGGTGACACAGAAGTTGCTCTGAAGCAGCACGAGGTTCCCTTTTGAAATTGCTTTCACATATTGTGCTATAATATACTGAAGAACCTAAACAGTGGTAGTTTTTGGTCATTTGAGGTTTTACACAATTTTTAGAAGTAAAACATCTCTCAGTATCAAGCCCAGTAAACTAGTTAAAAATAAAGCTGAGTTTTGGGACAGAATCTAACTGTGGCATGAAAAAGATGGTACTCATTTTATCCTGTGGCTTTAAAAACAGTTCCAAAAGGAGTTTAAGATACCATTTGAACAACTGTGGTATCATTTGGAAAAAAGGAATAAACATCCCTGGGTGATTACTTTGAAGGACAGCACTCACATAGGCATGGGAATTTGGGTTTATTAAGAACTGCCATTTTAATGTTTCTGCTGCTCTGCTCCATATGAATTAAATTTTATGGTTTTTAGCTTGTGGTTTCAGTCTAAGATGACAAATATGATGAATAAAATTTTTATCAACCATTTGACTGACTAAGACATTACCAGGCATGTCTGACTTTATAGCATTTCATAAAATGTGCAAGGCAGTTATACTCAACACAGCAAGAATTTGGATAAATGTCCTCTCTAGTTCCCAACTTTTGCCCGGAATTTGATCACATAAGAATTTAATTAGATAAATGATATAACACGTTGCTAATCATTTAATGTAAAAGCACAAAGGGCATTTCTAGAATATGCAATTTTCTTTCTGATATAAATAACAAACCCGAGATTTTAAATTCCAACATTATGGCCCTCTAGTTATATGGCTCATGCATACTGAGGCTGCAATTTTAAACAGGTTGGGAGTCCCCTGAGAACTTGGAAAACTAAAAAATAAAATTGCCAGCTGCTGGTTAAATTATAAAATCCCAACAGAAAAGATTGGCTTTTCAGGATAGCAACAGTTGACATGGAACTAACAGAATGTATAATTGTATCCAAACAAAGAATGTCAGAATGCTTTGGTGGATCAACAGGATTGGGGAAAAGAGGTTATTCATCAGTTAAAACACCCAAACCTGAGAGGCAGAGGCTAACCTTGGCATTGCCCATCCAAGCACTGACCGGGAGAATGGGGGCTGCAGCACAGACTGTGGGACAGGTTTATCTCTGCTGTGGTCAGATCATCTCAGCCTCAGACCATTAAACATTCAAGTTGTTCAACTAACTCCTTTTATCTAAATCCATAATAAATAAGGAGCGAATGATCAGAAGTCTCCAGTATCTTTTTGTATCCTCAGTGATTATAATTAGCATTATGGAATTAAAAATTCATTCTGATATAACAATTTTAAATATCATACATACACCTGCGAGATGAATCTGTTCTCAATGCACCTACTGGATGTGTTTCTAGGACTGAAACACTGAACTATTACTACCATCTACGGCTGAACAAATACCAAGTGAAAGCAGCTCAAGGCCTGGGGGAGTTGAAGATTCACAGCGGAGCAGCTCACATGGCGCAAAATGATATAAGCTGAATTGAAAAGTAAGGGAAGGCAAGAGGAGGGTTAGTAGAGGGAAAAGGAGAGATTTTGTGAGGTCAAAGAACAGGTGTTACAGGTGTAACTGAGTAATTCAGACTCTAATTCCTTTCCAACAGTTTGGACCCTACAGAAATGTGTGAGAAAACATAGGAACAACTATTTGTAC
This sequence comes from Stenella coeruleoalba, assembly GCF_951394435.1. NCBI lineage: Eukaryota > Metazoa > Chordata > Mammalia > Artiodactyla > Delphinidae > Stenella > Stenella coeruleoalba. The sequence continues at coordinate 66,918,518 of NC_137148.1, forward strand.
AGCCTTCTCCGAATTCAATTAATTCAGTAGGAACCCAGCTAATTTACTTAAAGACTGAAGTTTGACAAATTAAAGGCCAAGGTGTTTGAAGCCTGGGAATAGATTCACTGCCCTCAAAAACATCTCTTAATGTGAAGTGAGTAGATCAATCGAATGCCCTTTATCAGTCATTTCCTATTAAATTAGTAAAGAAGGAATAAGTAATGCCATCACCTGTGTAGGTTGTAACCTCCAGAATGGTAATTATCTAAATAAGAACCTCAGTAAACACTGAAAGGAAAAAAGACCTCAGCAAATTTCAAAGTAGTGCTTGGTATAGACCTGAGAAATCTTATCGCAGATCCACATGACAAAAAGTAGTCTTTTAGAAGATTTTTACTTCATTTCACTGTGATCATATGTGGTATATCTAAATCATGGGAGGAGACTGGATATAATAATGGCCTCTCAAGCAGGAAGAATGCTATCCCTTTTCCAATAACTCAATCTACCGTTTAATTATCATATAAAGCAACAAAAATAATTTACTTGGGGAGTGGCTTACAGTTATATAGCAAGATTCTTCTAGAAATATTTTTTTCCTAAAATATTCTAGGTTCCATATTAACGTATTAAATATTTTCGAATGTGCTGGAAAGGTACCAGCAATGAGTGGCTCAAAAGCATATGTCTTGCCTTTCAGTATAGCTTTGGTCCACTTTCCTAAGTCAATTCTGCAAACAAGTGGTAATAGAAAAAATAGACGATGGGTTTTGCTCAACCTGTTTCAAAGAAAATCACATTCGTTTGGACTTGGTTCAAGAGATTCAGTCAAAGCAAAAGCTTTCTGGTGATAACATTCTTCTGGAATAAGATCATCAACACATACACACATGATCTTTAAGCTTCTAAAGCAGGATGAAGCCTCTGACGATTAGGAGCTTGACTACTCTGTAAAAAGCTAGAAATAACTAAAACTACCATTATCTTTATAAATAGAAGACGCACTTACCTATCTAAGCTGGCTAAAGTGCAATCTTTATTTCTAGGAGAATAAAATACTCACAGGTACTCTAAATTTCTCTGATTCCATTAACTACTTCCCAGTGTTTTAAAGGTTTTGTCATTTCAGCTTTTAATAGGTCTAATGCTATGAATCTCAGTTTATTTTTCTGGAAACTTGCATATTTATATACTTCAGTTTAAAAAACTTCATTATTAGAAATGCTATTTTTTTTCCAACAGCATTGTCATGTTATAACAGTATTAATAAAATGGTTTTCTGGGAATTCAATTTGTCTATCAAGTATATCCTATGTGCAAAGTGCTTCTGTAAGCACTGTGAAGCACACTGTGGTGCTGAATGATCTCCACTTTTCATACTTAATTCCTGTTTTAAAACAAGATAAAGTATGAGTAATCAATGTAAAATGCTTTATATATTATAAAACTCTACAAAAATAAAAGGAATTAGTCCTTTTGTTAAATATGTATCCATACAGATATATAAATGAACAACTATAATATCTTAATTGATTGGAAGAGATAAGATTGTTAATATGGCCATCCCTCTCAAGGTGATCTATGAATTCAACGCAATTTAAATCAAAATCCCAGCAGGCTTTTTTGAAGAAACTGACAAGTTAATTCTAAAATTTATATAAAAGTACAAAAGATATAGAATAAAATATATTTAGAAGAAATTACATAAATTCAACCCTTACTATATAGCTAAAGTAATCAAGGCACCCTGGTATTGGTGTAAAGATAAAGAGATTAAAGACACAATAGACACAACCAAGGCACCAAGTCAATTCAATGCAAAAATCAGTCTTTCCAACAAATGGTGCTGAAATAACTGAATCTCCCGATGGAAAAAGTAAATCTCAACCTGCACCTTGTGATACATACCAGAATTAATTTAAGAAGGATCATAAACCTAAATGTAAAAAACAGAAATATGAGATTTTTAGAGGAAAAAAAGAAGACAATATATTTGTGACATTGGGCCAGGCAAAGACCTTTCAGGACATTAGAAACACTGACTCTAAAAGAAAAATATCGATAAAATGAACTTCATCAAAATCAGTAAGTTCTACATCAAAAGACACCATTAAGAAATGAGTATCAAGCCACAGACTAGGAAAAATATTTGCAATATGTATCTGGCAAAGTACTCATATTCAGGATATACACAGAACCAGTACAAATCAGCTTTAAAATACCCAAACAACAGTAACAAAAAGTAATATTTGCAAAAGATTGGACACTTCACAAAAGATACATGAATGTCAAGAAACTCATCTGTCCTCAAATCCTTAGTCATTAAGAAACACAAATTAAAAATACAGTGAGATAGCATTTCATATCAACTAGAATAGCTACAATCAAAAGACTAATACAGTTGACCATTGAACAACAGGGGTTTAAACTGTGGGTCAGTTTTATGTGGAGGGTTAGTGACCCTAACCCCTTCATTGTTCATCAATTGTAGAACAAATTTTGGTGGTGATATGGGAACAATTGGACCCCTCATAAATAGCTGCTGGGAGAGGAAAATGAAAAAATCACTCTGGAGATCTGTTGAATAGATTTTCATCAAGTTAACATATATGTATCTATGATTCAGCAATTACATTCTTAGGTATTCATCCAAGAGAAAAGAAATCATATGTCTATGGAAAAAAAACCTTCCATAAGATTTTTCAGATTACTCTTATGCATAATAGCTAAAAACAGGAAACAACCCAATTGTCTATCAACTAGAGAACAAATAAACAAATTGTGCTATATTTATATGAAATACTATTCAAGAATAAAAAGGAATGCACTCATGATATGTGCAATAACAAGGATAAATAAACTCATCATGTTGAGTGAGTGATGCCAGACTAAAATTCTCTCTCTCTTCCCCCATACTAACAATGGTATGAAGTCCAAAAACAGACAAAGTTAATCTATGGTGACAGAAATTTTAAAAAACAGATGTTGGAGAGAGGAGGGGTAAGGATGGAATTTGGCTGGATATAGCATGGGAGAATTTTCTAGGACTATGGAAATATTCTATATCGTGTTTTAGTTAGTGATTAAATGGGCACATACAATTTTGAAAATGTATTGAACTAGACACTTAAGATTGTTATGGTGTTTTGTATATCAAAAAATTTATAGTACCATTTTGTTACTACAAATATATCAGCAATTTTCATAAACCTAAAAAACCAACAGAGACCATTCCAACATAAGACTAATAACCTAAATTGGAAGTCACAAATACTCTGGTTACACAAGAGTTTTCTGTATGTTGTTCCATAGCAGCAGTTTGAGTAACACCCTACAATAACAAGCTTATATAACAAAATGAACTTAACTTAGGATATATATAAGCCAACTTCCCAAATGAGCAGTAATGTCAAAAGAAGCAATTTCTAACTATAAACATGTATTAGTAGGTTTCCTGGAGTGGTTTCCACTTAATTTCTGGACTATCAGTTTTAAAAGCACATATCAGTAATATCTTTTTGCCTTACTACACACCTTGATTAATACTCCAACAAAAGAAACAACAGTGTTTAAGTTCCTGGAGTGCAACCAAAGTATTCATCAATTCATTTTACTTTAATTTCCTTTTGTAGGAGTCAGGGAACCAGCGAACCATCTGAATAAGCTCTAAATTGTTAAACTGTATCTTCCTCATAGTCAGTGTTTTCCTACAATTTCTAGAATCAAAAAAAAAAAAAAAAAAAAAGGTTGATCCAAGCTACACTGTTCTGGAGTGATGGTTTACATTCCCCGTATTGCCAAATGACCTAAATATTAAGTTTTCTATAATGCAGTTACTTTATAAAATGCTTTCAGACTGATATACTGACATAAAAGAGCCCAAGAAGTCACTGTTAAACTTTGCATGCTTCAGCGGGCTCTGATTCTAGGCTTTGCTCCTAATAATTGCTTTCACACACAATTGATCCTGGAAGAGTTCTTTATGCCTCTTATTATCCCAAAGTCAATTGACTTATTAGTTTATAACAGATTCCCAATTAAAGTTAAACCAGCAACCTGAAACCAACAATGCTAGATTGGTTTACTGTGCAGCTGCTATCAGTAATAACATTTTAAATATTTCAGGGTACTCGAATTATGGGGAACACAAAACTAAAAAAATAATCTCTTTAAAATAATCAAGAAATGTTAACTCCAATTGATCTATACCTCTTCCCAAAGAACATACAGAAATTATTTTTAGCAGTAATTTTGCTTATATTTTTATTTTCCTATTTGTAAAGTTGACTTCTGAATACATTTTATTTTTAAAGCAATCACCAGGTGAACTCTATTACTAAAGAGGTCATTTATTAAGGTATTAAGGTATTTATTCTTCTAATTTAATATTTCCTTTACAATAAAGTATTAACTTTTTACATATATATAGTATACATTTATATTTACTGGGGGGAAATCTCAACAATGTGATTGCACTTTGGTAACAGAATCTAAGCTAATTCTTGTATTGAAAAGTATCAAGAAATTGCTAATTCAAAAATAAGTTATGGTTTATGATCCATATATAATTTTGAAATTGAGCTTTTTAGAAACAAAATAAAGCATGTTTTTCTAGAAACAATTCTATAACACTAGCTAAAATATTTTAAATGGTGTCACTGCTACTATTTTTAAGGAAATTTGTATTAAGCTATTTTTGTGGACTGGCATTGGGACAAGAAGAAGTTGAAGGTTTGGGTAGCAGGAACACAGCAAGAATGTAGCAGGAACATAGCAGGAGAGAAGATGACCCTGATTCCCTTGGAGGTGGCAATTTTGTCAGGAGGGTGAGAGGATGATTTAATGTTTTAATTCTCTGTATTTGCACGAACAAAACAATTTTCTAAGCCAGCCACTCTAGATCTCAACCTAGGGTTGAAAAAGGCAGGTGAAATCAGGGACATTTGGGGATACCAGCTATAAATATGCCCATTTTCACATGTAGGAGCTGTCTGATCACCACCAGTTAAGTTCTCATAATGCAGTGAATACCTACATATCAGATTTGTCATCATTTCTAGTGTGTTTATGTTCCTTTTCCAAACAACTGTAATCAAAAGTTTTCATGGCATCTGGATATGTTCAGTTAAACATACAAGAACAAATGAAGGGAGTATCATATAAAATATCAGGAATCATCACGACTTCTAATACTAGCTTACTCTATAAAGGAATAGAAAACAAAGCAAGAATTTGAAGCTACCACCAAACCAAACAATTTATAGGACAGTTTTCAGGTTCCAAAATCATTCCCAGTATATTGCTTCATTTTCATTTTGATCACTATAATAAGCCTAAAAGACAAATAGTGTAGAGGCTATTATCTCTATTTTTGCCAAATAAAGAAACCAAGAGATTAGAGTTTGCTCAAAGTCACAAGGCAAGTACTTGGTAGAGCCACAAATAAGTTTTTTGAGACCTAAACTAGTCCACACTGCTACAGCAGATGAAGTTATACAAACCTGTATCTACATGAGATTATGTATAAAAACAATAGTAGGATTCTGGTCCCATGATTTTCACTCCTTGATGTTATACACATTAAATATGTTATGTTACATGGCAAAAAGGACTTTGTAAATGCAATTAAGATTACTAATTAGCTGACCTCAAAACAGGTAAATAATCCTGAATCTGTGTATTACCACTGCCCCTTCATGGAGACTCTCTTATAATACTCAAAATAATGTTTTTAACTGTGACTTGACTTGGAAATAGTCCATATATAATATATTTTCTTGATAAATCTCAACGATTTTAACCATGTAAATCTCATGTGGAATCCTGCTTGCTTTGGCCACGAGCTGATTTTAGTCATAAATGTTACTTTGAAAATAAGTACAAACTGACCTAGTAGTCTTACACCCTAAAATCATTAATGTCTATTTCTTAATTCATCTGAACAAACTGAGTCATTCTGTAGGAAACCATATAGTTCTACATTAATTCTTAAAACATGTTTGTATATCTATTTCTTGTATTTAATTTACAAGTATTCCCTGAATGGAAAGTTTTTGCTGTTGTTGTTGTTTTTCTGGCATTTTTTTCCCCCAAAGAGGGAACAGTATAAAAGTCAATTAATTAAAATGCAAACAGAATTATTTTATTTTAAAATCTTTAGCCCGACATGAACTTAATTTTTACCCATTTAGATACATAAGAAATAACAGTTTTCTGAATACTAAGTACTGACCACAGAGATCACCAGTCATGAATAAGCAGATTAAAAAATCATGCTGTAAACTTCCCTATATACCATATTCACAGTTGAGGCCTCTAAAGCAAAATGTGAAATGAAAATAACCTAAAGTATTTTAGAAGTTTCTATTATAGCTTATAAATCAGGACACAACTCACAGTCAATATTCAGAGTAGAGAGTAAGTGCACCTAAGTGGAAAGAATATAAAGGAAGCAAAGACCTCCTGTTGAGTTAGGAGACATTGAAGGCTATTCTACTGCAGATGATACTACAGATTGTTTATGTCCCCTCAGAATCCACATGTTGAAACCTCATCCCCAATATGATGGTATTTGGAAGTAGGGTCTTTGGGTGGTGATTAGGTCATGAGGGTGGAGGCCCCATGAGTACTGTTAGTGCCCTTACAAAAAAAGCCTCAGAGAGCTCCCTTGCCATGTTGATCACATAAGGTCACAGTGAAAACTGGCCACCTATGACTCAGGAAGTAGGCTCTTACCAGACGCAGAATCTGCTGGCACATTTATCTTGGACTTTCTAGCCTCTAGTACTGTAGAAACAAATTTCTGTCTTTTATAATCCACCCAGTCTATGGTATTTTTATTATAGCAGCCCTAATGGATAAGACAGTTAAATACCCCCCGAAATACAAATAAAGCCAGAAACATAACCAAGATTCATTTAGCATAAATTCAAGAATTGCTAGACTTTGTTGATCAGCCAATTTGTCAGATCCATCCAGGTTCCCATCCCCTCCTTATACCATTCTCCTCGGGAATGTGTCCCAAGGTAACTGCCCCCTTTACAGTAATAGCCACAACCACAATTAAGAAAATAATAATAGGTAATGTTTATTGAGGTTTATATTGTGCCAAGATCTATAAGCACATTACATGGATTATATCTTTTAATCATTACAACAGCCCTATTAGATTCCTACTGCTTTATCCATAGTCTACAAGCTAGACAAACTGCAGAAGGCTTCAGAGCTACTGACTGTTTGATCCAGGATCCAACTCCCAGTCTATCTGATTCCATTCTCTTAACAACACATTATATTAATATACCTGTAAGTTATATCTCAGTTAAAAGACTGAAGTCTTCTTGATAAATATTGCACCAAAAAGTAAAATAATAATTAACTGAGAAAAAAAATTGATTGGATAAAAATGAATTTTATCCAATCAAAAAAATGAATGGATAAACTCCATTCTTTTACCAGTTAATGTTTTATCATAATGTGTGCCAAGCATTATGCTATGGCACTGGAAAGACTAGAGTGTCATCATCATCATCATCATCATATCCATCACAGGACAAAAATATTGTTCTAAGCATTTAACCTGTATTAAATCCTCACAATAATCCTAGGAGTCAGGCTATATTATTACTATCCCCATATATTATTTATTTATTTATTTTTGAAAACTAAGGTTAGTCATCTATTGAAACTGAAAACTCTTGACTCCTGAGCCTGGGAGCTTTATCTTGTTTTATGTTTCCTTTTCCACTTTGTGGTTATCACACTGTATATAGATTACTGTAATATGTTTCATTTTGCATAAACATGTAACTCTTCACAAACATTTTAATGCTATATATAATGTGAATAAATTAGAAAATATTCTAATGTATTATATGATACATACTTTATTTTCTAACAGTTTTTTTTAAGTAGTGTTGGAACATACCCAACCATTTATTTGGTTGGAGAAACAAAGGGCGATTCTTGTGAACTTAATTATGATACCAAAAGCAGAATTCATAAAGGAAAATATGGATTATTTTACAAAATAAATTTGTTTTACCTTTTGCATATTAAACATAATAAATATAAAGATAAATGAAACTTGAGACAACATACTTGCAACATGTAAGTCACTTCCTTAATGTTTTTAAACAGTTAGGCTTGACATAAGCACCCTACATAAAAATGAAATCCACTCCTGAAATCCCTACCCTCTCCTTTTAACCTACAAGACAATTTCCTTAGTTTATTCTCTGTTCCACTTCATTAGAATGTAAGCTCTATGTGAGCAAGAATTTCTGTCTGTTTTGTTCACCGTCTGTAATTGCAACACCCAGAACAGTTCTTGGCATCCATCTCTACTTAATAAAATGTTGTTGAATAAATTATAAAACTAGGTGGTATGATCTACTTTATGGTTAAAAACATTACTTTGAAATATTTATTTATTGAAACAAGTCTCTAAATATAGACACCAAAGTGTTACCATTACAACTTTTCTTCAATGAGTATATACTTCAGGTTAAAAAATAATTAAAACTAAAACAAGGATGAGGAAGTAACTGTCCCTCAAAAAAAAAAAAAGCCAAGGTTTCTTTCTTATCACATAAGATAGAGCAAAGCGTTAGACTTTATCGTTTTTATTCTACATAATCCTTTGCTGTTGTATTCCTTTTTTAGAAAGACATGTCATCTTCAGAGCTTTTAGACTAGAAGTTGAAATCACACAATTACTGGGGTCACAAGCATACAAATTGTTTTAGAACCACCTAGGCATTTAAGAAAGGTAGAAGTCTAGTTGCCCAAAGGGAAATAAAAAGCAGTTTGCAGTGACATAAAGACGGTCATTACACAAACAACTCTAAACAGAGCTGTTTCGGAGGCTCTTGGCTCCTGGGCAGACACAGTGCCCAGGTGCTGTCTTTTCCCCTCTGCCAAGTACATCTGGGTTCAGCAGGTGTGACTGCGTGGTGGGAGGAGGGAAAGAAGTCATGGTTGGAGGAAAGTTATCACTGGTGGTGCTCATGGGAGTGATCACCAAGGCACTGGGACAATTAGCAGATCAAAGGGCTACCTGTAGCTCCTCCACCTGACAATGAAAAACCACCAAGTGCTTTCATTTTGTTGCATATACATTTCTTGTCAACTCCTGATAATAAAATGATAGTCTGAAGCTTACTGTCTATCTTGCATATACAATTACAACTATTTTATTGTAATTTGATAATTTAAGGTAAAACCCGAATCTTGATTTTAAAGTGTTTATACATTAGACAGAGATGAAAACAAGTTGGTAATTTATTTAGTCAGCTCTTAGAGTTTGCCTCTACTTAAGTATTTATTGCTTTCTAAAAGTGTATCACTTGTGCCATAAATCACACGTCAATGCATCAGTGCAAGTAGATAAGAATTTATTAAATTAGTTAACGGGTCTATTAAAGGAACATATTTTTTGTTTTAACCAGAGGAAGATTTATACACCAGCAGAGTTGTTTTCATTCATGTTTTCCACTCCTTCATGCATGCAAAAACTCAGCCAACAAATATTGAATGCCTACTGTGTACAAGGCATCATGTTTGGAGCTGGATATATCCATTAGGGAATAAAACAGATGTTCTTCCAGCCCCCATGGAGCTTGCAAGAATACATTACAAACAAGAGAGAAAATAAGATAATAAGCAAGTGATTATATAAATGTGATTTTCGAAAAATGCGTAATTTCAAAAAAGAACAGTAATAGAAGCTAGTGACAGGGGTATATTGTTTGTATCTATGTGTATGTTGATGCCTCAGTACTTGGAGAAGGTGATCACAAAGATTCTCTGAGGTTTTGCAGTTTAAGCTGAGGAATGATCTGGGAGCAGAAAATGGCAACATATAGAAGGAGATAGCTATAAATAAATAAAGAAATAGGAAAAATACAGAAATAGAGACAGATGATGGTTTCAAGAAGATAGTGAATACTTCAAAGGCCCCAAAAGAAATAATATGCAAAAAAGGTAAGGATAAGAATTTGTACATTGTATTGTTATTTAGCTGATATGTACATGATATTAAAATAGCAATAAGTAGCAGAATAACAATTTACAGTGAAGAAATCAGGTTATTCTGAGATTCTGTGGGCAGAGAATACATCATACAGCAGTAATGGTCATCATTCTGAATGCAGAATGAAGAAAAATATAAAGTAAAACTCCAGTGAAGGCTAATGTAAAACAAAATCATGAAATAAAAATGACATAGATAAGTATTACTTGGAAAAAGGTGGTCTGATAGAAAAAATTAACCAGCAAATCAATAGATTAAAAATTAAGATTGTATTTGCAAAATTAAAAAGTACAGACTAATGTGTGTGGTGTTATTTTAGGGAAGCACATCCATGGAATTCCCTGTTGAGGTTTTGGCAAGCCTGTTGCATAAATATGTAGGCTACTTGGACAGATTCCAAATGACACAACTAAAATGATGAAAGGAATGGCTTACAAGGACAGATTAAAGGAAAAATATGTACAACTTTAGCATCTCAGAAACTAAAGAAGAAACATTATGGTTTACAAATATTTGAAACATGTAAATTGAGGAAAAAGAATTCTTTGTGTACAAGGTTGCATAATTACGAGCATATTGAAAAGGAAAAAAGAAAAACAAAACTTCCCCTAGTGATAATGTTGTTTTCCAGTAAGAACCATTTGGACAAATAATCCAAGATGGGCAAGGATTAAGGCCACCAAGCAGATATAGACATTCCCAGTAACCTAAACTCTGCAGACCTCAAAATACATAGAGGCCTATCTGAATAGGACAAAGTAGGACATCTTCCCATTACCCAGCTATGCTTTAAATTTAGAAGGGATCTTTCCTCGGATTTAAGGCTTTTCTCTGCAATTGTGCTAAAGTGAAAAGAGTCCTGGACTTGGGTCTACAAAACCTAGTTTTGAGTGTTTATCACTGGGAATAGAATTATTCTGTCTATAGCTTCATCTGTCAATGGGGATAATAATAATCCACTAGGTTTTTGTGAGGTTTAAAAGAGCTGTTGCATAGGAAAACATATTTTATGTGCTTGAAAGCATCGCTCTTAGTGAATATATCAATTATCATAATGAGCTCAATGTGTCAAAAGGTGTAGGATGAAGACTGCCAAAGTGCATGATGCCTGGGACTAGGCTATTACATCTGTCTTCCTGCTCTAGAGAAAATCAGCTCTCCTCTGAGTTACTGTCTACCCTGCAGCTCTCTTAATTGGTTACCGTTTTCTCTCCCATAGCTTATAGAGATGTGGCAGAAGTCCCTCTTGTTCTTCAGTGCAACTTCCTGAATATTCTCTCCTTCTGCTCAAAAAAAAAAAAACAACAGCAAAAAAACCCTACCCAGTTTTAATTTCATGCCATAGATCTCTATTCCCCAATACTACCCCCCATTATAGTTATTTCTTCATCTCTGTACCTCTCTCACTCCTTAAAGATTTCTGTTCCTGGTTCACTATCATTCGCTCCAACATTTCTCTTGGTATAATTTTTTGGGGAATTTCAATACCCACATAAATATTTTTTCCATGTGTTTTGACTCACCTCTTCCAATGATCTTGTCTTCTACCCTCCTTCAACCATAACTTACTCCCAAATTTATAATTATCAGTATCTGTAATTATAGTCTAATTACCGCAATGCCCCCATCACCTTACTCCTCATACCATCACTTTCTTTCTTGCTCATTCCCTTTTGGACCCACAACTCAACCTTTCAAATTCACCAGGGTTTCCAGTGGATCCTATTACTTCTTGACAGAACTCCAGTTTCCTCATGGCCAATGAGGGGAAAGGGACGGTGGAAATTACCTTAGTTTGAGATTTAAAGAAGCAAAAATAATGAAAGCACGTGGGCTGAAAAATTCAAAAATGGTTGAATACATCTTGAAATGGATAACCACAAACACCAGGTTGGTAAAGAAGAGAGATAAGAAGAACTGAAAATTAGAGCAATGACAAGAGTGGGTTTACTGGGAATGAAGGGCAAGAAGAGGTAGAAAGACAGAAAATTCTGGCAAGAAATGGGAAGTCTGAGAAATTTAAAGTACTAGTAAATGAGCAAATCATGCGATGAGAAAGTCTAATGAACAGCATTGCCAGTAGGTACCTAAGAATGGAGCTGGGAATCATTTGTGTTGGGAACTTCCAGGAAGTTTAACACCAGAATATTAAAAGGGTCACAAGTTTTTAAGGGAACAAATAATAGAGAAGAAACAAGGTTCTGAAGCCTTTGAGGAAGTTCAGGATGTTGTGATGGTTAGTAATTGGCTCCAGAGAGGAAAGGAGATGTTATAGGCTGATGGCAGGAAAGTGTGAATGTTGTACTAAGAGGCAGTTAGAATAGTTTCCGAAAAAGCAAGTGGTACACCAACCCCTTCTTCTCATCTTGTGGGTCCAAGAACTGAGAAAAAAGCACCAACTATAACTACCTAAAGCAAAGTGGTATAGCAGAAAAGAGTAAAAGATAAGCTGGAATCACAGTCAAGTTCAAACTCTGTCACTGGTTGCTTGAATTATAGGACATGTTGAATTATAATTGATGTGACTTTTTCAAACCTCAGGTTCCTTATCTGTTAAATGAGATTAAGAATGCCTTTTCTGCTTATGCTTCCTAGAAGAGACATGGGAAATGCTGAAGAAATTTTAACTATTGTTTTTATTATTATTATTTTAGGGGAATAAATATAATAAAGCATGTAGAGGTCCATTTCAACTATAAAATACCATACAGATGTACAGAAGAAGATATTAACAAGGTGATCTCATATGATGGAATTTTCATTATTTTGTAAAATACTTAATGTTAATCCAATTCTAGTTTTAAAAAATAAATATCTTGGTTAAATAGCTCTTAAAAGAAACCAGAAGATATAATTTTCTAGCTGATACGGTTTGAGACCATCTGGTGCTTTTGTTTGGCTCAAATTTCTTAATGGGGTTACACAGAAATAAAATTAAATGAGGATGGAATGTAAAGCAAATAAAATACCTTCATCAAACTAGCAGAAATAAAAACCTAGTTAACCTTTAAAATCACTATGTCCTACATTATGTATCTGTTAACCTTTAAAATCACTTTTTCCTACATAACGTATCTGAAAATTATAAAGTATGCTCTTACATATCATACTGAATAACAGTGAAGCAATGGAATCCTAGAAAACCAAAATAAATTATAAAAATCATGTTGAAATAAAATTGAATGGCAACGTTTTGAATCCCTTCCCGAGTACTCCTCTTCTTTTTCCTGTCTTCACTATTCATACTAGTGATGCATTTTTCTGAAAGACACATTAACTCTTTCTGACCAAACAGAGCATACTCCACTCTTTATTTCTGAATGTGAAAAGAAAAGATGTATTGACACTTTACCAAATTAAATTTGAAAATTTTAAAAATTTTGTCCCAAGAAAATAAATATAATTTACCCCTTCCAAAATATCTACTTGTTAAATAGAAATTGGATATGATGTGTGTGTTTTACAAATAAGAAAATCATTTAACAAAATATGTCCATGACATACAGGATGTGTCACTCACTGAAATACAGCATAGTTCAGTAGTTAAGAGAGCAGGCTCTAGATTTAAACTGGATCCTATTTCTAACAAGCTACTTAGTAGATTATTTATTTGGGAGAGTACTTAACCTCTCTGTATCTCTTTTCTCATTCATATGTAAATAATAATAGTACCTGCCTCATAGAATCAGAGTGAGAATCAAAGATGGTACTTAGAACAGGGGAACACATAACATGCACTAAATAAATACTATACTTACTAACTATACTTAAGAAAGACATCCTAATGAATGCTCCTTGTTAAGTTATCTAGCAAGATGCTTAAATAGACATGGTGGCACTCCCCAAATAAAGAGAAGAAAGGAAAAAACAAACTGATGTCCGAAAAATTATTGTTTCTAGATCAAAATTAAAGTTAGCTGGAAATGTTAGCACCTTGTATCTAACAAAGAAATTGATCACTCAGAGGTAGTTTTTCTTTTAACTGAAGATGCACAGCAAACACAGCACTTCTTGTCATGCCTGCATGTTAATATTATGTGTTTAGCAATGCTCTTGCAGGAGTATTGAGAAATATTTTCAAAGTAGTTCACTCTATAACATATATTGTAAAAAAAAAAAAAAAAGTTAATGTAACAAAGCGAGAAACAAAGCTTTTAAATTTCCTGGGACTACTTTGGACTTATCTTTTATAACATACTGCTGTTTAAAATATGTGGGTATCTCTCACAGAACACTGACGGGGGTGGGGGTGGGGAGTGGATAGCTCCATTCATTTGGATATATATTGAGCGTTTCGGTTTTGTTGTTGCTGTTGCATAGTTGTGTTGTTTGTTTTGCCTTGCACTGCTCTAAGCCCTGGCTCTGTAGGAAGTACAACATATGACACAAGAATTTATAAATAAATATGAAAGCATTTTGAATGGTAATTTGCATTTTGTTTGCCTATAGACAATTTCAAAATGGTGTTGACAATACAAAAGTTAAACTATAGAAAGAAAAAAGATGAATAAACAAACAGGAAAAAGTGTGTGGATAAAATTAGAGTTCAATTAGCATTTGGAGCCAAACATGTGAGGGGAGAAGGGTATCGGAGATGTAAGCAAAGATAAGACTGATGCCTATAATTGGGAGACTGCTCTATGCTACTGGGAGGGATTCACCAATTTATTTCAAATAAGAATATTCTCCAATGTTCCCACTTGACTGTCCCAGTCTTTTCTGCCCAAGGGTCATGAGCCCGTTTGACCTGGGCTGTCTTCATATGATCTCCAGTAGCAGTAAAAAGTAAATGGTCATCCTGACCTCAGTACAAGAAGAGACTTAAGAGGAATATTGTGCATTCCCAAAATAAATGTCTTCATCAAATACCAAGCATAAAAAAGAATGCATGGTGTCCTAACCCATTCAGAGACCGCTTTCAATCATGCACAAAATCATTTAACAAAAAGAGATTAAAACCTTGGCCTTTCCGTCTGTGGGCTGTTATTACTATATTAAATTAGTTTTAAAGAGACTGATCAGTTTGATACAGACCTGTTTTAGAAAACAGAAAAAAGTAAAGCTTAGATCTAGAGTCAATTTTCTTTCTCCATAGTAACAATCACATTCAAAAGTGCTTTAGTACTCAAAAAGCCTTCACTTAAATTCTTGAACTTAAATCCTCCATTCTACTTCATGCACTATTAAATCTTCTGTTGAACAAATCCTACCCAGCTTCTATCAGCATAATAATGCATATTTTAAAACAAAATAGTAGTACATTTTCTTCTAAAATATTACCAAATAATTACAGGGCATCTTATCTGCATTCTGAGATCTATTCCTTTTCTACAAAATTGAGTCCTCTGTTTTGTAATTTGTACCTTCATTTATTACTTTAGGAGGAAAATCAATAAAAAATGTATAACAACATATTATCTGAAATGATGGGAAAATAAAGTTTCAAACAAGTACATTCTTCAGATATGTCTCTTTCACCTTTAAACAGGTTTTTCAAGCTTAAACATTTTGGACAAAATCTCTTCAATAATGCACATATTTCACTGCCTTTGTATCCCCCAAATGTTGAACATATTTCAGTGAGTCTTTGTCTAGGATGCAAGATCAATACTGGTATCAAATACAAGCATAATCTCTCACAGGGTAACGCCTTTTGGCCTTTAAACATAGCCCCTCTCCCACCCCAAATAAATGTTTTTTTCTAGTTTTTTACACTGTAAGGTAGCTCTGCTTTTACATATACTTTTTCAATCTCCTCTTTGTCTAACAGCTGCCAGGCTTTATTGCTCTGATTAAGTCTGACCTATTACCTCATATGTCTTTAATTTTTTGAATTCAGTTTATAGAGAGCCCAGGAACTTAAAAACCAAGAGAAATAGACTTTTCTATATGATTTAAGGCCGAAATGCATTATTTAATTTAGGTGGTCAGGAGTTTTTGATGTTTTCTCCTAGGTTCTCAGCTCTGTGCTACAGGCAAAGCAAGATACTTCTCTACAAGTGGGGTGGATATAAGTTATTGCCCAGTTGATAGTTTTAGGCAGGATACTGTGATCATATCAAGGTGTAAAATCCTGAGTTGCTCCATAATTCAGATCCTAATTTATTTCTGTTTATGTTTTAAACCTCAGGATTTAGTAGTAGAGGCTTTAGATTGTCATTTGTTTTTCCTCACAAGAAAGCAAATTGCAAATGCCACAGTGTTTTGGAGATTTGCAACCTTTTAATAATGATGACAGAATTTTATAGTGGATGCTGTGCCCTAGTTGCTATCCAGCAAGGAAATGTTGGGAGGGGGGTTATTTAAGGAGGACTGTGACACAGAAAGGATACCACTGGAGACAGACTGCTTGACACGATATCAGCGACTTTATAAAAAACAGAGAGAACGTGTAGAAATGGTGTAACGGTGAATCTGTAACACTGTTTTAAGGACTATATCAGCAGATGCTAGAACTAACTTTTGAGGAATGGTTCTCAGTTAAGGATCAATTAGAAACAAATAATGTCAAGTCACTGAAAGCTATTGAAACACAATAGGCACGTATATAAGGAATAATAACTGGCTTAAATGGGTAATGACAAAACTTTATCATGTCATTTAGTCTCTTTTGGCCAGTGACTTAAGTTAGAAACTTACAAGTTTTAGGAACCATACACTTTACCACTGTGACAGAAAAGGATAAGCTGTAATCTCTTCCAGTACTTTAGATCTATACACGTAAATAGTTGAATATACATCCATGTAAATCAATATAACAAGTACTTACTTCTATGTATAAAATTTACAGCTGGTATGGAGAGTAAGCTTAAAAGTATGCCAAACATTTCAGTAATAACTGTTTTACTACAAGCTCCTCATAGCTCTATGTGCATTTCCTTGGAAGTTACTCAGGAACCCCCTGAGAAATAATGGCTCAACCTAGACATATAGTTATTTGTGTGTGGCAGTTAGAGCAACTCTGCTTCCAAGTTAAAATCCTGTGGTACAAGCAGCACGTCCTTACAACTCACCCTCCCTCTCTTTCTCAGGGGAGCACTGAAAACTTTAATAATATCAGTTTCACAGAGAGTAGAAAGTCACTTTATGTGGATTTGCAGATTAACATTTACTACTTTACTTCCCCCGCCCGCCACCCAACATCTTTCCTTTAAAAGATCTCCATTGATTATCCTGACACCTGCTGGCAAGGGCATAGTCGATGATCCTAGTCTACTTTTCCCTTCAACAATTCCCCCAAAGCAAAGACTGTTTAGAGGTATTTTCAGTAACAATTAAGTGGTAATTCATTCAGTGTAAGTATTTATAGTACTTAATTTTTAGCATTATCACACAACCATGAGAAAATTTTCAATAATCCATTTCACGTAGCCAACAACTTAAGTCTTTATATATAACTACATGTTTGCTTTGATTAACCAAAAGATATTGTAATCATTATATGGGCTGTGATTTAAAAAACAAAAACAAAAACATGCTAGACATCTTCCTTAAAAGACAGGTAAGAATTAAGTAATAGGAATGGCTTGGCTTTGGTTTTCTACTATTTTTTTTCATCATAATAACATCAGTTTGCAAACTACTTAGGAAATAAACTCAAACTCATATAAACTCATAGGAGTAAACTGATTAGCCTGAGAGAAGCCATACCATTAATTACATATTTGCAAAATTTGCTGTTTGTTTCTCAGTACCCAAGTGTTCTGACTTACTCTGATTTGAACTGAGTTCTGAAACCCACACTGTTTTTCGTGGGTTTATTTGGCAAGGAATATAATGAACCTACATCATAAATGATACTCAAATCTATTGGCGCCTGCAAGTACGTTCAATAAACAACAACTACAGGCCATCCCATTATTCAAAACCCTTCAAAAGATGAAAAGTTCTAAAAATAAATTACCTAATTAAAATTTTTATCTTAATCAGTGAAATTACGAGTGTGGACTACTAATTTAGAGTCTAAAAACTGTCAAACTTATACTTTGTAATGGTTTTGAGCAACCAAGCTTTTTTAGTCTAGTCATGTATATGGTATCCTCATTTTGTGAGAAGGAAAAATCGTATGTATCTAACAAGAAAGGAAAATTTTATGAAAATATTTATTAAAAATACCCTATATCCTGAATACATGTTTTATATAAACACTGATCTTAAGATATTTGAGAAAAATACCAGAGAGTTTTAATTTAGAGAAGAGTTCAGAAGTAAAATACATTTGCCTGGTTTTGAAGATCTTTGTAAATTCAAGACTGCAGAGGGGAGAACAGACCATTTCCATTTTTTAACCCTTAATTTGTATTATTATAAATGTTTTCCCCAAACAATATAAATTTAAAACAAAAATACATTTCAATTCTAAGAAAATATTTCAAAAATAATTAGAAAAAACTTTTTTAGGACCAGAAGGGAAAAAATGTGTTTTGTATCATAACAGTGGTCAGGGCTTTCTTTGCATTAGTGTCAAACTGTACCAACAGGATATTTTATCTTCAATTACTTATTATTTTTAATTCAGTGTTTCCAAATTATTTTTTTAATGTCTCACCTGGAATCTGCAGCTGGCATTGATTGTTAAAGTATAAAATTAATGATCATGTAAATCAAGTAATGAAGACACTAATGTGTAATAATTTTTTTAAAGTACAGTAACCTGTTATTTCAGCATCGATATTGCTATACTAATCATAGAAGCATGGGTGTTTTTACCTCGAGTGAGACTGTTCAGGTACTAACTGATCCCCATGTAGAATTAACTAAAAATCACCATTGATTAAAAAAGGAAATGTGAATGCCAATGATTCACAGTATTTAGGACATGTCTAGACATTTTTAAACAGTGCCATTTGCTTAAAGACTTCAGACACAAACTGCAAGCACAGGGACAGATTGCATAAGATGTCACGTGCTTGCTGCAACTGTATGCATGTAATTGGATTTTTTAGAGCAACCCATAACAATGAATAATTTAAGAGTTAATGAAATATTCAATCTGACTGATCCACTGGTTTAATTTTAAAATAAAAACGACTAAGAAAAGGAATTACATGTCCTTATCAAATCCCAGTCATTAATATGCGTAAATTGCAACCCACACGGGGAAACACCAATTTATAAAACGTATACATTAGACAAATGATATCTGGGGAGGTGGGGTGGGAGAGGTGCAAGGTAAATTCTCATCGTTAACACTGGCCTCAGTAAGTTTGCTCAAAGTTTAATTGTTTGGAGATGTCACGCAAGCTGTACTCTGCCTTTCTGCAGAGCTGAGGGAGAATAAATTAGAAAGGTGCAAGTTTAACAAAAAGAGCTCGTGGAAAATGGTCCATTTCTTTCCTATCCCTCTCCTCACAGGCCGTCTGGACAAAAAGAGAAATCTACGGAAGAATGTGGAGTACACACTGCCCAGCATTGTCTAGGAGACGGAAAGAGAGCCCAGGCAACACACCAAGAGTAGCTGTGTCCTGGGCGTGTGTATCTTTGGACAGCAGAGCTTCCGGCTGCAGCGAGACGGGACTCACCGCGCCCGAGGGCTCCAGCAACCAGACCTAGGGAGGCTAGCGCGGCACACAGGTTAGATATACTTTCTCCTCCTCCACCTGCGCCGCCCTCCGCCTGGGTGCCAGGAGTGATGATGGAGGCGATGGTGTCAAGGAGTAGGTGCCTGTGAGTGGGTGAGTGTGTGTTTTCGGTTTGGGGTGGGAACGGAGGCGGAGAAAGGAGGAGGGGAGGGGAATGCCTGCCGTTCTCCCTCTCCTTTCCTGCTGAGGGATCAAAGTGCAGAAGGAATCCAGACGGGGAATGAAAGAAAGGAGAAATATCGGTAGTGGAAGCACTGTCTTTTTCGTATAGCTGGGGCAGTCCGCAGTGCAACTACAGAGCCATTACCATTCCTTAACCTTCAGTGGAGTGGCTGGCTGCCTGTCTGATAACTGGAAGGGCACATAGTAAACGCGGGCGAGGCACACACCTACTCGCAGGGGGAAATAGCCACATTCTGGGGGAGGGAGGGAGGCCGAGGAAAGGTGAGGCCTGGATAGCTACTGATAGGGCACCGAGGGCATCTGGCCAGGAACACCCGGCTTCTTAGGCAAATAGTAGCCCAAGAGTTCACAATTTTCCTGTGAAACAAATAGACGGATGGGTGCGTGGATGAATGGTGTAGAATATTCATTCAGCGTCTAATCTCAAATGGATTTGAGTCAATGCATTTTTTAATCCAGCCACATTTTTTAAGAGGCATAGCATTTTAAACCCTGTAGTGCACTCAGCTCTCCACTTGAAGCAGCCTGCGGAGGGTTTCATTACCCACTGAACGCATAGAAGGAGCCGCCTGTATATGTGGGCGCAGAAGGGACTCGGGTCCGCCTCGAGCAACCTACCCAGAGTCCCTGCAGCTCCCCCTGCCCTTTCCAGGCGCCAACTTCCAACGCCAACGCGAGCTTAGATGGAACCAAGACCAAGGCTTGTATCGACAGGCCATCCTTCCCAGGGACCTGGAAGCCAACTACGCAACTCAGCAGGAGACTCTTCAAAGTCCTGTGTTTTTGGTTTTTTTTTTTTTTTTTTAACAGACTGGTTTATTTCATGCAATTCATGAAAACCACCGCCAGACCACCTCTTACAACTTCTCCGCTCTTGGGCGGGGGCGCCAGGGTTGTCTCGCAACGCAAGATTCCCTATTACCAAGAGTTAGGCTCCTACCAGGAGGGTATGCTGAGCAAAGCTTGAGGCCCTTTGGGCTACAGGAAGGGCGGGTTCCTGGGTTTTTTTCTGCTATTGGTGCTGCGCCTCCAGGATGGGGAGATGGGAGAAAGCCAAACTGACTTATCAGACCCGTCTCCACCGCACCCATCGCCCAAACTCCCAGCACCGGGTTCGGATTTGCAAACTGCTTGGCGTGGGCCGGGCACCAGAGCACAGCACCCTGGAGGCGGACGGCCCTAAGGCACTCTTCCCCTTTCCACTCCTCCACTCCCGGGGCACGCTCGCTTCCCTCGCTCCCCAGCGAAAGCCCCGTCTGGAGCCGGGAGCCGGCATCACCCACACTGCCCAGGGAGGGTTCGCGTGGCTACCCGGGGGCCAAGTAAGCCGTGGAAGATGTTTTCCCTCCCGCCTCCCCTGCATCCCCGTCCTTCCTCGATCTCATCTGGGTACCCCACACCCTCTTCCCGGCTCAGCCCCGCATACTCCTCTCTGACTTTGCGAGCACTTTTCCTGGGCACACAGGGCAGGGCGCAGCCTCCTCTGTGCCGCCCACGGCGCTCGCCACCCCGGGAGCGCCCGGGGTACCTCCTCCAGCCCCCTGCGCAGCGTTTCCCAGGGGACTCTCTGCCTGTCCCGCAACCGGCGCCCGGGGCCGTCGCCTCACCTTTGCAGAACTGAGGGACACCAAGGCTGAGCCCAACCAGGAGCCAAGCAGCCACCGAGCGCTTCATGATCCGTCTCTCGGACGTGACCCCGCTGGTCAGGGGTCCTAGTGGAGGGTAGTGTCGCTGAGGCTGCACCGCAGGGCAGCGGCAGACCCCGCCCCGACAGAGGATTCAAGAAGATGTCTTTTTCCTGCAGCGTCTCCTTAAACAAATTCTTGGAGAGAGCAAGAAAGAGTGGCGACCAAAGAGAGGAATCTTTCTTCCCCTTTTGCCTGCGCTCCGGGGCGCTGGGAGGTGGGCGAGCTCCGGGAAGTCGCCAGCGGGCTCAGCCTCCTCTGCGGGTGGGTCCCAGACGAGGCGCAGCGGGCGGGGCCGGGCGCCGGCGGCGGCTCGGGGTCACCCGCGCTGGCGGACCCGCAGACTGTGTGCTCTGCTCGCGCCGCCGCGGCCGGCTGCGGGGCTTCTGACTTAAGAGAACAATGAAGCGTGAGCAGGCGGGGAGCGAGGGAGCGAGCCGAGAGCGCACTGTGTACAAACAGAGGCGGCGTGCGTGTGAGCTTGAGCCTCGCAGGCGCCCGCCCGCCCCGCGCGCCCCTCCTTCCTATTCCCTCCAGCAGCCTCCCCCTCTTTCTCCCCCCCCACCACTACCCCCCAGAGGTGGCTCCTTCTGCTGGAAGAGAAAAGGGAGACAACTGCAGCCACACCCTGGCACCTGCCACCACCTCTGAAGTTCCTACAGTGCCTGTACCTTCTGCACACACGCCAGAGACTCCGGGGTTAAGGGAAGCAACCCTTGGTGTCTGAGATTCTCTTGGTTTCCAGCACTGACTTTATAATTAACCACGTCAAGGAATCCCCTGAAGTCCCGTTCTCTGCATAGCCAGAAAAAGAAGTTAAGAGATTTTGAAAAGTGGCTCTTGGGGCACAAAGCTGCCCGAGAGACAGAACGCTGCAAAGTGAATTGTCCCGGATTCCAGGAAATGCAACCTAGTCAGCAGCCAGCCTCTAATCAGCTAAGACAGGGCTGCTCTGCTGCTGTTCTGGCTGCACTTTGGTTGGCTCTAGGGTTGGGGAGAGAGCCCTGTGGGCTCCTCTGTCCACCGGGGCAAAAAGGTGAAGGCACAGGGCAAGCCAGTGGGAGGCATACATCTCCTCAAGGAGGACATCTGTTTCAGATGAGAAATAGCGGGGCGAGTTTGGGGACCGTGCAAGAAAATAAAAGGCAAAGACAGATTCTTGAAGCATCACCATGGTAGATCAAATTTCGCTGCTACCCACCAAAAGCAATATAAATTGACTGGCTTTTTGCAGTCAAAGTGGCTGAACCAAACTACAGCCCATGGCTTACAATAGTGTTTTCTCCTCTGTTTTCCATTTAAAATATTTGCTTAGGGTACATGGATTCAGCTCTGGCAGTTGCAGGTACCAAAATAAAAACAGCCTTTTTTTTTTTTTTTTCTTCCTTCTAGAGAGGGAGGTAGGGAGAGAGACAGAAACACCAGCAAAGAAACATTGAAGGAAACATTCTTGAAGGCAAAGATTTGAAAGGAGAATGTACTAAGAAAAAGATAGCAGAGGACAATTGGTCATGCAATTCATCTCCTTTTGCCTCCTTGACTCCTTTAAACTTCAATTTCTACCTTCCTTTGGAATTTGAAGTGAGAGCAAGGATGTAAGGCTGATGGAAAAATAACTGCATACTGCCACCGAGAAGTTAAGGTACCGCTGGCAAACAAACAAAAAAACAAGAGCAACAACAAAAATTATTTGAAAACAAGGTTTGTTCAGATCTCATGTTTGGTGGGGGTACAAGAACATTTTTAAAAAAATGATTTTGCTAAGGGAAAGAGGAAGAATCATTTATTTATATTCTGTTTTCTTGCTTAAAGCCACAGATGTTAGTGTAACGTACCACTGTCCAGAGCTGCAGCAAAGCAGTTTTAAACAAGCAAATTCCAACTTTCTGTCACATCACTGTTACTTAATTTTAAAAGTATGCTTTTTATCAGTCATGTGGTGGCATGTCCATCATAAAGTATCTCTTTAACTTTTTGAAGTGTGATGTTTAATATTAGTTTTAAGGTATTATTTCTAAAACATAGTACTAAATCTCAAAAATGAACAGACAGACACTACTATATATATGATAGGTAACAAACAAGGACCTATTGTATAGCTCAGGGAGGTCTCCTCAATATTCTATGATAACCTATATGAGAAAAAGTCTAAAAAAGAATGAATATATGTATTTGTATAACTGTATCACTTTGCTGTACACCTGAAACTAACAAGACATTGTAAATCAGCTATACTCCGAGAAAATTTAAATAAATAATAAAATAAAATCAGAAAACAATGACTGTGATGAGACATTAAAGAAAAAAATTGTGCCAAGAGTTTTGTTTATTTTCCTATTTACTCCCTGTTTATTTCCACTTTTCTGGTAATATAGGACCTCAGTAGGCATGTTAGAAAGTTAAATAATTTTTTTGGCAACAGTGTATGTTACTAAAATTTTCTTTCTTTTAGTTTAAGTTCTTAAAAAAAAAAAAACTCCAGGAGAGCATAAAACTGCACTAAAATTCATATTCTATGAATTGTGACTATAAAAGCCATTCTGTATTACCTGGTAGTCGACTTGTAAAATATGTTGCCAGTTTAATACCTCTAGTTTAAGTCCCATTTCCAATCTAAATTTAACACATAATCTTAGATTCATACCTCCCTGTACATAGTTACCCCTTTTTCCCCACTTACTGATAATCATCATGTACTAATAAGCCTTTCATTTTGAAAATTCCAGGCACTTTACCTAATTTACAGTTATAGGACTCATTTCACTCTTACTAAACTCATATACAGCCTGTCCAGAAGTGGAATATAAGAAATGTTAAAGGACCACAAGAAATAGACATTTTATAAAAGGAAAAGAAAAAGGGCGAAATTCTGTTCAGAATTTTTACCTCACACAAAGTGCAAAAGGACCTTTACTAATCACATATGATCCAACCTACAGTTTTATAGCTTCTCCAAATATATGCCTAGAGCATCAAAAATGAATCTATACATCACTTGAAGACAGCAGGTCCCAAAATATTTTCTGCAGGCTTACTTTCCCCAAGATGTTAATGGGGAAAAAAAAAGTTTCATAGTCAAATGAAACTTTGATTGGGAAACATCGCCAATCAAAGCAGCCTCTTAAAGATTCATGGTGAATGTTAGCATATTAAAAACTTTGAAAGGTCCTGTGATTAAGAAACTTTTTCAAAAGTGTTAATCCAGCATTTTACAAACTTTGTGGGTTTTTTCGGGTTTTTTTGTTTTTTTTTTTTTACTAAGGTAAGCTTTTTCTCTGCACACCTGTTAACATATTGTATTTAGCGCTATAAGGAAAATAATTTGGGAAATGTCTGAAAATAAAGCAGAATAAAGTATCAGCAAAACAAACAAAAAAGAGACTGTGGAAAGTTTACCGATTTTCAAGAACTATTCTTATTGACTCCTTGTTTAGATTCTGGAACAGAACATGTCTGATTTGGAATACTGTCTCTACCACTTTAACTCTTTTAACATAGGCAATTCAGTTCATCGCCAAATCTCAATATTCTTATCTGTAAAATGGAGTTAGTGGTAGTATCAAACTCATAGTGGTAAATTATTGTGGTTACAAAAGGGCCTAGGCCAGTAGTGGGCACACGGTGGTGGTGATGGTGATGGTGATGGTGATGGTGATGGTGATGGTGATGGTGATGATGGTGATGATGATGATGATGACAGAGACAATAATCACATACAGAATTCCAAAAGAATTTTCCTCAATAGCTGATTATCTCAATTTCCCATCCCCCACCCCCATTAAATTATCTGGAAAAAAATTTTTTAACTCATCTTTTAATTTGTCAATTAGCAAATAAAGGTAGCATTTTGTATTCCTGTAATTATTGAAAGATATTTATAAATAAACTAGATATAGGAAGCGTCTTAGATTATTTGATCAAATTACACTCAGTAGTACTATTAATTTTAAAAATCATTTTGTGCTTAAAAACTTTATTTTGCATTTAGAAAACTCTATTTTCTTTAATATCCCAAATGCCTCTGAATTAAAATCTCAGCACTGTGGGATCCAAAGCAGAAAACCCAATCAAGCCCACCTAGACTTCTGACTTACAGAACTGTGGGCTAATAAATTGCTGTTTTAAACTGCTAAATTTGTGATAACTTGTTAAGCAGCAAGAGAAAAGTAGTACAGTAAGTCACTATCATCATCCCTTTTTTAGAGAGAAGGAATGTGGCACAGGTTGGTTAGGTAAATTGCCTGTGGTCTCAAGTTAGTGTCAGTCTGAATCCAGAAACCACTTTACTCTACTGGTAAAAATCATGGAGGGTCAGCTCTATGCTAAGCACTAACGCATCTTTAAATATATTGCTTCAGTAAGTCATCCCAACAACATTTATGAATTAAATATTATTATTATTTCTATTTAACAGTTGAGGAAACCAAGGATCAAAACATGTAAGTAATTTGCCCAAGATTAAGGCAGCAATGAGGGATGGAGTCAGGAGCCATGATCTGAGCCCTGGTTTGATTCCAGGAGCAATTTTCATAACGATTATGCTGTAGCATCTATTTAGTCAGGGGTCTAACTTATCTCATTCATTTATATTTTCAATTTAAGTGGCTATAACTGTAACTGCCATTTTTTTAGTACAGTCTGCATTCTCTTTGACCTTGATTTATCATTTTAGAGTATACTTTGCTTGAATGTAGAGTTCCAAGTACATTTTAAAATTCTCTAAAATATTTGCATAACTCATAACACTTTTTTTCATTGCTCTCCATAAACACCAAGCTAATTCTTTCCTCCAGTCCTCTGTTCATGCTGTTGCCCCAATCTGAAAGGACTTCTTACAAATTCTACTAGTTGAATTCCTGTCTGTCAGACCTCCCAAATTATTCCAGCACCACAGAACCACGATTTCTTAGAATTAGTACTTCTTATTTTTTTCTAGTTGTTTCATTGGTGCTAGCCTTATCTTTACAAATAATTACAAATGGATCTTGCCATGAAGATAACTGCATTCCTTGGATATAGCTGAATGTTATGTTCTAAACTTCTTAAGTCTTTCCACTATGAACACTAAGGAAAATTCATTTTTAAAAGTACACATTTTATACCAAATTCAGAGTTCCCAGTATTTCCCTGCTTGATTCCCTGATGGATGCTGTTTCCAGAACATATGCAGGGCCATTACACAGGGGTGAGCCTTTGCCTTCAGGGTCTGACCCTAGTAAGAGAAATTTCTGGTGCCTCTAATTACTTCCCTCCAGTTTCTTGCTCAACCCATTGAGCGACTTAGTTTTCAGCTCCCTAAAATATTTTTTCAATAACTAATACATGCACATCATGAAAGCTCAAAGGTACAAGTGGTTGTACAGAGAAATAAAGGTTTCCTTCTTGATGACATTCCCTCCTTACACAGGGATGCTTCCCCAGGGCCAACAGATGGTAGCTAGTAGCTATTGCTGTGTATCCTTCAAAAGATATGTGTATATATACATACACACATACAAACACACACCTGTGCACAGATGTGTAGAGTATAGTACACGTGCTTTTGAAAAAAATTGCTAAATTATACAAACATTATGTATCTTACATTTTTTCACCAAAAAATTATATATTTCTGAAGTAGCATCAAAGACTGGCATCGTATTTGCGTAACATAAATCCTTTTTGATAGACATTTCTTTCCAATCTTTTGTGATTGCAAGCAATGTTGCAGTGAATGCACATCTTACACACATGTGCAAGATAAACTCATTAGAATAGACTGCTTGAAGTGGCATTGTTGGGTGAAAATTGTGGGACTTCCCTGGTGGCACAGTGGTTAAGAATCCGCCTGCCAATGCAGGGGACACAGGTTGGAGCCCTGGTCCGGGAAGATCCCACATTCTGCGGAGCAACTAAGCCCATGCACCACAACTACTGAAGCCCATGTGCCACAACTATTGAAGCCCACACACCTAGAGCCCGTGCTCCGCAGCAAGAGAAGCCACCACAATGAGAAGCCCATGCACTGCAACAAAGAATAGCCCCCACTCGCGGCACCTAGAGAAACGCACAGCAACGAAGACCCAACGCAGCCAAAAATAAATAAATAAATAAAATAAATTTATAAAAAAATGATTGTTTAAAAAATAAATAAATAATAAAATAAAATTGTGGTAGATATTGCCATCCTGCCATTCATAAAAGATGTATGAATTCACCCTTCCACCTATAATACATCAGAGAACTTGTCTTCCTTACATCTCGGACGATACAATGTGTTTGCAATTTGCGGTCTTCTCAATCTTGCAGATGAAAAGTGGTATCTCATGGTTTTGAATATTTTTTGAGTGGTTTTAGGAACTTTTCACATATTTAAAAATAATTTACATTTTCTTTATGTTACCTACATTTCATGTGTTTTGCTCTTTTTTCTACTGGGTTGCTGACCCTTTTCTTGATTGGTAATCTGCATATAATAAAGAAGTTAGCCCATTGTGTGTCATATTTATGACAAACAATTTATCCAGCTAGTTTACAGCTGCTTTGTTTGATTTTGCTGTGCTAAAATGTTTTATATTTGGAGTGATGAAATTTAACGACCTTTGCTTTATGATTTCTAGGTTTTATTTTTTTGCTTAGGCCCTCACCATTCTGAGTTTATAAACATATTCTCATATATTTTCTCATAGTACTTTTATGGATATTATGTTTTCATGTGTGCATTTACAATTCTTACCCAAGTGAAATTTATTTTTTATTTTTTAATTAATTAATAATTTAATTAATAATTTAATTAATAATTTAATTATTTAATTTTGGTTGTTTTGGCTCTTTGTTGCTGCGCTCGGGCTTTCTCTAGTTGTGTCGAACAGGGGCTACTCTTCGTTACGGTGCATGGGCTTCTCATTGCGGTGGCTTCTCTTGTTGCAGAGCACGGGTTTTGGCATGTGGGCTTGAGCAGTTGTGGCACGTGGGCTCAGTAGTTGTGGCTTGCGGCCTCTAGAGCACAGGCTCAGTAGTTGTGGTGCATGGGCTTAGTTGCTCTGCGGCATGTGGGATCTTCTTGGATCAGGGCTCGAACCCATGTCCCCTGTATTTGCAGGCAGATTCTTAACCACTGGGCCACCAGGGAAGCCCCATAGGTATTTAATATTTTTATGTACTTATTTAAATGTTTTTTTTCAGTTATATTTTGTAACTGGCTGTTTATAAGAAGGCTATTTGTGTGTGTGTGTGTGTGTGTGTGTGTATACTTATAGTCAGTCACTTTATCAAAGTCTTTTACTGTTTATATCAGTTTTTTAGTTTATTCTTTTGGATTTTTCACATATACAATTATATCATCTAAAAATAATATTAGTTTTACCCCCTTTTAACAGATTTTCATACTTATTTCTTTTCCCCATGAAACTGTTGTAACGGCTGCCAAATAAATGCTAAATAAATGGACACACTTGTACTGTTCCTGACTCTGATGTGACCATTCTAATGACCTTTTATGACACAGCACATGGCCT
Source organism: Stenella coeruleoalba (assembly GCF_951394435.1). NCBI lineage: Eukaryota > Metazoa > Chordata > Mammalia > Artiodactyla > Delphinidae > Stenella > Stenella coeruleoalba. The sequence goes on from NC_137148.1 coordinate 66,947,478, forward strand.
CTGGTCTCCTGGGTCCAGGTGAGGTGGTACAGTCATTTTCTATATACCAACATTTGCTTGAAAAATAACTTTAAGGGGTGAAGACTTTACTGTCAGTGTAGAAAGGAAATAAGTGTTCATGAATGTACAGGATATGATAAAAAGAAAAATGATTAGCAAGAGAGGCTTGTGAAGATTCGGCAGGATTGGATGTCGTAAAATTTGAGGTTGCATTTGACAGAAATCTGGAATGCAACGTATGTCTTCTGATTTAAAACAAAATGATAAAAAATTCTTTTTTGCCCACCATACCCATAGCTATTTAAATATATGGTTTACTGGGGGGAAATGATAGTATAACAGTCCAAAGGACAATTTTAGACTATTTCCTCTTTTATCTAGCTTTCATTGGCATTTCCCTCTCTTTCTCCCTGCAGATATTTATTTATTTAAAATATACAGGACTTCTGGCTTGATACATCAAGCATAGTAGTTGGACCAAAACTAAATGAAACTTAGAGAAAAAATGTTTCTGTCTCCATAAACAAATGAACACATAAGATTTTCTTTGATTTTCCTGGTTCCAAAAGACTACAGCTTAATGAGAAAACTCTGTCAGTAAAAATTTTTCACAATCACTGGTTCATCAAAAAAAAAAAAAAAAAAAGTTCAAATGGAATATATTTTAATAGATGGTATTTTGGCAAATGCAATTTGAAATACGGTATGTTTCCTCAGCCATGGGGAGAATAACATTTGATTTCATGTGCTTAAAATTGACATTGATTCTGTTACTTTTATCTGAACACAAAATACTCCTAGCACATTCCCTAACATACATAGTAATTTTAAATACTTCACTAAAATAAAGTATCATGCATCTCTCATATTAAAGTTATAATTTGTCTTAAATTATTATTGTATTAACATAATATGAAATACTAGATTAAATATTTTAACCCATACTTTTCCCATATAAACCTATATAAAACCATAATGCCTATATTAAAATTGGAGGATTCAGGAAATATCATGGTTCTCACTGTGAAGAAAATTATAACATCTTGACCTTATGCCTTTGAGGGTGAGCAAAATAAAACAGTAATTTAAACCAAAAGATTTTTAATAAGGTTTTGAAAACACAATGGTAGCATGCCTTTTTTGTTTTATTGGATGATCTTGGGAACTTTAATTCATAGGGAAGCTTTTATTTTCAAGAACAAAATCATAAAGCATATATAAAAACTAGGAAGCAAAATTTCACCATTGTCTCACTAAATCCTTAGAGAACTGAGAGATTTATAGTTTGATTCTAATCATTATATTTTTCTTGAGGAATGATATATAGGAATGCAACTTGATTTGTAATGCAATTTATGATCTGAAATATAATGAAATGGATAGTTCAAATTGAAAAGTTGAGGCTGCTATAGTAAAAACCCATTGTAATATGGGCCTTCAGTTATCTAATCATCAATACAATAATTTAAAAATTAATTTTCCACTTAGCTGAATTATTATTTACCATTTTATTGTAAGGAATACATTCCTGAATGTTTTCTATAAAATAATGTAATGAAAACAATTAACATGAATTTGAAAGTAGAGATTATAAAGCAACCTAAAAGTCAGGTTTCTTTTTTTTTTTTAATGATGAGTTTAGAGGATACCTGAAACTGTCAAACTGGAGATGAATAAATTAAAAGTGTATTCAGATGGAAGGAAGGTAGGTACTCTTCCCCAAAAGTTTTAAAATTGCATTTGTCTAATTTTAAAGATAAAATGAACAGGAATATTGATATGTAAACTATTTTCTAGTCTTCCTATATGAGTAGGATACATCATAATAGTGTGCAGCGTGAGGGGTGGAAATGTTTCTAGTATTGCCTATGATGATCTGACTCAGCATCAGCTGAAAATACCCTTGTATTATTTTAACATTTTCCGTTCCTGTATTAAATAATGTGTCACTCTGGGCTATGGCTAAAGCTGGTGACTCAGTTCCGTCCCTGACTCTGCCTGGGAACCTTGAGCAATGACTGAAAGGGCCCAGAAATTTTCCCCTTGGAAGAGCCTTGGTTTTGATAACTTAAGTACATAAACTATTGATCTACAACTTTCAGCCAGTTTACTTAAAATGAAAGGAATTGCTAGTCCCTTTACCTTTAATATTTTTTAACCATAGCAAAATCTTTTATTGTTTTATCTGCTTTCTTTTCTACTTTACTTATATTTGTATGATTATAATATTTCTTTTAGCTTTTTTAATTTTTCTTTTTCAAATGCAGGAGAATAATCTTATGAATTCTCTGAATAGCTTACATCCCTAACAAGGGAGGTGGCCAGTCCTTTTGCTTCTAATTAGTTCTGTAAAATCCTTTTTTAATGCTATAAAAGAGCTCTCCTATTTTAATCCCAGATGGCACCTTTGCCCTAAAAGGCAGTCTTGCGGAGGAAGTGAGTAGTACGGAGCTTAAATCCGGGCTCCTGGCAGTGGCTGGCACTGTTGGCTGAGGACTCCTTCCCACGGGAGCAATAAGCACCGACTCATAGACATCCCAGGGTAACAACTAGAGTATTGTTGCTTTCTAATTTCTAAGATCATTCAGTCCTTAATAAACAAATCTATGAATAAAACATAACTTCCTGACAGTGACCAAGCCTTACATTCAGCCCACAGTATGGGGTGAAAAGGAAATTGGAAATCTCCATAATTCCTTTTATTTTATTTACTTTGTCTGGCACTTCCAAGCAAGTCTAAATAACTCTCAATGCTATGAACTTCCAGTGGCATTCTAGCCTGACTGCAGCACCAGAGGTGTGCAAACGTGAGCAACTGAGTAATGGATAGAAGCAAATGATAAACTGGCTAGTCTCTGCCCCCTGCAGGAATCTCCCAAATACCTGAAGCTGAGAAGGAAGATATATCTTTGTATAAATCTTTAAAAAGAGTAGTGATTCTGTCCCTAAGTCCACTTAAACAATTCTGTGGTTAAGAGGTCTAACAAAGGAAGTTAATTTCTAGGTTGATTTTTGTCTCTTCTTTGAAGACAGACAAAGTAGAAAAGGAGGGTGGAGGAAGCGGGGAGGGAATGCAACGTCCTCCTGGAAAGACAGGTTAAGGATATCCTCATGGATACCTTCTGATATCTGGATAACTGGAGCTCAGAGTACACATTGGAATGTGAGAGGTTGGTGATGGGGTGGGGTAGGGATGGGTGGATGGAGGATAGTCCTAGAAGGGCCCGAAGCAGAACACTCAGCAGAAGTTAGGAAGCGAAACACCTGGATAGCACATTACAGGAAGCAGAGGCCTCAGCAACCATGAGAGAAGAAATTGAAAAAAATCAGAAGTGGGCATTAGCCTGCTTTTCACTTGCATCCTAAAAATAAAAAGATTTTAATTATTTTCTGCTTATTAAATTTAATTCTTCAGAATAAGCCTCTATTAAGAATTCTTGTAAGCAGGAGTGTTGGTTGTCTAGTATAATTTGTTTTCCTAAACTTTACTTCATCATCGATATGTCAAGAGAAGTTTGATTCTCTCAGAAAAAAATGTCCAGATGTACTATGCATATATGTCTTCAGATAAACAGGGAGCTGTTTTTGCATTGACCAGCTACCTCACAGAATTAGACCAACATAAGGGGTCTAAACATTATACCCTATTTTCTTAATTTGAAACATCATCTAATAACATTTTTATCCATTAAATTTTCTGATCAGTCTGTTTCTTTGATCAATCTGCAGAGTTAAACTCATGACGAGCATTACCAGCTCCTCTGTCACTTGGTACTATTTTCCTCCTCACTTTGAGCTCTAAGTTTTTTCATCAGTTTAGGTTGTCTCTCACTCAGTTAATTTCTCTTGTATCAGCAATGAAATCTACTTGTGGGATGTTCAATCACTCATCTATTATACATTCTTAAAAGTATTAATTTAAGGCATTTTACTACACAGTTCTGTTTAAATCACTAAATCACTAAATTTAAGATATTCTTTTGTTGACTAGTGTTACTGTGCAGCCCAAATATTCCACTAACCAATAGGTCTTGACTAAAGTCACCAGAATACACCCCCGTACTCCACTTATACATCCCTAACACTGGTCAGCCAAGACTACACAGTCACTTGAACCCAACAGACATTGGAACCTATTCTGCTCCAGACACCAGCAACAGCACAGTCTTATTAAGGAAAACAGAGCCCAGATTAATCCTGATGTCTTTTCTGTCTTTTCTGAACATCTACCTCATCTATTATTTAAAATAAAAATTCACACTAAATGCCTACTATGCCAAAGCCGGCACATACAGGAATGAAAATAGACCCAACAGAACACAATAAGGAGTGGTGGCAAATTGGAAAATGCATGCAATCTAAAGGGGGTAGCAGCTACCCAACTACAGTTGGTTGCTGCCTTGGGGATTAGGGGCCAGAATCCAGTTTCTCAAAACCTGATGTGTAATGTGAAATTTCCCAATTTTTAATATGCAGGTGTAACTCAACATTTCTGCAAATCAAATAAACATACTTCTAATAATTGAACTTTTTTTAAAATAAAAATTGATTTTCAATCTAATTAGTTTTCTTATCAAACCACATATAATAGAAAACCTTTAGGTCAATATTTTAATCTATAATTTTTGAATAAGTAAAAAACAGTTAATGAAAATATGAAAGAAGTTAGTGACCAATCTCCTTGTCTACATAAAAATGAAGATAAAAACTTCTGCACATCAAAAAAATCATAAAAATAATTAAAAGGTAAATATCAAAGCATGAAGAATAACTTACTGTGATAACTGATTGTCATATACCACTAGTGGGAATGTCAATTCCTTCTATCTTCTAAGAAGCAATTTGATACTATAGATGAGGGACTTAAAATATAAGTTTTGGCCCAGTAAAACAATTTCTAAGAATTTATCCTAAGGAGTTAATTTAATATAGTTTTATATATGATTATAATTCAAAGCGTAGCTATTATTAAATTATTAGATCAAGTATAGTATATCACATTATTTATTATATCAAATATCTGAAACAAGTTAAATGTCCAGCATTAGGTAAAGTTTAAGTAATCTTAACCAATTCAATAAATATAGTTTTATACTTTTCATAACACAATGGTTTTGATTAATTTTTAAAACATTAAAGTAACTGTTTATGTTTAATCTAGATTTTTTTAAATGCTAGAAAAAATTCACCTATAAATTCACCTCTGCTTCTTAATGACTGCTAACATTTTAGAATATACCTTTCCAGAATGTATCCTAAATGTTTACAGAGTATATGAATATGTATACATTACATCTCTCTCCGTTTCTTTTTTTTTTTTTTTTTTTTTTTTGCTGCACCCTGTGACACGTGGGATCTTAGTCCCCCGACCAGGGATGGAACCTGTACCCCCTGCATTGGGAACGCAGAGTCTTAACCACTGGACCGCAAGGGAAGTCCCTCTCCTTTTCTATCTTCGTTTTTTCCTCTCTCTCATTAGGCCTTAAACAATGTATCATAAATATATTTATTGTTCATTATGTATTTAAAATGTAATTTTAAATGGTTATATAAGTGTATTTTCATTTAGAGTGACCAAGATTATTTTTAAATTTTAAAAAGCTGAGACCTATCTCAAAGATCACAAAATAAAACATTTTATTAACATAGCCTGACACATGTTTTATACTCTGTCAGTTCTTTTGGATGTATACTTTTTGATCACTTTTTTATTTAAGAACAATTTTAAAATATGAGTACCTATAGAGAGAATGGGAAAAAGTTGTTTTTTTCTCTAGCATGATTAATCAAAAATAATTAAATAAATAATTAGGTAATTTTCTTTATATGTCACAACCCCTACTCAGTAATGTCAAAACTTTTAGAACTGGTATTCTAAAACTCTCTCAACTTTTTTTTATAAACAAGGTGTAACATTTCAAGGAACATTCGCAGACTGGATCTCTGGATCTATATTTGCCAAACTGTGTTTCTCTTCCACTATCCACATAGTTACTTCTATAGGGTTTGGTCCTGTATCTTGTTGTCACAGTCTGGGTTAGTCAGGCTAGGAAGTGGTGGTAATATTCATGGAGTTATTGCTATACAACAGTGAGGGTTACTTACTACAAGTAAAAGTGACTGCAAGCCATATAAGTACATGGCATTAAACCCAAAATAAATGAATTCTAAACTCAACTTTTTCATAAAAATATCCCCCAAATTCCCATGGCTCCTCCAATGCCACCCCCCAAAAAAGGAAGGTGCTGACAAAGGGAGAGTTGGACTAGAAATAGAAATGGTTATAAACCTTCCTTTTCAAAATTTTCAAAAGCATATGACCATATGAACATACTGCCAGGTCCCTCCCAGGGCCCTGGAAGGAGGTGGTACAAATGAAAGTCCCTGAAACTTAAGCCTCACTAGCGTCAAGGTAAATATGCCTCTAGCGAGAACTGTGAGCAACCTGTAAAATTGCTCTGTCCTTCCCCAGAATAAATTAGTTGCTCAGTGATTTGTGGAGTAACTTGCATCTTCTGTTACCAATTTGGAAAGGAAAGGTAGAATAAGTGACAAACAGATGGCTAGAAATTCTGGTTCATGGTAGGCATCATATAAACCAAACCAAACTGCTTACGAGAGGTAAGCACATTTTATTCAAGAGAGAGGGAAACTTTATCCTTTTATTCATCAGAGCTTTGTTTCTAAAAGTTAATGTTAATGCTAACAGGCTAATTAAATGTAAATATTTGATTAATTAAATAATGGTACTCCCAGCAATAGGATACAGTAACTCTTAATATTGTATCATAGAAAAATATTCACTAATACAGAAAAATAATCATAATTCAGTGATCAAAAAATGAAGTTTTCAAAACTGTATATAATGACATAATTTTTATAAAAATATGTTTGTAGTTACATAGGAAACATTTTGGAAAGTTTTAAGTATTAGCAAAGGTTATCTCTAAGCCTGTAGTTATATTTTAAAATTTAATTAAAAATTTTTAGTTTAAAAATTTTAAATGTTACATACATTGCCTTTTGAAATAGACTGTAAAGTGATAAAAAACATCTTTATTTAAAAAGCAATAAAATATATGATGCTTAGTATATAAGCCACACATAATGTGAAGGTTTCAAATAATAGAAAACCATTTTGGTTCACATAAACCTCCTTTTATTTAGGGCTTATTTTTATACCAGTTATTTGACTCCAGCATCAGTCATATGGCATTTCTGTACTTCTTAACAAGCCCATGGGTTTTCTACTTTTTTCAAGCGAAATCTTGATGAAGCAGTTGATAATCTGAGGCTTGCCTGCTATATTGTGAAATCCCTCTGTGTTTTTAATAAAGGCGTCCTCTCTGCTCTACCTAAAGTATGTGTCAAGAGTGGATAAACAACACTTTTTAAACATAGAACAACATATTTATTATTTGAATTACTAATTATTTATTTAACTATATCTTTATGATAACATATTAACTATTTCTATGAATCGTTTATTTTAATGTCAAGAATACACTCAGGATTCCAGTAAAATTTGTTTTCTCTATTTTCAAAGATAAGGAAAAGCAATAAACTTTGAAATTAAAAGGCAAGTGAATAATAGAAATAAAATAGAATTGAACTAGTATAATTATCTGATTATATATTTTACAGTCTATGTCGTGTGTGTGTGATTGTTTAGGAGCACAATGTTACTAATCTTTGAGATATTGTAGCCAGTGTGGCCTGCAGAGTTTAGCACTTCAATTTATCTTATCTTTAATATGAATCTGTGGCCTCTTAGGGCTATCAGCTATCCTATGAAAAGGCCCTCCTTTGCTACTTCTATTTGTCATTAAACTTTTGTTTTCAATCCATCAGCACACTTTTTACTGAGTTCTTGTTTTGTTAGAGCAAGGCCCTGAGGAGAAGGGAAAGAAATGTAAGAATCACAACCTGCCATTCAAAAGCTCATAGTCTGTATGCAGCTGGAGGAGCTGTGATATTTGAAGATAATCAGGAGAATTTACAAATACTAGTTCAAGAATAAATATTGAAGGGTTTTTTTTGTTGTTGTTGTTACCGTCGTCATTCTGCTGCTTATGTGTTTTTGCCAAGTGTAAAATATAATGTTTAAGTGTCCAGTGATGAGAGAGGAGATAGGGCAGTGAGTAGCATACCATGTGTGTCTATAATGTGGCTGGAGGTGTAGACTGAACATAGAAAGAAACAAGAAGGGAACACCAAGTTCTGGAAGACTTGAAAATGAATCTATTACTGAAACTTTTATTTGAACATGTATCAGTTAGCATTATTGTTTTTAACTCGCAGGTAACAAAAACTAAACCCACACCGGAATTACTTGTTCATGTGATTACCATTTAGGTATCTTTCACAACCCAGGAATGGCTGGATTCAGGGATCAAAGATTGTTACAAACACTGCCTTTTTCCCATCTCTTGGTTCTGCCCACTACTGTGTTGACTCTAGTCTAAACATGTTCCATGAGGTGGAGAAATGGCTACAGCAGTAGCCATCACATCATCCCAGGGTGTAGTACATGCAAACATCTCTTCTTCCATAAATTTGAGCAAAATTCCAGGGTGAATGCTCTAAATAAAGGAGCATGCCCATCTCTGAACCAATCTCTCTTGAATAGAAAATGAAACGTACTGTATGGCTGTGGCCTGGGTCACATACATACCCCTGAAATAGGGGATGGAACCAGCTCCACCGAGGCACATGGACTGAAAGTGGGGGCAGGTCCTCCCCAAAAGGAAGTTCAAAGAAAGTGAAATGGTTTTTAGATTTTCAAAAAACAGTAGGTGTACATTTCATGGGGTAAGATAAATATCAGCTGGGGCATTGTGGGGCTTCCTCTGTAATACTTTTATAATTCATATAGTTGAATCTTTTGTACCAACATATGGAAAAATGTAAATGAGGTGGCCAAATAACATTTAAATGCTATTTAAGAAGAGGACTTCAGTATTTGGAAGGGTGTTAGGAGGTAACTACAAATGTAAAATGATTTTTTAAAATTGTATAGGGAAATTTAACAGTAAACATCAGAACTTTTAAAACTACTTCACCATTTCACCTAAAAATTTCATATCTTGAAATTCGTTTTAAGGGAAAAAATAGTCAAGTACAGATAGATATACACATGTTTATTGCACATTGCCAATATCAAAAATGGGAAAATCATTAAGTAATAATAAAAATTATTCATTATAAATTATTTTTAGTTTATAAAAAATTAATAAATTTTCTTATACCCATGTAGTCAAATACTTTGGATGCATTGACTACTATAATTTGTATTTGTTTATGTAAAATATTACATAAAATAAATCAGATTAGAAAAAGAGTATATGTAGTATGATTGTATTTATACACACAAATGCTTAAAGAAAGTTTGGAAGTATATTTACCAAGAGATTTAAAAAAATAGTTATATCTATATTATGGAGTTGAAGGCAATTTTTCCTTTGGTTTAACTATTTTTTCTTTTGTAAAATAAAAAAAAAATTGTAATTTAAAATAAATAATGGTAAGAAGAAGGATTGGAAAATTTCCTTTTTATTTACAAAGTAAAACACAACTTTAATGACAAAAATTTGTTTTATTTCTTTAAAATATATGAGAAATATGGTATTTCAGTCTCAAAAAGAAAAATGACTTGGCTTATGTGTGAATGCTTGTATATGTATGTGTATACAAATATCACATATGTATAACCCTCCATCTTAAAAAAAAAAACTTTCATATTTTATGTTATATTGTTAGCTTTATCCAAACACCAGCTTATTCTTCCCATGACCAAATCACTGAATTACATAAAAAGTATAAAATGGAACACTGTCATTGTGCTTTATAAATTTAACTGCATGCATGAGCCAAAAGACTTTGTAATTTCCAAGTCAGAAGACAATTACTAGCATTAAAAGACTTCCAGTCACACATTTCTTATTTTGAAATCCGGCACTTGATATTAGCATAAGACAACTTTGAAAGGTTTATCACAGGATAGTGCCAATATCTTACAGAGTAAAACACATCACATTTCCAAATATTTATAATAGCTGACATGAAAAATAAATACAACTATCTAAATCCAGATAACTCTTGTTTAAAAAGGAAAATATAATTCAAAGAGGTGTGTGAGAGAATCACAGAATTTCAAATCTGGAGCAAGTAAGTCTTGGAGAACATCCAGTTTTGGCTTTGTATTTTATAAATATAAGAAACTAGATACCATGATGCAAGGTGACACACCTAAAGTTCTATAGGTCAGTGGAGGGAAAATCCAAGACCAGGTCATCTGACTCATAGTCCCTTGCTCTTGCAGCTATGCTACACTCCTAAAGCAACCAGAAATAAGCCCAGTACTTGTTGGATTTTCGGCAATGCAGGTGTGGAAAAACAATGACTCGCCTTGTGGTGTCAAGGAAAGGGTGAGACTGAGTCAAACAAGTTGATCTTTCTCACAATTTATTAATTATGTAAACTTGAGCATGTTAGTTAAGCTCTCTGAGCCTTGCTTTCTTCATCTCTTAAATGGGATGAATAATATTTACATAAAAGTGTGTGTGAGGCTTGTAAGTTTGGGAGGTAATATGTATGAAGAGCCTAGTATCTACTGGGTTTTGATCAGACTGTCCTATTGATTCTCTTTTAATCTTGTTATGCTATCTTGCTCAGAATTAAAACTGATCAATCTGCCATGGTTTTAGGAATACTGATAAGGTTGTTGCCTTCAGTATTCTACTTGAGATGACCCTTATCAAATTGTTTTTGCGGGACACAAGATGCTGATTCTTAATTCTCTATTTACTGTATTTAGTCACCTCCTTTATTTTATGCAAGAGAATCTGATTTTTTTATTACAATGGAAAGGGAAGTTTTGTTGGTCAATATAAGAAATGGGATGACAAAGGAATTCTGTCAACCGTGTTTTTGTTGCATTTTTGTTGCATTTTGTTGCATTCTGCATTTTCAGAATGTATATCTGACTGTTTTCACGTGTGCTTATCTGAGTATTTCTTTCATTAGGTTTCATAATTATTTAAAGAAGCTTAATTTTTTATTTTTAATTAATTCAGACAGTTTACCTAAGTTGTATGTTTCACTGTCATTTAAAAAATACACATAAAAAATAACCTTTTATCTTCAAAGGGCATTTCTAAAAATTAATATATCAGATTACCTACTGATAAACTATTCCTCAAGAAAAAGCTATTTTAAGTTATCCCCTTGAGTGGTAAAGGTTCGTGTGTAACTGTGATAATCTCAAGCTCTAACCATCACCTCAGGGGGTGTATATATCCCATTAGAATCAAGGAAATAAGCCAAAACCTCAAAGAGACCTAACAAGTATGATACCCAAAGTGAAGGGCATCTCCAGCAGTCGGGGGAACGGTAAGAAGCTTCCATGATTATCAGGGTTTGCAAAAACCATTAGAATAACCACTGGCACCAAGACATCCTTTCTACATGAAGAGGAAGTAGTACTTGATAGGATGGAGAGAGCTGTGGGTTCCACTATGCAGAGATCACTCTAGAAGGGGCTTAGGTAAGAAATACTAAAATGAAGTTACCAGGAAACAGATTTTAGCCATGTAAAAGGAAGAAGATTTTAATATTCAGAGCTGAGCAAAGCTGCCAAGGAGATGGTGAGTTCTTTGTCACCCAGTTATTCATGAAAGGACTGATATATTTAAACACGCTCCATTGCTTCCCTAAAATATGAAAACCCCTTATTTATATAATTGCAAGGCAAACATGATGAAGTCTAGTTTTTGAAAATGATACTTAGATAAGTTTAAAATCTTTATTATGAGATAAAGATTAATTTCCGACATTAAAATATAATGCTGTTTAACTTGCCTTTCAAAAATCAACAATTGATTCAGGATTTAAAAGTAAATAGCTTTATGTTTACCTGTGCAATGATCTTTAAAATTATGATCCTTACAGATGTTTCTCCTTACACTGTTTAAAATTAAAATAACATTATACACTACTATTAAATCAACTAAAACAATTATAAGATTTTAATTAATTTCTTAGATCATTCTTCTACAGTAACATCACCAATATTAAATCACATGCATGTTGTTATGTATATGTATCTGGGTTGAATGCTCACATGCATTCATACACATGTGCTCTACAGTTGAGTTATTGAATAAATATGAGAAATTCTCCATATACAATTGAATTTAGGGAAGGGATATATGTTGAATTAGAATTACAGTTCATGCTTATTAAATCAATCATATTATTTCTAGGGAAAGTCTATCAAAAAGTAATAGTTTAAAATAGTGATAGTAATACATTGACAAGTAATTTGATAATTCTTATATGCCCTTTATTAAAATCTTTACATATGTTGCTTACAGGAGATATCTTTTGTTTCTTTTATTACATAAAAGAGGTAAGGAATCAAAAGTGGATTGTGGAGGAAATTATTATCCCTATAAAGGATACATATTAAAAGATTAGATCAAACTGTTGCTGTAGTTGAAATGTTTAAATCTGGATAATTCTTTTAATTTCTCTGGGCTTTAGTACCCTCATTTATAAACTAAGTTAGTTCAACATTCATGTGCAAATACAAGCATGCAAACAACAAACATAAAAATAAACCAAGGAAAATAATAAAAAAATCTCACAATAAATAAAAAGTTTACTATATTTATTATACCTACTCAATACATACTATGTATCACAACAAACCACCAAACACGCCTACTTTGTTTATTGCACCAATTCAATCCATGCTATGTGAAAGGCTGCTTGGTACTGAAGATATAAGGTTTAAAAAACAAAACAAAATGAACAACAACAAAACAGCCAGCTTCCTGGCCTCATGGAGCTTTCTTTTATTGGGTTCTATGACTTTAGTTTTTCTCAGCTTTACTGAGATATAACTGATAAATAATATTGTGTAAGTTTAAGGTGTACCATATGGTAATTTGATACATATATTTATTGTAAAGTGAACATCACAATGGTTAGTTAACACTTCTATCACCTCACATTATTACCACTTTTTGTGTGTGTGATGAGAACATAAGATCTACTTTCTCAGTGACTTTAAAGTATATAATAGAGCATTATTAAATTTAGTCACCATACAGTACATTAGATCCCCAGGACTTATTCGTCTCATAGCTGAAGTCTGTACCGTTTGACCAACATCTCTTTATTTCACCTCTCCCCTAGTGCCTGGTAATCACCATTATACCCTCTGTTTCTATGACCTTGTCTTTTTAGATTCTACAAATAAGTGAGACCATACAGTATTTCTCTTTGTCTGTCTGACTTACTTCCCTTAGCATAACACCCACAAGGTCCATTTATATTGTCTTAAACGGCAAGATTTCCTTCTCCCCACCCCCACACACCACTTTTTTCTTTAATAAAAAGTCTTACAAATAACAAATGCTGGAGAGGTTACGCAGAAAAGAGAACCCTCCTACACTGTTGGTGGAAATGTAAATTGGTACAGCCACTATGGAGAAGAGTATGGAGGTTCCTTTAAAAACTAAAAAAATAGAGCTACCATATATGATCCTGCAATCCTACTCCTGGGCATATATCCAGAGAAAGCCATAATTCAAAAAGGTACATGCACCTCAATGTTCATTGCAGCACTATTTACAATAGTCAGGACACGGTAACAACCTAAATGTCCATTAACAGATGAATGGATAAAGAAAATGTGATATCTACACACAATGGAATGCTACTCAGCCATAGAAAAAAGAATGAAATTATGCCATTTCAACAACATGGATGGACCTAGAGATTATCATACTAAGTGAAGTAAATCAGACAGAGAAAGACAAATATCATATGATCTTGCTTATATGTGGAATCTAAAAAAAAGATACAAATGAACTTATTTACAAAACACATATAGATGAAAACACATAAAAAACAAAGTTATGGTTACCAAAGGGGAAAGTGGGGGAGGGATAAATTAGGAGTTTGAGATTAACATATACACACTACTACATATAAAATAGATAACCGACAAGGACCTACTGTGTAGCATCGGGAACTATACTCAGCATTTTGTAATAACCTATACGGGAGAAGAATCTGAAAAAGAATAGATATGTATGTATGTATAACTGAATCCCTTTGCTGTACACCTGAAACTAACACAACATTGTAAATCAACTGTACTTCAATAAAAATAAAGCAGATATTTCAAAACTTCCTCAGTTAAGGAAACAGAAGAGGCAAGAATGAGTCAAGATTTCACTCATCACATATTGCATTAATTCTCTGACTCTTTGACAACTGAGATATGATGGCTTACGTTAAGGCAGAGAAGTCTATTTTGACAGAATCTATAACCTTCCTTTTTGAAGATTCTAGGTCCTTTATGATTTAATCCAGCAAACGTTGATTCCTACTTACACTTGTTTTCAGTGTATCATAGAAACCTATTAATATTTAATTAATGTTTACTGGGTACACTGACTCACAATTTACTTCTTTCTAAAGTGAATGTCCTGGGCTTCCCTGGTGGCGCAGTGGTTAAGAATCTGCCTGCTAATGCAGGGGACACGGGTTCAACCCCTGGTTCAGGAAGATCCCACATGCCGCGGAGCAACTAAGCCCATGCGCCACAATTACTGAGCCTGTGCTCTAGAGCCCACGTGTCACGACTACTGAAGCCCATGCGCCTAGAGCCCGTGCTCCAAGAGGAGCCACCGCAATGAGAAGCCTGCACACCGCAATGAAGAGTAGCTCCCGCTAGCCGCAACTAGACAAAGCCCGCACAGAGCAACGAAGACCCAATGCAGCCAAAAATAAAATAGATATAAAATAAATAAATAGATAAAATAAAGTGAATGTTCTCTTCTCATGGATATTAAGAGAACATGATAGAATGAATTTCACTTTCAATTTTCCAAACATTTTGAAGGCTGCTCCATGGAGGCACCACCAAGACTCTGAATATCTCTGAGGCCTAGGTGCAATCTCATTTATCATTGTGTTCCTGAAGCTAACATTTTACAGTTCTGTGGCAGAAGGAGATTATTCGTTAGATGTTGGCCTGCTCAGTGAATGATCAGAGGATAATGGTTAATTCTAAATATTTATAATCCACATTCCTGGTAGCTGTATGATTCTGAGCTGAAAGATCTGCCCCCTCCTTATGTCTTCCCAAAACTTAACATGAAAAATACTGACATGCTCTGTTTGCCCAGGCAAAGTGAAATATATTATACGATTGCCTTTGAATAAAAACCAGTGAGGCAAAAATTATTTTTAAAACATATGTACTGATTTTGTTTATCAAAATTGTGACATACAAATATGTTATTGGAGGAGAATCAGAGTGGAAAATGGGAGGAAAGCACCTCTAAATTATAACACTTACACCAGAGTGTAAAACTCTCTGCAAAAAGTCTGGAATGGATTAAAGGAAAATCAAATATTATTCCAGCACTGTAGCAGTTTCCATGGCCATGCTTTCTGTCTGAGGATTACTGGGCTGTTATCCCTCCACTGCATGGGCCATATACCTAACTGCTTTGTCTCCAGGAGGAGAGAACACAGGGGCATCCTAAATGGAAAGAAAGAGGAACTTTCTAGTGGCCATTATCTTCCACTGTCCTTTGACTTTGAAAATGATTCCCCCACTGGATAGGTTAAAAAAATTTTTTTTCAGAACATATTGATTTGAAAAAGCACTTTGTGGTTTACTTGTAGAAAGTGCACTTAGTACTAATAGCATGCTTGTTCCTTGCCCCTGATGTTGCAGAAACAGGTCATTTTTCCAGAAATAAAGACAGAAATAGTTTTATTTTGGAATAGACTGTATTTTCCCCCCATGTATTTATATTTGGCTTGAGGCCTAACATCTTTAAATTAGCCTTCAAAATTAAAAACTAAAAATAAACAGACAAAAGGAACAATAGTAATTCGAAAGAACATGACTTAGTATAATTCACAATTGTAACAAAATGTATGAAAATTATCTTCAGATGCTGGAGCATAAGCTAACTGAAATATACATTCAAAATGTCTTCAATGGTATATAAACTTTACCAATTTAGACTACTGCCAAATATAATAATATAAAAATATATAGCAGTCAAACATTAGATATGAATTATGCTGTTACATGATTAATTTTGCTGTTTGTGAGATTTTTATAGAAGAGATCTCTGAGTTGGGTATTCAAATTCATAAAACAAAGCAAAGGTATTCTGAATTGCCATTTTCTGGAATAATATTTTCCAAGGTTCCTCAGTGTTATATTATAACTGTCCACACAATATGTACTCTTTTTTTTTTTTTTTTTTTTTTTTTTTGTGGTACGCGGCGTCTCACCGTTGTGGCCTCTCCCGTTGCGGAAACCAGGCTCCGGACGCACAGGCTCAGCGGCCATGGTTCACGGGCCCAGCCGCTCCGCGGCATGTGGGATCCTCCCGGACCGGGGCACGAACCCGTGTCCCCTGCATCGGCAGGCGGACTCTCAACCACTGCGGCACCAGGGAAGCCCACAATATGTACTCTTTAACCAAAATGACTGAGGAAGAAGTCCAGAAGCATAATTACAGCTGTTCCTTTCCCTTCCTTCCTTGGATTATTCCATTCTAAAGGAATTAGGTGAACAAAGTAAAGATGGCTTTCATATAGAAAGGAAGGCTGGCATCAGGAGTCAGAGCCCAGCCCAGGTAAAGAGGTTGTCCTGCTGGGGGCAGCATGCTGGCACAGAAATATTCCAGAAAGAGGAAAAGTTTTTTGTATTGTACTTGCAACTCTTCTGTAAGTTTTTTTTTTTTTTTTTTATGATGCAAAGAAATATAATTACAGAAGTTTGTGCTTGCTTAACAGAGATAAAATAAAAATCAATAATTATCTAAAGTGTAGATTGGATATGTCCAATAAAACTTCTCACCAAATTAGTTTCTTTTTTTTCCCAAAGAAGCCTGTGTTTTTAAATACTTTTTTAGATTCTGTGATGATGGTAGAAATCATTATTTATCCTGGGTTTTTATGTATCACTGAGCAATAGGTAAGTAACTCAATGAATACTGACTGACTGAAAATTATAAACTATTAACTTTCAATATGCAATGAAATCAAGTAACACTACTTGGAAACGTAGTTATGGCACAATCTTTTCGAAAAAATCTAATCAAAACCTTAAACTTAGAAATCTATCCCTTTTAGACATTCTTATTTTCTTTGTCACTTTGTATCTTATATGTAGAAATAAAACTGTTATAATGATTAAGAACTTAAGAAATGGGTTAAACTAGATCATTGTATGAATTGATGGTCTCCAATGAACTACAGAAATAAGCATTTAGTGTGAATAATCTTGTCTTGACTTTGAAGTATTACAGAGACACAGCATCATACCTTTCTCTCAGCATTTACTTGAGTAAACACAAGTAAACACAGCTCTAAAATCTTTCTAAAAATAAAGCAATTTATCAGGAGTCTGACTACTAACCTGACCTATGTTACTAACCTATTTATGGATCTTATAGTTTTCAGAGAGTTTTTTCTATGTGGTGACTGGTAAGAAGCTTCATTTAAAAAAGTGATTTAGCTTTACCATTTGTTTAAATATTTTTAACCTTAGAGTAAAAACAAATGAATTAAACTTTGTATTAGAGCATGTAGTAAGACACTGTGGACTTGAATAGCATATATGTGGACTACAGTGAATGGGAAGTATGGTATATTAGTTTTTTTTTTTTTTTTTTTTTTTAGCAAATATCCAATGCCTCTTCCTCACACTGCCATGGGAGAGAATATTTTTCTACCCCAAAGACACTGGGTTGGTTATATGACTTTCTTTGGCCTGTGGGGTGTTAGTGGATGTGATGCAAGTGAAGGTGTGAAAAATGTTTTGAGGTTGGGCTTGCTTTCTTGGCTTCTGCCTTCTGCAGTGAAAACATGCTTCAGATAGTTGCTGACCCAAGAAAGTTGAGAGTCTTGTAAAGCAGATAGGAATACGCATATCCTTTCTTTAGAGGTAGCGATAACATTAAAATAAAGTTCTTTATCAAGCAAGTACAATAGTGTATAAGTATCATAGGGAGAAAGAGAAAAATCTACAATGGCAAAGAGAGCAAAGGCACATTAAGAGTAAAGATCATAGAAAAATATGAATTTGTGTTTGGGCATATTTATCTATAAATCAGTAAACTATATTACTATATGTCAAGTCTTTCTGTGGGATAGTAAGGATTTAATGAGATTTTGATTAAGGTAATCACTGAGTCAAATGAAGACTTGTTGTGCCTGAATAGGCCCATAAGTGTTGATGAAAAAGCAGGAAATGTGCAGAAAAACAATATACAGTACTCCTTAATTTAACAAGCTGCTAACAATAGACTTTAATATTTTATACAGTTTATACATTATTATAAAAATGAAAATCTCATTAAAATTTTATTTAAGCGTTCATACTCTGTGAAAGTTGTAGCTATTTCTAAGAACTCAACAGGCAAATAATTGAGCTTTTGTCTGTGTACAGATGTCAAGTTATTGCTGAGGAGGGGATATGTGTGAGTGATATCTCATCCAGCCACCTTGCTGACATCACTATACTAAATGCTATTTACAACTTGATATTATGGCCTCAGAAAAGTTCATACTGATGTATCAGAATAGATATTATAATGTCATCTAATAAGCAGTTTTATGCCGAGCAGTTGCAGAAAAATGTTACTATATAATCCAATATGACATTATATATTCTAATATAACAAAGTATAAAAAATGATATTGAAACTTATATCCTTTCATTCCTTTATACATCTAACAATACTAACAATGTTGATGCTGATTTAGTTGTTTACATAATCCATCTAATTATTCTAACTCTCCACTTCAATTTTCTCTTAGAAATCTAATTAAACTGCAAATGGAAAAGGATGCATATTGACACTAAACAGTAAAAGTCTGCTTTGAAACCTATGTTTTGATGTCATCCAAAAAACTAAAATAATTATGTATGATATTAAAATTTAACATAAATGTTGTATTATTCCATTATTAAATTACCACTTAACTGAGTCGGATTGAATTTATTAATTTGATGTACAAGGTTTCTTTGCAACCTTTTTATTTTCAACAATTATTGAGGAACGATATATTTCAATAAATATCTTTATAATGTAGCACAAGTTCTCAATTTTTCATGTCTTCACTCTGTTTACAGGCTTTTCTCCAACTTTTAAAGATTTTTCTGTTTATCGTTCATTTTGCTTTTTTGGTAAAATTTTAAATATCAATTTTCTTACTGTAGAACACTGACAAAGATTAAGAAATAAAAATTATTAATTAAATGAAATTCACAAATACACATTCAATTTTAATTTTTCACTGATTTTGTGATGGCTTTAAATTAAATTTATTCATTCATTCACCTAGTAGTTACTGACTGCCTTTTATGCATTAGACATTGTATTAGGCAGTAGAACAAAATGGTGAGCAAACATATGTGATATCTTACTCTCATGGAACTTAAAATCAACGTAAGGACAGATAATTAACCTAAAAATTACAAGAATGAAAAATTTTGCATTGTGATGAGTACCACAAAAGAAAAACACAGGGTAAAATGAGAACTCTTTGACTTAATTAGGGAAGTCAGGGAAATCATTCATGAAATGATTAGTCAGCTAAAGTTTAAAGAAAAAGTAGGTTTCAACAAGTCACAAGAGGAGAGGATGTAACATAAGCATAGGAAATCATAAGTGAGGTGGTCCTAGGCAGAAGAAATTGTTGGGATACATGTTGTGGAAGGGATGAGTAGCTACTACTTTCATGTGTATTTAATGAGAATATTTTCAACCATAAATCCAATAAAAAAGACAATCAGTTTGGTGATAATTTCAGGTTATAATTTGTTGTTATGCTAGAGTTGTAGTCTATAGCTGGTGTCTTCTACAAAGTCAGAATTACACAGCATGGGAATGACCTCAATCAGAAGACTGCTAGGCTCATTTCTCTGAGGCATTTCTCTGATTCTGGCTGTGTATGGCAGAGAGAATCTTTGAAGTATGTAATGGTATATCAGTTGTTTATTGCTAAAGCAATGCTGCATAGAAAACTGCCCCCAACATTCTGTGACTTAGAATAGCTACAAAATAAGTGTAGCTCACAAATATGCAGGTAGGCTAGGGGTTTCTTCTGGCCTCAACTGGGCTTACTCAACTGGGTCCTTTCTTAGCATTCCATCTGCAAGAAGGCTCGTATGGTCTTGACTGGGCTTATTTACATGTCTGTCGGCTGGTAGAGTGGCCTCAGATGGGACAACTGAGGAGATTCAGGTCTACACCAGTCGACTTATGTTCTAGCAGGCTTGGCAGAAGAACAAGAGAGGAACTGAGAATGCACGGTTGCTTTCCCAAGCCTCCACTTTTTGCAAATTCGCTACTTTACCATTGGCCAAAGCAAGTTATATGGCCAGGAACAGTCAGTATGGAAGGCCATTAACCAAAGGCATGAGTGAAAAGAGGGGTAAAAAATTGGGGGTATTAATTCAAGCAATCAACCACCAGTGGCATCTGGAACAGCAACTGTGACATCAGGAAAATAGGAGCACTCTGCTTTTGGAGAGTTTTCTCACAGGCTTCAGAGCCTGACAAAGAAACTCAAAGGTCAGTGTGCCCAGAGGGCAGAAGGCCAAAGCCAGCAAGGTGGGAGCTGGAGCTAGAGAGGTTAGCCCTATGGAGGGCCTTATTTCTGAAATCAGTTATTATTATTATATATTTTTTTCTGAATGAGTGAATGAACAATAAGCTTTTCCGTTAGGAATAATTAAGTGACAAATTTACAGAGAAACCAAAATTAGTTTCTTTGGTATGTAATTTTCTAAGAGTAACACTGAAATTTAAGTAATAATTTTAATAAAACAAAAATTATAAAAAGCTCATTGTAATACTTAAGAACCTTATAATTCTACAACAACATATATTTAAATATACTTTTCTTTCTAATTCTTTGATGCTTTTAAATGGAAAATGATTTCCCTACTTACTTCAGTGCAGAAGTTGATTTGTGTTTTAAAGAGAATTTAATTCTGTCTGTTTTTCATTTTTGTGTTTAAGATAAAATATGACTTTTACATGGCTTACTCCTCTTTTAGTTTTCCTAAAGTGTACTATTCCAATTTAATATTTCTTTTGATTCTTAACCTTTACAGTGTTTACTTTTAGCTGAGTTTGGTAAATTTTTGAAGTGCGATACACAGCAGAAAAGCACACAAAACATATGTGGACAGCTGACTTCTCAAACTGAACATAACTGTGTAAGGAACACCGATATCAAGGAACCGAATGTTATTAGTACCTCAGACACTCCTCACCCATTCTTTCCCAAGTATTACCTCTTCCTCCCAAAAGACAACCTCTGTTCTGATTTCTATGACCATGAACTAGTTTTTCTTTTTTGAACTCTATATAAATAGAATTATATAGTCTGATTTATCTTGATCAACTTTGTGATTGTGACCCTAACTCATGCTGCATGTAGCAGTATTCTATTGATTTGAATTGCTAGATAGAATCCTATACATGATACACTACAATTTATATATTCCATTAGTGCCGATCTTTGGTTATTTCTAGTTTTGTGGCTATGACAAAATGGTGCTTTATTGGTACATGCCTTGTACATGCCTTTTAGTACATATATGTGCACATTTTAAATAGTTATATACCTATGAGTTTATACTTACGAGTATTGTGTTCATGCCTACAAACACATGACTAAGAGAATTGGGGGATATA
Source organism: Stenella coeruleoalba (assembly GCF_951394435.1). Lineage (NCBI taxonomy): Eukaryota > Metazoa > Chordata > Mammalia > Artiodactyla > Delphinidae > Stenella > Stenella coeruleoalba. The sequence goes on from NC_137148.1 coordinate 66,969,236, forward strand.
CCTAGGATGTATACCTAAATGTATTGGGAAAATAGAAGAATATTATGTTCACCTTAGTAGATAATGCCAGATAGTTTTTCAGAGGGATCGTACTGATTTTCACTTCCCCCACCAATGTATGAAATTTTTATTGCTCCAAATACTCTCAAATACTGGCACTGTCTTTATATTAGCCATTAACTAATTTTATTCATTCTGATACATAGGTAGTTGAATATAATTGTGGTGTGCTTTATAATTCCCTGTCAGGTAAACAGGCTAAACACCTTTAATTTGTTTTCTGGCTATTTGGATACCCTCTTTTTTGAAGCATATCTTTAAGTCATATTTTGCTTTCAGACTAGAAAAGTGACTATTTTTCTTTTGTATTGTTTTTCTTTTTATTATTGATTTATAGGAGTTTTAAAAAATATATTAGGTATATGAATCTTTTATTGCGTATTTGCATTATGAGTATCTTTTTCCCCGTGTGTGGTTGCATTTTTCATTCTTTCATTGGAGTCTTTTTATGAACAGAAGTTCTTAATTTTAATGAAGTCCAATTCCTCAGTCTTTTATGTTTACTACTTATTGTGTCCTCTGTAAAATACTACTATTTATTAAGTGTATTGAAGATACTCAATATTTTTCTTTTAGAAGTTTAATATTTCATCATTCACATTTAGATTTAAAGTCTATCTGGAATATACTGGATTTTCTGCATACACAATCAGATCTTCAACAAATAAAGATAAATTTATTCATTCCTTTCAACTAATGATTTTTTTCATGTTTAATTGTACTGGCTAGGGTCACTGGTAAAATATTAAATAAAAGTAGGAATAATAGTAATCCTTTTTCATTCCTAGTCTCAAGGAAGAAGCTTTCAGTTTCAAACCTATTCCTAATTTGTTTAAACATAAAATCATAAATGATTTAATTTTTAAAATGCTTTTTCTACATTTATTGAGATTAGCATATGATTTTCTTTTTTGTTTTATTAATTACATTGTGAATTATAATTAAAATTTTCATAGTTTAATTTTTGAATTTTAAAAAAAATTTGCTTTTCTGAAGTAAATTGACCCTCTAAAATATATTACTAGATCTGTATTATGGTTTCCAAAGAGAACAACACACACACACACAAACACATTAAGAGAGAGAGAGAGAACTACTGATTATTAATAACATTTTGCAATTGTTTTCCTTAAAAATCAACTTGCCTATGACATTCCTCATAAATCTCATGAAGTTTACTAACAAAATTTTTCCAGACTTCAGTATCTGAACTTCAGTGATACTCACCTACTCTTAGCACCAAGGAAATTAATCCATGAACCTAAGATTTCAAAGTGTTTTCAAAATCTCTTTATCCTTTACCACCATGACATCACTACAACTAAGGTGACCAGATGTTAAGGATACTTTTAACATGACCTATTCACATTTCCACAGACCTTCTAATCTCGGTACTCTTTTCAGGAACAACAGTCTATAGCAATCACAGAACATTTGTTTCTTCGTCCTGATATTCTGAGCTGGCTCCACATTCCCTAACGAAACCATTCAATTATTTTCCAAGATGTATCTTCCTTTTCATTCAGACAGACATTCTGTACATCCTCTGTTTCTTATTATCTTTATTCTTTTCCCAACATTATTCCAGCCTATCACTTATTGAAGCAAAAGAAAAACAAACAAAAACCTACTTATTTTTTAAGCAACTGATTTGTTTTTCTTTAAAATTTTACCCAAATTCACTCCAAATGTTACCCAATTTTCCTTGGATTCATAATTGAAAAAAATAGGTATTTTCTGAAATATTTTTTTCAATAAAATAGAAGTTATAGGCCTTTTGCTTAAATTATAATAAATGAAAACATTTATTAATTCAAGGCCATTTCATAGTGAAACTGCATAATTTAGTTCATTAAAAATATGTACTGATCACAACTATTTTCTAAGCACTTGAGAGAATAAAAGGTGAATAATACATGATCGCTGCCCAAGCTTGTTATCTAGATGATGATACAGATATGAACAACTAATATAAAAACATATTAACAGCTGTAAACTATTCAAAGTAGAAGGATAGAGGGATACAATGAAATCAGAAAATTAATATTAATCCTGATAATTTTGGTAGCCAGTATTTTTACATCAATTATGCAGAATTGCTGCTAAAATTGTCAGTCCTTCCATATTAGCCAAATAGATGACCTCAGTCTTTATTTTCTTCTCTTTGGCTCTCATGAGGACTGTATAGTCATAATCCTTTTTTCAGCTTTCAGGAGGGAATTAGCACGTCCATTAAAACTCTAATCCATGAGCTTGTTTTCCAAATTTCTAAAAATATCAAACATTTAGCTCATGTTTTTATAGAAATTAGAAATTATCTTTGAGCAGCTGCATTTTTCCCCTACATCTTTCAAATTTGTTTTAAATACTTTAAAATTAACAGACACTTTTAATTCTCAGCATCTCAGTGAAGGAAAGGAGAATAAATGGAAGTTTTGTAGTAGCCATTTCTTTGCCCGTAGCTAGTGTAAGACCATGGTTTCATACAGAAGGAACTACATATAACCATCTTAATTTCAGAATTTGTTATATTCTTTATTCTTATATATTGACTTCTTTTTAGTTTTAAGAGGATGAATAAAATCTTATTTCTACAGAAAATAAGAGTGTCATTAAAGACAGGGCTGCAGTCGGTTCTTTCCTTTAGATGTAGGTGGAAAAAAAGCAGAGGAATCTACATAAGCAAGAGAGGACTGACGGGGAAATAATAATCTAGAATCTTCCAGGGAATTAAGGCAGACACGTTAATTCATTTAATATACACTGTAATTCTTTCAAACAGGTATTATAATGCCTAATTTTTAGCTCACACTCCCATCCTGACCCAGAAGGCAGCCTTTTATCCACATAAGAACCTGTTATAGCTTTGTCAGACATGGGGAGATTTCCATTTTATTTCATTACAAAGGTCTTCATCTTCTGGGTTATTGAAGATGAATTGTTCTTATGCTGTTTCTTAGTAGTTCCAGCCCTTGTGATGACTAAAATGTAGGCCTAATTCTTTTCTTATTACCATAATAGTTGCCTTAGACTGTACTTTGTAGTGATATCAATGCCAATACCAATACAACACCATAAAGAGCAAGAACACCACTATAAACACAAATATCAATGCCAACACCAGTATCAATACAGTCATAATACCAATGCATCTAATGCATCTAATTTATTTCATGTCAAGGACAATGCTAGTGCATTCTATCTGCATTAAATTCTCACAATAAGTATATACTGCAATTATTAGTAGTATTCTTATTTTAAGGTGAGGAAACTGAGCCTCGGAGAGGTTGAGTAACTCACTCAATGTCTTAGAGTTAGCAAAGTGGCAGAGTCAGAACTGGTTCTCAAGTCTGTCATTGCAACAAATATTATACACTAAGCCTTCTTCATGCTAGCTCTGAATCTTTCAAATTAACCATGTATTCTCCATTTCCCACCACCCATGTAGGTTTTCTTCTTAAAATTATACAGCTGCAAGCCTCCTTTCAGATTTCAGAAAGAAATAAGCATATTCATTAGTTTAATTTTAATTTTCCAATCAAACTGCAGAAATATTCATTGCTGATTGTTCTTTTAACAATAATGTGAAATTGGTCATCTAGTCCCTTAACCTCGTTAAAGTTTCATTGGGCCTCAGTTTTTCAGCCATAGTTGAAGAATTTATTAAAATATTTTTGAAGAAACACTTTTATACTTAGATTGTTAGCATTGGGACTTAGGGTCATAAGTGCATTTTGGCAATCCGCCAACACATCCCTCCCATTTGTTGTGATTCCCAATCACCACAGTGATGCAAGCATCATCACTCTAAGCAAACTTTTGTTCATTGTTCAGCACAGTCAATGGATTTGGTTTTGCCTCCTAATTCATTTTCCATACGCTGGCCTTTTAAATGTTCAAAAATCCCCACTTTAAAAAAAGAAATATTCAGGTGTCCCTGTAGCTCCCCATTACCTTTAACAAGTTCTATAAAAGCAACAGAGAAAATTAATGGTGTACAGACTCATTTCCTTTATTTATCTTATATTAACCTTTCATAATATAACAAAGGAGAAAAAATATAGGATTTCCAATGTGGCCAAATACACATTGATAAGATCAAATCGAGGTGGGAACCTCACACTTTGCTTATCTCAAAGCAATCTCAATAGGCATTTACTCTAGTGTGGTCAGCTCACATTATGGTCTCTGCTCCCATTGTCCAGCTAATCATCATGTTGTCCTGTCCCTAATTCCAATTGGCAATTGGAAGTAGTCCATATTTTCAGTTATATCCCAACTTAACTGACAACTAATATATTCTTTTAGGGTTTGCTCTCCTTTCTGATTAGCGTCCCATTTATCTTTGCTTTTACAGGCCAGCTCCTTAAAAGAATTGTTTATTCTATCTCCACTTTTTAAATAACTCCCAATTCAGTGCTCAAACTTCTCAACCAGGATATAACTTCACATTCACTATACTCTACTTTTACTTTACTCTGTTTTTCCACATGGTACTACTTCTCATTTGTAATTTACTAGATAATCTACTCATTTTAACACTTATTGGTAAATATTTCTCTCTCCTCATTAGTTATAAGTTTTGTACAGATAGGGATCTTCTTCCCCTCTGACAGATATTTTGATGCAAATATCTAAAATAGTGACTGGTACAAATTGGCATTCAATTAATACTTGATAAGTGTGAATGAACGAATCACCCAGGATCTCATCCATTTCATTCTATTCATGAAAATTTAAAAAATCATACTTAATATGTTACTATTTAATCTATAAAATATTAATAATAATCAATAAAATATTATGTTCTTTGGTGGTAATTACAAGTAAAACATTGAGTCCAAGATGGAAGAGTTTGTATAGAGTGTGATAGTTAATAATGGTTGTCACACAGTGGTAGAAACTATGATTGGAAAGATTATGATTTGATAAATGGGTTCTATAGATGGAAAGCATTTCAGGTGTCAGAAATAGCATGAGTAAACACAGAGCAGTGGAAATGGATGTGGCATTCATGAAGGCAGTGAGAAGACAGGACTGGAGGGCTAATGTTAGAGTAGAGATAATGTTAAATAGCTGGGAGGAGCAGAATGTGGAGAGCTGTGGGGTCTGACCAAATACTTTGATTTTAGAACAAAAAATAAATGAGCAAATAAGCTGTTGATTATGGAAGTGGAATGCCAAAAGACATGTTTTAGAAAGATTAAGCACTGACATCACTTGCTATTTGTAACTGGAGGTGTGTGGGATACTAATGGAAAGTGCAATTAATACATAATTTTTAGTAACTACTTCATGCCAGGCTCTGTCCTGTGTGCTTTAAGTAGTTTATTTAACAAAAAAGTATAATGCAATAGGATGATGTTATTTTGTAAAGTACATTGGCTTCTTCCTCTTACAAGCAAAATTAGCTCACATTTCATAATACACTACATTTGCAGATATGGTCTCTTGATTTCTCAGATATATTTCAGTGTTTTATGAAATTGCTCTGAATATACTGATAACTGTACTGAATCACACCTGTCTCTTCTTTATGTCAATGAGAATAGCTGCTAAAATGCCCTGTATCTGAAGCATTTAATGTGTCATGTATAAATAATTTAGTTTGCATTATGCATGTATATATCTATATGTATGTATATACATGTACATATATAGACATAATGAAGAAATATATCTATTTCAGAATATTACATTTTTAAAAGGTGTCGACAGTATAAAGTTACAAGATTGAGTTGGTAAAGATCAGCCAAATTACTTTTTATTGGAGTATAGCTGCTTTACAATGTTGTGTTAGTTTCTGCTGTACAGCAAAATGAATCAGCCACACATATACCTATATCCCCTCTTCCTTGGATTTCCTTCCCATTTAGGTCACCACAGAGCACTGAGTAGAGTTCCCTGTGCTACACAGTCTGTTCTCATTAGTTAACTATTTTATACATAGTACTGTATATATGTCAATCCCAATCTCCCACTCCATCTCACCCCCTCTCCTCCTTCCCTTGGTATCCATATGTTTGTTCTCTGTGTCTGTGTCTCTATTTCTGCTCTGCAAATAAGTTTATCTATACCATTTTTCTAGGTTCCACATATATGCATTAATATATGATATCTATTTTTCTCTTTCTGACTTACTTCATCTGTATGACAGTCTCTAGGTCCATCCACGTCTCTACAAATGACCCAATTTCACTTCTTTTTATGGCCGAGTAATATTCCATTGTATACGTGTACCACATCTTCTTTACCCATTCCTCTGCTGATCGACATTTAGGTTGCTTCCATGTCCTGGCTATTGTAAATAGTGCTGCAATGAACACTGGGGTGCATGTATCATTTTGAATTATGGTTTTCTCAGGGTATATGCCCAGGAGTGGGATTGTTGGGTCATATTGTAGCTCTATTTTTAGTTTTTTAAGGAACCTCCATACTGTTCTCCATAGTGAGATCAGTCAAATTTTTATGTAACATTCCACATATCCATTTTAGACAGTTCACAGGTGCTTAATTGGATTATGTTACTATGTAACAGTACTTTTGCAGAAGAACTCAATAATGGGGACTTCCCTGGTTGTGAAGTGGTTAAGACTCCACACTCCTAATGCAGCAGGCCCAGGTTTGATCCCTGGTCAGGGACTTAGATCCCACATGCATGTTGCAACCAAGAGTTTGCATGCCACAACTAAGGAGTCCATGTGCCAAAACTAAGGATCCCATGTGCCACAACTAATGGGCCTGTGAGCTGCAACTCGACCCAGTGCAACCAAAATTTTAAAAAAAGGAACTCAATAATGACAATGATGGAAGAGAGTAGAGTGACGCTGTATCAATTGATCATTAAGGTCTCCCTTCTTCCAATCATTTTCTATGTACTTTTTTTTTTTTTTTTTTTTTTTTGCGGTACGCAGGCCTCTCACTGTTGTGGCCTCTCCCGTTGCAGAGCACAGGCTCCGGACGCGCAGGCTCAGCGGCCATGGCTCACGGGAGGAGCCGCTCCGCGGCATGTGGGACCTTCCCAGATCGGGGCACGAACCCGTGTCCCCTGCATCGGCAGGCGGACTCTCAACCACTGCGCCACCAGGGAAGCCCTCTATGTACTTTTAAAATATTTGGGAGAAATGATTTTCTTAGTCACATCACTATAATTTTTGGCTGTTTTTCTAAGAAATATAACATTTGTCCTTGTTAGGATTTTTATTCAGGAAATAGGTACATATTTTTCTCGATGTCCTCTAAAAACAGTGCAGGAGACGTGAGTTAGACATAAAGAAAACATTCTTGACAGCATGAGCTGTTAAACTTTAGAATAAATTATAACTTTTGGAAGGTTAGAGGACTTTAAAAATGAGATGAATCATCATCTTAATATCATAGCATAAAAGCATATAAGAAATGTCATTCAAGATCAGACCAGTGTCTACCTAGCTCCTGCCACATAAATACCTGGAATGTAGTAGTTTCCATCCATAATATTCACCTTAAAGGAATATAACTCAAGTATTGTTAGTTTCACTTAATATATTTCTTGAGGTGTGAATTTAATCCACCTTATTCATCTTTTTTATCCAGCACAACCTCTTTTAAGATATCAGAAGAATTTTCCTTATTCTTTTTCCTACATATGCCATTGAGGCTTTGTGGAAAGTTTCACCATTAACTAATTTTAATGCATTAGTTAATTCATCCGATAAATATAATTTGAAAGATCATTAATCAGAGTTTATAACATAGAAGGAACTGAGTTATGCATTCTATGAACTCAATATAAATGGCACCTTTTCAATCTGATCTCTATATTTATCAGTTAATAACTGCATTCAGTTGTGAGAACAGAGACCCATAAAACAGTAGCCAACCAAGACGGGGAATTCTTTTTTAAAAGAATATACAAAAATACACTGAAGTCTGGGAATGGCACAAGTCCATTGTATCATCAGGACTCTGGATTCTTCCATTCTTCCATTTAGGCAGAAGACCTAAATAGACATTTCTGCAAAGAAGACATACAGATGTCCAAGAGGCACATGAAAAGATGCTCAACAACACTAATTATTAGAGAAATACAAATCAAAACTACAATGAGATATCACCTCACACCAGTCAGAACTGGCCATCATCAAAAAGTCTACAAACAATAAATGCTGGAGAGAGTGTGGGGAAAAGGGAACCCTCATACACTGTTAGTGGGAATGTAAATTGTACAGCCACTATGGAAGGTTCCTTAAAAAACTAAAAATAGAGCTACCATATGATCCAGCAATCCCACTCCTGGGCATATATCCGGAGAAAACCATGGTCAGAAAGGATACATGCACCCTAATGTTCACTGCAGTGCTGTTTATGATAGCCAAGACATGGAAGCAATCTAAATGTCCATCAACAGATGAATGGATAAAGAATATGTGATACATAAATACAATGGAATATTACTCAGCCATTAAAAAGAATGAAATAATGCCATTTGCAGCAACATGGGATAGACTTGGAGATTATCATACTAAGTGAAGTAAGTCAGACAAAGACAAAAATCATGTGATATCACTTATAAGCAGACTCTAAAAAATAATTATACAAATGAACTTATTTACAAAATAGAAACAGACTCACAGACTTAGAGAACGAATTTATGGTTACCAAGTGGGGAAGGGTAAGGGTGAGGGATAGATTGGGAGTTTGTAATTCACATATACACACTGCTATATTTAAAATAGATAACCAACAAGGACCTACTGTACAGCACAGGGAACTCTGTTTAATTTTCTGTAATATACTAAATGGGAAAAGAATTTGAAAAGAATAGATACATACATATATATATATATATATAAAACTGCTTCACTTTGCTGTACAACTGAAACTAACACAACATTGTTAATCAACTATACTCCAATATAAAATTTAAAAAAAAAATCTGCCTGCCAGACATCAGCCTCCTTTTAAAGAATCTTTGCCTATAGTGTACCCAACAAATTTGACGAGAACTTAATCACATGGACACCTGTACTACTGCAAGGTGGCTGGGGAATATCATTACTAATTTGGGAATATTTCTTCCTCAAATAAATCAGAGTCCTATTGAGAAGGAAGCAAATTAATGGATATTAGATAAGAAATGAAAGGTTTATGCCACATTCCTTACATATGCAGGCTATGTTCATTGAATTGAACTTTCTCACCATTCCCAAACTAAATATCTATTTTCATATTTCCTTCCTTTTGCTTGTTCTTTGCTACTTATTCCCTCTAACTAAAACGTGCTTACCCTGTTCACTAAGTTGAAATCTTAACTGTTTTCAAAAGCACATTTCAGATAGCACCTTTATGAAACCTTTTTCACCTTCTTTCTCAAAATTCATTATTCTCTCTTCTACATAGTCTCCTAAAGGTTTTCTTCTTCTCATACTGTGCTTACACAGATTAATTTGAATTATAACAGTTTTACATTTTGTATTCCCTTTGGATATAGTTTTTTCTGGCTGCTTTTTAAAAATCGAATTAAAATACACATAAAAATTTACCATCTTAAATATTTTTAAGTGTACAGACCAGTGGTATTAAATACATTCATACTGTTGTGCAGCCGTCACCATCCCCGTAACTCTTGTAAATCTGAAATTCTGTACCCATTCAACAATAACTCCCCCTTTTCCCCTCCCCCCGGGCCCTGGGAATCACCATTCTATTTTCTGTCTCTATGATTTTTGACTAATCTAAGTACTTCATATAAGTAGAATCATACAGTATTTGTCTTTTTGTGACTGGTTTATTTCACTTAGCAGAATGTCCTGAAGGTTCACCCAAGTTGTAGCATGAGTCAGAATTTCCTTCCTTTCAGATATTTTTGACTCTTAGAGATCAAGGACCCATTCTATTTATTCTTGTGTTACATATCGGTGCCTTAACTATAGTAGTTATTCAATGTATTTGCTAAATTAAACATATAGATCTCAGTTTAAATAGTTTAGTCAGGGAGACAACCTGTTTTCATAAATAACATAATAAAAGCAAGAAACTGGGAATGGTCTGACAGAGGGATTATTACATTTATATAAAGGGCAGTGTAAGTTATCTCTGTGTTAAAGGTTTACACTACATGTATATATTCCCTATTGCCTTGATCATTTTGGACTTAACGTTTGTCATTGATGTTGCAGTTCCTGACTTCAGATTTTTGTTTCCTCAGCTCTTCTCTTTATCCACATTTTCTTCAATCTGCTTCAATTTATGACATATCCTTTGTTCATAAATATGTACTATTCTCTCATAGTGGAACAAGAAACCATTTTTTTTTCTTGATCTTAATTTGCTCTTTACCTGCATGGATTTTAAATCTTATGTTTACTAACTCCTCTGGTTATTTTCTGTTTGCCTTCCAGATCTAGTCTTCTATCTTTTTCCACTATGAATGCATTACATCAATGGATTTCTGAGGCTTCAGGTGTCCCTTAGGTCTGGCAAAGAGGAAATTAAAGGGAAAAGGGAGAATAAAAGTGGAGTATTCATTCTTCCAACTCCCTCCCTGGGAGGTTAGTTTAGTCCCTTGACTAAAAGTCACTACTCCTTTCAAGACATCTGGGTTTCTGTAACTGTTCTATCCTCCTATCCTTAGGGCTTAAGTGTGGTGACAGCTTAGCCATGGTTCCCCCCAAATCTGCTCCCACCACTATAATCATTCCCTTTATAGACAAACTCTTTTAAATTTTGATGGGAACCAACTCCACCCATTTCTTCATCATAAATTCCTTCCCTAAAGCTTTGCAATCTGGATTACCTTCTTTTCTCTCCTTTTTAGGAAAATCACTTATTGCTACTTGACAACAAGGACAGATAGAACTCTGAAGATTTATTCCAAGACAAGAACCCTTCCCTTTAGAGGAACAGTGCTCATTAGAACATCTGTGAGAGAGGAGGTGGATGAAAGTCTTGGATAAGGTCATAAGTATATGACATAAGATCAGTGTAAGATTAACCCTATTTATTATTTATCAGAGGAAAGCAAGGCAACATGGTCAAGTTATTTGAAATAATTTAAAGCTTTTACACTAACATATTTGAATTGGATGAAAGCATTTTCATACATTCTATGAGAGCATGCTCTTTAAAAACTAGCGCTTGGCTATACCATTTATTATCTAGATCAATCAATGGAGAAATTAGTGAATTTATTAAAATATGTATCATTCAATCTCATTAACTACAAAGTAATATTTATGCTAGAGCCCTGACAAGATTTTAAATTGTAGGTAAATTATCATAGTACCTAAAATATGTAAGAGTTAAAGATCTTAGATAATACCACATAAATGTATCATTAGTTTTAATTCTAATGCATTTTTAAATTCTGTTGAATTTTCTTATTTAAGTAATGTAACAAACTAATCACCAAAATGAAAACTATAAAATATTAACTTGTGATTAATTTTATGACATATTATTTGATGGTATTAGATATTATAACTAAATTAGCTGGATAACTTAAAGAAATTTAGCCAAATTATTCTATATCTCTAATTGGGTTTTTTGAATGATAGTGAGAATAATATAAAAGTAAATTAGAATCTTGATCTGACTCTGTTTTTACTGCATAGATATGGTCAATAGAAAACACTGGTAGGAGATAAAATAAAATAAAGACTAACTAAATTTTTAAAATCCTCTTTTCATGTGTATCACTAATATAATAGTTTCAGACTAATTAACAGCAATTTGCCTTTAACTATTTTGACCTGGTCCCTCATTTCTCTTATTTTCTCCTTTGAGAACTACATGAGGAATGTACCTGGGGAACAATACCTAAAAGATACACATGGAATGCTAATTGTAGTTACCCTTGGGTGGTAGGTTTTCAGATGGTTTTATTATTGTCCTTTTTGTTCATTTGTACTTCTAATTTTATCTACAAAGAATATATGTTCCTTGGAAAATTAAAATAGAAATAATCCAAACCCCCAAATGCTAAGTTTATTAATATCTTGTCACAATATTATATATACATATGCAAACCAGTCAGAACTAGACCCGAGCTGTCTCTTCCTATTAAAGTCAATGTTTCAGTTTCACTGATTTTAGAATACACTTGAGCTTAACTTGATTCAATTTACAACACACTGCTGAGTACCTATTATGTGCCCTACATTCCCTGCAAAGCCCTGAACAAGGATGAGGAGATGCAGTCTCTACCTTAAAGGCAGTCACAAAGATATCATGAATTGTGGTACAAAGTCAGAGAAGAATGAAGTCTACTCTAGGATTGTACCAATTAAAGCACAGAAGAGGCTATTATTACTTTTCTACTTTTTGGAGGTGAAGGATTTTAACAAGGTAGCAATATTTTTCGGAATCTTTAAGGATGAGTAAAATCTTAGTATATAAAAAGGATAGAACAGCATAGAAAGGATGTGAGGATTTTTTTTTTTTTTTTTTGTGGTACGTGGGCCACTCACTGTTGTGGCCTCCCCCGTTGTGGAGCGCAGGCTCAGCGGCCATGGCTCACGGGCCCAGCCGCTCCGCGGCCTGTGGGATCCTCCCAGACTGGGGCACGAACCCGTGTCCCCTGCATCGGCAGGCGGACTCTCAACCACTGCACCACCAGAGAAGCCCAATGTGAGGATTTTTAATTTGGAGAAAAGAATATTCAGGTGACAGTACATTTTGGTGCCCTTCAAATATGAGAATGACTATTATATGGAAGAGACTACAGATGCATTCTATGTTGCTTTAGCCAGCAGGACTAGGACATATTTTTGTTTTTATTGGCCATTGTTGGTTACCTCTGTGATTTATGTCAATGCCTTGAGAAAATACAAAACTTACAAACACAGTATTGTTAATGAAGAAAATATGTGCCAATTTATGAATAGCACTTTTTGACATGGTTTCCAGGAATTCATTTTGTTCTCAATATAGAAGTTGCCTTTATATATACATGTAAATTAAATCAACCTGCCTTGGTTTAATATGTTTATTAAGAGTGTGCATCTTTGCTCTTAGTTTTATTTGCAAAGTGACATGATGTCAATTGTCTAACATTATGGATGTAAATGGATACAAGAAAATTGGAAATTATTATTGAGTAAAATCTACTGGACAATTTATGTCAATAAATGTAAAGACAGTCTGGCAGATCTTTCTCTTTCTGCCATTTTCATCAATGAACTTAATAGAGAGTGAAATCAGAGTCAGAAACTGTCAAAGGGAGAGATGAGAAAGTTTACTACAGTGAGAAATCAACTATGAAAGTTAAATCCTGTGTTATGAAGTTCACAAACAGATGAAATTTTAAAGACAATAAAATACCCAGGGTTATGGACCTAAGCTTGAATGTGGGAATCTGGGTAAGTTTTGTGATTTGTGAGCTTCCATTTGTGCCTCTTAAAGCTGGAAAAAAAAAAAAAATAGAGTCTTCTTGGAACTAAGAAAGAAGAACCCTACAAAGAGTAAGCTGACCCCATGGGAACAAAGTGTTTGATTTGAATGGAATGTATTCAGTATGCTTTTGTTTTTATTTGTCTCTTGCCAGAAAGATTTCACAGTCTACAATTTAGGAGACATAAAATGAAATAACATAGCTCTTGGAGAAGGGAGTACTTCCTTCAAAATCAATTACAGATAAGCATAATTATTGAACTTGGATATGTTAGAATTCTGACAGAATGCAGTGCTATGAATTTTTTATTGAAGATCAAGTTTTATGTTTTGCAAATCTCTTAAACTATGATTAGAAACTATCCTACAAAGATGGACAGAGCATAATGAAATTTGCTGTTAGCTAATGTTATTGCCGTAACTGGGACTAAATATCCTGAATATTCAAACATTTATATTTTATAAATTTTGACAAAGAAATACCAAATGTTGGTACTGTTCTAGGTACTAAAAATATGAGACAAGAATAAAATAGTAGATATTGAAGGGCAGTACCCTAGTTGTAGAGGGCATCAGAGATTAGACCGAATTCATTCAACAATTACTTATGGGCTGCTATATCCCCATCATCATTCTGGGTTCTGGGGACAGAGTAAGAAACATGAACAAAAGAAACAAAACAAATGATCATAAAACTTATTGCTAAGGGAAGAGTCAGAGGGCATTACATGTAAAGAACTTAATTTGATGGCAAGAGGATTAAAAAAAATAGTCTCAGAAATCTAACCACTTCCATTTGCTCAGTGAAACAGGAATGAAGATAATCAGTAGAGAGTATGGGAGAAGACTGTGGATAGTGTGAGGACAGAAAGGAAGGTGTGAAGTACCCATCTAAGAAAGGGTAGTAGGATTGGTTGGAAGCACCAAAGACCTATTTAAGGTTTGTGATCATAAATTGACTTAGAGCATACTTGTATGTATTTCTTCAAGCAGATGTGGAATACGAAGTTAGGTTAAACCAGAGTTGGGATTTTTCTCAGAAAGTATAATGGAGGGAGATAAAGAAAGATGTGGAGGGTCTGTGCACAGGAGTAATAATAATGATTGGTGTAGAATCTAAGTCAGATAAGGAGGGGGTTGAGGAATAATAGGGTTGAGGAGGAATAATAGGGTTGAGGAGGAATAAAAAGATGGTAGGATCAAAGAATTGGAGGTTTTGATGGAGTCAAAGAATTGTTGTAATTAGGACACTAGAGAGAGTGAGCTGAAAGATAAAATGTTATAAATGGAAAGTTGGATGCTTAAGACTGAGAGTATGGAGTTGTGGGCAATTATTAGTAAAAAGTTCTAGAGCCTGATTGTGGGAATGAACTGACTGAGGAAAGGAGAAGAACAGTGTAATTTTTAATGAGAAAGTCAAGGTTGCCAAAAGCCAGGATTTTGTCAAGATCAGCCACAGAGAGGTTGAAATAATCAGAAAGTATTTGCACTGATCCTAGGTCATACTTTGAGAGAACTAATATAATGTAAACCTGTAATGTTCACATAACTTTACTCACTATTCCTTTTTCTTAAAATCAAAGCACATAAAACTATTCTAACACACTAGGCATTCAAATCTATTAATATACACACATATACATATGCATGTATCTCAAATATCATAATATGAGGTGCTCTTTTTCTTGAGCCAAGTCTAACATTGGCATGGGAACACAAAGGGAAAATCATTCTGACTCTGGAAAGCTTGCAGATTATAGTAACTCTTTATTCTAGATTTTCTTGAATATTATGTAGAAGTAAGTACAGCATACATCCCTCATCAAAACTTCTTAAAACTTCTATTCATTAATTTTTTGTCCATTCAGTTTTTCCTAACTTCTTTTCCCATCTGTGCTAGTACACCTCTTTTTTAATTGTCTCATACTCTTCACTGTGTGGTCACCCTGATGAAGCTGTAAGGCAACCTGGAGCTCTTAGTACTTCTGCCATTTGTATCTTCCCCTCTTTATGCAGTGCAGGTCATACATTTTATTTAAAAGGCATGAGAGGAAAAAAGTTATAAGTAAGCACTTATACTTTCATTTATTTAGTCTCTGTCAAATATCTTTATGTATACCTAATATGCATAAATATTTATTTGTATGTGTCAGAGGCTGAGAGCTTATTTAAAGACATGAGAGATACAATGATTTACCTCAATTGTTGAGAATCAGAACTGTGGGGGAGGAAAGCTTCATTAAATGATAGATCTTCATGGGTTGCATATTCAGGTAAGTGTGGGAACATGACTGTAAATAAATGAATGAGGAATCGAGTTTGACATTTGCATGATGAAATATGAAGCACATTTTCAATAATTTCAGTGATCCCCTAAATATCATTCAGAAATGTTAGCTGACCTAAATTTGCATTTGGCTAATGACTTTCTCTGCAAAGCATATGACAAGCTGTCACTGCCATAACTCTAGTAATACATCAATAAATTCTACCTGAGTTTTTATATATTTATACCTAAAGCAATGGAAAAAATCCCTGGGTAGAATAGAAATTGACACAATCTCTTACAGACTCAAGAGAGAATATTAATCTTTGAAACATTCATGTATAATATTTGAATAGAATGCAAAATGTAGGGCTGTATATATCTGTTTAATAAAGAACATTTAGCTGTATCCTATGGTAAAAATCCTCATTTATTATTTTTGGGTATAAACAAAATAACCTTCAGAAGTCTATAACAAAGCTTTTCTGTAAAAATACTTGCAAAGCAAAAGGATCTCAATAGGCAAGCATTCTTTTTTCCCCCCCCAAACACAGTTAAACCCTTAGTAAACAACACTAATGTGTTTCTCCCATATCTGCTTTGGTTTTTCAATGGCAAATGATTAACAGGAAATAGATACGAGAAAAAAATCTTGAAATACATATTTCAATTTTTAACTCCAATGCTGTGAATTGAAATTCTTATTAATTTATGTACTTGAATAGCTATTAGCTTATAATTAGGTGTTCTGATCATTGAATGACATGAGATCATTTTAAACTGATCTTTCATAAATGGTTTGGCATTTGCATGGAAAATCAGCACTGAATAGGTGAGGGTCTAACGCTGTAGGCAGAGATTATTTGATTTCAAGAAAATGAAGCAACACAAGGGAGCTCAAACAAAAAAGGAGAAATACTTGGTAGGTGCATACCATATCCTCCAGAGGCATAAAAAGAAGCCGGGTCTTCCCAGGGCCTAGAGTTAGGCAGTTGCCATACATTCATATCTTCTCTTTCTCTCATGTACACCTCTGTGGCCCTATCGCAGGCTACACAGTCTCTCATCTCTGCTAAACTTTACACATCTACTTCTTTTACTCTCTCTTTCTAGACCAACTCCTTTAGCTTACTCCCAAATGGCCTACATATGGCTGTCCTAGTGGAGGCTTTCACACAGCCTCTAGTTCAAGGGCTCAACAGAGTCAAACTAGATCCTATGAGTTGCAAATTCAGCAGCCTCATCAGGTGAGTACCCCAGAACCAATGAACTGTGACATGGAGAGGGGTACACAAAGGGTGATGGAGGGAGGTCACATTGGGAGCACACTCTCTCAGAATGGCCCAAGGCCAGTGGCACAGAAGATTAAAAATCCCATCTATTTGCTAGTTTGCAAAGGTCAAGAAAGTCTCTTGGCCCATATACCCTTCCACAGTTTTCTGCAGAACTCCCCAGAATTCCTATTCAGAAATCAATTCCTTTTTTGGGAAAGCATATTCTCTCAGAAATTCAAAAATCTTAGGAGAAGATTACATGTGATAAAACAGAACTGAAAAATACATGTTCATTTGAAGGAACTCAGTCATCTGCTTATAATAGTTATAACTGCAAGGAACTTGAGAGATCATCTAATCTCACTCCTTGTTTTATAGGCGAGGGAAGTAAGGTGCAGAAGTTTAAGGGCTTGCCCAAGTCCACGTGGTTGGTTGTTTTTAAAGGTCAAGGCTATAGTCCAGCTTTATTAACTCCAAGTCCAATACTACTTCTATTGTACCAAAGTCTTTCCTTTTTAACAATGCAGTTTGACCAGTGTACCAAGGAAATTGAAATTTTGTTGTATTGGAAGTTCCTATATTAGTTTTCTATTGCTACTATAACAAATTACAATTGTGTGGCTTAAAACACAAATTTACTATCTTGCAGTTCTGGAGATCAGAAGTCTGATGTGGGTCTCACTGGGCTAAAATCAAGGTGTCAGCAGGGCTGGCTCCTTTATGGAGGTTCCAGGGGAGAATCCATTTCCTTGCCTTTTCTAGCTTCTAAAGGCTGCCCACACGCTGTCTGAAGGCCCCTTCCATCTTCAAAGCCAACAATGTCAGGTTGAATTCTTTCACATCTAAACACTCCAGTCTCTGCATGCATCCTCACATCTCCTTCTCATCCTCTTCCAATTTTAAAGGCTGTTGTGATTATATTGAGCCCACCCAGATAATACAGGAAAATCTTTCCATTTTAAGGTCAGCTGATTAGTAACCTTAATTCCATCTGCAACACTAATTCCCCTTTGCTATACGATCAAATATATTCACAGATTTGGGGGAATTAGGACATGGAAATGTTTGGCGGGAGTGGGGTGGAGGTGTGGGAGACCTATTATTCTGCATCAAAGGAGATGATCCTTAAAATGGGTCATAGAGATGGAGAGATGCTTATCAGGGAAGAGGTGGGTGGTCTGGAAGACATTTTCCTTGGTTTCTGCCACAGCTGCCATCTGGGTCCTCTTCCAGCCTTCTGAAGTTTCTCTATCACTTTAGTTAGCCCCACATCCTTCTACTGTACCTCCTAAATACAGGCCTTTCTCAAGATTCAATTTCAGGCCGTATATTAAGTTACATCTGCCAGAAAATTTACCTAAGTTCAGAAGGTCCTCCTACACCCTTATCCAGCCAGTCATCAAATCCTCCTTATATTACTTCTCATTACTAACCATTTCTTATTCCAGCCCAGTGACTCTGATTCTCTCCAGTTATTTGTGGGAAAAATTAGTATCTCTATTTGTTTATGTGGAAAAACAAAGAGATAATTGCTTTGGTGACTTCACATAACCTAGAGCAATAAGACAGTGACACAGCTGAGAACAGAGTTCAGTTCTTCAACTTTCAATTCATGTTTCCTACAAAGCATAACTCAACAACCAGAAAAAAAAAAGTCCCATATGAATTAAACATCCTTCTTTGAATTGAAATAGTTTTTCTTTCCAACATCAACACCTTCACCACAGGATATTCTGTGAACTGAAAAGAAAGACCCTGTGCTAATGCTGTGTCACGCTAACACTACAGCAGGCATATTAACTTCTCGTTGGAGAGCTATTTAACAGTTACAATGGTAGGAAGATTTTATGTAACCCTCATTTTTCTATTAATGAAAGCTCTACTGCCTTTTAGATCTGAAAAGGCAAGACCTCTGCCATTAAAAGAAAAAAATCAGTTATCTGGAAGACATATTCACAAGTAGTTAGCAAATACTGCATTGGCTTTTACATGATACTAGGCCACAGAAGAGGTGCAGTGACGGGAACAGGGGATTGACAGACTGTATAAGTTGAAAATAATACTGACTTTTAAATGATATGATTAAACTTGAAATATATAAATATTTTTCTCTTACATGTTAAAGCTTATCTTGGAAAGAGTTTAAATTTCAATAAAGAATAGAAGATTTAAAGGAAATGGCCAAAATTTTAGCTAAAATTCAATGAATATAATTTTCTTGCTCATAAGATTGATTAAAGTAGCAGCACTTTTTAAAACAAGAAATTCATATATAATCTGCTATCGAGTTTGAAAGGACCCTATCGTCATCTGTCTACTGAGAAGAGGTGAGGGTCTTTGCTTTCACCCTGAAAGGACACACAGTAGTTTTTAAGGGTTGCATTTTTATGCACAGAATAGCTTGCTCCTCTGTGTAAGTAGATATACTTGCAACACATTCTTGGAGCACATTTTCTTCACCCATTATAGGGTGACCACATTTTAAATTGCTTTAAATGAGTTATGATAATTCGTGTGCCGCAACTTTGGCATTTCAACAGGTGGCTAAGCTCTGGTTGAATTATGAAGATTAAGTTGAGTTATTTACATTTTCTGTTAACATGGATAAACAGAGTGAAATTGATATACTAATTTGAACTCTACCATTCATTCACAACAATGCACTGAGTGTGTTTATTCTGTTTACCTGCCATGTTCCAGACAGCTGAAGATGGATAAGATGCCTTGGGGTAGAAAGCATACACATGGATAATTATTCAGTAATGGAAAACTTAGGGCTAGACATATATAACCTGAATCTTTAAAAAAAAAATACCTTGTAGGAATTATTCTACAAGGTGAAGAGTAGGGTAAGAGCATTCTCATCATAAGAAACTTCATTTGAAGACCCATGAAGACAGAAAACAATGTCATGTAGGTGGAGAACTGTAAGCAGCTCAATGTAGCTGGATCATAAATTTCAAGCAGACAAGAGGGAAGATATGTCTGGAGAGACAGAAACAGTCCAGGTCAAGATTAGTTAGTTGTGGCATACAAGGTGGTCTGGACTTTATTCTATAGAAACTAAAGAGCCATTGAAGAGTTTTAAGAGATAGTTTCTGTCTTAAATAGGGCACCCTGGCAATGGGAGAGAACAGAGTTGACAGCCCAAGATTAGAAGCAGGGAAAGCAGGTAGTTAAGAGAATGCTGAAGAGGTGCAGGAGAAGGATGTTTTGAACCTCAGCAAGGACAGTGATACTAACGATGAAGAGGTAGGAAAAGTTTAAAGACATATTTAGGAAACCAAACTGCCAAGCCAATGGGCAATTAATATAACAGGCTGTGGGGCAGAGAGAGAGACAGAGGAATCGAGAGTAATTATTCTTGGGTTTTCCACTTGAGTGACTGCTAGATGGTGTGGCATCAACTTCATTAGATAATAAAAAAGATGACATGCAAGAGGAGGAAGAGGATGAGAGATGAGAGGGAGAGAGGAGGGAATTTTTACAGATCATTGCACTTGCAGGCAAACTGGCGCCTTTTCCATTAGTGGATGCTGAATGATAATGTAGTGACATCAGAAAGTGTTCATTATATTTGAAGAATTTTAATACAGGATATGTATTCTCAGCTACATTAGCATATTTATTATTTTGATTTTCACTTTGGAATACTACATCATTTTATTAGAATTTCTTCTATTTTTTCAAAGTTTTCTTTGTATATGAATATACTATAAGCTTGTACATTTGTAGAGAAAAACAATAGCGAATTAGACTGATTTTTGAGGCATTCCTTCATTCTGTCCCAGGGTTAACCTTTAAGATGTAATTTTAAAAGTTTAAGGATATTCATAAGCATCCTTAAATTTATTAATGAGTTAAGGATTTGTCGAACTTAATTCATTTAATCCATGGAATTATGGCTGAAATAATAGCTCAACCTACCTATCTGATTCATGTTCACTCTGAGATTAATGTTTATGCTTCTTAGACTTGGTCATTACCTCATCAGTAAGATGCAGTGGTAAAACCCAACCCAAACAAAACCAAACAAAAAAATCATCTAACCAAAAATGCTACCTCGTAATGTAATAACCTCCATTTCATTTCCAAGTAGCAATAACTTAATGGTGTGTTAGACTGTGAAAAGGATTTCAAAGCCTGCCTAAATGGAAATAAGAAAGACCTGTGTTCTATTAACTGTTCCTGGAACGATATACACTTTTATGTGTTCTTCCTTCATAAAAATCAATTCTAAAAGGCTATAAATATTATACCACATAATGTAGAAAGACCTGATGACACAAAATTTCCAACAACACTAAAATAAAATACCTCTAGATTTGTCACATTTCTGTGACTCCAAACACTAAAAATTTCTTCATATACATTTATAACACTATACCCTATAGAATTATACTTGCAGTACAAATGTTAGGAAGTAGTTTATACCATGATTTGTTATGTATATGATGGCAATGACTTATCTGTTATGATATAGTTTATTTTCACTAAAAGGAATTTTCTATAGGGCTGGCACAAAGGTGGTCCATAGGAAAAAAGGCCTTTTAAACTTCCAGGTTATGGCTTTTAATTCTTCGTAAATTACTATGACTACAACATACTAGATGATACCCAAGCGACCTAAAAGACATGCTTCCCTAAGCACTTAAAGAGTACTATACTTTGGCAGTGGAAAAATATGACATTTTATGTTTAATCAATTACAACTAAGGGTGCTTTTTATATTTCCTCCTGATTTTGCTACATATTCTTAGAATACTACTTAAATCTCAAAGGAATGAGTGCCATCCACCGGAAATCATTAAACTACTTAAGCTAAAAGGGTTTAACACTATTGAGTAATTAGAAACATGGTCTATATATACAACTACACCTTGTCAAGGCAGTTTAGGGGAAGACTGGTTTAACTTCTTAGTAAGTTTCAGGTTTAACTTCTTAGTAAGTTTCAGGTTAGATACTGGGGTCATGAATATCAGAGTGATATTTGAAATTTGGTCTAGACACAGATGTGATTTCTAGTTTTCTTTGTAAACCAGATCATAATTATTTTTTTCAGACTTTGTTTTGAACCATTGTCTTTGTAATAATTTTGCTCAACATTTTTTTTTTTTTCTGAACTGGTTTTAACATGTTTCTCCATAACTGTTTGAAAGCAACTGAACTAAGATTTTCCCCAGGAATGGGAAATAATTTTAATGCTACCATGAGAAGAAATAGTGATTCCAGGACAACCAGTAAGGCCAGCATCCCTATAATCCTACTACAAGAGTAAAATTCATTTAAATGAGTGTCGTCTGGGAAAATTTGGCAGAATCATTCTAAAATACTTTTAACATGAGAAATAACATATACTTGTTAATTTCCTAGTTACCAAAGGGCCAGATTAAAAAGATTTGTTGCAGTCGAGGGATTTTTCAAGGTTATGATATCGCCCATCAAACACCAAAACGTGAGATGCACAAGACTCTGAAAAAATTCAGTAACTTTCATTTTTACATTCAGTAGTGAGTCCCTGGGAAATAAGTAGATGTCCTTGACACTGTACTATGGTTAGTTTCTGCTGCTCTAGGCATTTTGCTGAACACTGTTTTAACCTTTATGGGCATGCAGTCATCAACAGTGTCAGGGAATGGTGAAGTAAGTATGTGAACTTATTTGGTCTTGTTTACAGTAAGAATTCAGGACTCAAGGAAACATGGACTCTTATGATTAGAATGAATGCTTATTGTTGTTATGTGTTTAAATAATTGAATGTGGTTGTTTTAAAAATTAGAGTAGAATAACTTTGGAGCAAAAACATATTTTGGCTTATGAGTAATGCTTGATTTTACTTGAAATTAAATGATTAGATTTGAAACAGTGGGTTGTGGAATTCCAGTTTATTATTTCTTCATAGAAGTATATTTCCACTTTAATAAGAAAATCAATGCAATTGAGTCATGGAATTTAAACATTGTTAAAGCCAAAAATGTATTATGGTTCATAATCTCGGGTTTCACATATGAATCTACAATAATTATAAACAATATACAAATAGTAAAAGGACAAGTTCCTTATGATGGAAAGATGCTTTGTTATGAGTCGTTATTGGGAGACAGCATAAAATGTAAAACATACCTCATCAATTGAATTTTTAATGTATATATACTATAAGAAAAAGTTAGTTATTTTTTGCCACATGCATTCCATAGCCATAAGTCTGATTTTAATAGAGACACAAAATGGTCTCACATGGGGTCCCAAAGTTCACGCTTAAAATAATGCTTACAAAACCTTTATTTCGCTATTCAAATTTTTCCTGAGGCTGTTATCCATAAATTGAAGTGAATAGTTTATGTTAAATAGGAATTTTAATGCCTCAAAGGACTATGTCATTCGACTATACTCTGTATCCCTTGTCTGTCACATAGTAGGGTCTCTATAAACACTCACCAAATGAATAGATGATTTCACATACAAGCATCCTGAAGTATTTACAATTCATAACCCTACATTATCTCATTAGCTGTGTTAAAGTGCTTTGGCACATTATGCATTTGATACAAAATCAGAATTGTGAAAGTTCTTTTACATAATAAATTTGGTCATTTTTTTGATCTATAATTTAGATAACATATAATTTTACAAAACATAATGACGTATCCCTTCCATGTACAGCTAGCCAGAGGTTTTGTTAATGATTCATTTTCCCAAAGATGGGCATCATTTCCTATCAACCAAAATAATTTCTAAATAGGCTAGGTTCTTACTAGGTAACACAGTAATAGAAAATATAATCCTAAGTGGGTTTAGGATTTTTAAGACTCATATCCCTAGCAATGAGAACTCCTCAATACAAATACAGAGTGAAATTTATTTAAAATCATAAAAATCATACATGAAATAAACTGAAGTATTATCTCGCTTGATTTGTAAATATTTATCAGCATTTTAGTAAAAGAGTATATTACCTTTACTATTTTGACCATTTCACCACTATTACATTCCTTATCACAATGAAATGTAGCCACTAAGGTGAGGACAAAAGATTACATAATTTTTTAACATAACTGTAAATAACAGTATCGTGAAATTTAGAAAGAAAGCCAAGAAAGTGTCAACCTCAAACTCCATGTCAACAAGAGAGTAAATTAACCTCCTTAACCTCAATTCCATTAGGAAAGACACTTCTAATATCTATTTATACTCTAAACATCCCTCGCGTATAATGCATTTATTACAATTACCGTTATCACTATTTCCATCATCATTTTTTTTTTTTACTAAAAGCTATAAGAATTTAAAGCCTCCAAGACTTATTCTAGCAGAAGGCATAAGTTCATAGCTCCTCCTCTGGCCTTATGGATATCTCATCTTCTAGGAAGTAATCCAGAGACTATGGATGGTGATTTTCTTTTTTATATTATGATCTTTTTTTTTTCCTCACTGAGTCATGGCACAGCAAAAAAAAAAAAAAAAAAGAGTACAGTGAGTGAAAAGTATATGAGAAAGTATTTCCCACAACACAATATTTTCACTACATAGTAGACTTACTCTTCACAAATTGAAAAATGCATTATTTACATTTTAACCTGACACCTCCACAAATATGATTTAACTTATAAATTACATTGCAAAAATTTGAAAACTATGACAAAATGTAAATGATTTATTCCAGATTGCATAAGAATGCAGTTGCTAAGCCTTGAGTAGTATAACTGAGATGGACGAATGCCTACTGAGAATATGTTTTTTTTCATTTATTTGATCAATCATTAATCATTTTCCTAAAATATTTTCAGCAAATTAAATTTTAAGTGTTTTCCATTAATACTAAATCTAGAAAATATCACCCTTCACAGAAATTCAAGGTTTAAGTTAAGAATAAAATGTCTTAATAGACTCACAGACATAGAAAACAAACTTATGGTTACCAAAGGGAAAAGGGTGGAGATAAACTAGGAATTTGGGATTAACAGATACATACTATTATATATAAAATAGATAAACACCAAGGACCTACTGTATAGCACAGGGAACTATATTCAATATCCTGTAATAATAACCTATGATGGAAAAGAATCTGAAAAAGGATATATATAACTGAATCACTTTGTTGTACACCTGAAACTAACAAAACATTGTAAATCAACTATACTTCAATTTAAAAAAAGAATAAAATGTCTTTCCATATGCAGTAACTTTGTCTGTTAACCTAGCATTTTATTACACTGGCATACAATCAGTATCACTATTTTTTCCTTATCAGCACTTTAGGTTGCTCTAAAGAATTGTTGTTTCAAGGTATTTCAGTAAAGGAAAGCTTGAGGCATCTGTGCTTTGAAATTTTATTTTGGGACATTTCATTTTGACATATTCATGTCTTTATAACATAACTATCAAACTTTAATTTTCTGTGGTGGTGTCAGGGAATGAATATATATTTTATATATATATATAATATATATATATAATATATATATACTTACTCTGCTATAACTTGGTATCTGCTAGTATGTTCTACATGTTAAAATGTTCCATGCTACAAAACCAAAAAAGTTAGAACCTAATAGGTGGGTAAATAATGACTTCCAATTTTTTTCTTAAACTTCTGTACTTTAAAAAAAATTTTCGTACCCTTGAAGTAACGTAGAGTGAATATTGTATTACAAGTTCTATAATGAGTGATCCAATGGTTCTCAAACATTTTAGCAGCATACTTCTTTTCTAAAAAATTAAATAAAACCTATGAAGTAGAGGTGGACGATAATTTTAATAGCACTGTCTTCTATGCTGTGCATGTGTGTGTGTTATAGTAAAGGCCTGCCAGTTTCTAACTGAAAGACTGGATAATTCAGTTCCCAAGACTCAGATTCTTCATTTGTAAAATGATGTAAATAACAGTTTACTCATTGAGTAGCTGTGAAGATTAAATGAGACAATGCTTCTGCAGCTTCTACCACTCAAAGCAATAATTACAAATGAAATAGGTGAGTCCCTCTGGTGAAGCATAAATTGGAGTATCTAAAGTCCTGCTCTCTTAGCTTTATTCTTGTTCCCTTCCGGGCATGATTAATGGTTCAGAAGATGAATTTTAAATACTTTCTCCTCCTCATTCCCACATTAAATAGAGGTTTTACCTACAAATCAGAAAACAGTGGTTCAGATAAATGTTAAGTATTTTCCCTATTACATGCTAGATTCTTCCCTACTGTCTCATTAAGACATAGAATCAAGATCATTTCCTTGATTACAAGAGCCCACACATTAGAGCAGCTTTACCATTACAGTACAATTAGGAGCTAACACTCAAAATGACTCATGCCTCATGGATAATGGCAGATAATGGTGGGTGGTATTTTAACTCTAACTCCTAATAAGTACTAAGGGAGGGGTAACATTTGCTATTGACAGGACTCCATGGAGCATCAGAGAGTCCAGGATTGTCTGCTCCCATTTTCCAATCTTAGGAGGTAACTCATGTGTCCTGAGGGCCAAAAAGAAACCCTGGTTTGGGATAGATGACAAGTTCCTGTTCTTTGTTACCTGAAAACATTCCTTCTCATTATCTAGAAGACTAACAACCAGAATGATTTCCAGGGTTAAGGTGCCCACATATTACTATCAGGGAAGGTTTTATGTGACAACATGGGCATTACACTAGGCAATTGCAAAATATTGTGTCTAGCATAGTGGATGCAGTTGTAGGTCAACCACTATGCTAGACATAGAGGCTGGGAAGTTCTTCTGGATACAGCTTGACTCCCTCATGCATCTGTGGTCTACAGGTGAGCAAGGAGACTCTTTTTCTAGGATGACAGAAGCAACTGAGTCATATGTTTCTCATCTTCCAAAAAGGCTATTCTGGACCTAATCACATCGTTTCCAAAAGCAATACATGCTACTGCCATCCCAGGATCCCTAAAAATCTCAACCAACCAATTATGGCTCCAGGCTCAAAACCTGGAATTTGCAATCTGCATCAGTTTCAGATGCAGCTATTTGGATATACCTCCTTTCGCTCCAGACACCTGTGAAAGATGAGCTGTCTTTCTCCTAGACCCCAATAGGTAATTGAGAAACAGGAACAGACAAACTACATAAGGACTCCCACTTGGGGAGGGAGGTGGACAAAAGAATAGTGCAGTCACTGGTCCATGACAATTCAGAAATCCAGGGAGACAGGTGTTACCAGGCCTACCCATTCTAAGAACAGGGACCATTTTTTGATAAGGGCCTGGTTCTGATCCTTAGAAATCACTTCTCCAGCCCTTTGTTCTGAATGGATTTCAGCTCTAACTTTTGATATCCTCTCACTTCTACTATATCTTTAAGGATTTTTCCTAGTCTAGTTCTTGCTAAAAGAAACATAGGGACCCAAAGGTCTTTTCTCCTTTAACTGCCTCAGTCCCCTTACTTCTAAGCAGGCAGTGCTTTTGCTAGTATAATTCTCTTAAAAACTTGTGGCTTCCAGTGAATTTTGTTATACGAATTCTGTTCACCAAAAGCTATACTCTCAAATTTTCTCTACTTTGATGAGGCATGTCAGGCTGCTGGAAAGGTCCCTTAAAGACTCTTAGAAACACTTTTTTTTTTTTTCTAGTTGAGAGGGTCTAATAGACACTACCTGAATCCTTTCAGGTGTCTTTAAAAAGGGGTCTTATAGTCTATACCCTAGATTTAGTCATTGCCCCAGATCTTGTTTACTGAGAATATTTTATCAGTTGAAGAAATTAGATATGAAAAAAACCCCAGTTTTTATTTTCCAACCCAGTTTCAGGCAGGTTGGGCATCTCTATTTCTGGGGTTTGTCTAGCTGTTGACTGCAGTAAGGGAGGGCAACTGGGCAAGAGTATCACATGCTCCAGCAGGCCGTCTCTGGTCTTGTTCACATGGCAGTTCAATTCCCACAGTTCTACGTGGGAATAGAAAGAATAAGGCCTCAGAACTGGTACATGGTCACTTCTTCCACATTCTAATGGCCACCTCAGATTCAAGGGGAGAGAGACTCTGCCTCCTCATGGAAGGAGTGAAGAGTAGTGGTCATTTTTGCAATCTGCCGTAGGAATGATAACTAAACTGTTGGTTGGATTTCATGCAACAACAGGCAACCTGGAATTGACTGCTACCATTTAGTGTTCTTTGTGAGCATCCCAAACACCATGAGAACCAGAAATAAACAGTGGTTGGCCAAAGCAAAGTTTCTGTTCCTACTGTCTGTTAAGAATTCCCTCCATTGTCTCATTTAGTCTAAAACCCAGGATCATTTCCTTCCGGCAAGGAACAAAGGGCAGATCTTACATACTCTCTTGGGCATTAGAAATGGCAAATGCAAAATACCATGCACAGCCTAACAGTTAAAAATAGACCCTCCCAAGACACTAATAACTGTGACTTTAGATTACTGGAGTCAAAAGTTTTCAGAGAGGAAAGATAAAAAGATCTCCAAAGAAAGATTATAATCAGAATGGCTCAGATTTTCATATCTGCAGCAGATCTTGATATGGAATGGGCTTCAGGAAACATTTTCAAGAGATAAGAGCAAGGTGTAGAACATTATGTATAGTTAGCCACCATTTTGTTCAGAAAAATAAACGTTCACATACACATCTGCATATATGCATGAAGACAAATATGTATTCATATATATGCACACACACATATATGCACATTATACCCACATGCACATATGTTTGTTTCTTATTCCTATAAGATATTCAAAATAATGTATTTTTTTTTTCTTCCCTTTTTTTTTTTTTTTTGCGGTACACGGGCCCCTCACCACCGCGGCCCCTCCCGCCGTGGAGCACAGGCTCCGGACGCGCAGGCCCAGCGGCCATGGCCCACGGGCCCAGCCGCTCCGCGGCACTCGGGATCCTCCCACGCCGGGGCACAAACCCACGTCCCCTAAACCGGCAGGCGTACCCTCAACCACTGAGCCACCAGAGAAGCCCCAAAATAATGTTTTAAATATTGGTGAAACTGGTAACCTCTGAGAAAAAATATGGGTGCATGTGGACTGAAGATGGAAGAAGCATACTTTTAAATATAAACCTTTTTTATACTTGTTGATTTTGTATCAGGTCTAATTATTAACTCAAAAATTAATATAATATAAAAATAAATAACTTCCATCAAAATGATAAAGTCATATAAAATTGTGACACTCCTGGAGAACTGAGGTTATCTGGTGAATCCTTGCTCAGCTCTGCAGTTTGTCCTACAGCTTAACTTCAGTTAAATGACACAACCACTTCATGAGCCTCAGTTTTCTCATCCGAGGTCCAATAATATTTTACCTAATAACATTTACAATTCATGTTTCTTATAATTTATATTAAAACATGACAACCTTGTGTAATTTTCTGTTCTATCTAACACAAATTTATGTTTTGTTTTGCAATTGAGTAAACCAGATAGCTCCTAGAACAGTGCCTGGACACTAAACAGAGGTGTGTAGAGTGAATGACTGAATGGAAATCGTCTCAATTGTTATTAGAAAAATCTGCTAAGAGTCTGACATTTTAGGCAGAGTTTGAAGCTGGTTAAGCTGTTAATATGCAACTGTGCTCTCATTAGAAGTGCACGTTATGAAAGTGCTCACCCTGTTTGAACAGTCCGGAAAGTAATGTTCTCACTCAGAGAGAAGCTGTTATTTGTATGTCTCGTCTCCTCTCCCTCAGTGGTTGCAGCAATACATATTTAGTCCTGAACTTATTTGTGATTAGATCCCAGACATCATTATTCCAACTAGCATCCATATCTCCAGAGAATAAGGGACAAGCTGCCTCATACTGCTACAACCTGAAAATTTCAGATTCTGAAGAGAAAACCTATACCAATTTGTCCAAAAAAAATCTGACTTGTTAGAGCTGGAAATCATTTTCTTATACATTTATAATAGATGTCTATTTTGGATTCAATCTGAAAAAATATACCCCACCAGAATTTGTATGGAGGTTTAAGTAACATTAACTATTTTTAACTGATTAATGAATAAAAAATATATTGCAAGAAATATATCTAAAAACTAATTAAATGTTCATCTGCTCTGTAACTGCTTTTCTGTGGGTGACATTTGTGATAATTAATTTTTCATTTCATAGAACACATAATTTTGTGAAAAGTTCTGAAAGCTATGTTCAAAAGTTATGGTTTGAGGGGAAAATAACCTTAAAATTGAAAATTGTCATTAATTCTAAAGTTGAAAAAGTTTTGTGTATTTGATCTTAAACCATCTCAAGTTTTCTATATATTTCAGTAGAGGAGAAATCCATATTGTAAAATTTCCCAAGCTGACATTAAAATAGGAGAACTAAAAATGTCCATGCACATTCATTCATTTATTCAACAGCTACTTACAGTTAAGTATAGGCACTATATTCAGTGTTTGGGATTTTAAAATGCATATGGCACATTAATTTTTCTTGAGTCTTGAAAGCTTCATATATATGAAACAAAACGAATATAAGCAAGAATTTAAGCATTTTCTTTTTAAATCATGCAAATCTCAACTTCATATCCAAGACAATTCAAGCAAACTTTGCTCAGGAGTAAAACTACTGAACACACGCTACTGCAATATTCCTAACTAGACTGATAAAATTCAAATCCATCCCATAGTCTACCTATTTTCCAGCAAGTCATTCATTAAACCCTTCATTCCAGAACTGTTTTAGGCCTTGGAGATACAGCAGTGAGTGAAACAGACACAAGTTGTCACCTTCATCCACTCTAATCTCCTAAAAGCCACAAATCTCCTAAGAGCCACAAAGCACAGAATTGATAAAGGAATTAAATTGAAAGCATAGGGCTTCCCTGGCTGGGTGAACTTGCACATTGCCCAGCACTAAGGGGAGGATGAATAAATGGTCAATGTGCTTTGCCAGTAACTTACTGGGCTATGAGTAAACTGGAGGTTACGATTAAGCCATTGCTATGATTATCAGACAAAACTCCTCCCACTTCACACGTTTGCCCCATCGCTCATTCTCAACTCTCCAAATCACTTTATCACTTTATCTAAAGTAGTACTGTTCATCCCTACGACTCCTCCCCTGCTTTGCCCCACCCAGGTTCACTTTTAATCACAAGCCCATGTTTACATCCTTCATAAGATATAAATTTTCACAATCTATATTTATCTTGAATTCCTAGTTAATCTCCATCTCCCCCAGGAGAAGGCAAACTCTGTGAGGGCAAGGAACTTATCTGTCTTGTTCACTGTTGCCAAGGACAGTCCCTGACATATAAAAGAATCTCAGTAAACAATGAATAAAGCAAACTATGAAACATTTTAGAGATACACAGAATAGAGAGTGAAGAGGCCTGGAGGTCATGAGCGGAGAACTCAGCTGACATACAGAGAATATATAAATCAGGTTAATGCTAATGCAATGGAAAGGGAGATTATAATCTCTTGCTCTTAACACAGAAAAATATGTTGAACCCATAATAGTTTCTGCATATGACCCAACCTGATTATATATCCTACACTTAACTTCTGTGAGATTCTGCCTCTTTTCTTGCTCCATATAGATCTTGACATTAAACTGCTTATCTTTAGCTAATCTGGATGAGTCTCTCTCTGGGTCAAACAATGAAACCAATCTACTGGCAATACCTTATTTGATTCATGAGTTATTCCCTGAGAGACCTGTCACAATATCTGGGATACAAGTTAACTTTAAAAAATCCTCTCCTCAGAGAACTGACATTTACACCAGTAAGAAATGAAATTATTCCAGTTATGTGAAAAGGTTTACCCTAGTTTAGTAATTCAAAATCAATTCAGGCGATGTTGATTATTTTGTGTGTGATCCGGAGTCATCAGAATATTTCCTGATAGTGATTTATATCACAATCATAAAACCACTATATCCAAGTTGGGTCCCAGTCATCAGCAAGAGAAAGCAATTTAATGAACTATAAAAAGCTTTTTGGCTACTCTGAGCTCAACTGAGTTATTCTCATCTGACAGCCAGGTCCAGTTATGAGACTTAAACTCTATGAGGAATTTGAAGGTTTATTATTTTAGAGATTATCTAACCTCTCGGGTGGCCACAAAGTGGCTGAAGATTACTCCATTTAGAGATAACAGGCTCTAATTTTTATATTTAGGTACTAGAAATGGAGTATTTTATCAAGTGCTCTACATTCTATTGGAACTTCTTAGCATCGAGTGTACTGAGGGCTAAACATTCCACTCATAAAACACTGAAGCTATTTTTGGATTTACATAAACTTCAGGAAAATTTGCCATAAGTTTATTTCTTAAGGACAATTGGAGGATTTGTGAGACCTGTGACTTGCATATAATTTCAGAGATTATTATTATTTTTTATTTTTGTGGTATGCAGGCCTCTCACTGTTGTGGCCTCTCCTGTTGCAGAGCACAGGCTCCGGACGCGCAGGCCCAGCGGCCATGGCTCGCGGGCCCAGTCACTCCGCGGCATGTGGGATCTTCCCGGACCAGGGCACGAACCCGTGTCCCCTGCATCGGCAGGCGGACTCTCAACCACTGTGCCACCAGGGAAGCCCCAGAGATTAATTTTATAAGTAATGTAGGTAAAGAAAATTGGGTTAGTATTTTCATTTCTAAAACTTACAGACCTTTCATAAATAATTGAAAAGAATGCTTTCGATTGAACAGTCTTATTTCTGGAGACCTGGTGTAATGAAATAAATGGTGAGCAAGTTGTTGGACATGTTGATTCTAGCTAGGGGCAGATGTGGCAGCTGTAACTGGGTGAAATGAGACTTCTTTCTCAAATATGGGCTTGGCAAGGAGATCTTCTCCTTCTGGCAGGCAAAGAAGCAATGTCCTCATCACCTCCCACACAAGTACACCAAACTACTTGCACTGGTCTTTTCTGATGTCACTACAGGTGCCTCTTCCCTATCTCAGGCCAATTTTTTCACTTGGGTTCTGGATCCAGTCCACTCTTGCCTTCTTAGAAACAATGAGTTTGTAATAATATTCTCCTCTATGAATTTTTCCTCTCAAAAACCCTATCCTCAAACAATTAACTTATATTTTGTCTTAACAGAATTAAGCCAATAACACTTTGAATTATTTTAGAAATGTAAAAAGATTTATCCTACAAGTATCAGCATATAAATAACTAGCAGTATCTTCCATCCTAAAAACAAACAAAACCTCTCTTGGCCCAGTGGTGTGCATATAGTATATGCTAGCAAATGTTGAATAACCAGTTTTCTAGGGGGTGTAGGAGAAGAAGCCTGGCTTAGAGCATTTTCCAAAGTCTAAGACAGAGATACTCTCACCCTGGATGATTTCAAGTTATAAGTATGATGTCACCAAACATGGAATTGGGAAGAAATGCAGAGTAGCACACTGTTACAGTCTTTCCACCATACAAACATAGTAGATATAAATAACCTGAATGGCATATATTATGGAGGAATGGTTGTGTTCCCCCAAATTCATATATTGAAGTCCTAATCCCAGATGTGATGGTATTAGGAGCTGGGGCCTTTGTTGGGTAATTAGGTTTAGATGAGCTAATGAGGGTGGGGGCCCCCATGATTGGATTAGTGTCCTTTATGAAGAAGAAGAAAGATCAGAGCTCTCTTTCTCTGCCATGTAAGGACATAGTAAGAAGACTAGGAATAGAAGTAGGGCTCTCACCAGGAACCAAATCTGCCAGCACCTTGATGTTGGACTTTCCAACCTCTAGAACTGTGAAAAGTAAATACCTATTTTTGTTTGTTTCACCTCATTATTACTGAAAAAAGATACTCTGTATGATTTCAAACTTTTTAAATTTATTAAGACATTTTATGGACTAACACATGGTTTATTCTGGAGAATGTTCCACGTGCACTTGAGAAACATGTGTATTCTGCTTTTGTCATCTATTTTTTAAATTGAGATATAATTCACATATAGCATTATATTAGTTTCAGGTGTACAACATTATGATTTTATATATATATATATAAATGATCACCACAATAAGTCCAATAAACATCCATCATCACAAATAGTCATAATTATTTTTCTTGTGATGAAAGATTTTAAGATTTACTCTCTTAGCAACTTTCAAATATACAGCACAGTATTGCTAAATATCTTCTGTTTAAGCCTCCTAGTCTATGGTATTTTGTTATAACAGCCCAAACTGATTAAGAGAGAATAGCTAACAGTAAACTATTGTAAACATTAGGAATTGATGTGGTTTCTTACTTTGTTTTTTTCTTCCTTTTTAATAACAGCTCCTTGAGATATCTACACATTCTCCATCAGTGATCTTACCCAGACCCACAGTTTAAAGACCATCTGTAGATTTATCATTCTCAAATCTCTATTTCTAGCCTTAATTTCCAAACCCAATTTTCCCCACACTCCACAATCATGTGCTGCCTTCCTGATTTGTATATTTAACAGGCATCTGAAATTTAATATATTTAAAACAGAACTCTTATTTTTCTACAAAAAAAAATCTGCTCCTTTAAGGACACTATGTCCTTTAATTTTAAACTTATATTACTACATTGTTCTGAGTTATTTAAACTGAAAATCTAGGCATCGTCCTTCATTTCTCTTTTCCTCACCTCCCAGATCCATGTAGAATAGATTCTATTTTCAAAACATTCATTCACTTCCTCTCATATTACCATCTTCATCCAATCTCTTGCTTGGAGCTTATGTATCCCTCTTTTCTTCCTGCCTCACCTCTTCTCCTTCTAAAATCTATTTTCCAAACCTTAAAAAAATGAAACAATATATAATGTTTAAGTACTTATTGAGTGCCAGATATTGTTCCAAAGTACTTTAAAGTTTAAACTTACTGAATCTCACAGTGAACCTATGAGTTACTGTATTATTGTTATATCCACTAAACTAGGAAACGAAATGCCTAGATGTTTAAAATTCATTGACCCATATCATATAGCTGAGAGAAAGTTAATGCATAGCTCATAGAGACCAGAATTCAACCAAAAGATGTCGAGCACCTGAGCATGAGCTGATAATCAGTATTTATCTGCCTTTGCGAAAAATCAGACCATCTCTGTCCTCTAACAGACCCTCATTCTCCATCCCCCCCAAGTCCTCATTTTTTTCTTTTAATTAAATTCTAAACATTTTGTACTTGCTGTCAATGTTCTTAATTATCTACCAATGCTTACCTCTCTGTATTAATTTTGCATGACCAATTACACCAAACTGGGTATCTTAAAACAATAGAAATTTATTCTCTAGCAATTATGGAGGCCAGAAGTCCAGAATCAAGATGCTGGCAGGTCCACAACCCCTCCGAAGGCTCTAGGGGAAAATCCTTTGTTTCTTTCAGCTTCTGGTAGCTTTCAGCATTCTTAGGTTTCCTTGACTTGTAGTCACATCCCCTCAGTCTCTGCTCATTCCAAGATTCATCCTTTGTATCTGCAAAGACCCTTTTTCCAAATAAGGTAACTTTCACAGGCTATAGGACTTTGGACTTGGACATATCTTCTTGGGGGCCACCATTCAACTCACTATACTCATTGGACTCACACTGTGCACTTAAGCTTCTCCACCATTAGACTCCAGCCACACTGGCTTTATTTCCAGTCTTAGGAAATAATAAGCTCACTCTCTACTTGGACTAGCCCTACTCTCTTCTTAGAATGATTTTTCACAGAAACTTAAAGTCAGTCTGCTTTTCATCATTTAGATCCCAGATAAAATGTCGCTCCCTCAGAAAGGCTCTCTTCCCATGCAACTGGGAGTAACCATTCTGTCACACCCTCACGTTACTTTGTTTAAATTCTCTACAAATCATTCACCCTCATCTGATATATTTGTTTGCTAATTTTTTATTTGCTTATTCATTCATTTATTTAAAAAAAAAAAAAACTTGTCCCTCACCCTCAAAAACAAACGTTTAATAAAAATGGTAACCTTGCTTGTCTTGCTTACTTGGTGATTGCAGGGTATTCAAATGGTAATATGTGAAAAAAAATTAGTAAAGAAATTACTAAGTTAATAAATTTTGTGTTTTACGTAGAAGGGCAGAATTGTATGCTCTTCCCATCAGAAGTAGAATAACAGCATAATATCTAGATAGTTTGTTAACATGGGATGGAAATCTGGTGAGGTTGCTTTCTGCATCTATGAGAAGTTGTTTGCAAAAAGGTTTTCCTTTGTGACAGTGCCAGTTACTGATAAAATGATTACCTCTCTGCAACAGACTATGTTCTAGTGGAGAAATGAATGAAAAGCAGAATTTTAAAGATTTTTTTCCTCCTCTATTGTTCATCTTGCAGATGCACAAGGGAGAATCAAAGGTAGTGAAATAGGGTTTAATCATGAGATCAGAGAAGAAATGTTCAAGATCTAGTTAAGTCATGTATGTATTCATATTATGTATGGATTAAATGTCTTTTTTTTTTAAAGTGGAAGGCTTGAGAACTTCATTGATCCCAGACCCCCCCCTCTCAAACCCCACTCTTCCATTCACTATAGCAAACCTGGGGCAGCTGCATGGAACTAGTAAGTCAAGCAAGAGTATATCCCTTTTCACAGTGCCTAGTACAGTGCCCTGCACAGAGTAAATGATTCCTAAAACAAAGTGTCTCCAAAGAGCTTACAAGGGAAATAATGCATAAGTATGTGTACTAACCTAAAAAATAATCAGTTTTCTGAGAATTAGCATCCTTATTCTTCCTAAAGAGGTCATAAACCAGGGATTAACCAGGGTTAGGGTTAGGGATGGGGTAGAGAGGGTTGCAGAAGCTGATAAGTATAACCATTAAAAATATTTTTTAAAGCCTGTAAGTTTATATTTGATAAAATATCATTGATCATTTTGCCAAACAGATAGGAAAAAAACTATTAATTGAAGCTTTCACATCTGTGGATACATACATATGTTTCTTCAAGATTTTTATGGAAACACTAAGAAGTGAAGAGGAATTAGTAAGAGGAATATGATATGAAAGGCTTAGCAACCAAACTATGTTCTTGCGAAATAAAAGGAAGTCTCAAAAGAAAAAAAAAAAAACAAAAAACACAGCAGGATGGAAGGACCACTGCAGAATTCTGAAAAATATCAGTGACTGTGTCAAGAAATCATTAACCTATAATGATTATCTAAACGTTGTTGACTCAGTTTGGAAATGTTCAGGCATTCAGAAAATTAAAAAAAAAAAAAAAGTTTGACCATTCTAAGAAAAGCTATTAAGGAAAATACAGAATCAAACTGAAAATTTCAGACGTTTGGTAGAATATCAGTAAATAAGGCAATAAAACATAATGATTACTATTCAAAGGCAAGTACTAAGTAGCAGATAGGTACGCAGAATCACACTGGAGATGAAACAGTGATGGAACAGGCACTTCTACAGAGAATACAGACATAGCATGGGCTCCCCGTGAGCATGTGGTGTTCAGTGCTGGCTGTGGAGGCACTCGGGGACTGGAGGTAGACATTTTTTAAACAGATAAGATACTATGGGCAGCAATTAGAGTGATAAAAAGGGTTTGACTTACTTACAGAAAAAAAAAAAAAAGCCCTGATTTGTAGCATTTGCCAATTTCTGTGGTGTAACTACTCCCACTACAGCTGATTTCAGGCTACCAAGGTGATCTCTCTCAGCACAGAGATGCACACTAGCACTCCATTATATAGAATTTCTTTCATACAGATACAATAGATATAAGTAACTTCGAAAACATAGATGACAATAAAAGGTAAAATAATTAGGGGGAAAAAAAGGTTTTGACAAGGGAGCAGCCTACTGCATATGACGTGTTGACATCCTCTGTCTCAGAAATGAATCAGCATTTAGAAATTGCTGTCTTAGAGAACTTGGCAATGAGAAGGAGCCAGAAGGAGGTCAATCCAAGACTGAGTTGTGAACAAGTCTTGTAACATATGGTGAGAAAAGCCAGTGTAAGGTAAATATCGATAATCTTTATTTTCTAGACAGACTTTATTAAAATATTATGAATATGGCAGATTTTGCTATTATAGTTTAAGTAAACTTGTCTCAAATCACGGTTTGGGTCATCATGATTTGTTATAACAATCATGTTATAACAATTCTTTAAAAGTTATACCATTTTTTGGACAACAAATAATTTTTTTAGTACAGTTGACCCTTGAACAACACAGGGATTAGGGATGCCAACTCTCCAGCAGTGTAAAATCCACATATAACTACAAGTTGGCCCTCCCTATACATGGTTCCCCTGGATCGGCAGTTCCACATGTGCAGATTCAACCAACCACAGATCATGTATTAATAGTACTGTAGTATTTACTACTGGAAAAAACACATGTACAAGTGGACCCATGGAGTTCAAACCCCTGTTGTTCAAGGGTCAACTATACAATGTTTCTTTCCCTTCAAAACACATCAAATAAATATATTGTAAAATTAATAATTCAACATTACGCTTTTAGGCAAAAACAATATGTACCAATTAACTTTATACTACTTTACTAAGTAGAAAAGTTCATAGGAACAAAAATTAAGTTGTGTTGCATATTTGAATGAACCCAAATGGCTTGCTATGTACACTTATACTAAGCAAGAGTAATTAAGAGCTAGCAACTTATATAACTTCCACATGTTTTGAAGTGCTCTTTTATTTTGGTTTTATTTTGACATAAAGTTTTTCTTTTTCTGTGTTACAACTCTGTTTTAAATGTAGTTCGAAAGTACAGTAACCAAGAGCCCCAACCGGTTTTAAAAAACGCTGAGAACAGAGACCTTCAAGATGGCGGAGGAGTAAGACGCGGAGATCACCTTCCTCCCCAGAAATACATCTATATGGGGAACAACCCCTACAGATCACCTACTGAACACTGACAAAAGACCTCAGACTTCCCAAAAGGCAAGAAACTCCCCACGTACCTGGGTAGGGCAAAAGAAAAAAGAAAAAACAGAGACAAAAGAATAGGGATGGGACCTGCACCTCTGGGAGGGAGCTGTGAAGGAGGAAAAGTCTCCACACACTAGGAAGCCCCTTCACTGGCAGGGACCGGGGTGTGTGTGGGGGGTGTGTGTGGGGTGAAGCTTCAGAGCCACGGAGGAGAGCGCAGCCACAGGGTTGCAGAGGGCAAAGTGGAGAGATTCCCGCACAGAGGATCAGTGCTGACTAGCACTCACCAGCCTGAGAGGCTTGTCTGCTCACCCACCACGACAGGTGAGGGCTGGGAGCTGAGGCTAGGGCTTCAGAAGTCAGATCCCAGGGAGAGGACTGGGGTTGGCTTCATGAATACAGCCTGAAGGGGGCTAGTGCACCACAGCTAACCAGGAGGGAGTCCAGGAAAAAGTCTGGAACTGCCTAAGAGGCAAGAGACCATTGTTTTGGGGTGCACGAGGAGAGGAGATTCAGAACACCGCCTAAACAAGCTCCAGAGATGGATGTGAGCCACGGCTATCAGCGCAGACACCAGAGATGGGCATGAAATGCTAAGGCTGCTGCTGCAGCCACCAAGAAGCCTGTGTACAAGCGCAGGTCACTAACCACACCTCCCCTCCTGGGAGCCTGTGCAGCCCGCCACTGCCAGGGTCCAGTGATCCAGGGACAACTTCCCCGGGAGAATGCATGGCGTGCCTCAAGCTGTTGCAACATCACGCCAGCCTCTGCCACCGCAGGCTTGCCCCACATTCCGTACCCCTCCTCCCCCCAGCCTGAGTGACCCAGAGCCCCCTAATCAGCTTCTCCTTTAACCCGGTCCTGTCTGAACAAAGAACAGATGCCCTCAGGTGACCTACATGCAGAGGCGGGGCTAAATCCAAAGCTGAACCCCGGGAGCTGTGCGAACAAAGAAGAGAAAGGGAAATCTCTCCCAGCAGCCTCAGGAGCAGCGGATTAAATCTCCACCATCAACTTGATGTACCCTGCATCTGTGGAATACCTGAATAGACAACGAATCATCCCAAAATTGAGGCGGTGGGCTTTGGGAGCAACTGTAGACTTGGGGTTTGCTTTCTGCATCTAATTTGTTTCTGGTTTTATGTTTATCTTAGTTTAGTATTTAGAGTTTGTTACCATTGGTAGATTTCTTTATTGATTTGGTTGCTTTCTTCCTTTATTTTTCTTAATATATAGATATACAAATATATTTTTTCCTTTTTCTCTTTTTGTGAGTGTGTATGTGTATGCTTATTTGGGTGATTTTGTCTGTACAGCTTTCTTTTACCATTTGTCTTAGGGTTCTGTCTGTCCTTTTTTTTTTTTTTTTAGTATAGTTTTTAGTGCTTGTTATCATTGGTGGATTTGTTTTTTTGGTTTGGTTGCTCTCTTCTTTCTTTCCTTTTTTTCCATTTTTTTATTACTCTAAGTTTTTTTTTTATTTGTAATAATTAAATTTTTTTTTTTATTTTAGTAAGTTTATTTTATTTTTTCTTTCTTTCTTTCTTTTTTTCTCCCTTTTCTTCAGAGCCATGTGGCTGACAGGGTCTTCGTGCTCTGGCCAGTGTCAGGCCTGTGCTTCTGAGGTGAGAGAACCGAGTTCAGGACATTGGTCCACCAGAGACCTCCTGGCTGCACGTAACATCAAACAGTGAAAGCTCTCCCACAGATCTCCTTCTTAACGCTAAGACCCAGCTCTACTCAACGACCAGCAAGCTACAGTGCTGGACAACCCATTCCAAACAACTACCAAGACAGAAACACAACTCCATCCATTAGCAGAGAGGCTGCCTAAAATCATAATAAGTTCACAGAAACACCACCAGATGTGGTCCTGCTCACCAGAAAGACAAGATCCAGCCTCATCCACCAGAATACAGGCACTAGTCCCCTCCAACAGGAAGCCTACACAACACTGAACCAACCTTACCCACTGGGAGCAGACACCAAAAACAATGGGAACTACGAACCTGCAGCCTGCAAAACGGAGACCCCAAACACTGTAAGTTAAGCAAAATGAGAAGACAGAGAAATACACAGCAGATGAAGGAGCAAGGTAAAAACCCACCAGACCAAACAAATGAAGAGGACGTAGGAAGTCTACCTGAAAAAGAATCCAGAGTAATGACAGTAAAGATGATCCAAAATCTTGGAAACAGAATGGAGAAAATACAAGAAATGTTTAACAAGAACCTAGAAACAATGATGAACAACACAATAAATGAAATTAAAAATTCTCTAGAAGGACTCAATAGCAGAATAACTGAGGCAGAAGAACAGATAAGTGAAAGATGCAGTCCTCTTGCTCAGCTTTTTAAAAAAAAATTTAACATCGTTATTGCAGTATAATTGCTTTACAATGGTGTGTTAGTTTCTGCTTTATAACAAAGTGCATCAGCTATACATATACATATATCCCCATATCTCCTCCCTCTTGCATCTCCCTCCCACCCTCCCTATCCTATCCCTCTAGGTGGTCACAAAGCACTGAGCTGATCTTCCTGTGCTATGTGGCTGCTTCCCACTAGCTATCTATTTTACATTTGGTAGTATATATAAGTCCATGCCACTCTCTCACTTAGTCCCAGCTTACCCTTCCCCCTCCCCATGTCCTTAAGTCCATTCTGTACATCTGTGTCTTTATTACTGTCCTGCCCCTAGGTTCTTCAGAACCATTTTTTTTTTTTTTAGATTCCATATATGTGTGTTAGCATATGGTATTTGTTTTTCTCTTTCAGACTTGCTTCACTCTGTATGACAGACTCTAGGTTCATCCACCTCACTACAAATAACTCAATTTTGTTTCTTTTTATGGTTGAGTAATATTCCATTGTATATATGTGCCACATCTTGTTTATCCATTCATCTGTTGATGGACACTTAGGTTGCTTCCATGTCCTGGCTATTGTAAATAGAGCTTCAATGAACATTGTGGTACATGACTCTCTTTAAATTATGGTTTTCTCAGGGTATATGCCCAGTAGTGGGAAAGTTGGGTCATATGGTAGCTCGATTTTTAGTTTTTTGAGGAACCTCCATACTGTTCTCCATAGTGGCTGTACCAATTTACATTCCCACCGACAGTGCAAGAGGGTTCCCTTTTCTCCACACCCTCTCCAGCATTTATTGTTTGTAGATTTTTTGATGATGGCCATTCTGAGTGGTATGAGGTGATACCTCATTGTAGTTTTGATTTGTATTTCTCTAATATTTAGTGATGTTCAGCATTCTTTCATGTGTTTGTTGGCAATCTTTATATGTTCTTTGGAGAAATGTCTATTTAGGTCTTCTGCCCGTTTTTGGATTGGGTTGTTTTTTTTTATATTGAGCTGCATGAGCTTCTTGTAAATTTTGGAGATTAATCCTTTGTCTGTGGATTCACTTGCAAATATTTTCTCCCATTCTGAGGGTTGTCTTTTCCTCTTGTTTATGGTTTCCTTTGCTGTGCAAAAGCTTTTAAGTTTCATTAGGGCCCCTTTGTTTATTTTCGTTTTTATTTCCATTTCTGTAGGAGGTGGGTCAAAAAGGATCGTGCTGTGATTTATGCCATAGAGTGTTCTGCCTATGTTGTTTATATTAAAATCAAGACTTTTTTTTTTAAAAAACACTAATTGTACTTTTCAGAAAGCATAATTATTTTATATCTATTTTTTTCTTCTGAAAATGCACATAAAATATCAATGAAGAAATACTACTTGACTTACAAAATCCAGCTTTTACAAAAGGCACCTTTTTAGAAATATACCGTGTTGCATAATTCAAAAATACCTTAAAGTTGGCTTGGAACATCAAAATCATCATACATAAAATAATCCTCTTTATGTTGTTGAGTGAGTCACAGATATAATTACAACTGGAAAAAGTGAAGGACAAGTGATTTTTCTCAGTATAGCAAGTCATATTTTCATCATATACTTAGCCTATTATCTCGATGTAATCAATCCCATGGGGCATTTGAATTGGTTGGTCCAGTTGCTATAGAATTGTTTGAAATGAATACATTTGAAGATATTATATTTCATAGTTTGAGGAATTTTGAAATGAAAGAGAAAACTCAAGTTCAGTGTTGTAGGAGAAAATCAGGATGTGACTTGAACTTACTGGACAGAGAACTAAGGTATATAATTGGCTTCCTTTCACTGCCATTTAAAAGAATATTTAATTTTTCTGTTTTTTGCTTTGGGGCTTAATTGTGTGTTAAAATTTCAATTATTTAATTTTGCTGTTTGAACTGGGAAGAGTAAGCAGTGTTGAAGGTGAAAAGAGTAGCTATTTAATGACAATACAGGGAGTATGAAAATTCATCTGCAATTATTTTCTCCCTACACTAATGCAAAGAGCACAGAAATGAATTTTTATAATTTAGTACCAGAGAAAATAGTTGTGGATAAGTCTTATTAGTTTTGTATTGCTGTGTAACAAATGACCACAAACTTAGTGGTTATAATCAACACAAATTTATCATTTCAGTTTCCTTGGGTTTGGAGTCTGAGCACAGGCTCTCTTGGTCCACTGCTCAGAGTCTCACCAGGTTGAAATCAATTTGTCAACCAGGGCTGTGATCTCATCTAAAGCTTTAGGTTCTCTTCCAAGCTCACTGGCTGTTGGCAGAATTCAGTTCCTTGAAGCTATAGGACTGGGGCCCTCAGCTCCTAGAATTGTGACTGTTCCCTGCCTTGTGGCCCCCTCCACAACCTGGCAGTTTACTTCTTCAACACCAAGGGGAAATGGACTCTGTTATTTTGAATCTCTTCTGTCACTTACCTCTAGAGTTTTTTTAGTGGACTCTCTGATTAGGTGAGGACCACCAGGATAATCTCTCTTTTGATTAGCTTATGGTCAATTGTTTAAGGACATTCATTAATTCTGCAAAATCCTTTCACTTTCTCCATGTAACCTTTTCATGGGAGTAACATTCCATCATATTCACACTGGGCCTACCTATACTTAAGAGAAGTAGATTATGCAGAGCATGTACACCAGGGGGCCAGAATCTAGAAGGCCAGTAGAGCACTGTGCCTACCACAAGAGCCTTCCCCAGGATGACTGCAATCTGTATCATTTTCAGCTTATGACATGTAGAAGGGATACTGCCAGGTGAAATTCGATACTATTTCAAGTTAATTACACAACAAACAGTATGTCTCTAAAAAATTAATACAAACAAGAAAATTCTTAGTAAACTTTATAATTACAGAAATATAAATTAACCACATTTTATTTAATCTAAAAATTTCAAAATGCACTGAAACTTTACATACTTTATATTCTTAGTATAAAAATATACATACTATTTTTATGAGAAGGTACTTCTGTGTTGT
Organism: Stenella coeruleoalba; assembly: GCF_951394435.1. NCBI lineage: Eukaryota > Metazoa > Chordata > Mammalia > Artiodactyla > Delphinidae > Stenella > Stenella coeruleoalba. Next base: position 67,013,384 of record NC_137148.1, read on the forward strand.
ATCATATGCCTATTTTGAATTAGCCACATTAGTGAATTGCATTTTTGAGTTAGGTTCAGCAGTAAGACTGTTCCTATGTTTTGCCTTCATAGTGGCATATTAGGAAAAATGTTTCATACTGGTAAACTTTCAGAATAGGGAGGAAGACAGAAAAATGACATTTACAATGCCCTCGAATTAGCCTGTTCCCAAAGTCATTTATCATTTCATCTTAGGCAGCTTACCTCCCATTTGTTGGAAATCAGTGGATGCAATTTTGCATCCTTTATTTGAAATATTCTGACTTCCGTACTTTTGATTTGAACACAGTTTTAGAACCATAACTTTACATTTAAAATATCTTACTGCCTTGGATCTCAATGTAGAATATATTTTTATAAAATGAGAAGTAAATACATAATAAACAATAAAAATCACACAAATTTTGAAATTATACAAAATGAAACTAACAATAATAATTAAGCCAATGATATATATAATCTTGAGAATTAGACATGTTCCCTGGCATCCATAAACAAATAGAGCATTAGAACTTCCTGTTCATGTGTTTTATTATACAGAACATATAACTTCTTAGCTGCTCACTCCTTAAAGACTTAAAAACAAAGTATTAAAAAAAATTTCAGTCTTTCCTTAAGAATATATAATAGTAATTTTAGAAAAAAGCTATTCCTAGCATCTGTTCTATTTATTTCCTTTTACATTAATTTACGTAGTTTTAGGGACCCCTAACATCCCTATCAAGTCTAATGCAGACTTGTGCTATACCAGATCATGTCCTCTTTTGGGGGGTCTTCCACAGGCCCATGACCCCTTTGTGATAGTATTTATTGAAATGCATATGAATTTATTGTGGGCTTTGATACTGTCTCAGCCCAGGCATTAGAATCAGACAGAACTTAAAGGTGATCATTGTGGCTCAGACACTGTCCAGCCAGTGATCTTGGCCTGTGATTTAATCTCTCTGAAGGCAATTTCTTCAGCTCTAAAGTCAGATACTGCAGAAATGATCCATGAAAAATGATTAGCATAATGTCTGTGACAAATTATGATCTGAGGAAGTAGTAGTTAATACTGTCATTATTAGAATATGGGCATCTTATACTTTCTGATAATCAAAAGTGAATTTCTGGCTCCAATTTTGGCTCTTGCTTTATGAAGCACTGGAAGAGAATATAACAATGGTTTAAGCAAAATAGTACAAGAACTCATGCTCTTGCATAATGAGTTACTGGTTAAACAAATGAAAGGACTGTGTTTGTTTGACTGTTTGCATGTCAGTCCCATACTGACCATATTCTACCTTGTTTCTGAGATTTGGGAAAATGGGCATCATTTCAACGCTTTATGTTAAGAGCTAGAAGAAAAATTACATTATGTCAACATGACTCACTCCCAATTTGGGACCATTTTATTTTGGTAGTATCTGTGGTTTCCTTTTAAACTTGAGGAAAAACAAACAAACAAAAACTCCCCAAAACAAAAAATACATGTAATTGAGGATTTGAGGCAATTTAGAAATCATCACTTCCAATTTAAAAAAAAAAAATCCCTCTATCCAAGACAGAGATTATTTAAATTTTGCCAGATTTTAACTCCAGGGAATGTTGTTGACATTCTCAGCCTGCCATGGTTCATCAGAACATGGTGTGTCTTTAGTAAAGACAGATGTCAGCCCGAACTTCTGCACTAAGTGCTTTTCATGTCTCCTGCCAAGCACTTGATGTTCTACACAGACATCAATGATCACTGTCATTTCTGTGCCAAAATTTCCTTTATGCAATAACACTTACAAATAGAGCTTCTTAAATCAATATACCATGTTCTGGTCACCACCTTGGCTACCTATTCTATATTTACTCAGTGAAACAATTTTTTAAAAAATACTGCTCCTTCATGAGGTGAGACTGCTCATGTCCAACCAAAAGAAATAAATATATTATTGAGATAATGCTAGGAGAGTGGGCTGATTGAACCATTGACTCAGTCACTATGTTTTCGTTAGAGCCTACTCTGTTTACAGATGGTTTGAAGGAAACTGGAAAACAAATGGTTCTTGTCTTTTGTTTTGTTTTTTGCGGTACGCGGGCCTCTCACTGTTGTGGCCTGTCCCGTTGCGGAGCCCAGGCTCCGGATGCGCAGGCTCAGCGGCCATGGCTCACGGGCCCAGCCGCTCTGAGGCATGTGGGATCTTCCCGGACCGGGGCCCGAACCCGTGTCCCCTGCATTGGCAGGCGGACTCTCAACCACTGTGCCACCAGGGAAGCCCGGTTCTTGTCTTTGAGAAACTAAAAATTCTGTTCAGAAATTTATAATCTAGTGTCTATAGAAAACACTATTTTAAAAATCAATGCCCAGGACTTCCCTGATGGCACAGTGGTTAAGAATCTGCCTGCCAATGCAGGGGACACGGGTTCGAGCCCTAGTCCGGGAAGATCCCACATGCCATGGAGCAACTAAACCTGTGTGCCATAACTACTGAGCCTGTGCTCTAGAGCCTGGGAGCCACAGCTACTGAGCCCACGTGCTACAACTACTGAAGCCTGCGTGCCTAGAGCCCATGCTCTGCAACAAGAGAAGCCACCACAATGAGAGGCCCGCACACCACAACGAAGAGTAGCCCCTGCTCACCACAACTAGAGAAAGCCCGCGAGCAGCAACAAAGACCCAACACAGCCAAAAATAAATAATAAATAAATTTATTAAGAAAACAAATCAATGCCCACCATCCAAATTATCCTATTTTTGTTTAAATTGCCTTCTTGTTCCTTCACTCCTCAGGCTGTATTCTTAACTCTTTCCAGTTATATGACCTTAGTCAGTTCGTTAACCCATTTAAATTTCAGTTTCCTTGTTTGTAAAACAAATATTAATGTAGAGAACTCAAGAATTTTTCTAGGGAAAAATATGATGACTGTAAAACATCACTATCTAGTAGAGACAAAGAGCTAAATAAGCACTAGGAATCAGAATAATAATTATGGTTTTCTGAATAATAATCACAACAATAAAAAATTACAATGATAGTTTTTTGTTAGTTGTTCATGATTGAATTTCACTGTAATGCTGACATTTTAAAAGAAACATTACATATAATCATAGTCACAGAATAACAGAATCTTGGTGTTTGAACATGGGAGATCAAATACTACAATACTAGTAGTTTCACAGATGAAGATACTGAGGTCTGGAAAGGCCATGAGACTTGCTTGTTAGGGGTGGGGAGCCTAGCTCTTCTTCTACATCATTCTGCATTACAATTACCGAACACTTACTAGGTTTAAGTAACGCACTAAAGGTACCAACATTATTTCATTTAATTTTCACAGCAATCTTAACGATGCCTGCCTGTAATGCCTACTATCTCTATTTCTATCCATGTGGAAACTGCGGTTTCTCTGCTCTGATTGGCAGATCCTGGATGTGAACACACATAACCTAACTCTAGTACCCAAATATATAACCACTTTGTCATGTGGATGAGTTTGTACATATGTCTGTCTCTTGGTGTGTGTGTTTAATTACACAAATGGAACATATGAGTTAAAAACACGTATGTGGTGATTTTTATAGATTTTCATTGTTTTTTTACCCCTCTTTCTTAGGCTTTAAAGAGTATATATTTTAACTTATTAAAATCTTTTACAATGTCCATTTGCAATAATGCTTCAGAATATGAGAAATTAGATGACTTAGGGGCAAGAATTCAGAAATATTCACTGTTCAGATGACCTTCAAGTTAATATCTTTAAAACAAGAAGCAAAAGAAAATTGACATAAATAAATAAATCTGGGATAGTATGCAGTTGGACGAAGTTCATGTTCTTTAAGAATAAGAGGAAGAAAAAATACAACAAAAAGAAAAAATACAAAAATACAACAAAAACCAAGAAATGATACAGACATGTAACGGGAAAAGAGTGGTTTCCTCTACACAGCAGGTTAAATATATTGTAAAAATAGTATTTTAACAAAAGTTGAATTCGGTGTAGTAACATTTTGACAAGGATGTAACAGATGAGTTCAATGTTAAACACTCTACATTTTTAGTCTACATGAGTCAATCACTAATGGCAAAGATTGGAAGAGAATCCTCTATGGAGCTTATGAGTTTCTGAACATCTTGCAAATAGAAGCACTGAGTGCAATTTTTCCAGAATATCTTTTCAAGGCGATATTTTGTAGCAAAAAGCATTGGAAGATAGAGGTAGATTGTACCTCTACCTCCCTCTGGTGTAAAAGATTCAGGTTCCTTAAACTCAGATTTCCTCTCCTGTAACGCAATCCACCATATGTGCAGGTGTCACCTACCCTTTTTCTATCACTCTGGGAATTTGGACTTGCAGAATGGACACCAACTATGCTCATGCTCAATGCTGCTTGCTGTGTTGAGAGAAATAAATGCTTCTGCCCCTGCATCCAAGCATCTCATGTCTTCTACCAACATTCAAGTAGTTGAGACTTTTTAGCTCGCAAGTAGAGTAAGATGTCAGACTTTTTCACCATTCTTGACACTGAGGTTCTCAAATTATGTTAATTGACTGATGTGTGGGCACCTTTGGGCCTAACTATATTAGGCATTTATTTTCTCCACAAAACAAGTTTTGTAGTGGGAGACAGGTTTCTCAGTTATCCTTAATATTCTTCACATTTTCTCCTTTACAGGGACATTTATTTGAATATATTTTTAAAGGCCTCTGCTTTCATTCTCCTTCCATTATGTAACTTCACTTTTGTTCCCTCTTCTGAGTTTTGCCTTTATTATAGAATAATATTCAATACTTATTATGCTACATAGGAGAAACTATCAGTTTGGGTATGGATTCCTTCACATTGTTTTCATATATAAGCATTCTTAAAAGTCTCACATCTGCATTATAATAATTTTCACTTTTTGTGACACTAAACATTTTTTAGTTCCTACACATAGACAAAAAATCTAAAATGATTTCTTCATACTCATTCAGAAAAGTTGAAAGAAAATTAACCTTTGTCAAAATCCTAGCTATATACCAGTCTAGGTCAGTAGCTGCTAGATGTGGAAGGTATATCTGGAGGGCATGAAAGTCAGGAAAGGAAGAAACTGCTGAAATTTTGCCTAGTCTCCTCACTGCATTTGAGTATCTATTTGTTTTTCATGATCATGAACATAATGAACTATTTTACCTCGAAGTTGAAGAAAATTTATATGGTACTGATGTTAAAACTTTCTTAGCCAATAAAATTTCATCTGGTGAAACTGTAAGTTATTAAATGAGTGGCTAAAATTGCATGTTTTTCTATATGATTGGCTAAATGTCATCAGTAAACATTTATTGAACATCATTTTTAACATGCTTTATGCTAGGCATTAGATAATAAGTTAAAAAGAAAAATAATTAAGCCAGCATGTTTCTCAGTCAACTACAAGAGAAAAACAAGGGTTAGCCAAACCAATCATAGAATGTTTAACATGAAAAATGTTAAGCCTGGAGTGACTTTTAGGACATTCCATTCTAGGAGTATCTCTGCTCACAAAATGAAATGAAATATATACATCTCTATCTTTGAGTATCCAAGATACACCTGTATATTCTGAGTATTCAAATTACTTAATACTTCTGTACTCTAAAAAAATGTGCTTTTAGCATATGTAGTACTGACTCAAATAAGTCATCACAACAATATTTCATAATTTAAGAAGCCACATTTAGACTCCATGTACCTTATTGTTCATGATCATTTTACAAAGGTTGCTGTTGTCCAATCTATTAAGTGATGTTTCTAGGCAACCTGGTAAAATAAGTGACAAAGGGGATGGCAGCTGTCTGTTTTAGAACCTATATATTCAAAATTTATTTTAAGAGCCATTTAGCAGCATATATGTATAAAATAATTAATACACTTAATTTTACCTATATACAGGTTGTAAATACAATTTTAGAAAACCCTACATATCTAAATAGAGTAGTTAATGATAGTAAATCTCAATAGTCTCAAAATATATCATTATATCTATTATACCTTCACATAATATGTATTTGATTATTCTAATGTATCGTTAATACTGATTGACCAACACCTTGATTATTACGAATTAGAGACACTTTTGGCTGTATCCAATTACTACAGTTTTCACCTATTGTTTAATCCTGAAATGGACACGAGATGGACACAAATATACACAAGAACTAAATGTGGAAACAGGGCTTTTTCTAATATTTTTATAGAACAGAGTAGCCATTTAGAATCAATGAAGGTGGATACAAATATATCTGCTATCTTATGAATACGTCAATGATTCAAATGTAATTAACCCAAAAGTATACAAGAAAGAACTAGATAAGTACTTTATAAGCCCAGAATATAGAAAACTGTTCTAACAATGATACCACATGAAGAACCAAAGTTGATCATTTTACCAAGCGATGAATAAATTTGACTAAAATACAGACACATACACCAAACAAACAAATGTCAAAGATCATACGTAAGCAAAGGCAAAAACCAAAAACAAATTGGTAAAAATTTGCAATTCATATTATATAAAAAGGCCTAATTTCTCTAATATATATTTAGGCAAGTTTGGATTTCTCAATCAAAGATCATACAATAAACTAAATCAAAAAACAAAATCAAACTGGTAAACATGTACATTTCATGTTATATATGAAGGGCTATTTTTCCTAATATATTTAGGTAAATTTGAATTTCTCAATATAAATTTATAAACAAGAAAGGGACATACCATGCAATAAAACTGAGCAAAAGATGTAAACAGAGAATTCACTACCAAAGAAACAGCAATAGCTCTAAAGCACATTATAGATGCTCTACTTTACCCAAGAGGAAAGCACATGCAAATTTCACTTAGGACTCATTTTCTCATCCACCAAACTTGCAAATATTTTGCTATTTCTTTTCATTCCCTGAAAGTCTGAATTTCCTAGGACGTATACATGTTGGGGCCATCAGTGGGGGAGTTGTAGTGTGGAGGTATGGAAATACATGATGCTAATTCCAATCTCTTTTTTAGGATTAGTCACTAGAGAGCAAAGTTTCTACTGTGGTCATTTTTGAACCACTGTAATGTTAGTACACCGTTTGCAACATATGAGGCACTTAAAAAACATATGTTGAATATCCACAGTGGTGGCAATTTTTATGAGAACATACAATAAAGGGCCATGATGCCCACAGACGTGCCTTGTCGAGGGGTCCAAGATGTCATTAAATCTGCTCTGTTTTCTCGCTAGGAATTATGGAGAGTGGGTTGCATGTAGAGGTAGGACTTAGCAGGAGCAAACAGATTACAGATGCACAAGTTCAAATGTCAGTATCATTTGAGAGATTCTAATCAACTGGAAGGGACCTTGAGTTCAATGATTCAAATCGCAGGAGTGAGTAGCATGTTGGATGATATCTGAAATGCAATCGACAAGAAACAATTGCAGGAGAAAAATAAAACAAAATAATGAAAGAAAATTAGAACCCTCTGAAAATGTGATGACATACCTTCAACCATTTAAAAAAGTCATAATGGAAGCTGCTATTCTTACCTGAGAGATCATGTGTTCCCTAATGACTTAAAAGTGTGAAGATTTGAGTTCCTGCCAATATATGAAAAATTTCCTTAAAGGAGAGTTCACTCTTTATAAATAAAGTCTATTTCCCTTTTCTGAGTTAAAAACAAGTGTTTTTCTCATATGCTTTTAAAACGTTGCAAAGTAGATTTTATTTTCTCTTTTTCTTTTTTTTTTTTGTATTTGCTGGTTACCTTGCATACTCTAGGTTCTGTATCCTTCAAAGACTGTAAACTACTTTCCCTGCTCTGTTAAATAAAGTCTTTAGGATTTGGTTAATTGTTGCCTTTTAGGTCCATAATTCTTCTTCAGGTCACAGAAGTTCTTCTGTAAAGAATATTTATGACTGAGTAGATTTCAAACTTAGGACTTGGAAATCTAAATTTACCAGACAGAAATCATCTTTCAGAAGCTTATAGAACCATGAATCCTTTAAAATATTTTCATAAAATTTGGGGTAAGCTCTCTATGCCACATTGCCTTTCTTTTTTTAAAAAATATTTATTTATTTATTTTCTTTTTATCTTTTTGGCTGTGTTGGGTCTTAGCTGCAGCACACGGGATCTTTGTTGAGGCCTGTGGGATTTTTCGTTGCAGCACGGGGTCTTCGTTGTGGGGCACGGGCTTCTCGCTGGTTGTGGCGTGTGGGTTTTCTCTCTCTAGTTGTGGCACGCAGGCACTAGGAGGCGTGGGCTCTGTAGTCTGCAGCACGCAGGCTCTCTGGTTGAGACGCGCAAGCTCAGCAATTGTAGCACGCAGGCTTAGTTGCCCCACAGCATGTGGGATCTCAGTTCCCTGACCAGGGATCGAACCTGTGTCCCCTGCACTGGAAGGCGGATTCTTCACCACTGGACCACCAGGGAAGTCCTGCCACGTTGCTTTTGAATAGTCTGGTTTTCTGTGGCTCAAGAGGGAAAAATAGCTGTAAATATAGGTATAGAAAGGTAGAGAGAAGCAGAGGTCACCTCCTTCCCAATATGTGTGTACAGAATGGATTGAAAGACAAGTCCAGGGATCACTGATGCCTGCCAATCTGTAGCTAATTTTTGAGCAAAGGTGTTCTAAACCCCACGCACCATCCATCACACCTTCCTCTCCTGCCATTTTTCTGTAAACTGCTCTTGTGGTATTCCCTTTAAAGAAGGCACAGCTCTCTTCTTCCCTAGTCCAGGGAAAGTGGGCTAGAGAGTGCTTCATTCGCTGAAGGAGACTTGAATTCTTTCTAACCAAAATGCTCATTTAGGATAAAATCAAAGCACTCAAAATATTATTTGTAGAAGTAACTCATCTAAGGTTTCTTTCTTGAGGACTGCAAAATTTTCAGTTGCTTTAATTAAGCCCATTTTGTTCAACAGTTAGGAGAAACGGGGTTTCTTTTCTGAGGCTGATGAGGTCATGTTTCTGTGTTGATGATAAGCTTCATAGCTGGAAATCATTTCCATGTTTTTCTTGCTTGGGATCTTAGCAAATTGTCCCTCTGGATTGATAGGAGGTTGTTATATGTTGTTGAAGGATAGTTTGTATGAGGTATGAGTTAGAACTTCACCAAACTTAAACTATGGTATTCAGAATTCATCCTTGCCATATGGAACAGTGTTATAAAATATATTGACCTATATCACTGGATGTACATCATTTCAGAAACTGATCTCGCCCTTCTGTTTGTGTTTAAAATATTGGGAGGAACATTCCTCATCTCCTTCTATATTACCATCCATACTTTTAGATTTTATTCTTACCTGTATCTTAATATATACATTCTACACACATGCTTCCTTAACATGTACATACACATATATGTGAGTATATATAATAAGAAAAATATCCAGAAAATATGTAAAAAATAAATACAATGCATGCATTTACTGATTTAGAACATATATTAAATGTAAAACACATCTATATCCAAACTTCAGAACAAGTCAAGATACTAAAAAACTGAAAAAACATAGTATTTCTCTTCTTTTTTTAACCCCCAAAGAATTAAGGAACAACTGCTGTGTTCAGAGTACTTTTCCTTCTTTATAAAAAGCTTTATGAAAGGCCAAGACACAAAGATGAAAACTGTTTGATTCTATGTAAATGATTGTCCTGTGGGGAGCAAAGTCTTCTCCAAACCCAAAGCCCTAGATATCTGTCCACATTAGAAAACTCCTACAGGTTGGCTCTAGAGAAGCAAAGCTTCTGAAGGCTGCAAGAGTCTCCTTGAAGTGGAGGAAATGCTTCTCTTCTGAATCATCTTCTTAGAATTTTTTGTTCTCATTTTTTTCCTTCAACTTCCCTAATTTTGGCACTTTTAGCCACTTTAAGAACATGTTTGCTTGTGTGCAAACTGCCTGCCCAAGCCCTAATAAGAATGCAAGGATTAACACATTAGGGACATTAAAATCTTTCTCTTTAGTAGGGCTTAGAAACTGTATCTATTTAAATTGTTGTCATTTCAACTGCTCTGAGAAACATACATCTTGATATAACTACCAGAACTCTATTCTAGAACGGTTAGATTAAAAATAAAGCAACTCTGTGGGGGAAAAAAAAAAATTGCAAGAAGAGATTAATGAATTATGACTCAGAAAAGAAAAAAAAAAAGAAAAGCAGAACTGAAAAATTATGAGCTGGTTCTTTTAGGAAAACTAAAAAAATGGTGAAATCACTGGAAAATATATTTAAGAAACCAAAAATTACAATGTAAAATTAGAAATATCAAAGGTAATATAGCAAGAGATGTAAAGTTTTTTCTAAAAGAGATTATTATATATTTAGATTTAACTTCTGGGACTGATAAGCCTTGTTAGTTTGTTTTATATTTATCCTAGATCAAACACAGCAAGTCTGAAATGAAAGAGAGGAAGGAGAATCAGAGTTGTTACAAGAGAGTCACCAGAGTGGTAGGTACAGACCAACACATAGGCAATGTCCCTGCCAAGGGAAGATGATGACAACCTAGTGCTCTGCTTGATAAGATGCGACAGCTAGGAAAGGAAGCTACTCTCTTGGGTATACATTTTGGTAGGTGGGGGCTAGACAATTAGCAGGAAATTCCAGTGCAGTGGGATAAGCATTACATTGGTGGTGGGTGGAGAGGAGGAGAGGGAGCTGGGAACACGGAGCAATTAAAACAGATCTGCTCACAGTTGCCTGTGATGGCACAGGAGCCAGGGAAGGATGAGAGATGAGACTTGAAGAAGTAAGCAGAGCCTAAAGATTGGGATTGACATGTATACACTGATATGTATAAAACTGATGACTAATAAGAACCTGCTGTATAAAAAAATAAATAAAATTTAAAAATTAAAAGAAATGGAATGTAGGAATAGTCCTACTGAGGACTGTTGAGAGGATTAAATGAGATGGTAAATTTAAATGGCCTAATCTAGTGCCTACCATATAGTAACACTCAATAAAGATTAGCTAGTATTACCTAATACTTATACATCATGAGCCATGAGTAATTAGTGATGTATAATTGATACCAATCTTTTCCTGTCAAAATAAAAAAGAAAACTCCCTTCCTTGTTCACAATTTTTGTTTTCCTCCATGGGCACTTACCCTATACTGTTTTGGATTTTCCTGTTTATTTCACTTCAGCTTAATAAACATTTATTTGAACAGCATTGGGAATACTCAGTTATAGAGTTTATGACACTGAGTAGAGCAGATGGAAAACTGTGCACACTCCCTTAAATCAATTTTTAATAACTGTGCTTAAAAAGTCAAAGCAAGTGTAGACATAGACATAGAGAATGGACTTGAGGACACGGGGCCAGGGAAGGGTAAACTGGGACGAAGTGAGAGAGTGGCATGGACATATATACACTACCAAATGTAAAATAGATAGCTAGTGGGAACCAGCCCCATAGTGCAGGGAGATCAGCTCGGTGCTTTGTGACCACCTAGAGGGGTGAGATAGGGAGGGTGAGAGGGAGATGCAAGAGAGAGGGTATATGGGGATATATGTGTACATATAGCTGATTCACTTTGTTATACAGCAGCAACTAACACACCATTATAAAGCAATTATACTCCAATAAAGATGTTAAAAAAAGAAAGTCAAAGCAAAACAAAATATTCATTCACCCTTGAAAAGTGCAAGAATCAAGTACACCTTGAACTGTGCATACATATTTAATAACTGATTTGAAATCAGAATGTCCTTATGCCTCCCCAGCCTACAGGTCCAATCAGGTCACACTAATATAAATTCCCAAATGTTGCTGGCTTGTTTTTCGCATAATTTGAGGAAATCAATGTCTACTTCAAAACTCTCCCAGTTGTTTCTCGAAGTCTCTAGAATTTGTCTAAGGGGAATCAGAAAGAAATCCGCTCTGGTTCTGTGTTCTTTTGCAGAACTGCATGCCAGTGATTGGTGATGGTCACTGCTATTCCTTCAGTGTCAATACCTCTCTTCCCGTGGCAGATACTCTGAACGCTGAGCTGCCAAAGCTGTTCAGATACCTGGGGCAGAGAGTGGGACCATTTTCAAATTGTACATATTGGACATGGTATGCTAAAGCTGGTCCAGCCAAAGGACAAAACGAGAACAAGGCCAGCAAGGAAAAAGTTCATTATACTCACAGGTCCCAGAGAAGGGAGTAAATGTATGTGACTCAGGGCCACAGGGGATGACACCAGCATAGGTCAAGAGGCAGAAGGGAAGGAGCAGAGGGAACTTAGGCCATGGCCTTTACTGGGAGTTCTGTAGGAAGATTAAGGCAAGGCAGGGTCAACAGTTTAGGACTGGCTAATATGAATAATTCCAGTTGGCTTGGGCTACATGGTCTCTAGTTGCCTGGTAACTGGCCCTGGGATGATGAAGGCAGAGGAATATCACCTCCTGCGGTGCATAGGCCAGGGAGAGAAGATATGGCTCTAGACTGGTTAATTTGCATATCAAAGGCATGTTCCCCACTGGGCCCTTTGCTATATCTAAGAATTGCTTAACCGGGAGGGACAGTCTCTTCCCAGTAAGAAAGCTTGGTTTTTTTTGTTTGTTTTAATTTTTGTTTGTGCTTTATGATGTTAAAACATCATAATATGCAGAAAATTAAAAACTACATACCATCTAGGCAGAGAAGGACCACTTCTCAACTCTGGATTATATATGTCAGCATATGGGGTCTGAATCAACACTGTTTGTGTCAAAACTTCAAAATGTCTGTTCTGAAAACAGTTGTTCTAGCTTCTGCCCTTAACCCTTCCCCTTGTGTTAGTCCAAGCTTAGATATGTTAAACTCTCAGAATACAAAGGGTTTAATTTACGTCTCTTTCTTCTCAAACTTTCTAAGGAAGGCTAGCTTTACTGATTCCAAGATAGTTGTCTGGCAATTCTTTCACTAGAAAAGAGGAAAAAAATACAACTTTACTCTCTGGCAGGGCAGCCTTTGTTCGAGTACTTGTTATACTAGCACACCCTGAATACCAGTTGAGCCTCAGTCTCAACTCTGACTAAATATTTATCACTGTTATCAACATAGCTTTAGAGTTCGACCAACAGAGCCAGAAGAAGTCACAAGATACGTGTGAAATCCAATGGGAGGTGATCTTAATCAGTGTAAAAGTTGTGGACTTGCAACATAGGAAAACATGTGTGGAAAGTAATATAGCGTTCTTGCTAGCTACATGAGGCAAAAGAATTCAAAATTATATGAAAGAATATATAAGGGTGTGAATTGTACAAGGGAAAGGAGTCTTTAGATGGTGAGAAAGCATTAACATATTCTCAAAGCCAACTAAGTTAAAAAAAAGAGGTCTAAATAATTAACAAAAAATGACACCTATAATCTGGGAATGAGCTTGAAGATTCAAATGAAAATACGGTAATATGTAAATCAACTCTGAGGGACAGAAGCTGAAAGATCAACCATTTGGTATCACATAGAATCCTCCTTATTGTAAAAATAAATAGCAGTCAGCCTGGGGTCGGGTGGAGGTGGGGAGGCAACAGCTACTAATTTCCTGCTAAGCACCTCTTGCTGTATATAACCCATGACAGCTGTGACTGAGAGTCCAGTTTATGTGGGATGGTGTTACTGTTCTTTAACGAGTCTTTTAAACGTAAAAGGTTTAGAATTAGGCTCAGAAATAACTAATGGAGTACATTTGTGATGATGAAGACAGTTTGGCACATTTAAGTATTCCAAAGCTTACTCTTTTGATCCAAATGTAAAATATGTAAATAAGTAATTATTACAGATTTGTAATTTTATTTGAAAAATTAAAGATGATTTTGTTGTTAATAGTACAAAAATATTTAAGAATCATAAAGAGGTAATATTTATAAGTATAATTTATTTGATACCTAAACATTTCTGGAATACTTGAGAAGATTGTTTTTTATTTAGAATAAAGAAAAATTTGAATAGATTTTATTCAGAAATACAGATAAAATATTAATGAAATAAAATTAACCAAGCTATATTTAAGGCTACCTTAAAGATGATAAAGTTTATTAGAATTATATATTAAAATACACTAGATTTAAAATTAAAGTTGACTAGATTCATAAACTAGATTTACAAATTTCCAATGATAATAATTCTAATATGGATTTTAAAAACTAAATTCAAGTGGTCTTTTTACTGTACCTGAACACTGAAACAACTTACTGTGAAAAGTATATACCTAGTAAAATATTCTAATAAAAAAGAGGTAAGTAAGATTAATCTCATATAGTTTGGCAAGTTGATGAAAAGACACCTGTTTTTAGAAGTCTACTTTGTGAGAATTTTCTCTCTCGATCATCAAAAACTTAGTAATATACATTATTTAAGAGACTTGTTTTTACAATTAACAGGTAACAGATTTTTAATGTACGTAAAATACTTTCAAATAACAGCTTGGGAGATTTTCTTTTTTAAAGTATGCTTGTTTAAGTGAACTCTAAGGACTTCCTAAAGATTTATTTTCTGAGGTTGGAGGAAATGTTGATTATATTTTTCCTCATTGCATCTCATAGTATTTTATCCCTTTTTTAAAATGTTTTATCTACTCTCAGACTTGACTAACATTAGAGAACAAAGGATTATTAAATGGTAGTGCCTTTGTAATAACACTATTGACTTGGGAATAATTTCTGCCATGACACTGATTTGTGCTCTCAGACTCAATTATATCTCTGACCCCTTGGGCTACAACCCCTCTCAGCAAAGGATCTGTGTTGACCTTTACTCTATTATGTCCATTATGGATACAAAAAGCAAATTGCCCAAAGCACAAAATCAGAATTGTTTGGTAAGAATATAGGAAGAATAGCCAACATTTCAAGGTAAATGTATGCATGCTCTAAAATTAAATATACATTTAAAGCATAAAATTGCAGTTATTGGATCACTACAGTAATGAGGAGGTATTTAAAAATTATTACCATAATGTAAAATAAGTCACTCCAGTATTTACTGAACTTTTATTTTCATACTGAACAAATAGATGAAGTTACCTTAAACTCTTAATAGCTGCCTAAGATAAAGACAGAAACTCTGATACCACCAGCCGGCAATGGGCTCACGGAACAGAGTTTATCATGTCAGTTGAGACCATTCTAAGCTAGCTAGCCCCCAGTCAAGGAGCTAGGTGACCACTTACAGATCAGCCAAACCTGGCCTGTATCAGAATTGCTTAATCAACCCATAGACTTTGGAGAAGTAATAAAAGTAATAATGATTTAAAGCCACTAAGCTTGGGGAAATTTGTCATACTGATAACTAATTAATATAAAACCCACAGCTAAGTATTTAAAGTCATTAAGTTAAGCTAGCTGTTAAAGAAAATGTTTTATCTTCTTACCATTATAATAATTTGGAGGGCCAGGCTTAAGTTTAGAATTCTCAAACTTTTTGTTATTCAAGGGTATAACTTAGAGGCAAGGGGAGAGCCTGCCTCCTGGCTCTATCCCCAGCCAGGGCTCTGTCCCCACCTTCTCTTACTACTCTCAGCTCCCGTTTTCTTCATCAACAACCTAATGCGCACATAAGTGGATACTTCATTCCTATCTATACCAGGGCATCTATTCTACAAAAGTGTGCACATGCAGATGTGGCAGATGTGGTCAATCATTGAAAGGGGAGACCCAGGAAAGAGGTCTTACAGGCTTTACAAGGAGATTTGGGGCTACTGGGCAGAGATTTTCAGGGGACAAAGTACCCTAAGCATGATCTAGACAGTGGAGGAGGGCACAAGCTCCAGAAGAGCTTATCACTTTGCCCTTGCAGATCCTTTACCTCATAAGAAGAAAATTCAAAATTATGGAGTCCAGGACAAGACCTTCTCTGGACCAGATCTAAGGAGGCTACTGACTATAAGATCAAGAGAACCTGACTGAAAACAACAATTGTGGTCCAGTAAAAAAAACAGAACTTTTCTCTCCCACTTCTTCCTGTTAATTATAACAGAAAGTTTTGAAAATTAGATAGGACATAAACTCTACAATTAAGTTACACTGAAGAAAGATTCAAATAGTGCTTGAACTAATTTAAACCAGGGTTAAAGTCTTTGTGAAGACAAGTATATAATCCAGTTTTTTCTATTCCTATATCTTATTCCTCCTGAGAAGTTTCAGCTTTTGTTTGCAATGATATATTCCTATGTTCCCTTACTTCTGGGATATAGACCTTCAAGTTTTCTGACTAAAAGTCTGGAGTATTTTCCAAAGCCCTTCCTCCTTGCCAGGTCCTTAACTCTAATTTTTGTCTCCTAGCCCCATTCAACTATCAGAAATTGCGCTCAACATCTCAATCTCCTTAACGGATGTGTCAAATTGGCAAATGTTTCAAGGGGCTATGGGAGAGTAAGAGACAAGTGCTTGGAATCTTGGATTTGTATCACAGTACTTTTCTTTTGGATCTTCATTTCTCAAATCTGGTTGCCATTATCTAATGTTTTTAATAGATATCTCATATACTTTTTATAGCTTCTTGACTTGTTTTCTGCAGAAGGATTTAAGCTAATTCACCATAGCTAAATGTGAGAAAAGTCATATTTTCATCAAATTGCATTCATGACCTCAACTTCCTTTTACAAATTATCTCATTGAACTTCAGGATTTATATCAAATAAATTGTCATTCACTGTTCAATCATTTTAATTATGTATTTATTCTGTTTTTAAATTATTTATTCCAATGCCACCGCTCCATACATCCTTGAAAGCTGTATGTGAGAACACAATTTCTGTGTCTTTTTATGGATAAATGTAAACTGATTTGCTTCCTGGCACAAAGTCTGCATCTGTTTTCTGAATATTAATGTATTCCCAAATATAAAAAAGACAAGAGGACCACACTAAAAGTCTATATTTTTGTGGGTCATTTAGGAAAGCTCAACAGACAAAAGATATTTGTTTAGTTTTGAAAATACAGGCTCAAAGCTCAAAACTCACAGAAGTTACCTTGGAAAATAATCAAGATTAACAAAGTATGGGTGAAACATAGTTATATCATATAACAAAGGAATGGAAAAATTACTGAATGTTCAATGTGACTGAAAATGGAATGGATGATTTGCAGGAAGATACAGGTTAGAAAAAAATAGGTTTTGTGATAATACTGAGCATTAGAATAAGAAAAAACTATAGAAGTGAGATTATTCCTAATAGAATTTCCCAGGATAACTTACATGTATCCATTTTAGGATCACAATTATTATATTTCCTTCGATTTTTAAAATGTGTAACACTTTTCAATGTTACAGAAAAAGTAGCTAAACAGTAAATATTCTTGATCATGTCGTGTTATTTCTTAATTGGTCATATGATACAGGATATTTTTTCAGATATTTTTCAGGTTTTTTTCAGATAGTTTTGCCAATTTTAAAAAGATGAGTTTTAAACGTGATGAAATCCATTCTACAGCAAATTGAGTTATAGCTTTAAGACACTTAAAAAGACTAGATTAACAATTTTTTGATTTAATGTATTTATTTCTTAGGTAGTGGGGCAGTTATAAAAGTCAACTAAAACAACAGTATGTAGTATATTCTTCAGTGAGTTAAAAATGCTGACAAATGGAGCAACACCAGAAAACTTATTGAGTTATAAACAAACATGTATTTGAAGCATCAAATATATGCTTGAGATGATACAGAAATAATTTAATTATTTGTATATAAATCTTCCTTTGAATCCTTACCTGGTTCACAATTTGCCATTAGCAAATTATATTAATAAATTCAATTCATTCAGATTTGTCTAAACTCTTATTGATTCTGTTTCCTAAGTATATCATTTTAAGCATTTCCGACATTGAACAAAGTGAAATTCAATGTTTAATGACACTGCAATTTCTTTCAAAAATATTTTTCTAACAAAAATATGACAGTGATATGCAAATTAATTAGCCATCTAAATATTTTAATTTTATAGTAAAAAGTCTATACCTATTGTCGTCATTTTAATAATTAGAAAGATAAGTGAGGGCATGCTAATAATAAACTATTTTTTATGAACCACAATGTAAATCTTTGAATATTTTAACATACTAATGTTGAATCTATGACTCATTTGTTGTGCATATTGTACCTTAGACTGTATTTTAATTTTTAAATTGTTTTAAATTGAAATTCAGATCAACACCATTATATTAAACTCCTCAAAGTAACGTCTCATTTTATTCCTTTAAGTAATGCAATCTGTAAAATTCCACTTATGTTAAAGTAAGTGAACTATTGAGTGTGGCTAAGCACATTGTGTTTAGTTCTGGGAACCATATATCAAAAGGATTTCAGGTAATCTAAAATACCTTAAATAAGGAAAAATTTTGGAAGGGTGAAAGTTTAGAACCTATGTTACACTAAGAATCATAAGCGGGGCTGCTTAGTGTGGAAAAGAAATGTTCAGGGCTGTCATATGGAATAGGAATTATATCTCTTCTAGATGGCCCCATTAGATAAAATATAAACTAAACCCGTGCATACCACTGAGAAACAGCATTAATTCCACATAAGAAAATGTATTCCTTGTCTAATTCATTTAAAGATGAAATGAATCTCTTTGAGAATTCAAGTACAAGATTTGTGAGGGAGATGAGAGTAAATTTAGGAAAAAAGTGTAAAGCCCTTGAACGTCCATTCCAAAACTTATAATCTGCCATAACGATGATCAGAAAAATCTATGAACAATTATACAGTTTTAATCACCACTGAAGCTATGCAGTGATTTAAATCATCTTATACTCTTAATAGTGGAGAGTCACATTGTTACCATGTTTTTAATACTAAGAAATTTACAGCTTATCTAAGGATTTTTATGTAGTTAGAGTGACAGAGTACAGCTCAAGTCCATAGACAATGGCATGCTAGTAGAGTGATTAAGATCACTGGTACCGGTATGAAAGAAGACCCACTATACCACATTAAATTTTGAGATCTTGAAAAAATTATGTAATTTTTCTAAACCTTTGTTTCCACTTATGTAAATTTGGGATTGGAGAGAAGAAGGTTCTTGTGAAGCTTCCTATGAATATATGAAGGAGAGATAAATAATAAGAAATATGATATAGTAGAGGAAATTGTTAAAAGGATTATTCATTTCCAGTTAACTGCATTACCTTTCGGTGCTTTATGAAATGTCTGTATGTTAATATTTTTGCTTCCCTAATATTTCCTTTACATTGGTATGAATTAAAATATTAGTGCTCAAAGCATAGCTTTATTTCCCTATTATTTGTACAACTTCATTGAATTTTTATTGTCTTTAGGCTGGCTGAGATCTTAGAAATTGTTTCTTGATTAACATTTAATATAATTTACTAATTTTATTTACTAACTTTAATACTAATTTGTTTTTAGAATTCTTCTGTAAGCTTCAGGAAATTTTTTTCTTATTTTTTGTTTTGTATTTCAATTATTTCTAATAATAAATATATTCAAGGTTTGAACATTGTGTGTACCATAAATGTCAAAAGAGAATAAAATAAAAATACATTTTAGAGACTTCTAATCATACCAAAAGTGATTTTCAATAAAGCGGTATGCTTGGAAATATACTATTTATGATTTCTCTAAAAACTCAGGAAAGGCTATAAATTAATGGAAAAAAGTTGATATTGAACTAACTAAAATTGTATTTCAGATATATTTTGGCATTCTAGACTAATTCTATGTGACTTGAATTCTTGGTAGTAAATCCCACATATTCTTTTTCAGTAAACTACAAATATCACAGCAAAGCTAAGGCATGAATTTTGGACCATCTGTGAATAATAATTCTTTTTAAAATACTTAATGATTCAAACATGTCTGAATACCAATGCAGTACATGATTTAGTCTAATATTACATCAATATTTTTGACTTCTCATAGAATCATTAACCTTTCAAAGCAGAGGTATTTCTAATAGCTCTTCCCGGAAGAATAAAGTTCCTCCATGATTTGAATTTTTTATGAAGTGGTTATATGCTGGTGCTTGGACAAGTTATGATATTTCATGCCTATAGAAGAAACAAGCATCAGGCTTCCCTAATGCAATCAGGTTCATTGTAACTCCTGAAGTACTCCTGACAATATTCTGTGTTCTATTCTTTTTATTAGAAATATTTATTCCTCTCAGAACTTTATCCATTATGCCTTTTTTAACAGAGCAAAGAAAAATATTATTGAACTCTCCAAAGTTATTTATAACCTTGAAAAGGATATTTCCCTTGTCACTAAAAAGAGCCTTTGAATGTTATTTAATATTGTCAGTGTGCCAACATCAGGAACTTGATATTTCTTTAATTCATTTGATTTGCCTTTACTTTTGCTAATGAAATAAGTACCTTTGTGAAAATGAAAGTCATTTTAAGAGCTACTTTCAGAAAAGGAATGCTTATATTTTCAGTTACTTTAAAGAAGTTTACTCACATACACAGTGATTTAAAGTAGCAAAATAGCTACTGATTTAGCAGTGCAGCTTCTAAAGATTTAATAGCATTTTTTTACATCTTTATTGGAGTATAATTGCTTTACAATGGTGTGCTAGTTTCTGTTTTATAACAAAGTGAATCAGTTATACCTATACATATGTTCCCATATCTCTTCCCTCTTGCGTCTCCCTCCCTCTCACCCTCTCTATGCCACCCCTCTAGGTGGTCACAAAGCACGGAGCTGATCTCCCTGTGCTATGTGGCTGCTTCCCACTAGCTATCTACTTTACTTAATAGCATTTTTAATCAAGGAACACACAAATATCCATCCTTATTTTCTACACTAGAGAAAGACATATACCTTACTGACAATCAAAATACATGAAGCTGTCCTGGATGAAAATGACTATACCCAAAACAAAATAATACGCACCTCAGTTACATAGTTATTCCTCAACCCAACGTGAAGTAAAATTTCAAAGGATCTTTTTCATTTTTTTAGTTTTTTTTTTAGGAGCCTCCATACTGTTTTCCATAGTGGCAGCACCAATTTGTATTCCCACCAACAGTGTACATTCTTAGCAATACTATTTTGGGTATGTCTCCTCAGGCAAGGGAAACAGAAGCAAAAAAATACATACACACACACACACACACACACACACACACACACACACACACACACACACACACACACTGGAATATTACTCAGCCATAGAAAGAATGAAATTCTGCTGTTTGCAGCAATGTGGATGGACCTAGAAAGAATGAAATTCTGCTGTTTGCAACAATGTGGATGGACCTAGAGGAATATTATGCTTGGTGAAATAAGTCAGAGAAAGAAAAATACTATATCACTTATATGTAGAATCTAAAAAATAATACAAATGTATGTATTTGAAAAACACAGACTCACAGATATAGAAAACAAACTAGTGGTTACCAAAGGGGAGAAGGAAGAGGTGGAAGGGCAAATTAGGGGTATGGGATTAAGAGATACAAATTGCTATATATAAAATAGATAAGCAACAAGTATATATTGCATAGCACAGTTATTATAATAATTTTTAACGTGTTATAATCTGAAAAAATACTGAATCACTATGTTGTACACCTGAAACTTTTAGGGATGCAAATACTAATCAGTGGATTCAGATACTGACAGCCTTATTTATTGATTATTAAATTTCCCATCAACCTTTTACTTATTGGGCTGAATTTTTACTAATAATCATTGCATAGACTATTTCAGTAAGGGTTAAAAATGGTGATTTTTCTATCATTCTTTTTATCTTTAATACCTGGAGTTCTTCTATAGTATTACTATACTTTCCTTCATCAACTAATTTATCACCTTGAAATAAAGTACTTCTAGGAGGTAGAATAAATGATGATTCTTTACCTAAAATACCAAATGCGTAAAGAATTAATGTATAGATGGCCTCACTTGGTTACTAATTTGATTGATATGCACTGAGAAATGGGATATTTCCTGCCATATCAGTAAACAAAGGATGTCACAGTCATCAGCAATTGCAGCCCTCCAACGTGAGCCCTGAGGGAACTCAGGAAGGAAACAATACCTGCCATCTAGCAGCCATCAGACTGCAGCCACTCCCTAAGGTGAGCCCTGAGGAAACTCAGGATGTGAAAATACAGGATACTGGTCCCCGAGAGCTGAGGTGCATATCGAAGGAATGATTTCAGTGAACCCAGACTCTTGCAACTTCCCATACATAGAGAAGCACTAAATTCCTTAAGCTGACATATCTGGTTCTTTAATTAACAGCAATCTTTTGATGTTCCGACTACCTGCCCTTTGTTGCAAAACTCCTATATATCCTAGCTCCCTCCTTTCCTCCTTGGAGCAGTTTCTCAGAGCTATCTGAAATTCTGTTTCCTGGGCTACAGTTCTCATTTTGCCCCAAATAAAACTTAACTCGCCACTCTCATGTTGTGCATTTTTTTAAGTCTACAGTTAGCACCGTAGGAAAGAATTATATATATATATATATATATTTATTTATATTTATATATATTTGTATTTAAATATGTATATACACACACACTTGTTTTCAACTAAAAGACTGGTTTTCAAAATATGCTCTGTGAATCATCCTTAGGAATCCGTTAGGACTTAAATGCCAAGATTTTACATTATGAAGGAGACCACTGGTCTTGTCATATTGCTCTCCTAGTTTGAGGAAACAGGGGAAACCTGTCTCCTTTTCTGCATTTTTTGTAGATTCTGCTCCAGCTATTAATTGTGCATCTCTTTCTGCACCTCAAGTTCAACTGCCCCAAACATGAGTGTCTATGTACATTAGTCACCATTCTCATAGCTTTTATGCTGAATCATTCATCCAGGGTGATCAGTCTAAGGAAATCAGTCTAAGATTAGGTATCCCAATGGGAGAATTTTAGAAGCCCAAAAGTAATACAAGGACATTTGCTTCACCTAACCAATCTATTTATTGAAAAAAATTAATTTTATTTAAAAAAAATAAAACATTCCAAATGCTTTTTATATTGTAAGCAAGTCCAACATTAAAATATTTACCTACATTATATATTATATGCCAGTTCATGAAAAAGAAGAGAAGGGTGAAGTACAGAAACAGTAAAAAGAGACATGAGACAGAGGGAATACAGATGGCTGGTAAAAGGTGTACTTGGAAAGAGAAATATGGAGAAACAGGAAAAAAATATATAGTCTTGTATGAAAGGCTAAACAGGAAACCTTAGCAGCTTTGGTTCATGCCACACATATTGTTCATCTTGTCAAAAAGTGATAATTCCTGAACTATCAGTGAGCTTTCTAGCAGTTTAAACTAGTCCTTTCTGTAATAAGATTCTCTTAATTTACTTTCAATTACTTATTTTTATTTACTTTTAGCACAATTCTAAAAGTTTTGCGTGTATATGAAGGATTTCTGAAATATATCTAAAAGGGAAATATTTTAGAGTTAAACAAATATACTCTATGTTATCAAGTGATACATACAGGCCAATGTGTCAGCTTACAAGAACCCAAAGTCATTATCTGGCTGTGTTATAAGGCAAAGGTTGACTCATTCACTAACATTTTTTTTTTTTAGTATAAGAAAATTGATCCCTTATCTAAACAATTTACAGAATTTTTTTTTTATAATTTTGAAAATCTACTTCTATTTAAATTTAAGATCTACTGTTCTTAAAATTGGTAATACTAGGGGACATTACCAACTAATGCTAAATAACGTTCTACAAACACTAGTGCTGAAACAGGAATTTACAAAATGATTCTGTGATTGAAGATTGTTTCTAGGACTAGATACAACTTCTTGTAAGGGAACTGATTATGTAGAGATCTAAAGTTATTTTCATTTATGTAATTCTTAGACTCAAACCGTTGCATGAAGCAGTAGAAAACTCAGGGGTAACACTGGCATGATGAAAGGATTAAATTCAGAATAGAAGTAAAAAAAAATAATAATATTTAGTGTGTGCAAAAAGTTGGATATAGATATGATCAGCCACACACACAAAAAAACACTTACAAATCATGATGGCCAAAGATGACAGAGGGCCAAACAAGATGGCAGGTCAGATCTTAAATGGTTTGCAGATATGGAGAAGCGACAAGGAAATCATGAATTGAAACTACTTCAATATAGAACAGAAAACCTTGTATGAGGTTTCAATTTTGTTTGGATTTGGCACAGACTCTGAAGATAGCAGTTCATGAGTCATTAGATATAATAGATATGGGGAGAGTTTGGCCATAGAATTTGGCATATTCTATACAGCAGACATAGAAGTCTAATAGTATGGAGGTGAACAGAATGTAAAGTTAGGAGAGTCCTTAAGACAAATTAATGATCTTTAGTGTGGTCTTATTTCAACAATATACCATTTTTTATATGGTATTTCCACAATGTTGTTGAACAGTGAATATTTACTGATAACTTTTAAAAAGATTTCTACAGTAATTATCTATAATTCTTCTCTCATGTTTCAGATGAGGACTCTGGAGCTTAGCGGGTGTACCTGGACTAAAATCACATAACTAATTAGTAGCAGATTCAGGTTTTAAACTTTTTGTTAGGGATTTGTGTTAATACCAGCAACCACGTCCCTATCTTTTGGCAGTAGGAGACACGTAATGAAGAAACCCTAGATGCGGTAACACCTCTGGCCATCGTGCAATATATATTGATTCCAAAATGGTAGTATAATTGAGGCGCCTCTATGGTAGGGGTATGGGGCAGAATTTTATTGCTAGAATCCTGTTAATTCCTCTGTCTTTTATGGTTTCTATATGTACAGGATATGAGGGCCAGTTAGAAATACCCAACCTTAATTCCAGCGTGTACTGCTAGAGAAAAAGGTTAATGTCATATTTATTATGTTTTGCAATATTCCTTTTTTATTTCTCTAAAATTATATCCAAATTGTGGAACCAATACATTTCTGGGCAAGATTAATGCAGAAGCCAAGACAACTTGCCTTCAATTTTCAACAGAGGAAAACACCAGAGCGTCTTATGATATACCTGACACTTGCTCAATATTCCACTATATCCAAAGGTAAGTTGTTCTTACAAACCTTTATGATGTAAGATATTTAAAAAGAGCATAACTGTAACTAGTGGCAGTGTATTCTAACAAGTAATTATATGGCTCTCTGTCCTTTCCTTTAGTTCATCCTGACAATCATTCTTCCTAGAAATAATTTATAGTATTCATCTAAAGTTTCCTGCACTTGATGTCATCTTGAGAATTGAAACGATTTTATTCTTACAGAAGGTTGTACTGAAATGTATTCCATTTTAGCTTATATTCAATTTTGCCATTATTTGACCTGGACCTGAGTGTACTTAATGAACACTGAGTAGACAAATTCTTATATATGACTATCTTGATTAACTTGACCTTTCAGCAAAATATTGCACAAATTGAAACCACACTCCAATATGTAATATACTTGAAGTCTGAGTCAGTTATTCTATTACCATTTACTAGGAAAAAAATAGGTTATTCTATGCTAAAATGTTACTTAAAGCTTAAAACATAGTCTCATTTAGTTTCACTTTTGTCAAATGCCTATCTAAATCTTAGGACATAGCTTGTGTCCCTGCTCTTATACTACTCATTTTCTTTTTTCTTAGCTTAGAAATGCTTCATACTACATATATCTTCTAAATTTTCCCCCAATTTTACTTGAGATCACTAACATCCTCATTGTGTGTGTGTGTGTGCACATGTGCTAGTGAGGGAAGCCCATTTGAGAATGAGAACTGTGTTAGATACAGCAAGAGGGGCTGCAAGAGTTGACTTCAGGGACTGGCATCAGCCTTCACCATTTCTTCATTATATAAATACAGTAACACGCTAAGTGGCTGTTCATCTGTTTTACCCTTAGGACCAACTTGGCCCATTGCTGTAGATGCTTGTGGGTCAATGCACCCTAACTGTCACTTTAATCTTCCTGTCCATCAATGGAATTGCATCTACCTTGTAGCTTATAGCTATGAGTTCACAACTAGCCTCTCCCATCCTGCTTTACCATTAGATTCTGATATTTGATAGGAGCATCATCACTGCCATCACTGCCAGCCTCTAGAGGTCAGCTTCTACTGAGCATCTCAGTGATGATGGGACCACCATCACTAGTACATTTCTCATTTCCTTAGTGAAGGCAGTGTCCTCCGGCAACTCCTAAGGCAAAGAGTGAAGTGATGGGTTATCAGGCCATATATAATTCCATTCTAACATTCCCACACCCCAAAGCCCCCTGATGAGGAAGGAAAAAAAGTGTAAGAAAGGAAAGAGAAAAATGTTGAGTAATAAGAACTATAAAGTGAATTAAAATATGTAGCAGATAGGTATAACTGAATTGCTACTTCATATTGGATGATCAGTTAAGGTCTCTCTGATGAAATGATATTTAATCTGAGAACTGAATGAAATAAAGGAGCCAGTCATTTTAAGTTAATACAAGGAAGTTTTAAGAAAAAAATTCTTAATCTATAGATTCAGCTCATGTATCTTTCCTTATCTTAAAATTTTGTATTTTCAGTTCCTTCTGGATTTCTTCACAGTGACCTCAAATATAACCAATGAAAATCTGAATCATTAACACCTCCTCCCCCTACCAATAATATTGCTTGCTGTATTACTTTCCTAGTTCTGCCTAATGACCTAATGAACACAAAGTAAGTGGCTTAAAACAACAGAAATTTATTGTATCACAATTCTGGAGGTTAGAAATCCAAAATCGAATTGTTGCCAGGGTTGGTTCCTGCTGGAAGGTCTGAGAGATAATTCATTCCATGCCTCTTTCCTTGTTTTGGCAGTTGCCACCAGTACTTGGTGTTCCTTGGCTATTAGTTGCATCACCCCAATCTATATACCCATCTTCACAGGGCCTGTTTTCCTGTGTGTCCTATTGTCTTCTTTAAGGATACCAGTCATTGGATTTAGGGGTCACTCTAATGCAGTATGGCCTCAACTTGATATCTACAAAGACTCTATTTCCAAATAATATCACATTTACAGATTTCAGAGGTCAGGACTTGAATATATCTTTTTGGGTAACACAATTCAACGCACCACACTTGCCATCCTATATTCCCAGTATTAGTGATGGAATACCTGTCTTAGCCCATTGCTCTCCACATTTAGTCACCAAGTATTCTCGAGCTTTTTAGTATTTCTTGAATGTATCTTATTCTAACCATAGCTTGTTATATTACTTTAATTTAGATTCTCATTATTTTTAAAGCCTTCAGAAAAAAAGCCTTCCAAAACATCTCTCTGCCACCAATATTGTCTTCTCTCACCCATCCATTCTTTCTAAATCCATTCTACAGCCAGACTATTTTAGAATCCAAAAAAATCAAATTTACTTGAATCATGTCAATCTCCTACTAAAAAACATTAAAGGTTTCCCTTTGCCATCGGTAAAAAATGTGTGTGTGTGTGTGTGTGTGTATATATAAACAAGCAAAAGCAAATAAAACAAAAAACAGATCATAAAAAATTTAAATATGTTTTAGGGTAATAATTAAATTCTGCCTTTGAAATTAGAAAGGCCTTCATTCAACACCACTTCTTATGCACACTGTAGTGTGGGTGGCTACTGACTAACTGAATCTCATTTTCCTCACTTGTTAAATAGGGCTAAAATAATTGGCTAAGCAGAATTGTAAGACTGTTTTGAACAACAAGGGCTCACTCCAATTCCTGGCACACCATGAAAGCCTAACATATAGAACTCCCATCTACTACCTCTCCAGGTCCTTCTCCAAACCTAGTATACAGTGGGGTTAATATCTGAGGTCTCAGATGACTTCTGTGCCTTTGTAATAGAGGGTAAAATAAACTCTCTCAGAGTAAGAGTATCATGAACTGTGATACTAATTATGAGGGTTTTATGTTCTTTTATTGGAGTGCTCTGCAATTTTGATTTTTAAATGGGGTTTGGGACCCTTGGAACATTTAAATAGAGTTACTTATGAACAAAACAAAACAAAACAAAACAAAACTCATGCCAATCTCTTCTTTCTCTTTGCCTGGTGTGCTCATTCAGTGGAAAGTCTTCCATTTCCTACCCTGTATAATCTACTCCCTTGCTTCTTGACCTTTCACTTGACTTGCAAAGCTGTTTAACTCCCCACCTTTAGTGGGTTAATTTCTTCACACGTCTTTAATCCTGTTGGACACAGGTATCAGCTCTACCAGGGAGCTGAGTTTGACTTCTTAGTCTTAATTAGAGTTTCTCCTTGTGCACACTCCTGTGCCAGCATTTATCAATGTCAACTGCAGTTGTCCTCCTCCGTTTCTGTCTGCTTTGATATGCTATCACTCTTTAAGAGCAGGGATCACACCTCATGCTTGTGTCTATCCACCAGCACCTAGCCCAGTGCTCTCTGTTTTTGGAATAGGTGAAAAGATGAAAGAATGTTTCTTGAGAGTAGTGATTTATCTATCTCTGGAATGAGGATATATTTATTTTACTAGAATTAAGCCCCATGGGAGCACTGACATCATATACTGAGTTTATTTCTGTATCTCTCAGTTTAAAATAGAGGTGGACATACAGTGAATGTTCAATAAATACTTGTTGATTGTTTAATGGGTAAGAGAACCGCTTCATTTAAATTAGCAAAAATGGAAAGGTATTTATCAGAAACTTTCACTCTTACTCTAAACAGTAAACAAATTTATCCAAATACAGGAAGAAAAATGCAAAGCTACGTTGGGGAATAAATGTCTATTACTGGGGCTTCCCTGGTGGTGCAGTGGTTAAGAATCCACCTGCCAATACAGGGGACAAGGGTTCTAGCCCTGGTCCAGGAAGATCCCACATGCCGCGGAGCAACTAAACCCATGTGCCACAACTACTGAGCCTGTGCTCTAGAGCCTGCAAGCCACAACTACTGAAGCCCATGTTCCTAGAGCCCATGCTCTGCATCAAGAGAAGCCATCGCAATGAGAAGCCCGCACACCGCAATGAAGAGTAGCCCCTGTGCGCAGCAACGATGACCCGACGCAGCCAAAAATTAAAAAAAAAAAAAAAAAGTCTATTACTTGGCATAATGTAAAAACACTCACTTGGCATCCAGGAGACCTGGCTCCTGTCTCTCAGAGTGCTGATATATCTATGCACTTCGGACCAATTCTTTCATTTTCTTTAGGTCTCAGTTTCCTCCTTTGAGAAGTGAAGGTCCTGGATTATTATCTCTAAGGTCTCTTCTATGCTTAAATTCTTTCATTTTTAAATAACCAAGTCTTATCTAGATAATCTATGATTCCATAGCATTTTTCATGAAGGTATAAGTGAGGAGAATTGACCTATATAGTCCTTGTGTTAAAAGTAAATCCCACCCTCACAATTTGCAATATAAATACTCTGTATCCTAATTAGAGAAGAATTTTTCATCTGAAATGATGGAGTTCTGCACATTTCCCTGTTGTCTGTTAAAAAATGTACAGTAGTTTTGCAGTTAAGTATTAAAACCAAATATGCCCATAAAAATAATAAAGATATTATTATTATTATAAAGTATTAATGTTTCAGCACTGGGAAAGATGTGAAGGTAATTAGCTAAATCCTTACCCTTTGCAGACAGAAGGATGGAGACACAGAGGCTGTACATGGCTGTCCCAAGTAACTATGGGATCATTTCAGGGCAGCAAAGTATGAGAATACAGTCCTCCTAATTTTTTAAGGGGTGCTCTTTCTGCTACACTAGGTTTTTCTATCTTCAAAGTGCTAATTGATAATATAATTTCACCAAGAAAAGAAAAGCAATCAGAAACAAACATCCACAAGTACCTACCACATCCACCTAGCTACCAGCATCTGTTCCTGGATAATCAGTGCTCTACCTTCACTCCTATCACTGTGGAGGGACTCTCCTTGCTCTACTAAGATTAATTCCTCCACTTGTGTATAAGACCCCTTTCCCTCTAGCTTACTCAAGGATGTCATTCGAAAGCATCAATTTTTCACATTGTAAAGGATGATTCCCCTTAGCATACAAATATGCTCTTATTTTTCTCACGTTAAAACAATTTGTTTTAACCGTGCTTCCTCTGCTCTCTGATACCTCTCTCTCTGATTCCCTTTACAGCAAAACTTCTTAAAGGAGTTGTCTCCACATCTGCTTTATCTTCAATTTCTCTTCTCCCTTGCTCTTTAAAATTTACTCCATCCCAGCTGAAGCTGTTGCTACGGTAAACGCTGTTCTGTACATGGCCAAATCCAATGGTCAGTTCTCAGTTCTCATCATATTTGATCTATTACCAGCATTTGACAGACTATAAAACCTTCTCTTCTTTGAAATGCCTGTTTCACTTGCACCAATGACACCATATTCTCATGGTTTTCTTCCTACCTCTCTGGCCACTACTCAGAATCCTTTGCAGTCTTCTGCTTGTATTCCTAACTCTGATTATTCGTGTCCCAAGGTCTGGAGATGGAGGGGGGAAATGTGACAAGAAATGAGAGCAGTCTTCAGGAGCTGAGAATCACCCTTGACTGATAGCCATCAAGGAAATGGGGACTTCAAACCTACAGCAGCAAGAAACTGAATTCTGCCAATGATCATATTAGACTTGCAAGCAGATTCTTCCTCAGAGCTGCCAGAGGAGAACTCAGCCAAGTTGATAACTTGTGAAGGTTAACGTTGTGCGTCAACTTGCCTGGACTTAGGAATGCCCAGGTAGCTGGTAAAACATTTCTGGGTGTGCCTGTGAGGGTGTTTCTGGAAGAGATCAGCATTTGAACTGATGAACTGAGTAAAGCAGACTGTTCTCCCCTACATGGGTGGGCACCATCCAACCCACTGAGGGCCCCAATAGAACAAAAGGAAGAGGAAGGGCCAATTCCCTTTCTGTTTGAGCTAGACATCCATCTTCTCTTGCCCTCAGACATCAGTGCTCCTTGTTCTTTGGCCTTCCAATTATTATCAGACTTACACCATCAGCTCCCTGGGTTCTCAGGCCTTTGGAGTTGAACTGGGTTATATCATAGACTTTCCTGGTTCTCTGGTTCCAGGGAGCAGATTGTGGGATTTCTTAGCCTCTGTGATCATGTGAGCCAATTCCCGAAATAAATCTTCTCATTTATATGTGTGAGTGTGTGTAATCATACACACCTTATTTTAACCTTTGAAACCCAAAGCAGAACACTCAGGCACACCATACCTGGACTTCTCACCTAGAGAACTGTGAGCTAATAAATGGTTATTTTAAGCCACTATGTTTGTGGTAATTTGTTAAATAGCAATAGTAAACTAATATAGCACTTAATAAACATGTGTTGAATTGATAACATTACATTTTATCACTACAAGCCTTTCAAATAATTGGTATTTTTATTGTGCCATGAATGCTGATTTTATATTATATAAACAATCAATTTTTCTATTCCCTGAAACATCTGTTTTGTTTCTGATCAAATGTATTTTTCCATTTCACAGCATTAAAAAATAGCTATTTGATAATATTAGAGATCCACTCAGTACTAAGTATCTTGGATTTTTTGGATTAAATAATGTTTATATTTTCATTAAAGTTTCTGTTAGTCAGTGATGTGTTTCAATTTTGAAACTTATAAAGATAGGCTTAGATTTTAGCTTTCTTACAGTTCTGAGGTCAAATGTTTTTTTTTTTCTTGCACACCACTGGATACTAATGACAGCTGTTCCATTTTTACTTTGGTTGATCACAATTTGAAAATGATTGAGCGTGGCAAATTAGAGAACATATGAATAA
Source organism: Stenella coeruleoalba (assembly GCF_951394435.1). Classification (NCBI taxonomy): domain Eukaryota; kingdom Metazoa; phylum Chordata; class Mammalia; order Artiodactyla; family Delphinidae; genus Stenella; species Stenella coeruleoalba. The sequence goes on from NC_137148.1 coordinate 67,045,043, forward strand.
TAGGTTTTCACCTAGCACTTTTCAAATTCCCATCTATTCTGCAAAGTCTCACTAACAGGCAAGTGTTACATTTTAATCACACTTTCTGACACAGCTTTTCCCTTTCCTATTGACAAATAAATTAGGTCTTCTTCCCATCTGCATACCCTATCATAAAAACTAAGTGGTATCTTACTGTTTGATGTTAATTTGATATGAAAACCATCATTCTTTGATAATGTTGTCAATTTTCACAACATCTACAAGAAATGTTTGGCTTATTACAGTTTTAGAACTGTTTCACATTAACAGGTAAATATGAAGATCAATTAGAGAATAGACTGAAATGTTCATATCATATCAAAAAGCCAAGATAAAATGTGATAGTAGGTAGCTGAATTTTTTTCATCATTTTCTAGAGAGTGAAAAATATATTGTCATTTGTTTAATTGTTCTTCTAGTTGTCATCTGTAGACAAAAACATAATGATACTAGTAATTTAAAAATAAAAAGGTTCATGCTGGAAATGCCATGCTGAGGCAGAGGCAGTGTGGATTTTATGTCTTAAATAAATTGATAGTACTCTTTTATTCCATTAACATTTCTGAGAAATTGGTGTTCAGAGTTCTCTTGACTGCCTACGAAAATAATGTAAATGGTTTCCTCTGGATAACTATTACTACTCAGTAGGAAAATTTCTCCTTTTTCATATTAAAAATGTAGTAAACCTGCAACTAAAAGGAGTTAGCAATTTTTTCCTGAGCATTGATTAAAAATGAAAGTAGCAGAAAGCTAATTCAAAGAACATTGTTTGGTCAATTGTACTAAAACCTGATGTGATTTTACCTGTGAGTAAATGTTACAAAAAGTGGACAAATGGAAGGTCAGAGGTCTTGCTCTCAACTGCAGCAATGAGTCATGTTAAGACATGCATTATGGGGACTTGCTCTATGCTGGACTTCACTGTATTTGTCCCTCCTTCATTTTCCCTAGAAGAGTGCTTTCCTCTCTTCTGACATATTCTTTCTCCATGTCTTTTAGCAAACTAATTCAAATCCTTTGATTAGAATGGGTGAAAGGAAGCACCATCTTTTCTCTTGCTGGGCAAGCAATAAAAACTAATAAGGAGACATCTCAATTATCAGGCTAGACATATTACAAATTTTTAACATTTTGCTTATGTATTTTTTTTTCTCTACGGGTGACTGCTAAGCTATCCATCTGTAAGATAAGATTTAAAGTACTCAGTAATTTATTATAAAAAGGAGAACTTTCTACTTGTTCTTTAAAATCGGGTGTTTGGGGGTACTTTTATATGTTTTTGCTTTTGTTTTTGGCCAATAACTGAAAAACCTTAAAAAATGTCAGGGGGAAATACTACCAACTATTTTTTTTAATTTGGATTCAAAAAATTAAATGCATTCAGAGAAAGTGTGAAAATCATGCTGTAACCAGTTACCAAGTTTAAAAAGGGAAAGAAGTCAAATTTTGGGGTAGAGAAACTCTGAGTCTCACTTTTTCTTTCCTCAACAGAAAAAGGTTGGAAAAATGTTATTGCGTTTTATGACGTTCTGAAATCCCATGACTCTGCTAATCAGTTTAGTCTTCTGACAATTTAATATGCTGTAAAAGTGAACTTCCTTAAACTCATCTTTTACAGCTTGAAGAAATTCTTCAATGTATCTTTATTATTGTGTCCCTATAACAATAAAAATGGAATAAAAATAAATAAAAAATGAAGCTAAAAGGCATCATTCTACAAAAGAATAAAATTTGAGATGCATTTGTAGCTATGCTAAAGACTGTTTTGAATGTACTTAGAGCCAATAAAGGAGAAGAAAACTCTCAGAAGTTCAAGGCTCCAAAATCACGCCTACAAACTCAGACAGTCTGGCTGAATTTATATGAAGCAGAAACGGCATAGAGTTATGAGAACCATTGTAGGGGAAATTCTATTAGTCTTTTAGCTGAAACAAGCCAAGAGACAAAAATATAATGTGATCCAGGGATGGAGCGAGGTTGAGTGAATGAAGGTATGTTCTTAGTGGAGAGTGGTGTAGGGGTATACAAGAAGCTAAGAAAGGCTGAATAGATATGGGACAGGTCATAATGCTTCTTTCTTGGGAAGGTTAAAAACAGCTTATAGGTTCCTTCTAGGCAAATCCTAAGGTCAGAAGTTTCTTGTGTGTTCTCCCGCAGGCTTTTGTGTGCCTCTTATTTCAGAAGTTCAATTTATGGTGGATAAATAATGCCGTATTTTAAGGGTTTTGATTAACAAAAAGAAATTTTCATATTTGAGGAAAACAGTAACTTTTCCTTGGAAAGTAATACAAGCATTATATCATCTCATTAAAAAGTAAAACAAAACAACAACAACAAAAAACAGCTTTCGAAGTGTTTCCCAGAATGCCAAGCTGTGGTGCAGGGAGGGAATAGAAGACAGGACTTTGAAGAGTCACTTTTGAGGATACCACCAAACAATGAAGGATTCTTGGACAAAACATATTTTATCTGGTTAATTTACTCAAACTTTCTGCTAAAACACTCTTTCTTCGCAAGAATATTTCCCAACTAATGCTCTTTCCTCAACCACAACCCCTGGCAGAAACTTTCATCCTCTAAATTTGATCTTACTCACATCCTCTTTTAGCACTTATTTCTCAGAAGTGTAATTATTTTTCACATGGTGGTATCTTTTATAAGATTGTGTACTTAATTGACAGGAAGTGGCTGTGTCTGATTTATATCTGTTTTCATTGCCTGAGCCTTATGCTAGTCACACTATAGCTATTTAGTAGTCAAGGAGTAAGTAATTATCAGTACAGAAAAGCATTTGTCATCCCAACTATGAGTAAGACTTGCACAGTTTATATGTAAAAGCTTAGTCTCATAAGACATTCTAATTTATTTTTTAACTAAAAATGTATGTGGTTTGAGATAAAATTTTAATAACTTACAGAAACCCTGGATGCTTATCAAAACTCCATGAAATCTTTAGAGATTCACTTATCGCTTAATTGATAAATCTAAAATCTTCCCCAATCTGTTCTTCATTGTTTAACATGCATAGAGATAGCTGTGTAAATTTTAAAAGCTGAATTTATTATGGACTTCTGAAATGCCTATTTCCAAGTATATGCTTTAATTTTGCCCTGTGGTTTACTTAAAGAATTAACAAGCGTATTTTCTGAATGGCTAGAAAAGGCCCATTGCACTTAAATTGTCTTAATATTAATTATAATGAACTCTAAATTTTAGATAATATAATTTTAGGGTCTATCAGCTGATTAAAATTTAATTCTCTTTCCTAAAATGACTGGCATACATTCAGGTGCGAAAGAATATTAATGTTTATCAAACTAAAAGCCTAAGAATTTAAAACTAGGCTGTTACTCTATGTAAATTTATAGCCAGGGTTACATGAAAAGTCAACCATGCATTCATGTGCCTTGACGCTTACTCCTGGGAGCTGTGTGATTCTTTACCCCTGAAGAAATTGTATTTATCATGAAAGTAAACAAACAAACAAACAAAAGATTCTTCAGAAAATCAGAATAGCCACTGTATTGTAATTGATGATGGCACTCCTGCACATTGGGATCAGGCAGCCATATTTGTAGATCCTGGTTTTGCCACATAGTAAGGTTATTTAACTCTCTGTGACTCAGTATCTTGATCTGCAAAGTTAAAGATGCAGTATGTGCAGACCTGTTGTGAATATTAAAGGATCAGAACATAAATAAAGCTCAACAAATGTTGGATGTTATTATTACTTTACTACCTAGCTTTCTTTTTTTTTTGTCCCCTCTCCTCCCTTCTACTTTGCCAATTCTGCCAATTCTTCTTACTTTTTCATGTTTTCTTCCTACTTCCTTGAGTTTGACAATGATCCTGTTATGTACTGTCACTCCCCTCCAAAAAAGGATTTGGAGTTAAATGTTTACTTCAAATAAGATACAAAATTGAAAGGAAAAAAAAAAAAAAAAAGACCGGATTTTCTATTTCTTTGTTCATCTCCCTAATCACAAGATCTGTCTCTTTCTCTCCTCCTTCCCCTTTTAAAACCCCCTTTAATTAGGAAACAAGGTGGATATATGAAGTAACAAATTTAAAATTAAGGAAGATACTAAAGAATATAAAACAAATATTGGAAAATGGATAAAGGGTTCAAAGATTTAACAAAATCTCTGAACAAAAAATTTAAGGAAATTGAGAACTATCTTCAAACTTTAACATGTTTATACTGAAGGAAAAATGGCCCAACCAATGCCAAGGAAAGAGGCGGGCTCAATATAAAAAATGGATTAATAGACCGAAGAGTCCAACAATGAAGAAAGCTTTTATTTGGGAAAAGTGGTATCACCAATCAGAATTTTAGCCTTGTCATTTTAGCCCTTGTCATGCTAGTCTTGAAGTACTTCCAGGGTGTTTCATTTCCTCCTTATCCAAATATTGCCATGTCCAGTGCAGAGAGCAATTTATTCTCTGTCATTCCCTATTTGTGCTTCTGGTCCATGGTTAGATCCAGCATTAGAGAGGCCATATCTAACAGTAAGAAACAAACAAATTGTGTATTCAAAATTACATGAAAGAAGAATGCTTAGAAATTGCAGCTTTCTTCTTTCTTCTATATTACAGAAGTTACGTTGGCATATCTTTCCAGCTAGATTAAAGCCACAGGAAGTCAATCAAACTCTACTGGGTGAAGTTATGGAAAAGTTCCAGGACCACTGTGTCAACTGAATTTTACTAGACTTTTGGGAAGGCTATTCTCAGGAAACTCCAGTGAGATTAGAACACTATTACTCATTTTAACTAACCACAATTACATCTTGGAAAAGTGCTTTACTGATCTTCATTATCTGAAGCCATACTATAAAACTTTCCACTGACATAGGGCATTAACTTCTCCTATATTTACTATAACTTAGTTGACTGATGACAGTCTACTTATCTTTATACTTTTTGGAAAAAAAATTTTATTGTCTATCTCATTACCAGCATCATGAGGAAAAGAGTAAAACATACAGTATAATAACTCAAATATTACTAAATGATACACTTGTGTAAATTTCTGTGTAAGAGAATTAAATGTGGTGGGTACGACAATGAGTGCTTTAAAGAGAGGACACAGTTAGCCTTTCAACTAAATATAGTGCTTCATACATTGACTTTGTGAGAGTCAGCACATCAGAGCAGTATCAGACACTTTAACCTGTCCTGTTATTTTTACCACTTTTAGACCTTTACAATTGTTCACCTAGCCAAAAATAAAAAGTGGAAAAATAATGGACCATTGACCTTCCAAATCTTTAACTATAAATTTGAGGTATGAGCAAAGGTCAGTAGCAGTTTCTTTAGGCTTACAGATAATTCTTGAAAAGTTCAAAAGATGTCAGGGTGGAAAATATGTGAGAGTTCCTATTTCATTGATTTACTGTGGTTCAGTAAAACTTATATTTCTGGGGGTTCCTGAAAGAAAGCTGGAGTCTTCCTCATATAAAGTTATAGGGATTAAAATTTGGACCTTTGTGGAGGACTCTGTCATAATGTAAAACTGTATACTTATGGGAGAAAAAAAGATGCAAAAGTTGAGTACTATATATTTCTGTTCCTGTTTTATACTGACATTTCTGTGAGATATTATCCCCACTTTCAGATGAGATACTTGTGAAAAGAGAAATGAGGGAGGTAATTTGTCCAAGATAACAGAGCTAAGAAAACATGGGAAAGAGTCTGAAATCAAGATGGGAAGGAGGATAGGAGGCTGTGAAAAAGAAGCTCATCAAGCTCATTCAAAGCCATGAGTGTTTTCAACAGATAAACACAAAAGTTCCACCAAAGAAATATTTTCATGAAAAAGGCAATGGAAAATTTCAGTTCTTTGAGATAGACCATTTTGTCTAAGTATGTTTTGAAATTTGTCACCAAAACTTTTGAAAGTAAAAATTGGATATTTTTCTTTGGGAGGGACAAAAGCAGTGAGACACCAATGCATGTATTATGTCCTGCAGATGTGAGGCACACGGGAGACCAATGCCCTCCAGGTATTGGCACCATAGCCCCTGCCCTACTGTACCAGGTCATCCAACGTAGGTGTCACCAAGGAGAATCCCCTGCTTCTAGGGTAAGCACCCCACTCCTAACTGCTCTCCCCAAGGCCCATGCGAGGGCTGGTCTCCAGACCTAGGAGAACCTGACTCCAGCCCTTGATAGCTCAGCAGAGGTGGCTATGACATGAGCACTGCTTTGGGGACAGCAACAAGGACCTCCAGACACTGCTAAGACTTGAAGCACCGAAATTACAAGCCTCAGCTGCTGCTTCAGTGTCTGTAGGCAGCACTTCTAGTGAAGCAACAATAGGGCCCCCAGATCCCAGAGCAGTTGAAGTAGATTTAAGTATCATTCTTACATTCAGCAGACAGCAATTCTTCACCCCCTGCAGCTGTTCTACAATTTTTAGCAAATATTCTTGTCAGTAACCTTTCTTCCCCATGTCCAACTAGATTTTATTTTATGAAAATTTAAAACAAAATCCTTCATATCTATCCTTCATAAAAATTGGGAGTATTTGTTCTGAATTTTTCCAATCCTTTCATATATGATGATGCATACTGAAGAAAATTCAGTTTTTTCTTAGTTATTATGCATCTGTATTTAGTCTTAAGATTCTGCAGCTTTTAATTTTAGTCAATGAAGCTTTTCAAACGTCTAGTAGTTCACATTATTTCCCTCTTTCCAATAATATATATTGATTTAGCTTTCAAAATAGTAATATCCTATCATTATCATTTAATATATAATGTGTAACTCCCAATACTTTAGTCTCATTTTGCTAAAAACTTATGAGTAATTCCACTTTTTAGAATTTATCTTCTCTAACCTCAAAATAGTGCTATCATTTATTTTACTTTGCAGAAAATTCAACCTGTTCTGGAAAAAAACATTCACAAAATTCTGCCGTACTGCTGTAGCAAGGCTCCATATACTATACATTTTATAATTCTGTAGAATCACAAAAGACCCCAACTAGTCAGAGTGATCTTGAAAAAAGAAGAACAAAGTGGGAGGAATCACACATCTTGATTTTACACTGTATTACAAAGCTATAGTAATCAGTCAGTATGGTATTGTCATAAAAACAGACACAGAAATCAATAGAACAGAAATACAGAGCCCAGAAATAAGCACATGAGTAATCAATTAAATTATGACAAAGGAGCCATAGATAGATATACAACTGGAAAGGGACAGTCTCTTTAATAAATGATACTGGGAAAAATGGATGCCACATGCAAAAGAATGAAACTGGATCACTATCTTACATCACATACAACAATCAACTCAAAATCCATTTAAGGACTAAAATGTAAGACCTAAAACCATAAAACTCCTGGAAGAAAACATAGGCAGTGAGATCTTTGATGCTGGTCCTGGTGATAATTTTTTACATTTGACACCAAAAGCAAAAGCAAAAAAACAAAAGTATACATGTGGGACTATATCAAACTAAAAAGCTTCTGTATAGCTGAGGAAATAATCAACAAAATGAAAAAGTAACCTACAGAATGGGAGAAAATATTTTCAAATCATATACGTGAAAAGGGTTTAGTTTCTAAAAAGAACTCATACAACTCAATATAAAAAAAATGTGATTAAGAAATGAGTAGAGGAATAGAATAGATATTTTTCCAAAGAAGAAATACAAATGACCAAAGGGTACACAAAAAAGTGCTCAACATCACTATCAGGGAAATGCAAGTCAAAACCACAATGACACATTACCTCCCACCTGTTTAAATAGCTATTATCAAAAAGACAAAAGATAACACATGTTTATGATGATGTGTTGGTAGGAATGTAAATTGGTAGAGCTACTATGGAAAACAGTATGGAGGTTCCTCAAAAAGTTAAAAATAGATATGATCCAGAAATGATCCATATGATCCAGAAATTTTACTTCTGAGTCTATAACCAAAGGAAATGAAAACAGAACATTAAAGAGGTATCTGCACTCCCATGTTCATTGCAGCATTACTTATAATAGCCAAGATATGAAAACTACCTAAGTGACCATCATGGATGGATGAATGGATAATGATGATGTGATACACACACACACACACACACACACACACACACACACACAAAGGAATACTATTCAGCTATGAGAAAGAAGGAAGGAAGTCCTGCCATCTGAGCCAACATAGATGGACTTTGAGGGCATTATGCTAAATGATATAGCCAGACAGAGGAAGACAAATGTTGCTTGGTGTCACTTATATGTGGAATCTAATAAAAAGTCAAACTCATTGAAACAAAGAGTAGAAAGGTGGTTGCAAGAGCTGGGGGCTGGGGGAAGTAGGATGAGGTTAGTAAAAGGGTATAGACTTTCAGCTATAAGATAAATAAAGTCTGAGGATCTAATTTCAAACATAGTGATTATAGTTAATAGCACTGTATTGTCATGATACTGTATTATAAAATAGAAAATTGCTGAGACAGTAGAACTTAAATGTCCTCACCAAAAATGAAAAAGAAAAAAAAATTTTTTTAAATGTTGTAGTTCTGTTCAATTTGGTGACATTGGGTTTATCAATTTTCTATTGCCACTTACCAAACTGCTACACAGTTAGGGGCTTTAAAATGTACACATTTACTATCTCACAGTTTCTGTGGGTTGAGCCAGGCATGGGTTAGCTGAGTCCTCTGCTCTCAGAAGGCTGCAATCAAGATTTTGACCAGATTGTGTTCTCATCTAAAGGCTCAAGTAGGGAAGAATCTGTTTTTTGGCTCATTCAGGTTGTGGGCAGAATTAATTTCCTGGCAGCTATATGACTGAGAGCTCTGGCTTCTTGCTGGCCCTCTCAGGTCCTAGAGGCTGCCCACAGTTCCCTGCCATGGGGTCTTTTTCCTGGGCATTTTCCAGCATGGCCCCTTGCTTCTTCAAGGCCAAGAGGGGAATCTCTGGCTCCAGTCTGCTAAAACAGTATGTTATGTAAAAAGAAATATTTTTGCCATATTCTATAGTCTAGAAGCATGTCACAGGTCCTCCTGCATGCTAGATGAAGGGATCATACAAGGGTATAACTCATTTGGGGGGGTCACCTTGGGAGTGTCTGTCATATCCTTCCAATCTCATGATTAAATGACCTAGTGTGATCTCTTGACAACTGAGCATATATTATTTAATGTACCTCGTGAGATTTTTTTTGTATTAATGTATGTATCCCCAAATGGTTCAAGACATACTAAAGGACTTTCGTTCTCAGAAGTATTTTTTAGCCATTTGAATACAAGTCTTACTAACTCATTTATTGCATTTTGTAAGAATAACATTCCAGTTAGCTTACAATTCTACTTTTTCTTTTTTTGTTTTTTTTTTTTTTACTATTATGGGCACAGTAAATTAAGTTATAATGTTCTCCATTTTGCATTTATTCACATTCTGAGGTCTTCTCTTTTTGTAACAAAATGCATTTTTGATCTTCAGTAATGGTTTCATCCACAATCCTTCTATCTGTGTTTCCTTACAAAAAGGGAGAGTGAGAGGGAGTGAGCCTTAGTGCTAGCAAACGTGGCATTCAGAATAGCAAAGATAGGCATTGAAAGGCTGGGCTGGATTGACATCAGTAGCAAAAACAAAGCATTATTTATGAAGCCTGCCTGGCTATAATTTTCCAGTGGTAATTTTTATTCCCTGACTCATTCCTCTTTTAGCATACACATTTAATAAAAACATTACGGAATAAAAACCAAAAGCAATCTAATGTCAAAGCATACTTAAGTATTGCTTAGCATGATGAAAAATGTTGTAAGAACAAATTGTTGGGACTGGGATATTAATGGGGCAAGCCATGACTTCAAAGTGACTGCAGGTGTGTAGAATTTTGTACACCATGTAAACAAAGCAGCAGCTTTTGCCTTTGTATAACACAGAAAGCCACACCTTTATCTAATCGCCAGGCTAAATCTTCCCCCTTTTCAGTAAAACTGTAGTGTTGGTATTTGGAGGCAGTTTTCCTGTGGAAATTACCACAATGGACCAGCTGAGGTAATGACGTAACCAGGGTTACTGAATATTTTACTGCTTGCATTAGCAAGAAGATTATATAGTTAATCAATCCACATATACTTCCTGAGTTCTTATTAAATGCAAGACACACAGGGGCAAACCTGCCTATAATCAAATGAAATAATGCAAATGATAGCACGCTGTAAACTACATCTCCATTAAAATGTGTCATGATTAATTAAAATAATATAAATTATTATTATATTATTTTGCAGCCTGGCCCCCAAGTGGCAAGATAGTGCTTTTAATCTGTTCTGTTGGGAGTGACCCAGAATTATCTGGACTGAAGCATACTGGGCTTCCCTGGTGGCACAGTGGTTAAGAATCCGCCTGCCAATGCAGAGGACACGGGTTCGAGCCCTGGTCCGGGAAGATCCCCCATGCCTGAGAGTAACTAAGCCCGTGCCCACAACTACTGAGCCTGCACTCTAGAGCCTGTGTGCCACGACTACTGAAGCCCACGCACCTAGAGCCTGTGCTCTGCAGCAAGAGAAGCCACGACAATGAGAAGCCCGAGCACCGCAACGAAGAGTAGCCCCTGCTCACCGCAACTAGAGAAAGCCCGCGCACAGGAATGAAGACCCAACACAGCCAAAAATAAAAATAAATTAAAAAAAATAAGCATACTGGGAACGGGGCTCAAAGATTAATGGTGATGGATGCTCACTAAATGTATTGCAATAATAATTTCACAATATATGTAAGTCAAACCATTATGTTGTACATCTTAAACTTGTACACTGATGTATGTGAATTATATCTCAATAAAACTAGAAAAAAATGGTTAACAGAAAGCAAGTCAGATTCTTAGGAAATTGGCCCCAATATTCCATTATTTTCACTATATATAATAGCAAGATAAAGAGTCTTTGCTCCCCACTGAATAAATGGACTGACTTGGATAGAGAACAGTGCATTTGTGAATACTCAAGATTCCAGACAAATCTAGTTTATTAATCAGTGCTCTAAATTAGAGATGTTTTTCTGCTATGCAAAGTGCAGTAAGCCTCAAAACCATCATGATATCACCACACTTACCTTTGATTATAAATTCATAGCTTGGCATAACATTGGTACATTTTATAGAGAGAGACATTGAAAAATAGCTTTTATACATTTCATTGGTTATGAAAGGAAAGTTTGATTTAGCCTTAAGCCAACTTCCCTGCCTTGGGCTCTAGGCGTTTTTGTTTTTTGTTTTTCTTATTTTCTATTTCATTATCATTTACGGAGAAGCTTCTTTTATTCTTCATTTCTCTTCCACAAATAGAGCCCTGAATTCAAGCCAGCATTTTTAAGAGACAGCACTAATCCCAGTTACTTATTAAGTGGGTTTTGAATACCTATAATTCAATGGTATCTTTTGACTTGTCAAGTTTGATGTTGCCTTCAGCTGGAGGGCATATACAAGGTTGTTTTTGTTTGTTTGTTTTGCCTTTCTGCTTTGCAATCAGCAGCAATAATATCAGAACTTAGACAACCAATAGCTCTCAACACAGGGGGCTTCTAGTGCTGCCTCCATGTTCTTAAGTGAAGGAGAGTAAGACTTGCTAACCATTATAATAACCTTTCAATCTGCATGTTGCCATTTTGATGCTAATGCAGTTTTCCTAGAGAATATTCCCCAGACTACAAGTTGCACAACAAATGCATTCTCCTGACATTCCTCTTCAATTCATAGGGCATCTCAAATATAAAGGCACATAAAATAGTCTTCTTACAGTGAAGTCACTTGCTTCTATACTTGCCAGTTAGAATCTCATGTATATAAGGAAAATTTAATGTGTCTTTAAATTTAATTTTCACCTTCTTTATAATGCCTCCAAGCTAAAACTCAAGATATCATTTTTTAGCATTTTTATTATTATTTTTTAATGTAGAAAAGCCTGGAGCCTAATTAATACCCCATAAATTCTAAATGAACCTACCAAACACTAGCCAAAAGCAGATGGGGACTGAGATTCAACCCTTCAAAACAGTTTCATAGGACCCAACAATCCTCCTGTCCAGAGATTACTTGGCCAACTTTTTTACAACAAATGTTTAAAACCCAAAGCAGTTTTGGCTTCAGGGAGAGCATCCTACAACAGAGCGATTCTATGGTTATCTGGTACTTTTCTCAGAGTACCCTACTTTTTGGAAAGTTATTGACCAAAAACTGTTGTAGATGTTAGACACCACAGGAAGAGAGCCACCAAGGCCAAACAAGAGCAGGTATCACCAACCTCAATAAGTAGACAAAAGAATTAAAACTTATAAATGAACTTGCCCAGAGGCATTCTATTTAAAAATAAAAATGTAGTTTGGTGAAACATTTTGTAGAGTTCTTCCACAGTATAGTGAAGGAATATATAGGGTCGTTGGGCTGTACCTCGCAGGGCTACAAGCCCTAAACTTGCCCAGCTTCAAGACTGAAGAAAGAGCCTGGAGTCAGCCACAGAGACATCAGTGGTTGAATGGAGAGGGGCAACTTTTATTCCCTGACTCTTTCCTCTTTTAGCATACACATTTAATAAAAATGTTATGGAACAAAACCCAAAATGAAAGTTAATCATTTTCATTTTCCTATGTACCAGCAATAAACAAGTGGAATCTGAAATTAAAAACACAATGCCATTTACATTAGCAGCCCTGAAAATGAAATACTTAGGTTTAAAATTAACAAAATATGTGCAAAATCTATATGAGGAAAACTATAAAACCCTGAAGAAGAAATTTTTTTTAAAATCTAAATAAATGGCGAAATATTCTATGTTCATGGATAGGAAGGCTCAACATTGTCAAGATGTCAGTTATTCCCAAATGGATCTATACATTCAACGCAATCCCAATAAAAACTCCAGCAAGTTATTTTACGATATTGACAAACTAATTCTAAAGTTTATACGAAGAGGCAAAAGACCCTGAATAGCCAATACAATTAAAAGAGAACAAAGTTAGAAGACTGACACCACTTGGCTTCAAGACTCACTCTTAAGCTACAATAATTAGGACAGTGTGGTACCAGTGAGACAACAGACAAAGGGATCAATGGAACAGAATACAGAGCTCAGCAACAGACTCCCAAAAATATAGTCAACTGATCTTTGACAAAGAGGCAAATACAATATAATGGAGCAAAGATTGTGTTTTCCACAAGTGGAAAGCTAAAACAGCTAGACATTCCAATGCAAAGAAAATGAATCTAGACACAGAGCTTACACCTTTCACAAAAGGTGGATTGCAGACCTAAATGTAAAATGCAGAACTATAAAACCCCTAGAAAATAATATAGGAGAAATCCTAGATGACCTTGGGTATGGGCATGACTTTTAGAATACAACATCAAAGGCACAACCTGTGAAATAAATAATTCATAATCTGGACTTCATTAAAATTAACAGTTCCGGTTTGCAAAAAAACAATTTCAAGAGAATGAGAAGACAAGCCATGAAAAAATATTGGCAAAAGACACATCTGATAAAGAATATTATGCAAAATACACAAGTAACTTATAAAACTCAATAATAAAAACATAAACAACTTGGCTTAAAATGGGCAAAAGACCTGAACAGACACCTCACCAAAAACGATGTATGAATGGCAAATAAGCATTATGAAAAGGCACTGCACATCATATGTCATTAAGGAATTGCTAATTTTTAAAAAAAAGATACCACTACATACCTATTAGAATAGCCAAATTCTGGAACACTGATGTCACTAAATGCTGGTGAGGATATGGAGCAACAGGAACTTTCATTCATCGCTGGTGGGAATGCAAAATGGTACAGCCACTTGGAGGACAGTTTTGTGGTTTCCTACAAAAGTAAATATACCCTTTACCATACAATCCATTAATTTCGCTCCTTGGTATTTACCTAAAAAAGTTGAAACATTTATCTTCTCAAAAACCTGCACATGGATGTTTATAGAAGCGCTGTTCATAACTGCCAAAACTTGGAAGCAACCAAGATGTCCTTCAGTAGGTGAGTAGATAAATAAAGTCTGGTATATCCAGACAATTGAATATTTGTTAGCACTGAAAAGATGAGCTATTGGGCTTCCCTGGTAGCGCAGTGGTTGAGAGTCCACCTGCCGATGCAGGTGACATGGGTTCGTGCCCCGGTCTGGGAAGTTCCCACATGCCGCAGAGCGGCTGGGCCCATGAGCCATGGCCACTGAGCCTGCGCGTCCGGAGCCTGTGCTCCAGAACGGGAGAGGCCACAACAGTGAGAGGTCCGCGTACCGCAAAAAAAAGAGAAAAAAAAAAGATGAGCTATTAAGCCATGAAAAGACATAGAGGAAACTTAAATGCATATTAGTAATTGAAAGAAGCTAACCTGAAAGGCTACATACTGTATGATTACAGCTATATGACATTCTGGAAAAGGCAAAACTCTAGAGGCAGTAAAAAGGTCAGTGGCCGCTACTAGTTGTGGGTCAGGGGAGGAAATGAATACAGCACAAAGGATTTTAAGGCTGTGATAATACTCTGTATGATATTATAATGATGGATACATATCATTATCATCTTCCTAAACTGATAGAATGCACAATACCATGAGTTAATGCTGATATAAACTATGAACTTTGGGTGATTATGATATGTCAATGTAGGTACTTTAATTGGAATTAATGTACCACTCTGGGGGATATTGATAATTGGGGAGGCTATGCATGTGTACACAGCACACAATACAGGGAGTATATAGGAAATCTCAGTACCTTTCTTTCAATTTTGTTGTAAACATTAAACTACTCAAAAAAAAGTCTTAATAAAGAAAAATTACTTTCAAGGCAAATATAATACATGGTATGCATCCTTACAAAATTTGTGATCTAATTATAGAAATACATTGTGAGCCATGAGAAGTTAAATAACAAATGTAAGATATGATATAGAATATTTCATGGTTAATGAGTCCAGAAAGAGCTGTGAGTTCAGAACAAGGAAATCTCTTTGCCCAGGAAGATTCAATGGAGAAGATGAGACTGAAGTTGATTCTTAAAGGATAGTTTGGTTAAAGGGAAGGGAGAATGATGAGCCTGGGTTAGAGATTAGCTTATAAAAAAAATTCATACCAATATTTAAAAGCAGTGCCCCTTCCCTTCATGTTCTGAGATTAGTGTGTGAGTTTGCTCTCTTGAAATGATGTTAATGCTGCTTTCTCAAAGGATTGGTGCAAAATTTTTCACTTAGTGTGGACAATCTTTATAATATTATAGTATTGTGTTTAAAAATAAATTTGATGAACAATTTATTGATTTCATGAGAAAATACCACTATATTAAAGCTTGCCTACTCCATTTTAGTTCAACATGAAAAGGCAGGTCATTGATTCAATGTAAATATCACAATATTATATTCTTGAAATTTAAAAACATCATATGAATAAAGGAAACAAAAAAATTTAAGCAAAAAATCTGTAATACATTGTGAATTTCTTAAAAGTAACTGGTTTTATTTATTAATGCTTACAGGAAACCTAGTACATAGAAAACACTCAAAAATGTTTTTCTATTTTGAATTTAAAATAATTCTAAGTTAAGTCTAATCTCACATTAAAGTCTTTTTTTTTTTTTACATTTCTGACGATGATCCTTAAATAACCAAATCACAACTATTATACTATTTAAATTTCATTTACAGCACAGTACATAAATGCATGTTCATGCATATTTAAATCTTAAAGGTTTGCATGTATGCAGATTCTAAAATGTGGTCAAAGATAATTGTTACATAACGTTTATATTTAAGAGGTGGCGGCTTATGGGCAGAACTAGCTTTGAATGCACTAACATTTGTGCATATAAATTTATAGACTCCAGCATATTTTGATTATGGAATGGGGCTTCAGATTCTTTTAAACTTAATTATCTGTATGACAGACAATTTTCTCACATACATTATGTCATCCCACCATATTTTCAAACTTCCTAAGTTATTTCTTTTAAATAATGAGCCAAATGATTTTTTTAAAATGACAGGCCAGTACATTGCTAACAACTTGTTCAATTTAAAAGGTTGTTGGAAAGATGTTATTAAAATTCTGCATTAATACTAATTTAT
This sequence comes from Stenella coeruleoalba, assembly GCF_951394435.1. NCBI lineage: Eukaryota > Metazoa > Chordata > Mammalia > Artiodactyla > Delphinidae > Stenella > Stenella coeruleoalba. The sequence goes on from NC_137148.1 coordinate 67,061,149, forward strand.
ACTAATTTTGACAGCTTTTCAGTAACATGATATGGCAGTAAAATTAATATGAATCACACCTCAATGTTAATTTTTAAAAGTCCTGAGCCTATCTTTTGAGTAACAGACATTTCTATAAACTGCTCAGGTAACATTAAAGCACAGAGCTGAGCTACAAAGACCATGATAAAAGTGTGATATAAGTCCCATGTTACATTCACTCATCCACTGATGCAGTCATGCCTCGGTCTTATACTTTCTTTTAATGTCTTTCACCATTTGAAAGGGACAAATGTCCTTGTCCCATGTTATAATTCTATAGCATCAAGACTGTGAGTCCATGAATCCCACCACTCACTGTCCATCAATTTCCTCCTTCCTCTATTGCCTCCCTACCTATCTCATGATCCATACAATCATACTCTTGCAAATGCCTTCTGCCCTTTGCTTTCTTCTTGCCTAGACCCATGAACTGAATTCTGGTGAAAACTAATCAGTCCTAAACAAAATCCCACAACTGGGGAAGTTGGTTTCAGTATAAGTGCACCATCATTTCCTTAATACTAGTGAAGATTTCTTCCATCTTCTCTACCATTGCCATCAACTAACTTCTCTTTCCTGATGTCTAGCTCCCTCCTGACGATCTAATGTTTGACCAACTTTCATGATGAGCTTTGTAAAATGTAAATCACTTTCCACCACTCCCAAGGTTAAAAGGCTGTAATGGTTTTCAGTTGCCCTTAAGTAGGGCCCTAAACCCCATAAGAAAATTTAAATACTCTACATTACACAGCTCTTTTATCTGCCTCTCTTTCTCCTCTTAAGCTGTCTTTCTCTTCAGCACACTTAGTCCACCTTGTCCTTTCACTTCCTCAAACTTTCTCACCTGGGGCTTCATTCATTTCTGAAGGTAGGCTGCTGGACAGCCTCTTCTCATTTTCAGGTAGGCCTTCCCCTGTCTCCAAATCTAAAATAGATTCTCCATTATTATGTCTCAAAGCATCTTTTCTTCTAATCAGTTTTCATCATGTGTAACTACAGTTTTGATTTTTCTTTGCTTACTCTCTGCTTCTCCCAGGAAAATCTATGATCCAGGCAGCAGGGCACCTTACCATATGCCCATTACATAGTAGAGTATCTGGAACACAGACACTGCTTCATAAATATCGGTTAAATGAATGAAAAAATGAACATGTGAATGAAGCATGCTGTTAGTTGACAAATACAGTAACTTGGGAGCACTATATTTTAAATACTAGTACATAAGCTGAGAAAAACTCCCTTAGGATTTCTTAAATCACCAACGGATTAACATGTTTTTCAGAAGAAGTTCTATCAATATGTGATTTAAGTCTAATAAAATTAAGTGTTCTTTACTTCTTCAACACAGATCTCATTGTGCAATCAGCAATTTTTCTTTGATTTGAATTTTATTTATTTTAACCAATTTTTATATTCTTAATATGGTTCTAAACCAACCTTATTATACAGAGGCAGAAACCAAGAGCCACAGAATTTAAATGAATCTCTAAACGCCACACAACTAGTAAGTGGCAGAACTGCTACTAGGATCTGAGTGTAAACTTTAAATCTTCCTTTTTATAAACTGTAATGTAAAAATCTTCCAAATGTTTAGGTGTTACCTAGCCACTTATTTAAAATATGATGACAGAAGATTTTAATAAGGTCCTAAGGTACTGACTTCTCATAGTTCATATGTTCTAATGGCAGCTAAATATTACTTTCCAGCTCAAGAGAACCCAGTGTTGCTTTTCTGTAACTGGTTTTCAATGAGCCTGGGACATCTGTATTATTCAGTTCTCTTTGTCAGTGATCCACATAGAGTTCTTCCTACACAGCTGGTGCCTGTTTACTCACATGCACACATATTTAAGCCCTGTTTAGCTTTCTTTAGCTATCACTTTAGACTTAAATTGCATTTAGTTCTTTATTGAAAGGTGGAGATAAGATCAGATCTGTCAACTTAACTGAATCCCCAAGACCCGCAGAAAGGGATTTATGAGGGAAATATAAGGAGACAAGAAATGTAAGTTGAACCTCTGTTCACCCAGTGTAATAAAATAAGCAGAATTTGTTATAATTACATTCCTTCTAGATTGCATTTAAATATACATATTTTCTCCAGTCCAATAGTGGTTAATATATCTGGACAGTAAGTTTGATTTGGCCTGTTTCCTTATCACTACACTTTTCCAAAATCTCTCCTGTCCTTGTCTCATAGTTTCTTCTTTCCAAGACACATCTTTCAGTTAATTCACAAAGATACTGAGACGTCAACAGAACAACCGTCAGAGAAGTGTTTCCAACTAGGCAGATTCGTTCAATTAAAATAAAGTGAGCTGTATTTCATCAGAAGGGGTAATGCTGTAGAGTTCCAAGGTAGAGATAATTGCATCCACAGGTCATGCTGCTTTTATTTATGGTTTTATTAAATTGTATTGCTTATTACCATGTGCAAATCTATAACCCACACTTATTGTTTTCTTTTTTCTTTGTTCCTGAAGAATAATATGCCTCTGCATCCATTTCTAACTTCCCACTCATAGGTTGTTTTATATGTCTTTTCCGTTTAGTTTATATTGTGATTCTTTCTACTGTGCGGAATCTCTATACACCCTGAGAACACTGGCCAGAGCTATTTATAGCTCGTTTCTGAATGTAAAAAAGGTGCAAATACAGTTCTCACTACAATAAGCCTGGCTTCTTTCCTCTACATGTCTATCACACTGTAAATCTCTGGATCTACGAGTGATATGAATTTCAAAATGTACAAGCTTTGTTACCTTGGGCAAGTCAAACATTTAAACATCAATTTCTTTAGGGATAACAATACTGGCCCCATCTAATCCATAAGTTATCGTTAAGCTCAAATATATTCTTATTAGAAAACAACTGTGATACAAATATATAATAAAATTTGCTATCATTATATTATTATTTACTAAGACACAGACAGAAATACAGATATGCAGCTGTTCTGTAATGATAAATCTCCAAAGGGTTTTGAGTGGTTTTGCAGTCTTCTCAGCTTCTCTACTACTCAAGTAAATGACAGAACAGAGCTCACAGTTGAAGGTGAACATTTTTAATTTCTAACAAGTAAAATATAATTCTTAAAAGTCACATTGTTGCAAACAATGCAAAACTTTAGCATGTAACTCAAAAAAGATGCTGCATTTTAATTTTTTCAGGTCAATTTTCATCTGTGTTATTTTAAAACTTTGCACTCTTCTCTAAGCTGGTTTTCATCCATTTAGCATTACTATTTGTCTGACGGCTTTAATATTGTTAGGGCCACAATAATCTCATCTATTTGGAGCCCATTTGTTCAATCGCTGGAATATATGTTATCTTAAAATCATTCTGCTAAGTTGCTTAAACATTTTGTATGTTAATTTGTGGGTATTTTGATTCTTATAACTATTAATTGGGATTAACAATATTTTTAAACAACTTTTTTTTCAAAATGTGAATTATGCATGTGTTTGAAGCTTTTCTCTAAATGTTCAATTTTATTTTGCAAATACAATGGCGATTAATGTAAGCATTTTTGAGAAAAAAAATAAGCCCTTTCAGGCATTAACAGAGCAGGTGATAAATTAGTTTCGTTAGTGGCTTCATAGATTTCTAACCTAACATCCTAAAGTCAATTAAATTCAAAAGAGACTTAGTATATCAAAGATGGTTGGTGAACTTTTTTTTTTTAACATCTTTATTGGAGTATAATTGCTTTACAATGGTGTGTTAGTTTCTGCCGTATAACAAACTGAATCAACTATACATATACATACATCCCCATATCTCCTCCCTCTTGCTTCTACCTCCCACCCTCCCTATCCCACCCCTCTAGGTGGTCACAAAGCACCGAGCTGATCTCCCTGTGCTATGCGGCTGCTTCCCACTAGCTATCTATTTTACATTTGGTAGTGTATACATGTCCATGCCACTCTCTCACTTCGTCCCAGCTTACCCTTCCCCATCCCTGTGTCCTCAAGTCCATTCTGTACATCTGCATCTTTATTCCTGTCCTGCCCCTATGTTCTTCAGAACCATTTTTTTTTAAGATTCCATATATATGTGTCAGCATACAGTATTTGTTTTTCTCTTTCTGACTTACTTCATTCTGTATGACGGTCTCTAGGTCCAACCACCTCACTACAAATAACTCAATTTCGTTTCTTTTTATGGCTGAGTAATATTCCATTGTATATATGTTCCACATCTTCTTCATCAGTTCATCTATCGATGGACACTTAGGCTGCTTCCATATCCTGGCTATTGTAAATAGAGCTGCAATGAACACTGGGGTACATGCCTCTTTTTGAATTATGGTTTTCTCAGGGTATATGCCCAGTAGTGGGATTGCTGGGTCGTATAATACTTCTATTTTTAGTTTTTTGAGGAACCTCCATATTGTTCTCCATAGTGGCTGCATCAATTTACCCACCAGCAGTGCAAGAGTGTTCCCTTTTCTCCACACCCTCTCCAGCATTTATTGTTGGTAGATTTTTTGATGATGGCTATTCTGACCAGTGTGAGGTGATACCTCATTGTAGTTTTTTTGTTTTTTTTTTTTTTTGCAGTATGCGGGCCTATCACTGCTGTGGCCTTTCCCATCGCGGAGCACAGGCTCCAGACACGCAGGCCCAGTGGCCATGGCCCACGGGCCCAGTCACTCCGCGGCATGCCGGACCCTCCTGGACCGGGGCTCGAAACCGTGTCCCCTGCATTGGCAGGCGGACTCTCAACCACTGCACCGCCAGGGAAGCCCCTCACTGTAGTTTTGATTTGCATTTCTCTAATTAGTGATGTTGAGCATTCTTTCATGTGTTTGTTGGCAATCTGTATATCTTCTTTGGAGAAACGTCAATTTAGGTCTTCTGCCCATGTTTGGATTGCGTTGTTTGTTTTTTTGATATTGAGCTGCATGGACTGCTTGTATATTTTGGAGATTAATACATCAGTTGCTTCATTTGCAAATATTTTCTCCCATTCTGAGGGTTGTCTTTTCGTCTTGTTTATGGATTCCTTTTCAGTGCAAATGGTTTTAATTTCATTAGGTCCCATTTGTTTGTTTTTGTTTTTATTTCCATTTCTCTAGGAGGTGGGTCAAAAAGGATTGTGCTGTGATTTCTGTCATGGAGTGTTCTGCCTATGTTTTCCTCTAAGAGTTTATAGTGTCTGGCCTTACATTTAGGTCTTTAATCCATATTATTTTTGTGTATGGTGTTAGGGAGTGTTCTAATTTTGTTCTTCTACATGTAGCTGTCCAGTTTTCCCAGCACCACTTACTGAAGAGGCTGTCTTTTCTCCATTGTATATTCTTGCCTCCTTTATCAAAGATAAGGTGACCATATGTGTGTGGGTTTATCTCTGGGCTTTCTATCTTGTTCCATTGATCTATATTTCTCTTTTTGTGCCAGTACCATATAGTCTTGATTACGGTAGCTTTGTAGTATACTCTGAAGTCAGAGAGTCTGAGTACTCCAGCTCTGTTTTTTTCCCTCAAGACTGCTTTGGCTATTCAAGGTCTTTTGTGTTTCCATACAAATTGTGCAATTTTTTGTACCAGTTCTGTGAAAAATGCCATTGATAGAGATTGCACTGAATCTGTAGATTGCTTTGGGTAGTATAGTCATTTTCACAATATTGATTCTTCCAATCCAAGAACATGGTATATCTCTCCATCTGTTGGTATCATCTTTAATTTCTTTTATCAGTGTGTTATAGTTTTCTGCATACAGGTCTTTTGTTTCCCTAGGAAGGTTTATTCCTAGGTATTTTATTCTTTTCATTGCAATGGTAAATGGGAGTGTTTCCTTAATTTCTCCTTCAGCTTTTTCATCATTAGTGTATAGGAATGCAAGATATTTCTGTGCATTAATTTTGTATCCTGCAACTTTACCAAATTCACAGATGAGCTCTAGTAGTTTTCTGGTGGCATCTTTAGGATTCTCTATGTATAGTATCATGTCAGCTGCAAACAGTGACAGATTTTACTTCTTCTTTTCCAATTTGGATTCCTTTTATTTCTTTTTCTTCTCTGACTGCTGTGGCTAAAACTTCCAAAAACTATGTTGAATAATAGTGGTGATAGTGGACATCCTTGTCTTGTTCCTGATTTAGTGGAAATGGTTTCAGTTTTTCACCATTGAGAACGATGTTGGCTGTGGGTTTGTCATATATGGCCTTTATTATGTTGAGGTAAGTTTCCTCTATGCCTACTTTCTGGAGGGTTTTTATCATAAATCGGTGTTGAATTTTGTCGAAAGCTTTTTCTGCATCTATTGAGATGATCACAGGTTTTTCTCCTTCAATTTGTTTTATGGTGTATCACATTGATTGATTTGCATATACTGAAGAATCCTTGCATTCCTGGGATAAACCCCACTTGATCATGGTGTATGATCCTTTTAATGTGTTGTTGGATTCTGTTTGCTAGTATTTTGTTGAGTATTTTTGTACCTATGTTCATCAGTGATATTGGCCTGTAGTGTTCTGTTTTTGTAGTATCTTTACCTGGTTTTGGTATCAGGGTGATGTTGGCCTCGTAGAATGAATATGGGAGTGTTCCTCCCTCTGCTGTATTTTGGAAGAGTTTGAGAAAGATAGGTGTTAGCTCTTCTCTAAATGTTTGATAGAATTCGCCTGTGAAGCCATCTTGTCCTGGACTTTTGTTTGTGGGAAGATTCTTAATCACAGTTTCAATTTCATTACTAGTAATTGGTCTGTTCATAGTTTATATTTCTTCCTGGTTCAGTCTTGGAAGGTTATACCTTTCTAAGAATTTGTCCATTTCTTCCAGGTTGTCCATTTTATTGGCATAGAGTTGCTTGTAGTAGTGTCTTAGGATGCTTTGTATTTCTGTGGTGTCTGTTGTAACTTCTCCTTTTGCATTTCTAATTTGATTGATTTGAGTCTTCTCCCTTTTTTTCCTGATGAGTCTGGTTAATGGTTTATCAATTTTGTTTATCTTTTCATTTTATTCATCTTTACTATTGTTTTCTTTGTTTCTATTTCATTTATATCTGCTCTGATCTTTATGATTTCTTTCCTTCTGCTAACTTTGGGTGTTGTTTGTTCTTCTTTCTCTATTTCCTTTAGGTATAAGGTTAGATGGTTTATTTGAGATTCTTCTTGTTTCTTGAGGTAGGCTTGTATAGCTATAAACTTCCCTCTTAGAACTGCCTTTGCTGCATCCCATAGGTTTTGGACCGTCATGTTTTCATTGTCATTTGTCTCTAGGTACTTTTTGATTTCCTCTTTGATTTCTTCAGTGATCTCTTGGTTATTAAGTAACGTATTGTTTAGCCTCCATGTGTTTGTGTTTTTACGTTTTTTTCCCTGTAATTCATTTCTAACCTCATAGCATTGTGGTCAGAAAGGATGCTTGATATGATTTCAATTTTCTTAAATTTACAGAGGCTTGATTTGTGACCCAAGATATGATCCTGGAGAATGTTCCATGCACACTTTGAGAAGAAAGTGTAATCTGCTGTTTTTGGATGGAATGTCCTATAAATATCAACTAAATCTATCTGGTCTATTGTGTCATTTAAAGCTTCTGTTTCCTCATTTATTTTTATTTTGGATGATCTGTCCATTGGTGTAAGTGAGGTGTTAAAGTCCCCACTATTATTGTGTTACTGTCGATTTTCTCTTTTATAGCTGTCAGCAGTTGCCTTACGTATTGAGGTGCTCCCATGTTGGGTACATATATATTTATAATTGTTATATCTTCTCCTTGGATTGATCCCTTGATCATTATGTAGTGTCCTTCCTTGTATCTTGTAACATTCTTTATTTTAAAGTCTATTTTATCAGATATGAGTATTGCTACTCCAGCTTTCTTTTGATTTCCATTTGCATGGAATATCTTTTTCCACCCCTTCACTTTCAGTCTGTATGTGTCCCTAGGTCTGAAGTGAGTCTCTTGTAGACAGCATATATATGGGTCATGTTTTTGTGTCCATTCAGCAAGGCTGTATCTTTTGTTTGGAGCATTTAATCCATTCACGTTTGAGATAATTATTGATATGTATGTTCCTATGACCATTTTCTTAATTGTTTTGGGTCTGTTTTTGTAGGTCCTTGTCTTCTCTTGTGTTTCCCACTTAGGGAAGTTCCTTTAGCATTTGTTGTAGAGCTGGTTTGGTGGTGCTGAATTCTCTTAGCTTTTGCTGGTCTGTAAAGCTTTTAATTTCTCCATCGAATCTGAATGAGATCCTTGCTGGGTAGAGTAATCTTGGTTGTAGGTTCTTCGCTTTCATCACTTTAAGTATATCATGCCACTCCCTTCTGGCTTGTACAGTTTCTGCTGAGAAATCAGCTGTTATCCTTACAGGAGTTCCCTTGTATGTTATTTGTCATTTTTCCCTTGCTGCTTTCAATAATTTTTCTTTGTCTTTAATTTTTGCCAATTTGATTACTATGTGTCTTGGAGTGTTTCTCTTTGGGTTTATCCTGTATGGGACTGTCTGTACTTCCTGGACTTGGGTGTCTATTTCCTTTTCCATGTTAGGGAAGTTTTCAACTATAATCTCTTCAAATATTTTCTTGGGCCCTTTCTCTCTCTCTTCTCCTTCTGGGACCCCTATAATGCGAATGTTGTTGTGTTTAATGTTGTCTCAGAGGTCTCTCAGGCTGTCTTCATTTCTTTTCATTCTTTTTTCTTTATTCTGTTCTGCAGCAGTGAATTCCAACATTCTGTGTTACAGGTCACTTATCCGTTCTTCTGCCTCAGTTATTCTGCTATTGATTCCTTCTGGTGTAGTTTTCATTTCAGTTATTGTATTTTTCATCTGTTTGTTTTTTAATTCTTCTAGGTCTTTGTTAAACATTTCTTGCATCTTCTTGATCTTTGCCTCTATTCTTTTTCCGAGGTCCTGGATCATCTTCACTATCATTATTCTGAATTCTTTTTCTGGAAGGTTGCCTATCTCCACTTCATTCGGTTGTTTTTCTGGGGTTTTATCTTGTTCCTTCATCTGGTACATAGCCCTCTGCCTTTTCATCTTGTTTATCTTTCTGTGAATGTCATTTTTGTTCCACAGGCTGCAGGAATGTAGTTCTTCTTGCTTCTGTTGTCTTCCCTCTGGTGGATGAGTCTATCTAAGAGGGTTGTGCAAGTTTCCTGATGGGAGGGACTCTGGAATTCTTTTTTTTTTCTCACTGTTGTGGCCTCTCCCATTCCAGAGCACAGGCTTTGGATGCACAGGATCAGTGGCCATGGCTCATGGGCCTAGCCACTCCGTGGCACATGGGATCTTCCCAGATGGGGCACGAACCCATGTCCCCTGCATCGGCAGGCGGACTCTCAATCACTGCACCGCTAGGGAAGCCCCTGGAATTCTTTTTTGATTGCATATTTCTACACTTGGTTGTGTCTTCCTCATTCTTGAGGACACCCTTATCCAAATTTGAAAGTGGGTTACATGAGCTAAAATAAATAATAAAAAGATCAGTGTATCTGAGCAGAGTGGGAGAGGATACAGTAGTGTGAAATGACGTCAGAATGTCAGAGAGATACTGAGGAGCCAGTATGTGGAGTTTTGTAAAGGTCTAGAAAGTTTGGATTTTCTTCCTGTGTGATGAATAGCCATTAGAGAGTTGCAGTAAGGGAGTCCAATGTGAACTGATTCCCAAGTTTAAAAACATCATTCTGATGTATAGAGAATAGACTGTAATTGAAGTGATGAGCTGAAGTAAGGAGATAGACTAGGAGGATATTGCAATAATCCATGCAAAATGATGGTAATTTACCAAGGATGGTAGCAGTAAAGATGGAAAGAAGTAGCTTTCTGGATTTAGACTGGATATATTTTGGAGGTCAAGTTGACAGGGCATACTGATGCCCTGTATGTGGGAAAAATGGAAAGACTCCTGGATTTTTGACTCTTGTAATTGGATGGAGGATTGTCCTATTTACTGAGGTGGCAAAAGAAGAAAGGAAGCATGACTCCCAATATTCTTACCTGGAATATTGAGTGGACGGTAATAGCATGATATAGATAAGTAACCCATAAGGAAGAACAGGTTTTCTATGGGACAGATTGGGTTTATATTTAAACATGTTATGTTTTAGGTACTTGTGAATATCTAGTTCCAGAAGTCTATCTCTAATTTTAGGAAAGTTTTGTTTTCAATGAAAAATTAGGAAAACTAGCTTTAAAAGCAATATTCTTACCCTGATGTTTATGAAATAACTTTGTGGACATAATAAACTATTATGGAATCTTTTGAACTCATATCAAGAATGATTCATGTTTAATTAGAAGTATCCATACAATGCTTCTTATCGAGCTTTTATGAGTATTGACGGTAGGGATTTACGTACACCTTAACTTGAATCATTACAATTAATCCATTTTAAGCAATTGACCTTCTAATAAATAATAAACAAATCCTCAACAAAATCCTTTACAGATTATAGGCTGTAGATTTAAAATCTTGACAATGAAAGAGGACAAATAGCTGTAATTTGGAATCTTGAATAAAGATGACAGAATTTGGCCTTTCAATTTTTTTATAAATGTGGAATAAATACTTTGATTTACCTTCAGTTCAACAGTACACATTATGACTCAAATTCAGTTACCTCATAGGAGACTACTTTTTTCAGTTCTTTCTTTTTTCTACTCCTTGGGTTAAAATTGCTGCACTATGTGTCATCTTGACAATGTTTTCACTCCCTTCTTAGCAGTTATGTATGAAATCCAGACTTGTTATTGACATTTCCAGTTGGATGTTTAATAGAATCTCAAGCTTGACTTGGTCCACACAAGCTCCTTGTAGTAATCACTGTCGTTTCCTCTACCATGTCTTCCATTCACTCCCTTAAACTTGTTTAAATTCACTCATTTAAAAGCTCTGGCTGACTTCCCATTTCCAACTACCAGTATCCGCATTTCTGTGCCTGAGGACTCTTTCCTCCAACTATAGAAACCCACTATGAAGCCAAAAATGCTACGGAATCAACACCATCCAAACAGTGACTGGGAGTGAATAAATACCTCTCCTTTCTCACTGCCAAGGTAGGATAATTCAGAGTAATCTCTGTTTCCCAGAGTTTTCTCACAGCGCTAAGCTTCAGACACTCTCTGTTGTCAGCTGGCTTAACAGAACATCCACAGTGGCAGCTACCTTTTCTTATTTCACCTCCACACTTCCCTACTCTTGTTCTTTAAACTTCCCAAATAAACTACTTGCACTCAAATGCTCATGTGTCAAGGCAGTCCAAACTGGGATGTTCCCCTACAAACCCACTCTTCTTGGAGTCTTTCCTACATCAGTCAATGACACCTCCAGTTCTACCAGTTGCTGGGTCAAAGTCCGAGGTGTCATTCTCAATTCCCTTTTTTTCATACCTCAAACTGACTATCAGAAAATCTTGTAGCATCTATTTTAAATACATCTAGAATTTGACCAATCATCTCCATCCTTAGTGACTGTATTAGTCGGCTTGGACTGCTGCAACAACAACAGCAAAAACACCCCATAGACAGAGTGGCTTAAGTGTCAGACATTTATTTTCTCACAATTGTGGAAGCTGGAAGTCCTAGATCAAGATGTGGGCAGGATTGGTTTTTTCTGAGGCTTCTCTCTTTGATTTGCCTTCTTAACTATGTCCTCACCAGGACCTCTTCTCTGTGAGCCCACACCCCTGTTTTCTGTGTGTCCTTATTCTCCTCTTCTTATAAGGACACCAGTGACGTTGGTTTAGGGTCCAGCTTAACTTCCTCATTTTAACTTAACTGCCTCTTTAAAGGTCCTATCTCCAAACAGAGTCACATTCTGAGGTACTGGGAGGCAGGGTTTCAACATACAATTTTTAGAAGGACTCAGTTCAGCCTATAACAGTGACCCCACTCCTACTGGTTCCAATTTAATCCAAGGCATCATCTTTTTCTGTCTGGAAAAGCAATAGGCTCTGAACTGTCTGCTCTACTTCTGCCCTTTCTTACCATCAGTTCTTGACACAACAGCCAGAATTTTCCCATTGGCACTCTGCTCGAAACCCTCTACTGGCTTCCCATCAGACCTAGAATAAAATTCTATGACCAACATAATCTACATTGTCCCAACTCCTTTCCTCTCTTGACATCACATTCTGTTATTCCACTCCCCACCCCAACACTCATCCAGAACACTGTCCTCCTTGCTGTTACTTGAGCAAGCTTGGCTATTCACATCTTAGGACCCTTACATGTTGTTCCCTTTACCTAAAATGATATTCCCTGCAGCATCTGCATGGCTATCTCCATTCCTCCCTTCAGGTCTTTACTCAAAACTCATCTTAAAATGAGTTTATGTATGGTCACCACACATAAAATTTTAATCCCTCTCTGATACTTCCTTACTGGTTTTCATTCTCCTTAGCACTTATATTCTAGAATATAACACTTTCTAGAATATAATGTTTTACATACTTAGCAGGTTTATTTTCTGTCTCCCACACTAAATTATAAGCTTCTCAAGGGCTTGAATATTTTTTCATTCACTCTTGATACTTCAGTACCTAGAACAATGCCTGCAACATAGATGTTCAAAAAATGTTTGTTGCATGAATGGATGATCTTTTTAGTGTAGTAGTAAAATAATTACTGTTGTAATAATTCAACCTGGTACATATTTGTATGAGGGCCCCATAGCCTTTCATGCATATCTTTGCCATGGCTCTTATATATAATAGATGAAAATAACAGAAAATAAAAGAGCAAATTGAAGGGCAGCACACACAGACTAGGCATTTCAGAAAGGATTCCCAGAATGATATCAACATTTTGATGTTTAAGAGAAAAAATATTCATTCATTCAGCAATGATTTACTGATTATTATGAATGTGCCAATCACTCATTAAAAGCTGGGGTAGGAAGATAAGTAAGACCTTGGCCTTGCTTAGGAGGGCTGTATAGTCCATAGAGTTTCTCCTCTATGTGTTTTGAAGTTGTAATTCTCAGCTTTGCATGATTGTGAGGAAGAAGGAGAAGGCTGAGGAGGAGGTAGAGGTGGAAGAAGATGAGAACAAGAAGGAAGAGGTGGATCAAACACTCACATTTAGTAGAACTAGATTTCTAAGCAAACAGAAACACAGAAAGTAATGGGTTTCTTAGGGGTTAAACAAAGAAGAGATGGAAGAGAACAGTGCTCTCTCTAAATGCTGCCCTAAAGTGATGCTTTGAAGCTTTCTTCAAAGGCACATATTGTGTCTTACCTTTGTTCTAGCTTTGACACAACTGATATCCAGTTTATTATAGGAGTAATAGCATAGGAACGAGCAACAATAACGAGGTTTCTGCTATTCCGACAGTTGGAAGGAGTATGCATTCAGTAAAAAAGACCTTTTAAACTAAGGGCAATTCTATATCTACAAATAAAGATTTCTTAATACATTGTTTACTAGACTAGTGAGAGGCCTGAGCTTGATTTTCTTTCTGGGCATATATCTCATATGGGGACAGTGGAGACTGGAGGAGTAAGACTTAAACTCAGGGTGTGATTATTCCAGGCCCAATGTTTCCTCATAGGCACATAATAATTGCTGTTAGGAATGTACTTTTCTGAAGTTCAAAGCTATAGCATAAGTAAAATAAATGTTTATAGATATCAGGCCTTACAGCCAGTGAAACTGAAGCAAACATTTTTAAGTTACTCCTTAGAGATGCACACAATTAATTGAAGACAGATAATTGCATGTGTAATGGCTTCTTGGACACTAAGTACCTGTTTACAAATCAAATTATTCAATTTAGAGTCTCAAGTGTGTGCTTTCTTTGCTCGATTAACCCCTTATGGCTATGCATAAGCACCTAGTTTGCGAAGATGTGGCCTTTAATATTTTTAAGATCATTTAGATTATAATTCAAATTTAAATGTGAAGTAAAAATCTATTATCATTTTCTGAGTAAAGAAATGTAATATATCAAGTATTGCTCTGAGTCATTTGCTGTTATTGTTTGAGGCTTACATGTTTATTCATAAAACTTGTGTTTAAACAAGTTTTCTGTGCAAGGGACTTCCACTCTAAGAGACATTCAAACATGCCTGATAAAAGTCTGAAAAGGCAGTTTTCTAAAGGCATTTGAGAGCTGTAACCATGTTTCTCTAAAGAGCTGCTGCTAAGTGTGAAAAGTAGGTGCATTAGAATTACTCATGTAGTCATTCCTTCAGCTGAATGTTATTGCACATGATACGGAAAGAGCCATGGAAGATGCTCAAAGAGGAAGAAGATATCCCTGCACACAACGCATGATTGGATGCATCTGATACATAACACTAATGCTGTGGGAGGGATGGGCATGGTGCTGAGCTCAAACCCTGGAGTCACACAGGCTCTAAAACCAGTTCCATTCCTCAGGAAACAAGGAAACAATATTTATGTCATCATGTTTAGCCTTAGTTTTCTCATCTATAAAAGTAGATCGATCTAGTACCTTGCTCAGGTAGTAATGAGAGAATAGAATGCTTTGTCATGACTTAATATCTATCATCTTTACAGATGGGTAAAATAAGAGAAAAAAAAAAGACTCATAAATGGGTAATTAATGCCACAGGTAAAGTAAAATCTTTTTGCAGGGAGGGCAAAAAGAAGGTAGTGTTAAGATTATGATTCATATAGTGAAGTTGGATTGTTCCCTTGAAGGTTACGCGAACACATGGCTAAATAAATAGCAGAATAACAGGGTAAGGGGGCAAATTGTAGAATGCATGCAGTGGATAAAAATTACATTTGTTACTGTTTTAAATATTTGAAGCTGTTTTATTGATTTGAGTTTCTGAGCAAAAAAAGCCTTTGATATAAAGAATATGGTAAACACCAGGAAAAAAAATAATTTGAGTTGTTTCTTTTAATTGTCATTTATTTCCTATCAGACTTTCCAACTTGAGGAAAAATTTGAAATAATTCTTCTCTCCAGGTGAAAACAAAGAAAAATCACCATACAGCGCTTGGGATGAAGATAGAACACACTACTTTATTTTTATGTTGTCCTTTAAATAGGTTCGTTCAATAATAGAATTTAGTTGCTTTTTAGTGGTAGTAAATAAAAATAAAAAGATATCCCTGGCATTAGTTTTCCCAGGTGTAGGAGACCTGATAGAAGGCTGTTAATTTGTTGAACATTACTGTTATTAGTGCTCATTTGGCGATTGAAAAGTGAATGTTTGAATCGGGTGAAGTTTGCTAGTAATCTATACTCATTTTACTTGACTTCTAAAATATAATTATATTGTAAGTGAGGCTTACAGGCTCAGGAAAAACAAAGCATTTAAGTGTGGTTTCTTTTTCTCTTTTGTTTCCCCTCTCTCTCTCTCTTCTTCCTTCCCCCCACCTCTCCTTTCATCCCTTCTTTTTAACCTTCCTTCCCTTCTTCCTTCCATCTTCCCCCCCGTTCTTTCTTCCCTTCTTCTCTCTCCCCTTCCTTTTTTTTGTTTCCAAAGAGAGATAAGCAGTGTTCCTTATTTATACTCTGTTTTCTTAAAAGGAAGAAACCCTTGAAAAAGTTATTTTTAATTACTGATGACTTACTCCCATGATGATTTGACTACACATGTTTAATATCGATAATAAAGTTTAAATAGAAAAGAGTGAATCTTTTATTACAAAATAACCTGGGAACTGCCAAACTCTAATTGCATATGTCCCTATTTTTGCTGTTAGATAGAGAATATATATTGAAAAATAACCATACATCAGTTGCATGCTTTGTACTGCTCTTTGGAAATTATGCTTCCAATGGTAATTGCACATTTCTAGCGGTGGTCCAAAGCATTAGGTTTCTGTGGCCCTTAGGCTTCACAGCCTTTTCTGACTCTTAATAGACAGCCTTTTCTCCATGTTCGGTAGTCTATCTCTTTCTAACAAAAGCCTTGGGTTGTAAACTGAAGTGTATGTTATACAGTTAACACTAGACAAGAGGACTTACAAAAATATTACAAACTGATCAAGTATTCATTATTGGAAAGATGATATAGTAGCTATTCAAAATACTAGGCTTATAGCTTTACTTCAGTCTGAAAAAGTGGGAAAGAAATGGGGAAAAAATAATCTCATTTACTCCATCTGTCTCATTTAGCACCCATTCCATCCCTTTGTAGTACAATTCATTTTTTCCTTGTTATTTTTTGAAGACAAATGTTACTTAGAACATGGCGGTAATGTAGAGGAAAAGATTGTATTTGAGAAAACTGAGGCATAAAATTGGCAAATAGCTGTCTTAAAAATATTTTGAAAGAAAAAAAATGAATACATGCAGAAAATTTATATTGGCAGAGCCACTGTTTCTTTTAAAATGTGGTTCAGTTTCCCAGAGACAGAGAAATGTGACTTGTTGCCAAAGGTGTCGTGGTAACCTTCCTATTATTAATAAATACAAGAATTTGCAGAAGCACAGAGTAATGGCAAGTGTCTGAATTTTTAAAATAGTGTGGCGTCACAGAATCTGTTGTTCTTTTTTGTTTCCTTAAAGAAAATGTGAGTTTAGAATATCCTATCTTTTTCCTTTTCTGTCAGTTCTGCTGGTGAATACATAAAGAAACAATGTTCCTTTTGCCAACATAAAGAAAAAAATACCAAGATATTTAACCTACAGATGCCAGCTTATTTACTAAATGGAATGGATATTTTCCATATCCCCCCAAAATTAAGAAATAAAATCTGGCATTTTTAATGTTTAGCTACCACTTATCATTGTGTATCAGAATTTCTTAGTCCTATGATTTATTCTGTGACATGACTGACAATCTTCTTGTTCATCTTAATGTGGAAGTAATGTCTGTTTTAAGTGAAAGTATCAATATTTCCAACACACAAGTAATAGTGCACGTGCTCTGTGTTTCTACAGTCAGGGATGGTTCGGATTACTTGGTGTATTGTTCATGGCCCTCATAAGACTTCCTTTAGATAAGGTCATGCATTTATATTAGGCTGGCTTTGGAATGCATACTATTTCTGAACTGTGGAAGAGTCTTCTGAACTTCATCCAGTGCATCATATCCTAACAAACTGAGTTAACAGCTAACCATTCTAATAATATCAGTTGAGTACCTGCATTACACCATGTATTTGGTGTCTTGGTCATCTCATTATATCTTTTTGTTCTCTCTTTTTAGGTTTTCAGTAAAAGGAGCTTTTCACATAAACATGTATTATTAATTGCAAAGTCCCTATAAATTCTACTAGATTATGATAATTCAAACACAGTGTAAGTCTATGTATGGAGAATCTCTTTGGGACAGTAGTGAGGCAGTAGTTGTGAAAGGTAGCATGGGAAGACCAGGAATAGGTGTAGATTCCTGGGTCTTACTGGTTTATATTTAGACATTCACTTGCACCCATTAAACAACAACCTTCTGGAAGGGAATCAGGTTATCTTATCTTTATACCCCTAAAACATACAAAACAATGCACTGCAAGTAGTGAAAGCTTGAGATATACTGACAGAATTGGGGAAAACCTAGTTTTTTATAAGTTCTGGGAAAGGTCCTGTTAAGAAAGATTTTCTGGAATTTCAGTTTTCTCAGTAAAGCAGTGGTATTTACCATCTACCTTTCCAGATCTACAAATACAGTCTGATCATTGTAAGCTAAATTTATCAGAAGAATCAAGAATAGGGCATTTTGGTTTATCAATTATTTTAGTGTACAGACTTGCTATATGTTAATGATTTTTCATGTATTAGATATCCAACAGAAGACATTTAGTATTAAAATTATAGTATGAAAGGTAAAAATTGCATCAAGAAAATTATAGTTTAAGCTCTGGGAGTGCTTGGTGGGTTATCATTATAAACACTAATTATCCTGTTATAATTCAAACAGCTGAGAACATGAGAACATTTACTGAGCTATTATATGATAGACAGCACGTAAAGATTTACCTTAGTAGAATTAAAATGACCAGCAATTTAGTTTTATTATTATGTCTCTAGATTTCAACAAAATTTATTTTTTCACAGGAATATTTAAATGTTTATTTTTGGACATACTAGTATTGACTGCTTTTCTCTAATATTTCTTAAGTTCTACATTTTTCATTTTTGTAATTGCCTTTTTCTTACTGAAGTATACTTGAATTACAATATTGTATTAGTTGTACAACATAGTGATTCAATATTTTTAGATTATACTTCATATAAAGTTATTTAAAATGTTTACTATATTCCGTGTGTTATACACTACATTCTTGTAACTTATTTATTTTATACCTAGTAGTTTGCATCTTAGTCCCCTACACCAATCTTGCCCCTCTCCCCACCTTTCTCTCCGCTGATAACCACTGCTTTGTTTTCTGTATCTGTCAGGCTGTTTCTGTTTTGTTACATTCATTCCTTTATTTTATTTTTTAGATGCCACATATAAGTTAAAATACTCAGTATCTGTCTTTCTCTAACTTATTTCACTAAGCATAATACCTCCAGGTCCATTCATGTTGTTGCAAATGGCAAAATTTTTTTACAGCTGAGTAACATTCTACTGTGTATATATATGCAACGTCTTCTTTATCCATTTATCTGTTGATGGACACTTAGGTTGCTTCCACATCTTAGCTATTGTACACAATGCTGCTATGAACACTGGGGTGCATATATCTTTTCAAATTAAGATATGTACTCAGAAGTGAAAGTGCTAGATTATATGATAGTTCTATTTTAAATTTCTTGAGCAACCTCTACACTGTTTTTCATAGTTGCTGTACCAATTTACACTCCCACCGAAAGTACACTAGGGTCCCTTTTCTCCACATCCTCACCAGCACTTGTTAATTCTTCTCTTTTTGATAATAGCCATTCTGACAGGTGGGAGGTGAAATCTCTCTCTGGTTTTGATTTGCATTTCCCTGATGATCAGTAATGTTGAACATCTTATCATGTGCCTATTTGCCACCTGTATGCTTCTTTGGAAAAATGCCTATTCAGGTCTTCTGCCCATTTTTTAAATGCCTTTTATTTTTAATATTGAATTGTATGCTTTATATATTGTGAATATTAATCCCTTATCAAACATGTCATTTGCAAATATTTTCTCCCATTCATCCTTTTCATTTTGTTGATAGCTTTCTTTGTTGTGCAAAAGCTTTTAAGTTTGATTAGGTCCCATTTGCTTTTTTTTTGCTTGTGTTTCCCTTGTCTGAGGAGACATATCCAAGAAAAAAATATTGCTAAGACTGATGTCAAAAACTGTAGTGCCTATATTTTCTTCTAAGAGTTTTATGGTTTCAGGTTTTACATTTAGATCTTTTGAATTCATTTTGAGTTTAGTTTTGTATATAATGTGAGAAAATTGTTTAATTTCATTCTTTTACACCTAGGTGTTCAGTTTTCCCAATTCCACTTATTGAAGAGACTGTCTTTTCCCTATTGCATATTTTTGCCCCCATTGTCATAGATTAATTAACCATGTGTGTTTGTTTATTTCTGGGCCCTCTATCCTGTTCCATTGATCTATGTGTCTGTTTTTGTGCCAGTACCATACTATTTTGATTACTGTAGCTTTGTGGTATAGTCTAAAGTCATGGGGCATATTTTCAGCTTTGTTCTTTTTTCTCAAGATTGCTTTGGCTACTCGGTCTTTTATGGTTCCATATGAATTTTAGGATTATTTTTTCTAGTTCTGTGAAAAATGTCATGGGAATTCAGAGGGGATTGCATTAAATCTATAGATTGTTTTCGGTAGGTGGATATTTTAACAATAATAATTCTTCCAATCCATGAACATGAGATATCTTTCCATTTATTTGTATTGTTCTCGATTTCCTTCATAAATGTCATAGTTTTCAGAGTTTAGGTCTTTCACTTTCTTAGTTAAATTTATTCCTAGGTATTTTATTGTTTTGGATGTGATTGTGAATGGGATTGTTTCCTTGATTTCTCTTTCTGATAGTTCATTATTATTATATAGAAATGCAACAGATTTCTGCATGTTAATCTTGTATCCTGTAACTTTACTGAATTCATTTATCAGTTCTAAAGTTTTCTGGTGGAGTCTTTAGGGTTTTCTACATATAGTATCATGCCATCTGCTAATAGTGACAGTTTTACTTTTTCCATTACAATCTTGATGTCTTTTATTATTTTTTCTTGTCTGACCTCTGTGTCTAGGGCTTCTAATACCACACTATATAGAAATGAAGAAAGTGGGCGTCCTTGTCTTGTTCCTGATCTTCAAGGAAATGCTTTTGGCTCTTCACCATTGAGCATAACGTTAGTTGTGGGTATGTCATAAATGGTCTTTATTATGTTGAGGTATGTTCTCTCTATACCAACTTTGTTGAGAGTTTTTAATCATAAATTGATGCTGAGTTTTGTCAAATGCTTTTTCTGAAGCTACTGAGTTGATCATGTTTTTTATCCTTTGTTTTGTCAATGTGGTATGTTACATTGATTGATTTGTGGATAATGAACCACTCTTGCATCCCTTGAATAAAAACCCACTTGATCATGGTGTATGATCCTTATTATGCATTGTTGTATTTGATTGGCTAATATTTCATTGAGGATTTTGCATCTATGTTCATCACAGAGTTTGTCCTATAATTTTCTTTTTTTGTGGTGTCTTTGGTTTTGTTACTTGTTTTCAGATTATTTTTGTAATTCTTCTTTTTTCTTCTTTCAGTCTCTTCCCTTGTGGTTTGATGTTTTTCCTTAGAGCTGTGTTTGGTTTCCTTTCTCTCTCTCTCTTTTTTTTTTTTGTATCTATTGTAGATTTTTGATTTGTGGTTACCATTAACTTCACGTAGGTCAAACTGTAAATATATTTACTTGTTTTAAACTGGTAGCCATTTATGGTCTAACACATTCTTAAAGATCTACCCCTGTGAATGTTTTTGGGTTTTGATATATTTTACATCTTCATGTTTATCCCTTAAATGCTTGTTGTAGTTATAGGTGATTTTACTTTTTTTTTTAATCTTTTAACCTTTATACTAACTTATCTAAGTGGTTGATCCACTGCCTTTAATATGTATTTACCTTTACCATGTATATTTTCCCTTCCTTTAATATTTTCTTATTTCTTGTTATAGACTTTACTTTTTCATTTAATATTCACTTTAATGTTTCTTATAAAGTTGGTTTAGTGGTGACAAACTTAGTTTTTGCTTGTCTGAGAAATTATTTCTCTCTCCTTCAATTTTGAATGAAAACCTTGCTGGGTAGAGTATCCTTGGTTATAGGTTTTTTTCCTTTCAGCACTTTAAATATATCATGCCACTACCTTCTGGCCTGCAAAGTTTTTGCTGAAAAATCAACTAATAGCCTTATGGGGGTTCTGTTTTATGTGACTCTCTTTTCCTCTTGCTGCCTTTAAATAAAATTCTCTCTTTATATTTAACTTCTGTTATTTTAATTATGATATGCCTTGGTGTGGATCTCTTTGGGTTCATCTTATTTGGGACCCTCTGTGCTTCCTGTACCTGGATATCTGTTTCCTTCTTCAGGTTAGGGAAGTTTTCAGCCATAATTTTATCAAATACATTTTTGCCCTTTTCCCTTTTTTCTCTCTTTTCTCCTTCTGGGACCCTTATAATATGAATATTAGTACTCTTGACATTGTCCCAGACGTCCCTTAAACTATCCTCATTTAATTATTATTTTTTTGATGTTCTCACATAATGATATAATGATTTCCACTATTCTGTTTTCCAGGTCAGATATGTATTCTTTATCATCTAATCTGCTGTTCATTCCTTCTAGTGTATTTTTCATTTCAGTTACTATATTCTTCAGCTCTGGTTTTTAAAAAGAATTTTTTTCTCTTTCTTTGCTCAAGTTCCCACTGTGCTCTTCTAGTCTTTTCTCAAGTTCTGTTAGCATTTTTATTACTATTGCTTTGAACTCTTTATCAGGTAAATTCTTTATCTCTGTTTCACCAGGGGTTTTGCATGTGGCTTTATCTTCTTTTATTTGAAACATACTCCTCTGTCATCTCAAATTATTTGACTCTGTTTATCTCTATGAAATTAGGGAAAACAATTACCTGTCTCCATCTTGAAGGCATGTCCTTGTGTGGGAGTGTCCCTATGCTGTTGGTGTGTGCCTAGTGGCTTTGGTGGGAGAGCTGGACCTGAAGTGAGCGCAGGCTGTCTTCTCCTGGGGTGTGCTAGCAGATGCTGTCTTGGGGGAAGGTAGAGCTGGAGTCAGAAGGGCTAGCACCAGAGCCAAATGTAAGCTGTGATTTCTCTTAGGCTCAATGGTGGTCACAGCTCTGTGGGAGGCTGTAGGCTGGGCCTGAAGGTCTGGAGTAGGAGCCCTGAGGGAGTTGGGCTTCTCCCAGCATGATGGGAGTCTCCTCCCTGGTTGGGAGCATGGCCCAGGCTGTGGGCTTGGAGCAATACTTCTGAGCTGGCTCCACTCCTTCCCTTGGTGTGCATGCCCCCTTGGTTATACGTGGGCTTAGAGCCGTTAGAATTGTAGTTGCACTTCTGAGCTGGCTTTGCTTTTCCCAAGTGCATGGGCACCACAGCAATGGTGGTCTCCAACTTAGAGGGTAGCAGTGCAGGAGCAGGAGGGGCTGGAGTAGGAGTCCAGTGAGGGCAAGGGAGTGCACTGGTCCCGGCAAGCCACCCAGAGCACAAGGCAGTTTTCAATTTCCTGCCTCTGTGCTGGGACTAGGAGCAAGTATGTGTACAAGCTCCTCAAAAGTGGAGTCTCCGTTTCCTACAGCTCTCCAGTAAGACATACTGGTTTTCAAACCAGCTAAAGGGCTCAGCTTCCCAGTGTCAGGCCCCAGGGCTGCAGTGCCTAACACGGGGCTTGGACCCATTGCTCCTTAGGAAGGATCCCCAAGCCTGTGATAAACCCCTCCTCTTCTCGGTCACCTGTTACGGGTGTGGGTCCTGACTAGAATCGCTTCTCCTCCCTTCCTACTGGACTCTGTGTGGTTCTTTCTTTACAGGCTTGGTTGTAGATGAGATATTTGGCTAGTCCTCTGGTCATTCTTTGCAAGAGTTGATCTATATATGTAGTGTAGTTTTGATGTGTTTCTGGCGGGAAGTGAGCTCAGGGTCTTCCTATTCTGACATCTTGATCCTGCCTCCATTTTTCATTTTTTAAAATAAATGATTTAGTTCTCCTTATACATATTTTTAAATTGGGGAAGATTTTATATTCAGATATGTATGCCATTTTCTACATTGTGTTTTCAAAGGGATAAGATTCTTGTTACTGATCTTTCTTCATTGATTTTAAATTTTCCCTCAGACCCTAAATTGGTTATGAAAATAAAGCATTATTTACTTACCTAAACCAACCAATGGTTTAGGTAATTATGCTGTTTTTCTCTTTTTATTTTATGCTGTTAAACCATATGATTTGCGGAGCAAACAATGCTAAAGATTTTCAGGAGAGAAGTATGCTTTGTGCCTAATGAAGAAAAATTTAGTGAGGTGGGCTCGTGAAATGCAAATATTTTGAGAAAAGAAATAGTGGTATTTCGTTCCCTGACTGTACCTAATGGGTTACAGTGAACAAACTCTTCTGTATTAATCTACTCTCTCCAAGTCATTCTTGATCTATTCTGCTAACATACAAGTGCTGCCATTTGAGATTTTATATCCATCACTTTATAATATTTGGAAAACAACATAATTCTTTAAGTATCAATAAATATTTTTTTGAGGAAGAATAATCCTCTCTTATTTATGCTCCAGAGAAAAAGCAGGGGTTAACTGTATTCTAAAACATTTCTATGAGTCATGAAACAACCTGATAACCTTGAAGCCTTAAAAGGGGATAAATAAAATGAACCTAATATCTTTAAAGTATGACCTCTTCATCACCAGCCATTATTTATCAAGAGCAGCAGTGACAGCTGAACAAGTGCATAAAAAACAAAATGTGAAAATGGTTTCTGAGAAATACTCTGCAAACATGTTAGAAATAGAGAGGTACAGATGAAAGTATAAATCTAGTCATTAATTGGAAGAAAATAACCTGACAATATTGTAAGAATAACTAGTTCATGAATTTATGCTCTTCAGAATCTGAGATAGATCAGAGAAAAGCATTAGGGGCAAGAAATCTCTGTCCACAGATTTTCTAGAGGGTACAAAGAAACATTTGAAATCTGTAAAATGCGTGCATTATTGGATTCACTATTTTATTTCCACTCTGGGTTTTCAGAATTTTTCACTTATCATTACATTCTAATCCACTGTTTCTTATACTTGAGAAATATGCTTATCACTTCTAAAGGAAAAAAAATCATGAACCCATAGTATTGACATAAAATATTTATATTACAATGGTACTTACAATAGTACTTAAAATGGTAGAAAAATAAAATCAGATATAAGACCTTTATGCTTATATGTCTTACAAAATTATACAGTCAAACAATTTTACAAGTTAAAGATAGACTATAAAAACAATAAAATTCAAATTAACAGTATCAGTTTTGTTTGACAAATAATGTTTTGCTAAAATTGCCTTTCAAGATGTGAAAGTAGCTTTTAGGCACTGGCTCTTCCAAACTGTCATAAAAACTTCACTTTCAAACTGTACTAAGATTTTTGTAGGTAGAGCAGTGACACCATTTATTGTTCTGGTTTGAATTGTGTTATTGTGCCCACTCTTTTTTTCCCCCTCATTAGCTTTTGACATAGAGGTACTATTGCCAACTCAGTCACATAATAAACACAAATGTAGTCACTCAAATACAGTGATATCTGGTTTTAGGCAGGCAGATGGTCCAATATATACTAAAAATATTTTTTTAGGGTTTTATTATTGAATACTCAAAGATATCTAAAAATATGCTTGGAAAGTCTCAGAGAGCCTCAGAACTCAGTGGAAGAATATCAACTCAGTTATAAACAAAGTAATGAAAAAGAAATACTTTAAGAAACTACCACCTATTGGACTAAATACACATCAGTAGACAATGTCACAAAAAATAAAACAAATAAAATATAAAAACAAACAGAATTCTCCAAACATAGAGTATCAAAACAAAAGAGAAGTTTAGGGGAAAAAAGTCTGAAAGAATGAGGAATTAGAATGTATAAAAATGAAAACTATGAAACTGTAGATACAATGCAGGTCCTTTTATTTTCTTCCCTTGGAGAAAGGAAAATAAAAGGTAGTGTTCATTTCAGGGGTAAGGCTGGAAGGAAGATGGAGTCAAATTGAAGGTGGGCTCTGGTTAGAACCTAATGCAGAATAACTAGAGCTCAAAGAAGAGTATTCTAGTCAATTCAGAATCCAAAACAAATTAAAGTGGGAAGAAAAGGTCAAATATGTTCAAAACTATTTTCTGGAGATTTAGTTTTGTTTGGCAGCCAAGTCTTTGTCTTTGATGTGAATTGACTTCTATCTAAACTTGGGATGATTTTGATTCTCTATGATTTTCTTATTTTTAGCACCACAAAGCAGAATGTTTTCCCCATTTTTGCCAACAGAAAAGGTGCTGCCTTGCAGGAGAGAAGAAAGGACCTTAACTATATGATCTTCCTGCAGAGAAGTATGAGTACGGTGGAAATAGAGCCTTCATGGTGTTCTGCAGGAGGGTTATCTCTGTAGTAGCCCACATTGGTGTTTTTCTTCTGTGGCTACTGAAATGCTAATTCAGTTGTGTTTAACACAGAAATTTTGTAGTAACATCAGCATTACTATATTTCAACTGGAATCTTTTTTTATGACTACTCCAAATGTGATTATTAGGTTGAATTTATATTACACTTTAAAGCAAATTCAATTGTCAAACATTTCACTGGACAATTCTACTTCCAAACTGCATTTAAACTGAAGTAAAATGTAAAGCAATAATGGAAACTTGTGAGATATATATATCTGTCTTATATTTGCTAAATGTGCAAACTTCTAAAAATATATTCTTTCCTTACCTGTGTCAATAAACTTCCTGTTTATGATAATAAAAACAATAACCATAATAATAGTGTATAACTGTAATACTTGTGTTCCCTCCCTATGTGTTTGCGTAAATATATTTAACATAGATGTTATCTATGTCCTTTGAGTTTTCCTGATTCCCATGAACAATATATCACAAGTAGTTTTCATTTTGCTCTATAGCATTTTAACCATAACTAAAACCAACTTCTATCACTAAGTTTTATTATAAAATATTAGATTATCAGAGAGGACAAAAAATATTGAAAAGTTAAACAGAAACACAAAATCTAACCAGTCGGATACCATTATTGTTAACATTTTTATTTACAATTTTTAGACTTTCCTTTTCCTAAAGATATGCGTATATGAGCATACTTGTAAAAATTTCACTGGTTCCCCTAAAATATTCCCTAGATCCTCACTGATAAATGCCCATGGTATCATTTTGAAAGCACCCATGGTGCTCTGCCTGAGAACTTTCTTTCTTCCCCAGGGAGTAGTCCTTAGCCAATAATGATGGGAATTAAAAGATGAAGAACTCAGGGTGGGGGGTGACTCTAAGGTATTGTGGTGGCCTACTCCTATGAGATGTGGACTCCTCTAAAGGGGAACAAAGGCTGTGGAGAATTTTCCATTAGCCTGACAAAGCTCACTGAGCCTCTTCTCACCCAATCCTCTAACCTTCCCCTCCTTTTGCATAGACCTGCACTGTTGTCGGAGCACTCTTCCTTCTAATTCCTCCTCCTCCTCTTTATTCCTCACAGCTGTCTCCCTAATCTCTTTTATATCAAATCCTATCTTGGCTGCTTTTCAAAAAATCTAAAACAAAGGTAGTGCCAGGAGAAGTTAGAGGAAATAAGAGGTAAGATGGAGTTTTGAGAGGGGCCAACTGATTATCCTATGAGCAAAGAGGACGCCACTGGCATGGCAAGGAAGCCATTAAACTATAATCTACAGTTGCCACCAGGGCACTTTGGACTCCAGGCGAAAAAAGGAGTCACCATCTTGGCCAGAGTAATAGATGCTCATAAGCAGGAGGTGGCAGAGCTGCTTTAATAAAACTGGGGCAGGTAGAAATATTTATGAAACCTGATGATCCATATGTGCTCCTCAGTAATCTCGTGCCTATTTTAACTATGAATGAACATTTGTAGCAACCGTGGCTTGCCAAGGGCTTAGGCCCTCAGGAATGAAGTTTTGGGTCACAGAACAAGGTTAGTCATCCAAATCTGCCAAGATAATAGCTGAGAGTGAGGGGATCTTAGAATGGAGAGTGGAGGAGAGGATGAATATGACTTATGACCCTAAGACAAACTGCAGTTGCAGGTGCTGTACCTGGCATCATCAGTCCCTCTCTTCTAAGTTTCCCTTCAAGAAGAGAGGGCCATGACAACCATGGTGAAGCTATTCTTTGAACTTACATTGAGAACTGGATCTGTGCAGCACAATGAATGGATTGCAGAACATACCTTTTTCAGATCTTATGCTGCAGGGGTCATAGTTGACCAACAGTTTTGACTGACACCTTTCTAGACCCAACACGGCACTTATGTTGCAGCCACACTTTCCTAGGGCTGCTGTAAGCGAATGACTGAGGATGGTGGGTTACTAATGCCAGCCCCCTTTGTAGTATCTGGGACAGCTCTAATGAGCACTCCCAATTAACTGAAACTCAGAATTGCACTGCTATTTGAGACTCTTCTGGTCAAATTCTCTTTCCTTTCCCTTTTCCTTTTATAGGTATCATACCTACGTTGTATTCCAAATTTTTCCCTGCCTATTCTTTCTTCCTCACTTTTATCCTTCATAGGAATTCCTCCAATAAATTTACTGCTCATCTTAATCTCAACTTCTCAGAAAAACCACAAGTGTGTTCCACACTCTCTCTCAGGGGTTCCCAGGAGGAACTGAGCCCAGTTGTCCACAATTATTAACTTTGTACATTAACATGTTTTGAATTCTTTCCATTCCATATTTCATATCCTGTTCCTCTATCAGTCTTTCCTGAGATTAAATTAACGTGATGGTTTTTAGATAAATCTACAGTGTTTGATACGCCTGTCAAGAGGTGGATCCTAAATCCTCTCCCCTTGAGGGTAAGCTGGAATTAATCACACAGGTTTGATGAAGAGACTGTAGCAGAAATGATGGTATGTTCTGCTAACAGCCATCAAGAAAGTAAGGCCTCCTGCTGAGAGCTATGTGTGTGAGACCTTTTGGAAGCGGTCCTCTCAGTTATGTCCTCAGATGATGGACTGACATCCTGACTGCAACCTCAGGAGAGACCCTGAATCAAAACTGCCCAACTAAGCCACCTCTGTATTCTTGACTCTCAGCAATCGTTTGAGATAATAAATGTTTGTTGTTTAAGATGCTATGTTTTCAGGTAATCTGTTACACAATGAATAAGTAATACACCCTTAAATTTACATAATACTCAAATCATTTTCTAAGGATTGGTTTCTGGAGGAATACACACATCCACACACACTCACACAGAGAAGTATATGTATGTTTCTCATATAAATAAGCCGTTTAGTAACAGGAGTTTATCTTTAACTCTCATATTTTGAGTTATTTCAAAAAACATCTATGTATATAGCATCATTATTAGTCACTCCATAGTATATTATCTGAAAGTGTGTTTAAGCATGCTCTTTTTTATGAGAAACTGAAGATGTTTCTCATTTTTAGCTTCTTATCTACTTATAAAAAATGAATATACTAGTTGATAACCACTGATTGAAAATGTAAAACACTTAGATCACTGTGCCTTATTCTGTGACATAATTCATAATTATAGTCATCTTGCCACTATAATTAGAGCAAAGGACAGATGGTAAAGGTTTAAAATAATGTGTTTATTAAAACTATGTAGGCTGCCAAATAATTTATCACCATCACAAGTGTCCATTCATTAGCTGCTCCATTAAGATAGGGTCGATGAACTTTGAAGATGGATAGAATAACTCTAGTGTCTAAATAGAAAAGTGTACATTAACTGTTAAAGGGGCAACAAACAATGCCATGGCCAACTGTTACTTGAAGTTTTAGCTTTATCTTAAATCTGATAAAACTTTCTAAGTAGTCATAGGGTATTTGTTATATTTTCCACAAAAGAGTAATACAAGAAAATTATAGATTAATATAAACAAAACAAAAACAAAAAAAGAGTAATAAAAGATAAATTAATAATGTAGATAATAGTCTGGATATATGTAAATTTCTCCCATTATGATTGGCTCCTCTGCTTGAAAGTAGATCTATTACAAATAATCTTAAACTCAAAGGAATTTTATTATGAGATTATTGGAGAAGCTCCTGGAAACTAAGGAGAGGAATTCACTAGACATAGAAGACAACTGAAGACAAGGACTCCAGTGCCATCAGTTTTTTAATTTCTTGACTTATGTTTTCTAAATGTAGGTAGGCTTACTCTACTTGTTCATCTATAATATTTCTAAGCAACAATAAAACAAAAATAACAACAAAACCCATCAACTCAGTAACCAGTTACTGAGTATGTACTAAGTGCCAGGCATTCTATGTTATTCTATGTAATCCTCACAGGAGCCCAAAGAGGTAAGTACTGTTATTATCACCAATTTACACAGTTGAAAGCTGAGCCACATAGGTTAATAGCTAACCTGTAGTTACATATCTACTAACTTGACTTTCTGAGTACCAAGTTCAAATTCATGAGGAATGTACTCCTTGCCTCAGTGTGGATCCTATCCCCACACCTAATCCAGTCAACTGTAGCTGGAGGATTGGACAACATTGTGCTCAAATGGCATTTCCTCTTGAAACAAGAAGGATAGTGGGAGCAGTGGAGGCCTTTGCTAGAAATAAAAAAAGTGCATGGTGGTATATGGAGGAGCATATAAAACTGAGAAAATATGAACAAATACCAAATTTTTGCTTGATTTGAAAGAGTCAATAATGGCAACTTTTTTTAGTTTTCAATGAGAATTAGTACATAAAAAGAGCACTGAGTCATTAACAAAAGAATTATGCTCTTAACGAAGAACTACAATGACAGTAAATTTAATGTTAGAATGTTTTAAAATGAACGCTTTAAAATCAGGAGGTATTCTTTGCTATGGATCAATTTTAAATTATATTTTACGGTGGGAGGGCACAATTCTCTGTACTATTAAACATCCTTGAGGGTTACATTTGATGCTGGATAGAGCACCTGTACAAGGATTCAATGTGAATTTATAGCTTGGTAGAAAGTTCAGGAAGGATTATAGAGAGAGGTGAGTAAAGCATATTATCCTTTTTATGTCCACTTACATAAATGCCTATCCTCAAGAAGACTTTCTAAAGTGGTGTGAGTTGTGTGTCAATACAGCCATGTGCTCTCCCATTATTTCCCTAGTATCTAAGAGCCTTTAAAATTGTTAGCCCAGGTTAGGATTATATTTTGACCACCAATAGAAAAAAAATTGGTGATCAATAAAGTTTGATATTACATGGGAAACTGAAAATTGTTCCCAATTGTTTATCTGTTTAGTATTTTCCTGATGTCTTTTTTCCCTTGATGATGGCTAAGTATGTAATGAAATTTAGTAATAGTGTAGATAGAGTTCATATATATATTGTACAGATTTATTTAACCTGGCTAAGATTATTATTTTTTTAAGATAGGAGAAAAATCCTAACAATCTAGACATAGCCAAGATAATCTAAAATTGAAAAAAAGAAAATGAATCCAATTTTTTAAAATAAAGGGAATTAAATTTGAAAAGCATAATAACTTAAGATTTTAAAAGTTTATTTTTTTTCTTTTTCAGTTTTTCTTGTTTTGGGGACCAAAAGTTGAAAGTTGTATACTGTAGAACTAGTACTCATATCCAAACCTGTGTAACTGCAATACATTTATTTTATTTACAATAAAAACAGAATATGAATCAGACTCAAATATGACTGAAAAAATTATTTTTTAAGTACCAGAGTGTACATTGTATATAGTAATTTATCTGATATCTGGTTGAGTCAATTTTAAGCTATGAGTGTGTGTAAAGATTAGAACTTTGTCTCCTCAGAGTTTCCTCCAGGTACTCCTGAAATTGCACCCAAGGTAACACTACCTTTCTTCCCTGTGATTTTCATCCTTCCACTGTAAATTCTTGTTATTTGGGTCCAGTTTGCTACCTCATTCCTTTTTATTCTTACAGTATTAATTATCTATTGCTGCATTACAAGTTACACCAAAATTTAGCAGCTTCAAACAACAAAACCTCACACTTTCTATGTGTCAGGAATCTGGCATTACCTCCCTGATTCAGGGTCTCAGGAGGCTGCAATCAAAGTTTTGTCTTGGACCAAATTCACCTCAAGGTTCTAGTGGATTAGGATCCCCTTTCAAGCTCACTCAGTATTTGTCGTCAGGATTTCATTGTTTGCAGGCTGTTGACTGAAATCCTCAGAGGCCACCCTTGGTTCCTTGTTAGTGGCTCTCCATATCAGAGCAAGCATTTGAGAAGAATGAGAGAAAGAATACCAGGAATATGAAAGTCAAAGTATTTTATAACTGAATATTAGAGGTGACATCCCATTACTTTTGCAGTATTCTATTCATCAGAAGCAAATCACTAGGTCCAACACACATTCAAACTATATTACACAGCTATAGTAATCAAAAGAGTGTGGTATTGGATAAAAACAGACACATAGAACAAAGGAACAGAACTGAAAGTCCATAAATAAACCTATGCTTATATGGTCAATTAATTTATGGCAAAGAAACCCAGAACACATAATGGGAAAAAGATAGCCTCTTCTATAAATGGTGCTGGGAAAACTGGACAGCCATACGCAAGGTAGTGAAACTGAACCCCTATCTTACACCATACACAGAAATCAACTCAAAATCGTTTAAAGACTTGAATGTAAGACTTGAAACCAAAGAATTCCTAGAAGGAAACACAGGCAGTATACTCATTGAGATTGATCTTTGACCTCAAAGGCAACAAAATGAAACACAAACAAGTGGTACTGCATCACATTAAAAAGCTCCTTTATGGCAAACAAAACCATGAACAAAGTGAAAAGGCAACCTGTGGAATGAGAGAAAATACTTGCAAATCATATATCTGATAAGGGGTTAATTTCTAAATTATATAAAGAACCCATAAACTCAGTAGATACAAAATGAACAATCCAATTTAAAAAATGGGCAGAGGAACTGAATAGATATTTTTCCCAAGAAGACATATTTTTCCAAAGAAACCAACAGGTACATGAGAAGGTGCTCAATATCACAAAATATTGGGGAAATGAAAATCAAAACCACAATGAGATGTCACATCACACCTGTAAGAGTGGATATTATCAAAAAGATAAGAAATAGGAATTGGTGAGGTTGTGGAGAAAAGGCAACCCTTATGCACAGTGGTACACTGATGGGAATGTAAATTGGTGCAGCCATTATGCAAAACAGTGTGGAGGTTTCTCAAAAAATTAAAAAAAGAACTACCATAATACTGAGCAATTCCACTTCTGGGACTTCTGGATATTTATCCAAAATAAGTGAAATCATGATCTTGAAGAGATCTGTACCCCCATGTAAATTTCAGCATTATTTACAATAGCCAAGACATGGAAACAACCTAAGTGTCCACTGACAGATGAATGGCTAACGGAAATATGGTTACACATAAAACAGAATATTATTCAGCCATTAAAAAGAAGGAAATCCTTCCATTTGTGACAACATGGATAGACATTAGGGGTATTATGCTTAGTGAAATAAGTAAAAAAAAAAAAAAAACAAACAAATACTATATGACATCATGTGAAATCTAAAAAAACAAAACCAAACAAAAAACCCCCAAAATAGAACTCATAGATACAAAGAACAGATTGGTAGCTGCCAGAGGCAGAGGGTGGGAGTGAGCAAAATAGGTGAAGTTGGGATACAAACTTCCACTTATAAGATAAATAAATCCTGGGGATATACAGCATGATCTCTATAGTTAACAATACTGTATTGTACATTTGAAAGTTACTAGGAGAGTAAATCTTAAAAGTGCTCATCATACACATGCACAAAAAATTTGTAACTATGTGTGGTGATGAATGTTAACTAACTTTATCGTAGTAATCATTTTGCAGTATACCTATATATCAAATAATTACATTGTACATCTAAAACTAACAATATTATGTAAATTATATCAATTTTTTAAAAAAAATTTTTAATTGCCAGAGTTCATTTATATTCCTTACGCTGTTTAATTTTAAGAGCTTACATAACTATAATTATTAAGAACAGGAAACTAATATTCATATATTATTATTAAATAAAGTACAGACCATACTCAAATATCATGAATTTTTCATCTACTATCCTTATCTGTCCTGAGATCCTGTCAAGGATCTTGTATTGAATTTATTATTTCTCATCCTACAAAAAGTGAAGCTCTCCTGAGCCACCCAAATGTCCTAAGAGTATAGAAACAATAATATCATGTAATTAATAAGCAACAGAAAAGTTTCAGTAAGATTCCATATACAATTTATGATGAGAAAGAAAAAGAACAAGGAGAATAACATCCCAAAGCGCAATAAAAAATATACCAGAAAAATTTGTTCATAGATCAGATGAAAACAATAATCTAATATTTCAAAATGATAAAAACCAATGTAAAAATAATAGATATTATGAAAGAACATAAATCAATTTAGAAATAAAGTGATTAGAGTAAAAGAAGATTTGATGAGATAACCTCATAAAATAAAAATTCATTTTATAAACTGAAACTAAATTAGAAGGAATGTAGTAGTAAATTAATATTCAAAGATATTCCCATAATTCCTTATTGAAGAACCTACAAACTTCAGGCAAACAAAACCAAAATGGAGACACTGACGTAAAAAAGAATGATGAACATTAAATGTATTTTTACCTGTTTACCTTAGAGTAAATTATTGCTATAAGGAAGACAGTTTAGCATGGAATACTGTATCCTCTGCCAATGGCACATATGCTAAATTTGTTAGAATTGAAGAAAGAAGGGGGAGCATATATAGGTATGAAATGGGATAATAAGCTTATTACTTCAATTCAGATCAGAGTAATGTTGAAAGAATGTAATAGGGCAGAACAAGTCTGACTCCATATTGGATCTGTTTCTTTTACTTTAAAGTTTGCATTCTACTGCATTTGCTACAAGTTAATCACTACAGTGATGTTGCCTATAGCTTAAAGCATATATAATGGCCCATCTCTTGGAACCCTGCTTCCCATGCCTGAGTGTTAAGCTAAAATACTGTTAAGCTAAAATACCTTTGTTTAGCTCACAGGAAACATCCTGACAAGGCCCACCTATGAATGGCTGCAAGAAAGAAGAAATTAACACATCCCCTCCTGAGCCTGGCCAGGACCAGGAAATATTTGCAATAACTTATAGCCTTTTAAAAATTTTTATTTATTTATTTATTTATTAACTTTACCTCCTCACCTCCCCCTCTTTGTTCTATAAAAGAAACTACCATCCACACCCAGGCGGATGGCTGTTTGGGACATGAGTCCACCATCGTATTGGTCTGCTGGCTTTCCAGCAGTTGCCCCAACAACTTGTCTCTCGATTTATTGGCCTGCTAGGCAGCAAGCAGTATAAGCTTGGACTTGGTAACAAGAAGAGTTTACTAGCTCATTTCAATGTATTAATTCATATTAGGGAGCTACAAAAATAGAGAGAAAAGAGGGATTTAAGAATGTTATATTAAATTTTTAGTCTCAAATTAACAAGTGGATCAAAAATAAAACCCTACCTAAAAAACAATATATATACACAACCTTCCTCAAAAGGAGAAAATTAAACAATATTGCATAAGTGACCAAGTATAAAAATGTAAGTTGGCGTAAGTCACCTAATAAAAGAAAAAAGATTTTCTGATTGGTGATCATTTAACAAAGCTAATTCAACAGTCTGCCATTTATAAGAGGCTCGCTTAAAGACAGAAGTGCTAAAACCTTAGAGGATTACATTAATATTAAAAAGGAGAAATGCAAACTAAGAGAAAGAGGAAGTCATAATACTAATATCTAATACGACAAAAAAATCAGACAAAAAGTATTAAAAAAAAACAAAGAGGGAAGGGACATGATATAATCTTAAAGGCTACGTTCACAATGACAATATATTTATTAGTATTTATAAACCCACTAACATACCAATAATATTCTTAAAGCAGAAAACAAACCATGGAAGCAAAAACAGGAACACATTAATGACAGGATACATTCTTGCAACCCAAGATCAAGCAAGTCAAAAAATTTTATAGTAAGCTTGTAGAAGACCTAAAAACAAAGCAGAAGTAGATTTATAGATATGTAACTGATCTTGAAAATAGATAATATAGCCTGTTTTTAAGAGTATATGTCACATTCAAGAAAATGGACCATATTTTAAGCTATAATAACAGCTTTGTACTATGTTAGTTTACCTAAGCTGGAACCACAGGGCCCTTTCCTGGATGGTTTTGGGTTAGGATTAGGCACAAGAAAAATATTCCAAGAGGTGGAATAAGGACTTGAAACAGCAGCCATGCTTTCACGCAGGTCAGCATAGCTCAAGTACAAGTCTGGGATGTGCTGGCTCGCTTTGTTGCATTTGGGTAGCAGCTGGGTTATTAACTCTTCCAATTCACACTGGTTATGCTACTTCTTTTAGTTCTGCTAATTCCTGGACCAGTTTGTGTACAGGTCTTTAGCAAAGTGCATCATCATCTCTGCAGTTTACCTTCATCATCAAATTTAGAGGCCTAGAAGCAGTGAGAGACTTATGCAGGTTCTGCACAGAGACTGATGTAAGTTCTAGTTCATCCTTAAGTTTCTGGCTCATCCTCATGGGTTTCACTGTGCACCTACACTCACCTACTCCAATTCCATGTTCCCTTCCAGACTTCAGCCCCATCACTGAACTCAGGGATCCAGACTTACAACACCTGCTTAACCAGCCCCCACCATTACTTAAGTTCTAATTTACATAACAAATCCCTTTTATCACTCTTAGTGGTTCTATGCTAGATTTCATTTTCCAAAAATGACCTTAACAATATTTCTCATCCCAGATGCCCTGTCAGAAGCTTGTTACTGGAGTCTATCTCCACCTCTTCTTAATACTGGGAGAGGTCTTTGCTATTGCCTCAACTAATAAAACAGGATGGAAGTGACTCCTGAGACTTCTGAGGTTAGGTCAGATAAAGTGATAGATCTTCTGCTGACTCTGTTAGCATGTTTGATATTGAAATCCAGCCACCATGCTGTGAGGAAGTCTAGGCCACAGAGAGAAACCCACATGAGAGGAATCAAGACCCCCTATCCCTCAGTCCAAGCTGTATTCTCAGCCCTATCCTGCACCAACTTGCCAACCATGTTAGTGACTCACCTTGCAAGTACATCCTTCAGTTCTCAGTTGAGCAACCCCAAATAAGGCTGAATGCAACAGAGATGTGCTTTCCCTACCGAGCCCTGCCCGAATTGCAGAATTCATGAGAAAAGTAAATGATTATAGTTGTTTTAAGCCACTAAATTTTAGGGTAGTTTGTTGCACAGAATAGATGATGAGAACGTCATTTGCTGTTGCTCTAACAAATCAGCCTACAATTCTCTTTTATCTATTTTATGCCACGGTTGAATAATCATATAATTCCAGTAAGCATTAGATCTTTCTGCTCCTCACCAAAAGACATATTAATAGACAAAACGAAAATGCTCAATAGCAAAGATCCCACGGTTTAGGCAGCAAGGCATATTAGTCAATTTGTACCTTACTTCTCTCCCCACTGCCCTTATTACTGGGTCCTTTTAGTTTCCCTGGGAGACTGGGAGGGATTTGATGAACTTAGGTCTTCTCTGGAGTCACTTTGCAGGGAGGAAATGTCAGCCAGCACTTGATCCTTCTAATAGATATAGTAGTAGTCTCCTAAGCAGACAAGCTGGAGTTGTCAATATTTTCATCTCACCCAATTATCAGTCAAAGGGGTTTCTGTCATGTCTCTTAGTAACAGCTTTGCAGGAGTTAGAAGCCCTCTTATGAGAGCCAAATTTATTAATTAGAGGTCTAACAATTGATATATTTCTACTTAGAAGTAATATGGAAAAATATAAGGAAATATTTCAGAATGTATGTTGACCATTTCCTACAAAATAACAGATTGTAATGCTAAATACACAAATGATTCAGTGGTCAAAATTACGTTTTCTTGGTAATGTTATTACATCTATTTTTAGCAGGCAGCACTTTAGATAATATGAGCTATGAGAATCAAGAAAGATTCAAAATATAGTCATATATGATTTATTTCCAGTAAAACTTGAGACACTGCCATAATTAATTGTTCGGTTAGATCATCTCAGTTTTGAAGGTAGCAAAAAGAAAGGTTGGGACCTTCTTATGTTTTAATTCTCTTTCCATAGTTTATTTTCCACTATCCATTTGAACTTCCCCCAAACAAGTCCCTACTGGCATATTAGATATATTAGTCTTTAAATAGTATCAAATGAATAATATTGTTTTCTTAATCAAAACACATTATTTATGCTGTTATCATTTTTTTATGTTAAGTCACTAGAAAAATTTGGCTATTCCTAAACAGAGTTTGGGATTCACAGAAATGTTGCTGGGAGAATCAGAAGGTTAGTCAATACTTTATTCATCTCAACTCATGAGACTTTAATTTAGTTAAAATTTTTTTCTCCTTATTTTTTCCCCTTAGTCAGGAATTAGAACTTCTAAGAAGTCTTTCTACTCAGATCCTGAAAAAATTTCCCTAATAGTACAGTACTGAGTTGTCTCACTGTTAATTCAAAGCAGGTCCTGGGCATGTTGCTTGAGTTGAAGGTTGTGGTTGGAAATCATTCCATGGATGTTTCTAAATGCTTCCACTGTATATTGCATAACACAGGCAGAATTTTTGTGGAGGCTGAGGCCAAGAGGCAAGGGACACCCTGTTACCAACTTCAGACTCCAGATACTCATATGTCTCTCTTTGTATTTATACATGATACATAATTATGATAAAAAAATTCTATAGGTTGTCTTTCTGGAAGGTAAAGCTTCACAATTTTCTTCCCTTATAGAGAGAACAGAACTGTTATTGGAAGACTTTTTATGTCACACTGTAATAAGTGGTAGAGGACAGAATGGAATGTAAATATAAATAGGACATAGATTGGCTTTTGAGAAATTCACAGCCAAATGAGGGAGAAAGACACACAGCATGGTATATTATGAGAGGAGTTCAAATAGAGAACAGAACTTGCTCTATGCAAGAAGGAAAAATCAGGAATTAAGTACAAGAACCTTTAGGGAAGGCTCTCAGAGAAGAAAGAGGAGAGGAATTATTCCATTATAAAAGAAAAAAAATGCTGAAATATCAAAAAACCTATAAAGTATATTTAAAGGGTAAGTGGCTGAAGTTAGGTTGTAGCATATGGGTATATAAGACAAACTGATCTTATACCCACTTTGAAATTTAAGTGAGTCCAGTGATTTTCTTGATTTGTGCCTTATGCATTAAAATTTCAACATCTTATTTTAAAAAACAGGTCTTTAGTTTTCTCTCAACAGCTTCACAAGCCTCTCTATTTTTCTAGTGTTCAGTTCTGTGATTCCCTGTATTTCAAACTTAGTTCTGTCAAGTGTTATTTCCCCCACTTATGCTGCACCATATATCTTTAATTGACATATTTTATAGGCGCAAGAATAAATCAGTGGCTGTGTTCCCCTTACAGACTCCAAAAGGTATTGTTTACCACAATGAATACACTGTTATCTTGCCAACAACTCCCACGTCTGCATTGTCTGGAGGAAGAGTATAGAGGGGAGTGAACATAACCTCAGTGGCAGTAAATCAGCATACAGAGTACAGAAAACACCCCTTAAAGGGACCAAACATTTATATTCTGACACAGAATTAGAAATTAAACTGAAACAGAAAAAGTGATTTGGGTAAAACATTTCACCAAAGAGCAATTTCACTAATGGCAGAAGGTAAGTTGACAAAAGTTCATCAATTAGTCATAATAGTGCATTATTGTGAATTAGCTTCCCCAACAGCTCCATGAATCTTTATGCAGAATCTTTATTCACTTTGTTTATACACACTACAAAATCCTAATGGTAGGAATCTATTTTAGGATTGGGATCAAAGTTAAAATAGTGGCACAACTGATTTGACACATTCACATGATTGGCTTTGTCAGAAATGTGTCTGGTAACTTACTAGACCAATTGTCTCATTGTCATTTTAAGTAAACCAGATGACAGAGCCTGTCAGTGAAATATTTTTCCCAGCATGCAGAAGTATCACCAGCTGCTCCAATGTGAACTATTTTTACTGTAGGGAGCAGAAATGTTTATCCTACTTTTTTTTTTTTTGTTTTTTTTTTGTTTTTTTTTATAACATCTTTATTGGAGTATAATTGCTTTACAATGGTATGTTAGTTTCAGCTTCACAACAAAATGAATCAGTTATATATATACATATGTTCCCATATCTCTTCCCGCTGGCGTCTCCCTCCCTCCCACCCTCCCTATCCCACCCCTCCAGGCGGTCACAAAGCACCGAGCTGATCTCCCTGTGCTATGCGGCTGCTTCCCACTAGCTATCTACCTTACGTTTAGTAGTGTATATATGTCCATGCCTCTTTATCGCTTTGTCACCGTTTACCCTTCCCCCTCCCCATAGCCTCAATTGAGCTATTTGTAATGAGGTGGATAGACCTAGAGTCTGTCATACAGAGTGAAGTAAGTCAGAAAGAGAGAGACAAATACCGTATGCTAACACATATATATGGAATCTAAGAAAAAAAAAATGTCATGAAAAACCTAGGGGTGAAACAGGAATAAAGACACAGACTTATCCTACTTTTTATATACTGAAAGGTGAACTGTATGATCATAATATATTTCCAGTAATCAAGAATTTTGAGACCATGAGAAAATACAATGGAATATAAGGTTATAATATGGATATTTATTTAAAAAAATAGAGGTGATAAGTCAGATCAGGATCACCCAGTTATGCAAATGAGCAAGGAAAGCGTGGATAATAACATCATACTGACAAGATATAGTGTAAAGAACACTGGGTCCCATGTTTTGAAAGAACTGGTCTACTATATAAGTTACAATTACTGAATACAATCAACTTTTCCACGTTCTGGGTTTAGTAATCCCAATCATGTAAATATTTACCATTGTCCTTTTATATTTGAAAATAACTTTAAACATTCATTATTATCTTCATGAACTTCTTGTCATCTTACTTCTCCAGTATAGGAACTAATTTGCTTGTTAAACTTTTTGTGATCCAGAGAAGTTTACTGACTTCCTCAAGATTGCATGGGAAAGAAGGTATACAGATGCAAATGAGCATGTGAAAAGATAGTCCACTTCATATGTTATTATTAAATTCCAAATTAAAACAACAGGATACCACTACATACCTATTAAAGTAGCTAAAATTTAAAACACTGACAGTACTAAATGCTGGTCAGGTAAATATTTTTTCTAGGTAATTTTTCCACATACTTATCATATATTCAAGGAGACTTTTATACTGAAAAAGATTCTCAATTACTGCTACTGGAGAATGAGAAGTGTTTAATCTATCACTTCAATTCCCTCTATCATTTTTTTTACATACCTTTATTTCTGTAAACACTAAACTTCACTCTCAATTCCACTGGATCCATTCTTACTTTTCATGTGTAGTTACTTAGAGTAGGTAAGATCAATGTCACTGAGATTTTAGTTAACTTGAATTAACCTCAAATGTTGCTTAAAACGTTTGAAGTGTATCAGTTTTTTTCCTGTATTTAATAAATCAGCAGGTAAGTAGGATACTGCTAGATGAGACTGACTGATGAATAATAGTTGTTAACATGTTGATGTGTAATGGGGGAAAATATTCCTGTTAAGTACACATGTATGCCAAACATGGATAACAATCACCTTGATTTTCCACTAGCATATTCTGAGACTGTAAAGCCAAAGGTCTTGAAACTTGGATTTCGTTTTATTCTCAGGCTACTTTTAATCTTACTATTGTACATTAACCTCTGAGATGCACCACACATGCAATTAATGAACATATTGCAAGTTCCTTATGTCATCCTATGCAATAGGAAGAGACAATCAACAATAGCTTGCTCCTAAGAATGTAAATCTGGCCTTTTACACGAGCGAGTTCACATGGTGTCCTAAAGGTGCCTAGTCTGATTTGCTTATTCTCTAACTGCTGATTCCAGTTAGATACAATCATGAACTAAACCATAGCTATTTTGCTGCTCAGCAGTCTAGCTTTACAAAATCAAGCTGTCTTCTTTCTACATCCTTGAACAAATGGAACTATCATGGCTTGTGAACTGAATTTCAGTAATCTATGTGGTGGTGATGACATTTCAAACAAAATCTTACAATTTTTGAAACATAAGTCACATCCTTAAAGGAAAAGCCACAAATAAATTTACAGGTACATTTAGCGTAAGGGAATAAGAAATGAAAACCCATTCCAAACATTTCATATTTCAGCTTTACTTTCTAATGCATTAAATTTCAAATTTGTTTTTATTCAGATATGGAATAATCTATATTTTCATATATTTCTATTAAAGTCATTGTGTGATTTATTAAGACAAAAACTCAAGTTTCCATAAAGCATATAGCTAAGGAAAAGAACTTTTAATATTTTTTGCACAAAAAGCTGAATGTCTCAGAAACTTTTTTTGAATAGTATTAAGAGTAAGAAAAAGCCTCATGTTCTGCTTAAAATTCTAACTTGGAAATAGAGGTGCTGTTGTCTTGATGTTCTTTACTCTTGATTTGGACTACCTTTTGTTATCTTCTTGAGTCAACTAATTGTAGCTAAAATTCTATACTGATTGTGGATATATGTTCCAGGCCAAAGGAACACATCAGATCCTTGAGGGCTAATGATCAGTAGAGGAAGCTTATAGCAGGGTCAACAGTCTATAATACGCCCGCATCCTGGTTGCTGTGTCTACTGTGTCTATCACCTGCTGATCTGCCATAATGAAATCTATCATACTTGGTAATTTGCTTTCTCCTGGAAGCATTTCATGTTCTGATACACTCATAATTTTCCCATAAGGGGACTGATACAAACTTAGTTGTCAATATGATGGGCATATGCTTTTATCTATCCTTTCTGCCTCCAAAAATGTGTATTACAAATCTTTTCTAGACATGTCTTTGCTATTGAATATCTTTGATAATGAGAGGCTTGGTATTGTTGGGGCCTAGCAGTGATTCCCAAGAAGGCTGCAAATAATTTTCACTTTAATAAAATATTCATTATTTAGTTGATTTTATTACATAGCATAGTATAATGTTTCTTGTGTGAAAAATCTTGTGACTAAGTGTAATTCTAAGACATATCAAACAATAAGATCAAAAGTCCCTTCCAAAACACACACACACACACACACACACACACACACACACACACACACACACACACACTTCTTGGTCTAGACCGGCTCAAGCACTTGGGAAATAACATCCAGGGAATTACATGTAGGAGAGAAACTTCTGAGTAGAGAAACACATGAAATGCTTGGGGAGTTAAGTATGTCTTAGGTGACCAACAGCAAAAAATCCCAGTCAAAGACCTAGGTCTCAAGTTGTATCTTTCCTAGGGAATAACTGCTTCTTATTTTTCACATCTATTTTTTGAGGAAAAAACACACTCTTCTTAAAATTTCCTCATAAGGCA
Organism: Stenella coeruleoalba; assembly: GCF_951394435.1. Taxonomy (NCBI): domain Eukaryota; kingdom Metazoa; phylum Chordata; class Mammalia; order Artiodactyla; family Delphinidae; genus Stenella; species Stenella coeruleoalba. The sequence goes on from NC_137148.1 coordinate 67,103,755, forward strand.
GAATCTTTACTGATAAAAAACTAAAGCCAGACCTCAGCTTTGCCACAATCAAACAGATAATTATAACTAAACTAGACCATGATTTACCACAAAATACTTAATTCTACTTCCAGAGTTTAATGGTACATTTTTTTCTAACTCAGCTATTAAAATAGAAACTTCATAAACTTGAAGTCCAACTGCATTTCAAAGTACATATTTTATTTTTAATAAACAACAACACATGAATATATGTCTTGTAAAAGTCTTAATTACTACCGAAACAGCTGAAGTTTCCTATGACAACCTACCCCTAAATCCAGTTCCCCTCTCCATATTAAATTTAGATTAAAAAATTTAACAATAAACCAGAAGGTATGGTAGTAATTTTGAGAAAAGAAGACACTCTGTGGAACTATGCAAGTGTGAATTCAAAGCCTGTTTTTATATTGCTAAGCCACGTTTTCTAGGGCAAATCTCTTAGGTTCTCTGGGTTTCAGTGTCCTTAAATGTAAAATGCAGGGTAGTTATGAATTTTTAGAGATAATGTGTTATGTGTCTGTTATGTACTAGCTGCTAAAAAATAGTTGTTAAATTATTAAAGAAACCACAAACACAAAAGTATTAAAAATACCAAGACATAGTGAAAAATCAGATTCGAACCTGAAGGCAAAGATACACACAAGCTTAGTAAGTTTATTTAGACATTCTCAACCAAGAAACTAGAGATGAGTTTTCCTGATGCCATATCTACAGAATAAGTTCCAGAGGTGGCAGATCAAATTCCTCCAAGATACATGTGTGCTCACTCCGACAAAGAACCTCTGGAGCAAAAGCCAGGAACAATGTGAAAAAAAACAAAAACACTTTGTACTAAAACCGAAACAAAAGTCAAACAAAACAAAATCTTACTTCTAGTTCTCAAAGTGTAAATTTTGAGTCAGTAACAAAATAAGACTTCTAGTCTTAAACTATCATTTCAGAAAAAAAGGGAATCAAAATTCTAAACTTTATGTATTTAGTAAACTTAAGTTAATCCTATACAGTAAGTCCCCTACATACGAACCTTCAAGTTGCGAACTTTCAAAGATGCGAACGTGCATATTCGCATGTCCAATCACGTAAGTTAGTTCACATGTATGGCATACATTGTCACGTGCGTGCCTCCTCTACAAGTGGTTGTACTTTTGTGTACTCTACCGAACAGTACTGTGTAGAGTACAGTAGTACAGTTTCTTTATTTCAAGCCTAGGATGTCCGGAGGCAAGCATAAAAGCAGTGGTGATGTAGCTGGTACTGCTAAGAAGCACCATCTGTTGTACTGTACTACTGTACTTTTCAAGGTACTGTACTGTGAGATTAAAAATGTTTTCTTTATTTTTTGTGTTTGTTTTTTTTAATGTATTATTATTAATACATAAAAGTATTATAAACCTATTACAGTACAGTACTATATAGTCGATTGTGTTAGTTGGGTATCTAGGTTAACTTTGTTGGACTTATGAATGCGCTCTTGGAATGGAACTCATCCGTGTGTAAGGGCCTTACTGTACTGACTGCTTTATTTTAAAAATATTTTTGCTAGGGGAAATTTGATAATAAAGCACATCCCAAAAGATGTTTAAAGAAGGTCACATAAACCTCCCTGAATGTAGGATGCTAACCTTGTGGCTCAAGTGTCAAAACAATGAATGTGTCTATGGGCCATGTTTGTATGATATCCTATGAGAGCACCATCTGAGAGCTGGCATTTTTTTTTTTTTTTTTTGCGGTGCGCGGGCCTCTCACTGTTATGGCCTCTCCCATTGCGGAGCACAGGCTCCGGACGCGCAAGCTCAGCGGCCATGGCTCACGGGCCCAGCCGCTCCGCGGCATGTGGGATCCTCCCGGACAGGGGCACGAACCCGTGTCCCCTGCATCGGCAGGCTCACTCTCAACCACTGCGCCACCAGGGAAGCCCGAGCTGGCATTTCTGATAGTACCAAATATGTGAATAGTCCTTCTACATTTGTAATATTAGGGACATTGTAAAACAACTGCTTCAACTTTGTAGCTTGTATGCTTGCAAATGGAAAGAATATAAGGTTTATAAACGTTAGTTGTTTTGAGAGGAGGCTGGATTGGGGGGACATGAAAGAGAGGAGGAATCATTTCAATGTCTATATAAAAATCATTGATGGGAATAAAAGGACTTAGGTGGAGAATCCTTTGCCTTTCAAATGTAACATGATAGATTTTATAAAATCAAATTGAGAAACAGGCAAGCTTTCAATTCTGAAGGGAAAGAAGAAGAGCCTATGTATGAAATGAATAAATGTTTTAAAGAGTAGAAAGAATAAATTGGGTGTTAGATGAATAAATGTTTGACTCTTTTGAAAGAACTGGTTAATTTCTATGAAAAAGTAAACAACATGAAAGAGTAACAGCCTGGTAGAAAGCAGCTGGAATGAGCAGCACATATTTGTCATGACTCTGATATTATGTAGATTTTTAAATGTACAGTGTAATTTTAATCCCATGTGCACAAGAATTATGATATATTCTCCTACTTCCCTGAATCCACCTTAAATTAGAATGAAGTTTAAAACACATTAAATGAGTAGCACAATCATTTCTTAAGGGGCTGTTCATATTACTGGGCCATTGGCTCATCAGTTGAATCTCCTTATTTTACATATTCCTTTAATATAACCAAAAATTAGAAGAAATGAATAACAATTATGTCCTCATTTTCCTCTCAATTTAAGACCGACACACCTATAATGATAGGCATTGTACCAAAATCTTATATAATCAGAGATGGGAAAGCTTCAGAATGCTTATCAGTTTGAATGTTAATTTGAACAAATATTGCAATGTCTTTTATGAAATGTTATCAAAATAATTAAAAACACATGTACTTCCAATGTAGAACTTAAAACCAACAGGAAAGTTTAACTTAATTTTTTCTTCTTTTACTGACAGACTGTAAGAGTTCGGTAAAAATAGATTTTTTTCAATGTTATGCTAATGTATTTATGAGTCTATTTTAAATAAAAAAAGATTAAAAGTATGAAAAAATATTTATAAAAGGGGAACTAGGAAGCTTATTAAGTATTTATGGAGGTCTTATAATAATAGATAAGTATTTTAAGGTTTAATTAAACATGATGCCATCCTCTATTTTTTTATCAGTGCTATGTTTATGTGGAATAAGAATGAACCTATATATAAACAGGTTTCTTTATCTAGGTCTTTCCCACATGCCCCAAATATTTTAAGAAGTCTTTTTCCCCATTAATTAGATTTTATTATATAATTACCATAGTATTTTTTAAACTTTTATGAAACCAACAAGGTTTGGATAGGAATCACTGCACTGACTACTGAGATTTATAGGATATTGATATTTTCTGGCACTCTTTAAGGAGCATACTGAAATTCCTCCAAGCCCTCAAATAACACATCATCCAGGCTATTAGCAGATTTTTTTTTTCAGTTTTGTTTGTATTTTCAGGAAAGATTAGGAGTGGCATGATGTTTTGGATAAAGCATGAGCCAAAGTATTGATGTGCTAGTTGGAAGTGCAAATAGAAATTTGGGGGTGGTTATCCCCTATCTCAGCTTAGATTTTACTTACTGTTGCTGTTATTTATTTATTTTGGAGGCAGAAGCAATTCTATGCACCACCTCGGAGGCCAGAAGGAACAGCTGGCATTTGCTATTCTTGAAAGAGGTGCCAAGGATAGAAATACGTGGCTAACTGGCAGCGTAAATGACTTTGAAATCTGTCTCAGCAGCTGTCACTGCGATGGGCACAGTACAAATACGCAAAACGTTGCTCTTCGCTGCCAAGGCCTTCTGCACTTTTGGCAGCGTATCCTCAGCAGTTCTGAGTGTGGTGTGGCTGCCTTCAAGGTAGCAGGGCTGTGTGGGTCAATGTGTAGAAAGATACTGGATCTTTCATTTCATGGCATGTTTGCCCAAGGAAAACAAAGAGAAGGCGTGGCTATCTTTGTCTCACTGACTTCATGTTTGCCCTTTAATTTGATTTTGTTTTCTGGTCAAGTAAATTTTAAGAAATCTACTGGTGGTTTTGAGAATTTTGTGGTCCTTAAGAAAACATGATGTGAAGGAGGAAAGCCAAGTTCTTAGGTACAAGATCCACCAGGTGGCTCAGTTGTATAAAGGTAATTTCACATTTATTGCTTCCTCTCTATCTGCAATATGACTTTAACAATATACTTTGTGAGCTTTAAAGACCATCAAGTGGGAGAATGTAAATGACTTAATTTTTAGATCCTATTTTTTTAAGAGCCTTTGCAATATATCTATAGATGATTAGTATATAATTTGGCAAATATGGTAAGGAAAAGGTAGATAATAACAATCCCACTATATAAACAAAAGATTAAATTTCAATAGATTAGGGGGCATTTAGTTTGCCCAAGTGGTAACTGCTGTAAACAAACATTTTACACCACCTACCACTTTAAATGGAAGATAACAATGGTTTGTCAAATACAAGCTGCAACTTTTTAACATGTACCTGGGCATGAAGCTGAGCACTTAGTAGAAACCTTATTGCAAGCTTGACTCTGATATGATGGCCTTCCCTCCACCTCTCAATCTATTCTTGCCCCAATTTCCCTTTCCAGTTGCATCCTTCTCCAGAAAAACTGTCTTCCTTTCTACTGTCTCATAGTCATTGCACCTTCCTACCTCCTGGCCTTTGCTGTCCGTCACTTGTATCACCTTTCCCTTTTCCATCTAGACCTATCAAACTGGATACTCTTTTTCTAGGTCCTACTTAAATATCAGTAGCTGGTGGAAGCCTGAGTAAGATAATGTAATATACATTTACTGTGGCTTTACACTTGAATAGGACACATTTTTAAGTGCATTATATGAGGTGTTGAGACATTTATATTAAACAGAAATGATTTGGCCTTGACTTTAAACAGCACACTGTTTAGGGAAATATCATCTGGAGGCAGACAATGAGAGAAAATGAGAAAGACTTTCGGAGACAAGCTATTTACAACTGTGACGAGAGATCAACGACTGTGACCAGGAGAAAGAAAAAAAAAGGAGGACTGGACAAAAGCAGAAACTGAATGGTGATACAAGCCCTCAAGGTCTTGGCCACCCCAGTGGGGGCTCTGGAGAGGGTGTGGCATTGTAATCTCATGTTGGCTGTGCCTTCACACCACTACCTCACCCATTCATCTGGGGAGGGCACAGCATTCATCCCGCTGAACTTCTGCAACTGAGGCAGAATCTGAGGAGCTGACAGAAATCCTTTACAATTAATTTTTCTTGTGTATTCTTTGATAGCAAGGCAGTAGAGAGATATATCACAAGATCTTCTGATTTAAAAAAAATTATATAAGTAATAAAACTAAGTGCTATCAAGCACTTATATCTTAGTTCATTGGCAACATTGTTTTTTCTTCTAATTGGTATAACATTATTTGTCACACTTTACAATATTTTTAAATAGAATTTATTTTTATAGCAGTTTTAGCTTTATACCAAAATTGAGTGGAAAGTACAGAGTTCTCGCTCTCTCTCACTCACTCACTCACACACACACACACACACACACACACACACACACACACACAGCCTCTCTCACTATTAACATCCAGAACCAAAGTGGTACATTTGTTACAACCCATGAATTTACATTGACACATCACCACCCAGAGTCCATAGGATACATTAAGGTTCACTTGGTATTGTAATTTCTATGGGTTTGAATACATTTATAATGATATGTGCCTACCGCTACAGTATCACACATAACTGTTTCACTACTCTAAAATTCTTGTGCTTTACCTATCCATCCCTTCCTCTCCTCTAATCCTTGGCAACCACTGTTCTCTTTGCTGTATCTATAGTTTAGCCTTTTCTAGAATGTCATCTAGTTGGAATCACATAATACATAGGTTTTTCAGGTTGGCTTCTTTCACTTAATATGTAATTAAAATTCTTCACTGTCTTTTTATGGTTTGATAATTCATTTCCTTTTAGCACTGAGTAATATCCCATTGTCTGGATGCGCCACACTTTATTTAATCACTCACCTGCTGAAGGACATCTTGGCTGCTCCCAAGTTTTGGCAATAATAAATAAATTGCCGAAACCCACACAGGTTTAGGTTTCTGTGAGGACATAAGTTTTCAACTTACTTGGGTAAATACCAAGGAGCATGGCTGCTGGACTGTATGGTAAGAGTTTGTTTGCTGTAAAAAAACTGCCAAACTGTCTTCCAAAGTGTCTGTACCATTTTGCACTTCCAGTGTGAAAAATAAACACAGCTGGATGCTAGCTAAATTGGTAAAAACAAATTTTATTTAGTAAGCACTGATAGTAGGGTAGAGAGCTGAGCTCCCTTCCCATTTGTGCAGAGGTGATAGGGTGTTTTAAAGGGAGGATGGCAGGTGCTAAGTGGGAGCTTAATAGAGTCAGAGAAGTTACAGTAAGTCCCCTACATACTAACGAGTTCTGTTCCGAGAGTACGTTCATAAGTCCAATTTATTTGTAAATCTAACAAAGTTAGCCTAGGTACCCAGCTAACACAATCGGCTACACAGTACTGTACTGTAAAAGCTTCATAATACTTTTCACACAAATAATACATTAAAAAAACAAAAAATAAAGAAAGCATTTTGAATCTTACAGTACAGTACCTCGAAAAGTCCAGTAGTACAGGACAGCAGCTGGCACACAGGGGCTGGCATTGAGTGAACAGGCAAGAAGAGTTACTGACTGGAGGAGGGAGAGGAGGTGGGAGATGGTAGAGCTGAAGGATTGTCAGCAATAGGAGACGGAGGGCAAGCTGCAATTTCACTCACGCCTGACACTAACGACACAGGTTCTGGTTCCTTGCTGGATTCAATTCTATCTACCCTCTTGAAAAAATGATCCAGTGATGTCTGGGTAGTACTGTACCAGCTACATCACTGCTGCTTTTACACTAGTTTCTGGACATCCTGGGCTTGAAATAAAGATACTGTACTACTGTACTCTACAGAGTACTATACAGTAAAGTATACAAAAGCACAACTACTTGTAGAGGATGCATGCACGTGACAATGTACGCCAGACATGTGAACTAACTTACATGATTGGACATGCGAATGCACTCTCACATCTTTGAAAGTTCACAACTTGAAGGTTCGTATGTAGGGGACTTACTGTACAGAGGGTTGGTCAGTGTAAATGAGATGAGGACAGTTGTGTTTGCCAGCTGTCAGTTATTGAAGTTAGGATTCTACCCCTCCCAGGGACACTGGGAAAAAGAGGCCCGACCCTTCCTGATGATTACATTTCAAAGGAATGGTTCTCAGGTCCTTAAGAAAGATACTTCTGAGTTGTTAAAGATACATGTTCACAATTGTAAGGCATTTTAAATAAATGCTGTAGGAAAGGGGAGTCAGGGACCTATCCTCAGATGTTGGTTAGAAGGAACAGCACATTTTCCTGGCAGTGTTGAGCTTTCTCAGGCAGCCATTTAACAGAGGGGTCAGGTCGTCTATCATTGCTTCATTGCTAGAAGCAATGATAGATTTGGTCATTTCTCAGTGCAAAGTTTTGCATAAAGTTATGCGCCAAAAGATCTGAGGTTCTCATCAGCAGTGAATGAGAGTTCCTGTGGCACTTCATCCTCACCAACACTTGGTGTTGTCAGTGTTCTGGATTTTGGTCATTTTAATAGGTGTGATTGGTATATTGTTGCAATGTACATTTGCTCGACCACATATGATGCTGAGCATCTTTTCATAGACTTACTTGCCATCTATGTAGCTTCTTTGGTGAGGTGTCTGTTAAGATCTTTGGCCCATTTTTTATTTGGGCTACTTGTTTTCTTATTATTGAGTTTGAAGGGTTTTCTGCATATTTTGGATAATAGTCCTTTATCAGATATGTCCTTTGCAAATATTTTCTCCCAGTCTTTGGCTTCTTTTTTTATTCTTTTGATTGTGAATTTTGCAGAGTAGAAGTTTTGAATTTTATTGAAGTCTGGCTTATCAGTTATTTGTTTCATGGATCGTGCCTTTGTTGTTGTACCTAGAAAATCTTTGCCATACCCAAGGTCATCTAGATTTTTCTCCTCTGTTATCTCTAAAGGTTTTCCAGTTTGAAAAAGACCCAGGAGAGCCAGCACAACATTGAAGAAGAACAAAGTCAGAAGACTGACACTTCCTGACTTAAAGAATTACTCTAAAGCTACAGTAATCAAGAAATTGTGGTATGGGCAAAAGAACAGACAAATAGATCAGTGAAACAAAATAGAGAGCCTGGAAATAGATACAAATACAGTCCAATGATTGACAAAGACATTACAACGAGGAAAAAATAATCTTTTCAACAAATAGTGCTGGAACAACTGGATATTCACAAGAAACAAACAAAAAAGGAATCTAGACATAGAATTTACACCCTTCACAAAAATTAACTTAAAATATATATTAGATCTAAATTTAAAATACAGTTATCATCAAAATAATAGTAATCTTGTTGAATATGCCTGGCAACTTTTTCTGCCCATTGGTCCCCCACTTTCAACCTTCGGACTATTTCTTCTAACACTGGAATTATCTTGTTCCTGAATATTTGACAGGACTCTCAGTAAAATTATTTGGGTTTTTCTTCCATTTTGGCATAGATTTAAAAAATTGTTTGATATCTTGACTACTTACAGCTAATCAGGCCTTCCCTCCACCTTCCTTGAGCCAGTTTTAGTGATATTTCTCTGAACTTCGCGATTTTTACCTAGAATTTTATTTGTATAAATTTGTCCACAATTCTGTTACCTTTTAGAAATGTGTTGTGCCTACAATTATGTCATATCTTAATTTCTAATATTTACTTGTGCTTTCTTTTCTCTCTTATTAATTTCTGAATAGCTACTTTATTTTTATGTATCAGCCTGGGTTCTACTAGGAGTGGGTACCAAGATGGAATTAAATGTGCAAAGGTTTCATCAAGGGAAATGCTGGTGTAAGAGAAAATAGAGAGGGAGATGGTGAAGATCTAAGAGAGCCACCAGACCACAGGCAAGTCTGATTGAAAGAGAAGAAGAGATGGAGGAAAGGCTGGGTAAAGTGCCTTATACAGCTATCCAATCAAAACAGACATGGCAAGGCCTTTGAAAAGTCCCTGAGCTGAAGTCTGCCACAAGAGGAGTCCCACGTCTCCCAGGATCAGGCTTACATTATGATCCCATTTCTACCTGGGAGAAGCCCGTGGTCTTGGTGTAAACAAGACAGTGATTTCAGAGCACAGCAGCTGTTACTGTTGATAGATTACATGCTCATAGGTCGAGGTATGTGAGGTGCATCCTCTTTGCTGCTGCAATTGATTTTTGTAAAGAGCTAGCTTTCTGGTTTGTTAATTCTATTTTATCTTTATTTTTAATTTCATTAATTTCTCCTCTAAACTCTATTTTCTTCCCCTAATATAGCACCTAAATTAGCATTGTCTTCTGCAGTACCATTTTTGCTGCATCTCTTGAGTTCTTATATATGAAGCTTTCATTATTTAATTTTGAGAATTTTCTAATTTTTATTATGATTTCTATTATGACCATACCGATTTAGAGATTTATTTTTAACTTTTATTACTTTTTTCTTTAAAGTTATCATTTGGTTTAGAAGTTGACACATATCTTGAAGAAAACTTACACATAAATTATCAGGGTTTTTGATTCCTCAAATACTGAATGCTTGATAACTTTGAAGTGTAATTTTTAGTCACCTCAAGCTAGTGATACCATTGTGATCCTTTCATTTTAGCTTTTATGTCTTCAGTTCAAATAGGTTTCAAGGAGAAAAACTCAAGGAGAATTTGAGGCTCACATCAATGTGTTTTTCTCCCTGTTCTTGCCTCTTAGGTCTGGTTGTCATGGTTGTTTCCTAATAATTTTTAAACCTCTCCTTATATGTATATATGTACATATATGTGTATATGTATGCATGTATTTATGATATATAATACTTATAAGTTATACATATATTGAATAAAGTATAGTTTAAATTTATGCATTTAAACATATACTATATATACAAATATACTATTCCATATATTTTATATATGTATAAATCTATCATCTATTCTTTTATCTAATATTCACCTTGTGTTATCTTCTGTGGAGAGGTTACCTTGATATCAGCTATTCTATCATAGATATAACCCAAAATGTCATTTTTATCACATTGTCAAGCTTTCTTTGGCCTTTTTGAAAATATTCTTTTTTAAAAAAAACTGCTTAAGTTATGATTGACTAAAACACTTTTTTTAAAATATAATATTACTCCCAAATTTATTTGTAAGGTACACAATCTGTGTCTATTCTTTCAAAGGTTATCTTTGGTATTTTAACTCCATACATTATTTAACACAGGATAAATTTATTAAAGTTTTCATATTTGTAACTAATTCAAGGACTATAGAAAGCACTGTCTCTGATCATGATCCTTTTCTTGACTCACATATCCTTTAAATCAAATATCATAGTTCTATCTTTTTTTTACCTTTTTATTTTAAGATATTAGTCATTCTTATTGCTATATTTTGTAGTCAATATATGGTTAGATTTACCCAAGTATTTACCACTTTCTTTACTTGACATATTTTTCTTGTATGTCAGAACTTCCTTTTATATTATTTTCCTACTCCTTGAAAAGCACACTTTTGAAGATTTTTTAAATGAGATTCATTGCTGTTAAACTTTTCTACATTCCGGTATTACTAAAATTGTCTATTTCACTCAAAGTTTTAAAGATTTTTTAAAAGTTTTTTTCCAGTGGACATTTTCTCCTGGCCTTTTGAAAAATTATTCTACTGTCTTCTCATTTCTGTTTTTGTTAACTCTTAATAGGTAATTTATCATTTACCTCTTTTAACGTCTTTTCTTTGTCTTTGGTGGTTAGTATAAAAATTATATATTGATGTGTACATTTATTTTTTATTGATTCTTTTTGCATTCATTGTGTTTGCTGATTTTGAGTGCATGTCTCTCAACAGAAAATGTTTAGCCGTTACCTCTAAAATATCTCCTTTCCCTCATTTGTTAGATCTCATCTATCTTCCAAGTTTTGTAAACCCTTTATCTTCTGACACTGGTTTTGGAGGTTTATTCTAGATAATTTCTTCAGTTCTTACAGTTCACTGATTATCTCATGAACTTTTTAAAATATCTTACTTCTGAACTTCTAGTTTAAATAATTATATAAGTTTTCAAATCTAGGATTTATTTCATAATTTTAAAAACTTTTATTTTGATCACCTTTTATATTATTTTAAAATACTGGCAGATTTATTTTACATTGTGTATCCCAGACTTTCAATTCTTACTAATACTTGCCAAAATGTTGGTCCTACTACAAAGTACAAAGTAGAAAAATTATTAATTAAAATACTACTACAAAGTAGAAAAGTTACATCCTACTACAAAGTAGAAAAATTATTTATTAAAACCAAATAAAACGAATTGACTCTGCTTGATTACTATTCAGAAAAGTACAAACTGAAACTGTATTCCAGTAGGTACCCTTAAATACTTTCCTCATTAGTATGTTGCTATAATAATAGCCAGTTAGAATGATTATAAATTATTAGATGAACAACTAAAACGGTAGGTTGCATACCTAGGAATAAACCTACCTAGGGAGACAAAAGACCTGTATGCAGAAAATTATAAGACACTGATGAAAGAAATTAAAGATGATACAAATAGATGGAGAGATATACCATGTTCTTGGATTGGAAGAATCAACACTGTGAAAATGACTCTACTACCCAAAGCAATCTACAGATTCAATGCAATCCCTATCAAACTACCACTGGCATTTTTTCACAGAACTAGAACAAAAAATTTCACAATTTGTATGGAAACACAAAAGACACTGAATAGCCAAAGCAATCTTGAGAACGAAAAACGGAGCTGGAGGAATCAGGCTTCCTGACTTCAAACTATACTACAAAGCTACAGTAATCAAGACAGTATGGTACTGGCACAAAAACAGAAATATAGATGAATGGAACAGGATAGAAAGCCCAGAGATAAACCCATGCACATACAGTCACCTTATCTTCGATAAAGGAGGCAAGAATATACAGTGGAGAAAAGACAGCCCCTTCAATAAGTAGTGCTGGGGAAACTGGACAGGTATATGTAAAAGTATGAGATTAGATCACTCCCTAACACCATACACAAAATTAAAAAATGGATTAAAGACTTAAATGTAAGACCAGACACTATCAAACTCTTAGAGGAAAACATAGGCAGAACACTGTATGACATAAATCACAGCAAGATCCTTTTTGACCCACCTCCTAGAGAAATGGAAATAAAAACAAAAATAAACAAATGGGAACTAATGAAACTTCAAAGCTTTTGCACAGCAAAGGAAACCATAAACAAGACGAAAAGACATCCCTCAGAATGGGAGAAAATATTTGCAAATGAAGCGACTGAGAAATGATTAATCTCCAAAATTTACAAGCAGCTCATGCAGCTCAATATCAAAAAAAAAAAAAACAACCCAATCCAACAATGGGCAGAAGACCTAAATAGAAATTTCTCCAAAGAAGATATACAGATTGCCAACAAACACATGAAAAAATGCTCAACATCACTAATCATTAGAGAAATGCAAAGCAAAACTACAATGTGATATCATCTCACACCAGTCAGAATGGCCATCATCAAAAAATCTACAAACAATAAATGCTGGAGAGGGTGTGGAGAAAAGGGAACCCGCTTGCACTGGTGGTGGGAATGTAGATTGATACAGCCACTATGGAGAACAGTATCGAGGTTCCTCAAAAAACTAAAAATAGAACTACCATATGATGCAACAATCCTACTACTGGGCATACACCCTGAGAAAACCGTAATTTAAAAAGAGTCATGTACCACAATGTTCACTGCAGCTCCATTTACAATAGCCAGGACATGGAAGCAACCTAAGTGTCCATCAACAGATGAATGGATAAAGATGTAACACATATATACAATGGAATATTACTCAGCCATAAAAAGAAACAAAATTGAGTTATTTGTAGTGAGGTGGATGGACCTAGTGTCTGTCATACAGAGTGAAGTAAGTCAGAAAGAGAACAACAAATACCGTATGCTAACACATATATATGGAATGTAAGAGAAAAAAAAAGGTCATGAAGAACCTAGGGGCAAGATGGGAATAATGACACAGACCTACTAGAGAATGGACTTGAGGATATGGGGAGGGGGCAAGGGTAAGCTGTGACAAAGTGAGAAAGTGGCATGGACATATACACTACAAAACATAAAATAGATAGCTAGTGGGAAGCAGCCACATAGCACAGGGAGATCAGCTCGGTGCTTTGTGACCACCTAGAGGGGTAGGATAGGGAGGGTGGGAGGGAGGGAGATGCAAGAGGGAAGAGATATGGGAACATATGTATATATATAACTGATTCACTTTGTTATAAAGCAGAAACTAACATACCATTGTAAAGCAATAATACTCCAATAAAGATGTTAACCCCTCCCCCCCAAAAAAGGTAGATTGCAAAATGATATACAGATTGTGATTCAAATTTAATGTAGAAATATATATTTTACATAGAGACAAAATGACTATCCTATGTGTACCAAAAACATAACTTGGTGTAAAGGTGATTTTCTATTTATATTGTATAGATTTATACACATAACTTTACATGTTTTTACTTGTGAAAAAACAAAAATAATTATACAAGCCTTTTAAATAAATCCTTGTGATATTTTTGACATAATGTCAGGAGATGGATACTAGATTTCTGTATTAGTTGCCAAAGAAGCACTTATCTTCCCTAGTCAATTGAATATAATATGGGAGAAATATATATGCTTAATATATGTATTATGCTTAATATAATAAATTAATGAATTATCCAACGTACATAGCACTTTGGGAAAGATAAAAATGATAAGTGCTCTTAAGGAGATTATATTCTAGTAACAAGACAACATATAAAAAAGAAAATAGAGCAAAAGGCTGAGCAGATGCCATAATTGTTGTTAAAATGCAAGGCAGTATTTTCTCTTAACCCTGCTACTACTAATGAACAGAGGTAAGTCAGTTAAACTCTTTTTGTGATCTTCCCCATTTGTCAATGTCATTGCTCTCCTACCTAATTCATGGTGTTGTGAGATAAAATTTGGTCACACACAAAGTAGTGCCTTACAAAAATTAAAAAAAAAAAAAAACATTTGTGTTAGTGGATGCATTACTGACTATTCTAGCGGAGAAGTCATTTAAGTGTTGTTTTATGTCTCAGATGGTGAACATGAGTTGAAATTATTCTTTTTAAATAACCTTATGAATACATGTGGGAAGGATGACAGAGGACAGGTAGGTAGTCTCAGTGCTCTCTGTTCACAGACTAGAAGTCTAATTTCCAATGGCTGTTTTGATTTTTTTTTTCGTTTTTACGAAGTAAACTGGAAAAGATGAAAGGATCGTCATAATTACTGGGAAAACAATGTGTCTACAATCTAAAACCACATGTACCTAGGTAGGGCTTTTTGGCTTGGTGAAAGTCACACCATACCACAACTCATGGTCGTTAGGGACCCTATGGGCAAATGTGCATGGTGGTCAAAAAACCTCTTGAGAGAAAAGGGTTGATAGTTTCCCACTTTCTTTTTTCAGTTTCATGGTCACTGATATATTTCTAGTCATTGGCAAGGAAGGGCTTTACTGACACTGACGAGCAGAAAAGGGTACAAAAGTTCCACTATGTGAAAGGCTGTCAGTGGACTTTGTTGGGGACCAGAACTCAATATGTTGCTTGGATTGTCAGGGGAAAAGGTATTATGGAAAGCATGACATTTGGCTAAATCCTGAAATATTTCCTGAAATCTATAGGTAATGAACATATGTTTGATCACTTAATAAGAACAACATGTAGGGTCCCAGCAGCTCGTGCGGCGCGAGAGCGGCAGCGACCAGGCAGCCCAGCTTCGCGAAGGTTCTCGGAGCACCGACGCCAGCAGGCACTCGCCTAGTGCCCGCCCAGCCACCAGGATGCTCAAGAGCAAGGTCAGCTCTGCCGAGGGCGCGGTGAAAGAGAGCCCAAGAGGAGATCCGCGAGGTTGCCAGCTAAACAGGCTCCCGCAAAAGTGGAAAAGAAGCCAAAAAAGGCGGCAGGAAAGCATAAATCTTCAGACAAAAAAGTGCAAACAAAAGGGAAAAGGGGAGCAAAGGGAAAACAGGCCGAAGTGGCTAACCAACAGACTTAAGACCTACTTGCAGAAAACGGAGAAACTAAAAAGGAGGAGAGCCCAGTCTCTGATGAAGCAGGAGAGAAAGAAGCCAAGTCTGATTAATACCACACACCCGGTCCTATCAGTGGTCCCTGTCTCCCTTCTTGTATAATCCAGAGGAATATTTTTATAAACTATTTTGTAAATCCAAGTTTTATAGTAGCTCTAGAAACATTTTTAAAAAGGAGGGTATCCCACCTCATCCCATTTGTTAAGTGTAAATGCTTTTTTTAAGAGGTGAAATCATTTGCTAGTTGTTTATTTGTTGGTACAAACAGAAAATAGTGGGATATTGAATATAGGAGGCGTTGATTGTCTTCGGTGTCAGCTTAAGATTCCATAGATGGGGGGGGGTAGCTTTTATATCCTATAAAACAAAGCATACTGAATGGTAGTTTGGAGTCAGTTGTGCATTTAATGTCTTAAACACTTTAAATTACTTCTCTTCTCATGTTGTTTTTGGTAGGATTGTTTCCTAAAGCAAACCACTCACCCCTTGATCTTGGTTCTCCTTGTCAGAATTTCGTGCACTCTGTAACATCTTTGCTCATGGTAGTCCAGTTCTTCTAGTAACTTTGTTAATGTGTTGTGAACGATTGACGATTTGAGTATGTAGTGTATATGATATTAAATTGTGAATTAGTGGGACTTACGATGTAACAGCATATCAATATTTGAAGATATTGGTACTTGATATCCTGTTAAGGAAAATTTGCCTCCAAATTTTAAGCTGGAAAGTCACTGGAATAACTTCAGAAAAGAATCACAACTACATGATTTTTTAGATTTTTGGTATGTATGTTAAGAATTGTGTACAAATTGAAATGTCTGTGTACTGATCCTCAAAACAACCAATAAAATCTCATTATGAAAGAAAAAAAATACAACAGGCTGTACTATGCATTGTGGGTGATATGTAAGTCCAGCTGTCCCTCAGCATCTGCAGGGGATTGGTTCCAGGACTCACAATGGAGAGCAAACTCCGTGGATGCTCAAGTCCTTATATAAAATGGTGTAGTACAGTTGGCCCTCAGCATCCCTGGGTTCCACACCTTCCACTAGGGAGGGTAAATTGTATATATCCATACAAAAACCATCCTCTAAGAACTCACATGCTAGAAAATAAAGGTAACTTACATATATTAACAATTACATTATGAAGTAGACGCTGATAAGCACTAAACTTATAGACTTTTTTTTTTTGCGGTACGCGGGCGTCTCACTGTTGTGGCCTCTCCCGTTGCGGAGCACAGGCTCCGGATGCGCAGGCTCAGCGGCCATGGCTCACGGGCCCAGCTGCTCCGTGGCATGTGGGATCCTCCCGGACTGGGGCACGAACCCGTGTCCCCTGCATTGGCAGGCACACTCTCAACCACTGCGCCACCAGGGAAGCTCATAGACGAATTTTTATATAAAAGCAGAAGGGAGGTTTTACTTCTATTACTTGAAATTGAGAAAGATTCTACGGATGAGGTGGCAATGGAATTGAACTTTAAACTTTAAAATGTAAAAGATGGATAGATTCTCTTGATACAGAGACACAGGACAAGGCATTCATGATTGAGGACAGTAGATAGCTAATGAGAGAAAATAGAAAAACATAGAGTGGATCTGGGTAACAATGTTCAGTATTTTAGAAAAGGACAGAGGTGGGAGAAACAAAAGGATTTAAGGAGGGCATGTGCCAGATCATCATAGGCCTTGAATATTTAGATAAAAATAAGACATTCATTCCTTTTGTAATCAAGGCTTGTGAAATATATAAAATAGTATAATCCAGGATCATGTAAAACTTGCAATGGCTTGAAGAGAATTTATAAACAGTGTGATCCATTGGAAGCATTTGTGCCACTGTCCAGATAACAGATAATAAGGTTAGAAAGCAGGATAGGGGAAGTGGAAATGGTGACAACCCATAAAGATCAAACAAATTACAGAGAAGGAACTTGGCAACTGTATGGTTTATATGGTACAGGGCCTTTTGCTATATACTTTGCATACTAACCCTGTCTTCGATTAACTAGCTTTTCCCATACTTCCATTCCCTTTTTTTATTCTTTGATACTGTTGTTTTACATATATATACATAGGTATGTGTATATATATATATATACACACACATATATACTTATATATATATCTTTTTAGCTTTGGGAAAATTATATTAAAAAATAGAAAGATATACATTAGAACTGATCTTTTATTTCTTATCTTCCTAAAGCATAACATAAAACTAAAGTTTGCATTGCACTCCCCTCCTAGTAGTAATTATCATGAGTTTGATGTAAGTAATTCATGTATCTATATCTGTAATATTTGATATCTAATGTACATTTAAATAAACATGCATAGAATCGTCTATATCTTTTTTCACTCAACATTCAACAACAAACTAAATTATGAAAATGATGCCTATGATCCAGCAGTTGGGCTTCCTGGTATTTAAACAAAGGAAGTGAAAACCTGCACACGTATGTTTATAGTAGCTTTATTCATAATTGTCAAAACTTGGGAGCAACCTTCAGTAGGTGAAAGGATAAACTGTGGTACATCTAGACCATGGAATATTATTCAGCGCTAAAACTAAATGAGCTATCAAGCCATTAAAAGTTACAGAGAAAACTTAAATGCATATTACTAAGTGAAAGAAGCCAATTTGTAAAGGTTACATATTGAAGGATTACAACTATATAACATACATGAAAGGGAAAAACTGTGGAGACAGCAGGAAAAAAAAAATCAGCAGTTGCCAAGGCATGGAGGGATGAATAGACATAACACAGAGTATTTTAGAGCAATGAAACTACTCTGTATGATACTATGATGGTGGACACACATCATTATAAATTTGTTCAAATCCCTACTATATACAACCAAGAGTGAACCATAATATAAACTACAGACATCGCATGATAATGATCTGTCAATGCAGGTTCATCAGTTGTAACAAATGTACCTCTCTGGTGGGAGATGTTGATAATGGGTTTGGCTATGCATGTGTGGTGACAGAAGGAAAATGGGAAACCTTTGTACCTTCTGATCAATATTGCTGTTTACAAAATAAAGTTTATTCATTTTGTTTATGGTTTCCTTTGCTATACAAAAGCTTTTAACTTTAATTAGGTCCCATTTGTTTATTTTTGTCTTTATTTTCATTACTCTAGGAGGTGGATCAAAAAAGATCTTGCTGCAATTTATGTCAGAGTGTTCTGCCTATGTTTTCTGCCTATGTGGTGAGAGTGGACATCCTTCCTTGTCTTGTTCCTGATCTTAGAGGAAATGCTTTCAGTTTTTCACCATTGAGAATGATGTTTGCTGTGGGTTTGTTGTATATGGCCTTTATTATGTTGAGGTAGGTTCCCTCTATGCCCACTTTCTGGAGAGGTTTTTACCATAAACGGCTATTGAATTTTGTCAAAAGCTTTTTCTGCATCTATTGAGATGATCATATTGTTTTTATTCTTCAGTTTGTAAAAAGAAAAGACAACCCATAGAATGGGAGAAAATATTTATGTTCTAACAAAGTGACCTACAAGGGATTAATCTCCAAAATACACAAATAGCTCATGCAGCTCAATATCAAAAAAAAACAAACACCACAATCAAAAAATGGGCAGAAGATCTAAATAGACATTTCTTCAAAGATGACATACAGATGGCCAAGAGGCACACGAAAAAATGCTCAACATCACTAATTATTAGAGAAATGCAACTCAAAAGTATAATGAGGTATCACCTCACACTGGTCAGAATGGCCATCGTCAAAAAAATCTACAAACAATAAATGCTGGAAGGGGTGTGGAGAAAAGGGGACCCTCCTACACTATTGGTGGGAATGTAAATTGGTACAGCCACTATGGAGAACAGTATGGAGGTTCTTTAAAAGACTAAAAATAGAGCTACCAGATGATCCAGCAATCCCACTCCTGGGCATATATCCAAAGAAAACCATAATTTGAAAAGATACATGAACCCCAGTGTTCATTGCAGCACTATTCACAATAGTCAAGACATGGAAGCATGTCTTGACTAAATGTCCATTGACAGAGGAATGGATAAAGAAGATGTGGTACATGTATACAATGGAATATTACTCAGCCATAAAAAAGAATGAAATAATGCCATTTGTAGCAACACAGATGAACCTAGAGATTGTCATCCTGAGTGAAGTAAGTCAGACACAGAAACACAAATATTATATGATATCGCTAATATGTGGAATCTAAAAAAAAATGGTACAAATGAACGTATTTACACAACAGAAATAGAGTCACAGGTGTGGAAAACAAACTTATGGTTACCAAGGTGGTGGGGAGGGATACATTGGGAGACTGGGATTGACATATACACACTACTATATATATAAAATAGGTAACTAATAAGAACCTACTGTATAGCACAGGGAACTATACTCAATACTCTGTAATGACCTATATGGGAAAAGAATCTAAAAAGGAGTGGATATATGTATAATTGATTCACTTCGCTATACAGCAGAAACTAACATAACATTGTAAATCAACTATACTCCAATAAAAATTAATTTTTAAAAAAGTCTGTTAAAAATGAAACAAACATACATTCACACAAATGATGCCAAGGTTTTGAGTCTCAATTCCTAGGAGGTGGTACAATTAGCAGAAATACGGTAAAAAAACAAAAAAAAATGAGAGTAGAAGGCCAGGTTTGGATGAGGAGCTGTGTTGAAAGTTCATTTTGGGACCTGTTAAAATCAATGTGCTGGCAAGACATCCTAATGGAAAGGCATATAAGGCTGGTTGAAATGTGAATCTTGATTGTCAGAAATATATCAGAATTTTATGGAAGTTATTCTCAGTAGAAGTGACTGTTGAAGTCATTTAGGATTTTGTAGTTTAAAACTACTTCCCTAACCTTCAAAGTTCTCAAGGACTTTCATTTCCTAGACTTATGACTGAAGGGGGAAAAAAAAAGCAAAGTATGTAAAATCCTGCAGGCCATTTTTATGTGTTTCAACAGAAATTAAGGTCTAAGACAAGAATGTTTAAATTCTTCTTTTCAGTTTTAAACTTTAGAGACATTATCATCTTTATATATGCTACTGATATAACAATAAATAGTTGCTCTAAAGTATATATTTAAAACAAATTATGTCCTCAAATTAGGAGTAGGCACTGTTTTCTTTTGAGAATATAATTTGTTTTTAACAGAGAAATTTTTCTTTTTTGCATACATGTAATTTTTTTCACTTTTGTACTAGACTTCAATTAAAATTTTATTCACAATCAGGCACATCATTTTATTTAAGTTACCTACTGAATCCAAATTGAAGTGTGTGCCCGAGAAGCCCTTTCCAAATAATTAGAAAGTTTCTTTAGTTTAACCTAGATCAAGTGCTTATATTTTAAAACTCACGTGAATAGACTTCCTAGCAATTACCTGAAATCTGTCCCTGAGCTTTTGACATTAAACAATTAAGCTCTATTTCTTGACTTTCAATTAGTATATTCATATCCCACTCCATATTTGATAAGCTGATTAATGAATCACCGAGCAATTTCAATCCTGTCAAAATAACGAAGAATTCATGCTATTTGTTCTACTAACTAAATTTAAAATCTTAATTCAGGCTCTGAGGCAGAGTTTAGCACTGGGAATCTTAAAGAAAGATGTGGAGTGGGAGAGAGAAGGGTAGGTGTTTCCAGAGAAGTTCTAGAGATCATGTTGGTAGGAGGGATAGTGTAGGCAGATCCAGAGAGCTCACAATTCTGTATGCAATTGTTTTGGCTTCATGGTAAGAGTATATAATATTTTTGACTATTGAAATGTTATAAAAATATTTGGTTCAGAAATATCTCCTTCAATTTTTCCAAATGCAAAGAACTGTTTTAATGATTCTGTTTGGAAATCAGATGCTATATTCCTCTAGGAACCAATTATTCCTGCTGAAACATTTGTTTGCTGTCATGTACACATGGGTTAGGTGACAGAAATCACAGAATTTCAAAAGATTAGCAGAGGCAAAGGAGAGAAAAAAAGAGAAAACTTTAAAGAGCCTTAGGGGCAAACATAGAAACAACCCACATGGAAAAATTGAAGCAAGGATGAAAAATTCCTCCTTTGATGTTTTACAGAGGCAAATAAAATGTGGAAATAATGTTGCTCAAAATAAATTTTCTTTTGTGCTTGTATCAAACTACTTCTATATAGGATTACATACTGTGTGAGGTGAAAAGTAAAAAAGAACGTATAACAATCGTTTTATCATGCAGTCAGATTTACTGACATATGACCTATCACATATGATAGGTTATAGTACCAACTGACTATTTTGGGGACAAAGGACATTTTTAGAGTATAAGCATCAGAAGGTCACCTAAACCTAAAATATTTAAAACACTAATGAATGTGAAAGATGATTTTAGAGAATTCTAAAGTTACTATTGGCTAGTTCTTTCTCTGGTGACTTGGAATTACAGGAAGGTCAAACTTCTACAGCTCATTGTAATGTCACTATAGTCATTAGCCAATCTTTTTCTCCCTCTTCAAATATTTTGAGGTAACCTTCCATGTCCAAGGCTATCGTACTTTAGCCTTACCAAGTGATACCATCACTCTTGCTGCCTCTCCAACATTTTGGCACCCAAATATTTCAGTTAAATGGAAACCACTCATTCTTCAATTTTCACCATGAACACATTTTGGCCAGACCATTTTTCTCCTATCTCTTCTCCAGCCAACTCCCAACTTCTAGTTGTGCTTGTTCACTACTGGTTATACTTGTCCTTTGGCACAATTCTAGTCATTTGCTCTTTTCCCTGAACTGTCATTTCTCTGTGATGAGTCTCTTTACCCCTTTTCTCTGCTGTAAACCAGGGAACCTCTTATCATAAATGAGCAAACTCTCCCCACTTCACCTCCTACCCTTGGAGAATGACATTTCTTTTCTAGAAATAGTCTTCCCATCATCTATTTCATCACATTCCCTTGTCTGAAATCCACAATCTCTTCCAAAATAGCACTTCCCCACAGAACTGTCCCAAGAGAGGATTAATCTCTTATAGCCTGAGTTTCCAGCTCACTGCTCTGTTTTCTTAGTTACTCAAAGGATTCACTGTTTGTGAGGTCCCAGGTTCTACCACGGAGTAAGACTCTAAATTTTAGAGCATGAACATCACAGCTTTCTCCACATGTGCATCACCAGTTTTCTTAACGTCCGCAGAGCTCCTCTACCTACCTCACTGTAAGCACTTGGGTTTCCCTTTTCCCTTTCTTCCTTATTGTCTTAGTATTTGTGTATCATTCACACTGATGGCAAATGGTGCACTTTGACGGATCAAGTTCTTTGACTAAAATTCCCTATCATTCTTTCAAAAAGACTCAGATTCCAAGATCTCATTTTATGTCCCCCATTATCACATATTAATAAAATCTATTTTGACTATTAAAATCATTGATTTAAACAAATTTTTAGAACACTCCTAATCTATCAAATATTTGCCTTTTTAAGAGTTGGTCACCCCCAGCACTTTGGTGCTGGCAA
Source organism: Stenella coeruleoalba (assembly GCF_951394435.1). Lineage (NCBI taxonomy): Eukaryota > Metazoa > Chordata > Mammalia > Artiodactyla > Delphinidae > Stenella > Stenella coeruleoalba. Next base: position 67,126,539 of record NC_137148.1, read on the forward strand.
GTCACACGTATTTCCTTACTTCCCTCTTACTATTACATCTTGCTAACCAGCTCCAAGTAAGTCCTCACTACCTCCTAGCTATTCTTTTATTTATTTCTTGTTTTCTCCCAATTGTATTCTCCATAGAGCCCCTTTCAAATCTTTTCTGACAGTACTTAGGTGTGGAATCTCCATCTTTCTTATTCTTTTTTCAAACAGAAAATAATTTTCTCATAGATAATTGAGGTCATGCTTTCATCAATCCCAACAATCAGAAACCCCTCCACAGTGTCTGTGTATCATCACTTAATCATTTCTTATCTCTTCTCCAAAGAGAAGTGGACCACTCCTCTGCCTATTACAGTCTCATCCGTGGGCGTCGCGCCCCCCTTTTTTTTTCCTTGTATGCTTTTACGTGACCTTTTTCAGGATGAATGTGGTGTAGAGGTTAAGAGTATGGGCTCTGGCACCAGGTTGCCTGAATTCAAATACTTATGCTGCAATGTGTTAACCATGAGAACTGTTACAAAACCTGTATTAGTATCAGGATCCTCATGTGTAAAAGGGAAAGGATAATAACAGTACTTCTCTTATAGGGCTGTTGTAATAAATGAGACAATATATTTAAAATGTTTATATCAGTGGTGAGTATAGTGTTTTCTACTGTTATAAAAATATTTTTCCTAATTCCAGCACCTCCAATTTTTGTATTCTGTCAGCTTCTTTATTACAACCTATTAAAATGGTCAGACCACTAATATTTGAAAATAAAATTCTCCATAAATGGCAAATTTAATTGAAATAAAATGACATCATAAAATATTTAACAAGATTTGTGTTTCCTTTTTTTGGATTTAGCATCACACATGTAATACACAATGTTTTTAGATCAATATACAGAAATTACAGTGTTTTAAAAAATTTTTCAATTAATGGGATGACTGCTTTATTTAATCTAGGTATTAATAGTTATAATGGGTGGAAATTTTGTAGTCTTTGTAGTCTTCCTCTTGATACTTTGATATTAAAATACTATCAAAGAGCATTCACATGTATTTACTATATCTATAAACGTTTCTATGCAACTTTTAAAAATGCCTTTCATTTTTGGTTTTTGGAAAGAGGAAAAAGTGTTCCTTTTAGCTGTTCAAATTTTATATTCTGTTCTGCCTATGATAAGACACATTATTTCTTGAATCCTAATTGAAGCATATGAGTTTGTCTATTAATTACAACTGGGCAGATGTTAACTAGGCTCTCTGTTTCCCAGTTGCTACTGTGACGTAGGTATCTGGCTGTGATGTTCTCAGGAGACCTCATGGGGTGATTTTCAGAGTTAGAGGATTCTGCTGGGCATCCAAGTCACTGAAGAATACTTTGTAGTTTGTTTCCATGTTTACCTTCTTAAAAGGTAATGAACATGTGCATATGTTATTATTAGATATACAAAGTAATACATGAATATAAATGTAAAGAACATTGGAAAGCAAAAAGTTTCCCTATTGTGAAACTTTGCAATGGCTTAAGACATATAAGCAATAGTTTAAAGCCTTAAAATGTCATTTGCAATTCATACTGAAGACTGTAGCTCTATTGCAGGCATTTTAAAAGGTTGTGTGCATCAGAGTAGAAAAAGAAATTGCCTTAATCTAAATATGGTCTTGCTACAACTGTCTGGGACAAAAATATGAAATTGGATTCTCTTACATTCAGTATGTTCTGCCTTTGACTATTATTTACAACCCTAGTGGCACTGTTTCAAAAGTACATAGGGATTGTATGTTTAAATAATCAAGAATCACACAAATAATATGTTATGACAAGAAAAAGTCACGGTGAATAGTTTTAATGTCTAATGAGATTTACCTTTAAACTATTCAATAAATTCTTTATTTAAATCTAAGCTAATTAAAAAAAACTCCTTTAAGCAAAGTTTTCGTCTAGACATACATGAAAGAAGGTTCTCAAGAAGTAAATAATAAAACTCAAAGGTTGAGCTTGCATATTTTTCTCCTTTAAAATTTAATTTTAATGAAATTTCTACAGTGAGCTGTATTCAAATGTAATGAAAGCTTGCAACCAATTGTAGTAGAATAAAATGCATGTCAAATTTACTTGTCTTCAGTAATTCAGTTTTATTAATTTATAATTGTGGAAAAATTCTAAAATGATCTGTTCTCATGTAATTTCCCAATTGGAGACCTTTTTTAAATGTCAGAAAATAAACAGTAAAAATACTTAAGAAGAAATGTCATTTTCTATGGCTTGGATAGTGGTACCTTAACCAACATTATAAGCTTATCAATATAATGGCCATAAATTTATTCCTTAACAAAGGAAGTGACTGTTTTATTTATCTAGTTACTTATTCTGCAATCTAAAGAACACTGGCATTTTATCAGGTGCATTATATAGTAGCTGCTTATTTTGAGCTTGTTTATTGAGATTATGCTGCTTTTTCAACTTGTCTAATTTCTTTTCTTTCCATAGTTTAAAATATTGATGGTATGCTTTAGTTTTTGGTATACAATAAAAATCTTTCTGGTTCACTTATTTTCTTAAAGGTCTTCACAGTGTGTCACAGAGACTAAAATATTTAGATAATAATGATGATAGTCCATGGTATTCTATAGACATTATAGCACTGAACACTTCACTGCCCAATAGTACAGAGCTGAGTGTGATTCCTGCAGTTCCCACGTGGGGAGAAAATATAATGTAAGTAATCAGGTTATCTAAGCATTCTAGTATTTAATAGCTCTTTTATAAACAGACTTTTTCAATAGAGACAAACCTATGAATTCAGCAACATATTCTGTGAATTTATAGAAATAGAATAATGTACAGATTATATTAGTTTCTGAATTTTAATATGAACATTTCTGAAGCAGATAAGGCAAATACTACTCCCTTGTCATTTTTTTCTTTGCAATTTTTTTTTTTTTTTTTTTTTGGTGATACTGAAGTTATCATTTATTTTAACAGCAAGGCTACTGTTCCTGCCACTTGGGGCACAGGTGAGGAAGACGCACATAAAATAATTTCGGGAGGTATATCCTTGATGTTAGCTGCATAAGACCTCCTTTCGTTTGTTTACAACTTTCTTAGTGAGAAAAGCTGGCTCACTCTTTCCCATCCTTTTACTTTTCTGCGTTATAACACAGCACTCTTCTAACAAATATCCCACCTCATATTCCTTGGGGTTCTAATGCCCATCTCCATACAACACTACTGAGCCTTTGTGGATATTGGGTTAGTGATGATTTTTCTCCTGCATGAAGAATAAACCCTGATATGGAGAATACTTCTATGATTACTGCTGATGAGTGAGTGAACTTCCATTGGAAAGTGGTCGCCTTTATGATAGGAATTCAGGAATCACAGGAAAGACATGTGACTACCTAAAATACATCCATTTCTCCTGCCTAAATTTTGACACTGTGGAACAAGGCAACTCCTATTACTCAGGTAATTTTAAAAAGCTTTAAAATTGAAACATCTCTGGGAACATATTCTTCCTCAATTTATACTAAATGTAAATATGTGAAATCATGGAAAGAGAGGCAAGGAAAGCCAAATGGCATTGATTTTGTAATATTAAAGAAGGGAGGGTAAAGAAGGAATAAAAAGATTGAAATCAATCTACATCCTTAAAATTAAAAAAAATACAGTAAGCACAGTCTTGAGAGATCTGTTATTTCTTTTTCTAAGTTTTGAGTTTAGGGCAACTGGTTGATTTTCTGCAGTTGTTAAATAACTTGTCTATTTAATGATAAATCCCTCTAGGCTTCCCTTTCCTTGATCAGACCTTCAGCACAACTTAACAGCCAGTTGAGAACATTGGTTTGAAATCATACTGCTCTATAGACAGTAACCCAGTTACTACACTGATATGTATAAATGTATAGATTGGAAACTATTAAATTTTGTCATTGCCCTGATGGCCAGTGACTGATCAAAGTCAATGAAGGAGGAAAATAAAATAAGTCTTTGAATGACAGGAGAGCATTAAAAAAAAAAATAGAAGACATATCTTGCAACTATTTATGACACAGCATTGTAATAATAGCCTTTTTTTCCCTCTTTTTTTCTCTTCCTTCCTCTTCTCTCCCTCCCTCCCCTTTCACTCACTTTCTGTCCCCTTCTCCTTCATTTTTCTTCAAAAAACAGTCACAGTCTACTGTAATTTCCTTTCTCTGAAGCTATAGGGAACTATTAAATGGCAACTCAAAACACCTGAAAAGTTGTTTCCTTTGAGGTTTGTTGATGTTTTTTTTCGTCCTGACATGAACATGCTAAGAGAAAGTATCAAAATAATCCAGGCAGCAGACATTGATCTGCAATTTTGATGGTTATTAGTGGATCAGGTATCAACAGAAAGTGTGTAATTATTATGATCTGTGAAAATTAAGTCTCTTGCTATGTTCCTTACCTATCATTTAAGGTACAGCACGTGGCTATAATGAGTACAATGTGTAGAGAGCTACATTTATAAGCATAATAAATAGGAATCGGATGCAATTATTCTTGATGTTTCACAGAGTTGTGCTGAGAACATGTGTTTAGCTAGTGATGCTTTGCTGAGTGCTTTTTGCTTGGGGCACCATAGCTTCCATTATTAGGTTTTAGATTATGGCTCGTTTTGTATTTAAGCTGTTGACAATAATAATGGTTATTGCTATCAAGATAATCTGCAAGTGACAGTAATTTTAATGCTCCTCTTCTTGGTTAAAGCATTAGAGTTCCACCCATGTACTTAAGAGTGTAACTCTCTGGTTTTCTTTTTATATATGTTCTTTGGAAAATGTTAAATACTTACAGGAATAATATGGTATTCTTTGTTACGTAGTGAATTTATTTCTATAATTTATGGCTGAAGAGAAGGACATTTTAGCCTTTCCTTTTCCTTTCTCCACCCAGAGTTTTCTTCTTCATGTTCAAAAATAAGTAATAGAAAGCTTGAGCCACCCCATGATATTATAATAGTAAATGTTTATATCTTAAAACAAAAAAGAATTTCCTCTCTAAAAGAAATTGTCTACAATTTCTAGGAAGCAATTTCTTTTGATATGAAATTTAGGAATCTCATGGTTAGTCCCAATGAGTAAATTAAATGTGTTTGGAGGATGAAAATCACTGCTTCCTCCCACATCTCCTAACCATAATTAGTGGTGTCAGAACTGGGGAAATATCTGATCTCAGTATTTTTTGTCTGCTAAAACAACACTGGTTTACTAGAATATGTTTTACGCGTAATAAATTTGCAAGTTAAATAGACATGAAAAAAATGGCTAAAAAAAAAGACTACAAATAAAGGAAAGTGGTTTTTTTTTAAAGTTTCAATTTTAACAAAAACAAAATATCCTGTTATTGACTTTTTTTTACCTTTTCCTACTAACTATCATTTGGGTCACTGGTGAAGTCACTAGTGTACTAATCTGGAAATATGTAAATAGTGATTTAGAATCTTCCTAAGGTGAATGTTCATAGTAAGTACAATTGAGATTTGGCCTGTAGCTGGAAGAAGAAAGATTAATTCCCAGAAGGGAAATAAAAGTAAGAGATGATAGAAATGACAGGCCTGGTTTGACCAAAAGTATTAAGGATGAAAGATGGAAGATGAAAAAGCAATCTTAGGAGATGTCTAATACTAAAGTATTCTAAATAGGCTATTTGCATATTGAAGTCAGTATGTCACAGAGTTTTCTGTTAGCTTTTTCTTTTTTTTCTTTTTTTTTTTTTTTTTAGTTTTGGTTCATTTTTTAAAATACCAAATCAGACATGGTCATTTGGTAGGGGCATAGGTGTGAAGAGATAGGCCTACATTTACTGGAGCTGAAACTTAAGAAGAGTTTTGAGATACAGCCAGTCTAAATATGCACTGCTAATAATTTTTAGCATTTTCTTAATTTTTAGACACTCTCCTCTCATCATAATACATATATAACTACATGTGGTTATATATAATTATATATAGTCATATATATGCATTACACATATAATGTATATACTGTATGTTATATCCATGTATATGTATTATATATTAATGTAATATGTATACACTTACATATATATATATTACATATGTTATATTAGGATTAATGTAGCTTCAAATTCTCAGCTCCTCATACATGGAGTATTTCAGCTTGTTTTTGTTTTAGAATATTCTCAATGTTAATAGTGCTAAATTTCTATGTAAAATGGTTTGATGCTGCTGACATTTAACAGACTATGTTTTCTAATATGAAAATTAGAATATTGGATTCCAAGTCAAATTTGTGTCTTAATGTGATTTTGTAAGTATACATACATTCTATTAAATGTATTTAAAATATATTACAATTTTATAAGGTAAAAGACTAAAACAAAGATAATTCTAAAATTTAAACCTAATAATGTGCATGTGCATGCATGTGTGCATTAAGAGATAGAAGGATGAAATACAGAAAAAGGAAAAAAGAAAATGCAAGTGGGTGAAGAGGGAAAAACAATTCAGCTTATAAATCCTATAATTGGAAGAAGAGAATCATAATCATTTATTGAACTTAAAAACAGTTTGCATTCAAAAATGTACTTACTGCCTCTAACGTAGATCATTTTTGACTTGTATGAGTAATTTGAATGATCTGCTTGAGGGGCAGGTTGATTAATATTAAAAAAAGTGTTCTGAAAGTTAATTTTAAAAAATTCAGTGAGCTTTCTCAAGTTGTTAATGGGGTATGACAATATAAGGTTGAGGATCTGAATATATATACTCGTCTTGCTCACTGATTCCTAATAAAGAGAAGTTTTAGAATATTTTAGAGGATTTTATAATGGAAAGTTTTAATTAAAACCTGAAAATAAATTACTTTTGGTGAAGTTGAGTACATTTAAAGTAAATGAATATAAAATGTCCCCAAATACTTTAAACTATAAATAACAAATGAGTTCCCGTAACTAAACAGTTTCTGTGGATATAAGCTTACATGATTTAAAAATGTTTTTCTGCTTACTTCTACCTGAGTTAAAATGTCTAGGCAAATACGTGATGTTAGGGCAATTAGTAAAGTACAATTGATCTAGCTATTTTGAGACAGACATAATAAATATGTGTTACTTAAGAGTAGACCTACAGTTTTTATCTTGAGCCTACTAAGCTATCATGAGTAATCTTTCATGAAAAAAAGATACAGATATTTGATCTCTTTCAATGGAAAGCATAAAGATACATCAATACAGTAATATACATAAAATGTTCAGATTTAGTGTTTTAGTAGTTTTTTGTGTTATCTAAGGTTCACAGGATTTACTAAGTCTTAGGCCAAGACATCTGAATAGGATTTTGGCCAGAAATCTATGCTATGGAAACATATATTTAGTTTGACAGTGAAAAAAAAACATAATAAAATAAGGTCAGATGTGTGGATTCTATGTCAAATAGACTTAACCTAATTAATGTCCCCCACGAACATGGACTGACCAAGGTCATAAACATCCTTTAAAATTAACCTTAAATATCACATTTCTGCAAGCATTATTTAATGTCCTAGAGTTTACTAACCCCTTTTCCGGGCTTACTTGGCACTCTGTCCACCTCTTGCATAACACTTGCACGATATTGCACTTTGACTTAAATATCTGCCTCCTCACTAGACAGTTAAGCCCATAGATAGGAAAAGTATCTAGTACACAAATTTGGCAAATGTATAAATGGGTGATCAAATGAAATATATATGTCATGATATTAGGAGAACCACTCATTCTGTCTTTTGAAGATTGTCTCCTTCAGAATTGTGAGTCGCATAAGAAGGTCTCTGACTTTGTTATAGCACCAGGGTCAATGATTATGATGCTGGTCCAAAGAACCCAAAGCATGCTCCTCTTAAACCACCACTAACTTTAAATCCATATAGGCTGGTTCTGATTGCCTAATGTCTTGCGGCAGTATTCTGATATACATCTTCTGATGTACGTTGGTAGGTATTATTTATATGTATGGAAATATGTGTTCTCATGATTCTATGTGTTGCTTGGCAGTTTTTCTTTTGGTTTTGTCTAGATTCACTCATGTGAAAATGCCTGACAGTTAACACTGCCTGCTGGCTAGGGTGCCTCGTGTCTCCTCCACATGGTCTCTTATCGTCCTGTAGGCTAGACTGTCTTCCTTACATAGAGGTCTCAGGGCAGCACTCCTGAAACTCAGCAGTACCCCTTATACCACATGCAGTTGGACAAAGCAAGTCACAACACAAGCCTGGATCTAGAGGGTGGAAATACAGATATCATCTCTTCATGAGAGAAGCCATAAAATAATGCAGCTATGTTTTCAATCTAGTATAGGATTCTATTACACACTTAGTGGTTTCCAGTACCTAACATCACATTCATTGTCTTAAGGTTGGCTGCTATTCATGCAGAGGGTAAAATCATATCATTTGCTGTCATTGTGCTTAGTCTTTTTCCCTAGGGTTTCCCTTATTGACTTCCATGAATAATCTGTCATGACCAAGTCACCTTTCTATTTTCATAATTCTGGTTATTCTACTTTACATAGAAAAATGGGGCTATGGCAAAACATTTACTTATTTTTTACTGAACATTTTAGATGAATAAAACAATGTATTTCTCAACAATGTCTCATATGATTATGAGACAATGATAGAGAAAAAATCCTAAATAATAGTATAAAGCACTTGGAACAGGATGCCAAAAGGGTCTTTTTTTTCCCCCGTTTTCTCATGATTTCCCTAAAGAACCAAAAGTAAGGAAAGCAGGACATATTATTCTTGGAATAATTACTCTAAAGACAGCTCCAAGAGATTGCCAGATGATTCTTTTAAGTTTACTAGGACATCGCCAATCCTGTTATCCTTATACTCAGTAACCAAGCCAGTCTATAAAATGAACCTGAGAAGACACTTCACTAAAGTAGGGGGCACTTAGGAGGACTGTTTTGTAGGCATGGTAGCTAGTGTTGAGTTTCAGGAAAACACATCTAGCAGAGGGTGGAGGGCAGTGAGAGGGATGCTCCAAAAGAATCAATGAGTAAGGCTGCCAGTGCCAGTCAGAAGAGATTGGCTTTGTTCTTTCCATAAAGCTGACATGCAAAGGCATATCCCTGGGCTCCCACTGGACTGGAGCACAGTGGAAGAATTACTGAGAACTTGGAGGCTGGGGGATATATGAGAGTGTTGAGACAGACACATTTTGCCTGAAAAATTCTGGAAGTCCAAGGCTGCCTGGAGTAGTTCTTAACAGGAAGGAAAAGAGATAAAGTAGCAAAAGTGGAGCAGCCTGCACTTCCACTATGTGATTTTCCATTGGGCTAGGTGGACGGTTTGAAAGGAAACCAGGTTTGAGCCAACTTAAAATTACCCCACTCAAAAGAGTAACGAACAGAACTTCTGTAGGAGGAGGCTCTGGGTACACTGCTGGAAGCAGGAGGGGAAGGAGGTTGGAAGAGGTTTTAGGAAATGCCATAAAACAAGACCCACAGGACTTTGATGGACCCACAGATGTAGCTTACATGAGGAACTGCTTTGGAGCACCTACTATAAAGGGGGCGTCCATGGCCATATTACAGCAGAATGAGTGTTATAAACATCTTGCTTGAAACTGATCTTAGTTTCTCTATTTAAATAGAATCTCAATTTCCTGACTTTTCAACTTTTATGTTGCTTAACATCTGCTGTATTTTAAGAAATGACCAACAACACACTTTACTAAGACATAACTTAAGCAGGTCTGTCTCCTAGCTAAAGACAATAACTTGACACTATTGAGCTGAATAAACTGAACAATATGGCCATTCCCATATGAGGTTCAAACGTTATCATTTTAGATTCTTCTCTTTTATGTTGAGAGTCAATACATTTACAAGGAGTTATCAGACACAACAGCATAAATCTAAACACTGGGCCATAGCCTGGTGATAAAAATAGATTACATATTAAAATTTCTCCAGCTTTTCACTCAAAAGTGTATTCCATCTTTAGATGGATTATATAAGTACAGTTCCAATGCTTATATACCTCTCTTCCAGGAGTCATTTCAGAAAGTGTGAAGGATATTATCTCTTGTTGTTAGAGTGATCCAGGACAAAAGAATAGAAACATGAGTTTGGAATTACTTGGACCTTTTGTATAGTTTCCCCCTTTTTCTTCCTCTTTTTGCCTTGTCTCCCATGGCCACACTGTCCCATGTGTTATTCCATTCCTCAGCTGTCCCCTTCCTTTATGCTGCTTTTTAGCTGCCCAGATCAGCACTATGAGACACCTTATTCCCTTCTCTTCATCCAAGGACCAAATTCTCTTTTATACCTCTCAATGTTGCCCAACCTGCCATGAATCTCAGACCCTCTGCTCCTGGCATGGGCTTAGGCATTTTAATACACTGTGCTTGATAAGCTCACAAAGACACCAAAAAAGGTTCTATTCACAGATCAACACATAACATATTTCAATACCCCCAGGGACCATTTACTACACTTTAACAACATATAATGACTTCCATGATTTTTTTTTTTTGCTGTTCCAGGATTTTTTTTACATATTTATTGAGACGTAATAGACATACAATAATTACTAAAATTTCTAATTTTATCACCAAGTAAATAAATGCACAGCCACTGGGTTTATCATTCTGTGAAAGCCAGATTCACAAGTGGTAGTCAGGGTGGCCCCCATGGCAAAGGAGCTATGACATTGGATTCCAACTCTCAAGAGCTGAGGGTTCATCTCCTGACTCGATTCAGAAGAGATAATGACAGTCTGCCTGGAGGGAGCTTGCATCTCTGATTTAATGGGTGATAAAAGAGAGGAGAGCCAGAGATACTGAATTTTTTTGTAGAACAGTTGGTTACTATGTATATTTAATTCACAGAATCTTTTAATTCAAATGGATCATGGAGATCATTGAGTCCAACCCTCTTAAGTGCATGACTCCCTTCAACAAAATCACCAGAAAGTGGTAATTTGATCCTGCTTGACTAACTCTGCTAATAAAAACTCACTAAATTTGTGAGGAAGCCTATTCAATAATTAGAGCTTTGTAATTATTCAGACTCTTTTCTTTATATATGACCAGTCTACTTCAGTACACTCAGTTCTCTCTCTCACACACACACTCACCTTTTATCTACAGACCTTCAAAAGGTACAGTTATATTCTCTGTAATTCTTTTAACCAGGCCACTCTCTGAATTAGTAAAATGACTATCTTTCCCCAAACAATGGCAGCAAAGGCTACATAAAATACGTTCAGCAATTGGTGCTCTGCATGGCTTGTTACATATAATTCCTAAAATCTCATTTTACCAGATAAAGAAACTGAAGTACAGAGAGGCCAACAACCTGCTCAGGATCACACATCACACAACTAAATGTTGGTGTGAAGATTTAATTCCAGGTATTCTATCTACATGGCCAGTACTCGGAGCCACTTCATTTTGCTGACAAAACAAAGAATGCTGTCCTTATTAAAATTTTTATGTAAGACTTTTCATTTTCTGGGAAATTAACTCAAAGTTCAAAAAAAAGGAAGACAAAATTAAAATAGGAATGAAAAATAAGAGTCTGTAATAAAGAAATGATTAGGGAAATACAATTAGTGTACATAAAATAATCAATAGGTCCTCAATGGATCAGTATTTTATGAATGAATTCCCCCAAATATAGTTGAACTCAAAAGGAACAGAATGAAATTTGGGGAACTATCAATCTAGGCAAAGGGTAGGGAAGTGAGTAAGTAAATACATGAAATCACCACAGATCTATCTATGCTATAGTTTCTCCATGTTAAAAACAGGGAGCAATAGCACCTATCTCACAGTGTTATTGTAAGGATTAAATGAGTTAATATATATAAACCATTAAAACAGTGCATGGCACAGATCCTTTCTCAGGATAATATAGAAATAGGATAATATTAAAAATTATTGCTCAGGGTCTGTGTGTGTCATTTACTTGAGTCTTAGCTGGCACTTACTTTCTGTCCATCACTTCACAATTGGTCCTCTAATCTTCAGTCTGAGTCATTTCCAAATGATTCTTTGTGATCGCATTGTAATTTGCAAGCTGATTTACAAGTCCTAAGTCTGTGGGAAATGCCATGATATTTTCAATCTGTTCCACTTAACAAATTTGCTGCACAGTAGGAAACCTAAGCCAACCATTCTTTCATGATATAAATTTACATAGAAAGGAGATGTCCACATCAGTCTTTTGAAGGTTGTGGGCTTCACCCTGTTAATTAATGGAAAAATGTCAAGAAGCAAATTTGAAAGCAGTATTATCTCTGTCCTTTGTCCCTTGTTATTGTTTGTAGAATTTTAAATGCATACTGTGTAAGCACAAACAAAAAGTACATCACAGGGAAATGAGGTTTTTCAACAAATATATACACCACTTTTAGAATTCACCAAGATTAAGTATCTTGCTCATATCAGCAGGAAATACTTATTTGTTATCTTCCCTACCTTTAGGGATGTATATTAAGAATATAAACTGGTTAGGAGACCAGAGGTATTCTGTATTCCTAAGCTTACTAGACACCATGATGTCAGCTTCTACAACCATTTTATTGCATTTCATAACACAACTCAGAGTTGATATTTCTATTGCCATTTTTATTGAAGAGGAATGTGGTGGTTGGAGAAATTTTATGACCCTCCTGAGGCAACACTTTCGGCATCTGAGATTGACTCTTATGCCTACAGCTTCAAGTTCCTTCCAAAACACTTAAACAATGGGATCTATTGAAGACTTCCAAATAAGGAACATTATGATCAAAGAACAGTTTCCTTATAACCCTTCCTTGCTACATATACTTGCCCATTCATATCCTTTGTCTAATTATCTTAACAAAGTTTTAGATTTTTTTCTATACTGACATGGCTTTTACTTGGAAAGAGCTATTAAAATAACATCTGCATCAGAAATTCACAGTACAAGTGAAAATCCTAAAGGCTAATATAATAAGATTTATATATTTTAGAGGTAAACTAAGGTCATCTGATATTTCATAATTAAAATTTAACCTTACACTTTCATCAACATCAAAATGAAACCAAATCGGAAAAGAAGAAGTAAAGCTGTCACTGTTTGCAGATGACATCATACTATATATAGAGAATCCTAAAGATGTTACCAGAAATCTACTAGAGCTAATCAATGAATTTGGTAAAGTAGCAGGATACAAAATTAATGCACAGAAATCTCTGGCATTCCTATACACTAATGATGAAAAATCTGAAAGTGAAATCAAGAAAACACTCCCATTTACCATTGCAACAAAAGGAATAAAATATCTAGGAATAAACCTACCTAAAGAGACAAAAGACCTGTATGCAGAAAACTATAAGACACTGATGAAAGAAATTAAAGATGATACGAATAGATGGAGAGATATACCATGTTCTTGGATTGGAAGAATCAACATTGTGAAAATGACTCTACTAACCAAAGCAATCTACAGATTCAATGCAATCCCTATCAAACTACCACTGGCATTTTTCACAGAACTAGAACAAAAAAATTCACAATTTGTATGGAAACACAAAAGACCCCGAATAGCCAAAGCAATCTTGAGAACGAAAAACGGAGCTGGAGGAATCAGGCTCCCTGACATCAGACTATACTACAAAACTACAGTAATCTAGACAGTATGGTACTGGCACAAAAACAGAAATATAGATCAATGGAACAGGAGAGAAAGCCCAGAGGTAAACCCATGCACATATGGTCACCTTATCTTTGATAAAGAAGGCAGGAATGTACAGTGGAGAAAGGACAGCCACTTCAATAAGTGGTTCTGGGAAAACTGGACAGCTACATGTAAAAGTATGAGATTAGAACACTCCCTAACACCATACACAAATATAAGCTCAAAATGGATTAAAGACCTAAATATGAGGCCAAAAACTATCAAACTCTTAGAGGAAAACATACGCAGAACACTGTATGACATAAATCACAGCAAGATCCTTTTTGACCCACCTCCTAGAGAAATGGAAATAAAAACAAAAATAAACAAATGGGACCTAATGAAACTTCAAAGCTTTTGCACAGCAAAGGAAACCATAAACAAGAGCAAAAGACAACCCTCAGAATGGGAGAAAATATTTGCAAATGAAGCAACTGACAAAGGATTAATCTCCAAAATTTACAAGCAGCTCATGCAGCTCAATAACAAAAAAACAAACAACCCAATCCAAAAACGGGCAGAAGACCTAAATAGACATTTCTCCAAAGAAGATATACAGACTGCCAACAAACACATGAAAAATGCTCAACATCACTAATCATTAGAGAAATGCAAATCAAAACTACAATGTGATATCATCTCACACCAGTCAGAATGGCCATCATCAAAAAATCTAGAAACAATAAATGCTGGAGAGGGTGTGGAGAAAAGGGAACACTCTTGCACGGCTGGTGGGAATGTGAATTGGTACAGCCACTATGGAGAACAGTATGGAGGTTCCTTAAAAAACTACAAATAGAACTACCATATGACCCAGCAATCCCACTACTGGGCATATACCCTGAGAAAACCATAATTCAAAAAGAGTCACGTACCACAATGTTCATTTCAGCTCTATTTACAATAGCCCGGAGATGGAAACAACCTAAGTGTCCATCATCAGATGAATGGATAAAGAAGATGTGGCACATGTATACAATGGAATGTTACTCAGCCATAAAAAGAAACGAAACTGAGTTATTTGTAGTGAGGTGGATGGACCTAGAGTCTGTCATACAGAGTGAAGCAAGTCAGAAAGAGAAAGACAAATACCGTATGCTAACACATATATATGGAATCTAAGAGAAAAAAAAAATGTCACGAAGAACCTAGGGGTAAGACAGGAAAAAGACCTACTAGAGAATGGACTTGAGGATATGGGGAGGGGGAAGGGTAAGCTGTGACAAAGTGAGAGAGTGGCATGGACATATATACACTACAGAACGTAAAATAGCTAGTGGGAAGCAGCCGCACAGCACAGGGATATCAGCTTGGTGCTTTGTGACCACCTGGAGGGGTGGGATAGGGAAGGTGGGAGGGAGGGAGATGCAAGAGGGAAGAGATATGGGAACATATGTATATATATAACTGATTCACTTTGTTATAAAGCAGAAACTAACACACCATTGTAAAGCAATTATACTCCAATAAAGATGTAAAAAAAAAAAAAAAAAAAAAAAAAAACTACCTAAGAATAGAGATTTTCCAGAGAGCTGCAAGTTCAAAAAAAAAAAAAGGAAACTCTCCCTGTACTTGGAGAATATTTAAAGGGTTCTCCTTTAGTTTCTACATTAATGTAAATGTGGAATAGAGTCTGATAAGATGTTGAAAGGTAAAAGCCTAAAGAAACAGGTCATTTGAAGACTAAGAAGGTTAAGACTGTGCCACGGATGGAGAAGTTAACCAAATGGGCTACTTGAGAAACCAAGATGAATGCCACTTAAGACAGCCTCGTTGAGGACAGAATGGAAATTAAGTGATGACTAGATGATAAATGCCACATTTCTATGACTCTAAGACACCATCAACTTAATAACAATGTTTCAGAAGTGATGTGTCACAATTTGGGATATGTTAAAATATGCAACTCAGTGGTGGGGAGAGAAACACTGTTCTTAAAATACCTACCTGTCTTATAAGGGGGTTGAGGTAGTTAGTGTGAAACTCAGGGTAGAGCTCATTTTTTCCAGCCCTTCTAATACATTTGTAAATACCCAACTCCTACATTAAATCTGCCTCCCCTTTAAAATACACAAAGTGTTTCCTATTTTCTTTACTAAACCTGACTGATTTAGGGCTTGGTACTAAACATTTTCTAGCAACAAATAGTGTTGAGCTGCTTTTCGTGGGAAAATGGTATACTATACCAGAAGTCGACAGCATAAGAAGGCTGATGAGTTTCTTAGATTATCTTACCCGGAATGAAGTAGTGACCCGGAATGAAGTGCCTATTAAAGACAAAGCATTGGTGAACCAAGTGGCTGCCGCAACAGATCATTAGAGTAGGAATGGTGTTTACAAGTGCTGTGGGATGGGCAGGCAACTTTTGATGGCGCTGGAAACCTACAGAAAGAAAATGTCCTGGTTGGGGTTTAAATTCTTGGCTTGAGAAATACACAGAGGTCCAAGGAGCTACTGTGACGATACTAATTAGTATAATACTAATTATACTAATAATTATTATAATTATACTAATTATTATACTAATTATACTAATACTAATACTACTCTTATCTCTATCGTCACAGAAACTAATGTAGCTGGAAATCAGAAACAAATTTAATTCATATTCTTCCAAGATTTCCTATGTAAAACTTAATGTATTAACTGGGAAATGACTGAAGCTCTCAGAAATGAAATGAATGAAACATTGGGTAAATTAAGATGAATATATACAGTCTGATATTTCAAAACCAGTGAATTCTCTGGCAGGCAGAAGCAGCCTCTCACTCTCTATCCCTCAGGCCTCCAATCTTTTGAGGCTGGCCTGACTTGTCTTAAGGTCCCCAAATGATTATACCTGACATAACTAGGTTGTAAACAAATTCCATTTTCCTAAATGCTCTTTCTGTACTATATCCCATTTCTTCCATATTTTAAACTAAAATCAGATACTAGCATGATTAAAGAACCAAAGGCTTAAACATCCAAAGAGTTTTTGTAAGACTGTAATATATTAGTAGAATGCTGGAGAACATGTGTGGGAATCGATCCTAAGAATGAGGCACTAGGGAAAAAGGAACATAGTGTTGGGTTTAATCTAATGTATCTACATGGATAACATTACCAGAAAATCTAGATTTCAAGATGTGGCTAGAGCAGTCTGTAGTAGTTGGAACTTTGGTTCATAGGTTAACTGAAATTTAAAGCTAACTATGGCTTGTCAGAATGGCTATCATCAAAAAGAAGACAAATAACAAATGTTGGCAAGGATGTGGAGAAACCAGAACCCTTGTACACTGTTGGTGGGAATGTAAATTGGTGTACCCACTGTGGAAAACAGTATGGAGGTTGCTGAAAAAACTAAAAATAGAACTACCATATAACCCAGCAATTCCACTCCCATGTATATATCCGAAAGAAAACAGAAACACAAATTTGAAAAGGTATATGCACCCCAATGCTCATTGCAGCATTATTTATGATTGCCAAGGTATGGAAGCAACCTAATGTCCACCAACAGATGAATGCATAAAGAAGATGTGATTATAACACACACACATACACACACACACAATGGAACACTACTAAGCCAAAAAAGGAATGAAATTTTGCCATTTTCAGCAAGATGGACTTGGATGCCATCATGCTAAGTGAAATAAGTCAGACAGAGAAAGACAAGTACTATATGATATCATTTACATATGGAATCAAAAAAATACAACCAACCAGTGGATGTAACAAAAAAGAAGCAGTCTCACAGATATAGAGAACGTACTAGTGGTTACCAGTGGGGAGAGGGAAGGAGGAAGGTACAAGACAGGGGTAGGGAATTAAGAGGTAAAAACTATTAGGATAAAATGAGGTATAAGGATATATTATACAAAATGGGCAATATAGCCAATATTTTAAAATAACTATAAATGGAGTATAATCTTTAAAAAGTGTGAACCACTATATCATACACCTGAAACTCATAATATTGTACAGCAACTATGCTTCTATAACAGAAAAATAAAAATGAAAAAAAACACTAACTATGGTTATAATAAATGGATTTGAGAACCTAAAAATCATATGTTTAGTGTGAATGAAGGGGTTCAAAGGTTTAGGTAGTAAGAATGCAACCCATCGCCTATTTATTTCCTGAGAAGGTAAAAAGGACAATTATTTTGCCAATGCACTAAAAAAATACACTGGTGAGGGGTGCACTAGCGTCCTTGAATAGAACCATAGTGTCTGTCCTCTATCTGCCAGGGATGAGGGTAAACAATGCTACCACTGAAATAGGCATCTCTGTTTCAATGTGCATGGGAGACTCTAGAATGTCAGAAGACAAATAGCAACTTAACCAGCTGGGGAATTGTGCATGTAATTTTTGTAATAGGTATTCAACAGGAAACAAAATCGGAATGATTATATCCATAAGGATAGCTGAGGTAGATAAGTAATCTGCAATTCTTAGGGGAATGTGACTATGTCCCATCATACTATTACATCTAACAATTTATTCACAAAATTGTTACTTTCTGTCTCTGTGATTTAGAGGTTTTCTGCATTAGGGGTGTTAGTATTCAAGGTCAGAGTGAGTCCAAAGAGGTAACAATTGTTCTATCTGGTCTTTTCACTTCCCTATGCTTCTGAATCCACAGATTGATTTTTTAAAAGTAGTAATGTCAGGGTGGGGTGATTGCTTCTAACTATCAGAGGAAAATACCGTTACTGCTACATATGGGAGCAGGGAGGAGTATCATGTATATTTCTTGAGCAGTTAGTTCTCTAGGAAATCTCTCATGAGTCCACAGTCAGTGACAAATTTAATGTGACTATCACAATGTAGTGATACTAAGTGCTCATACTTCTAGAGAATTAACAAATTGGAAAGACACCAAGCACTCATACTTCTTCAGAATAAACAAGTTGGTAGACTATCATGTAGAGAACCTTGATCAGTTGAGGTTCTAGATGCAGGTGAAGTGAACAACAAAGGGGTAGAAGATAAATGTTATATATGGTGATTCTGACTGTGCCCTCAAGACCATTTTCAAACATGAGGACTTTTACTTATAACGATGTTTTGTTTCTTGCTGTCTTCATCTTTGCTTTGTATTTTTCCTTCCTTGCTTCTTCCAATATTTATATGTTTAACAACTTTTCCCCTCCCCCTCCAATGGCTTTATATACTGTATGTGTAGAGTCATTAAATTAATTATTTACTCTAAGTAATATGATATAAAGGCATTATTGTGAACAGAAGAGGGATTGACATCACTCAGAAATGAATAAATTTACTATTGGTACTTTGTGTAGCCCATTTGGGGGAAATGGTGAATGCTTTTATTTGATGATACATAATTTCTTACTTTAGGTAAGAATATGTTGTTATTGCTATGGTTGTAGTTTGGAAGCTTAAGTCAATGTAGTTTCCCTGGTGTACTAGTGCCATAGAGTTCTCAGTCATTTCTAAGGCTCAGTCTATGGCCCATTTCTCCATTCTTTCCAAAGATTGTGTAAGTACCTGATTTCCTATATTAAATCCCTCTCTGCCTAGCACAACTAGTGTAGTTTTCTTATGTTGGAACTTAGTTAAGGCAAGGGTGGACTTTGTTTAATGAAAATCCCCATTCTCCTACAGAGATTCACAATGGATTTAAATATGCAAAAGTGTGTTTTGAAAATAGTTTGGCAGTAGGAACTAGAGAAAGATTAATTACTCTGCAAAATGCAAAGAAAATAATTTGAATTCCTGGGTAATTTACAGAATAGAAATGACAGAAGAAATGAGTTAGTGAAATGGCATGAAGATGGAGCAACAATTTAGAGTGAAATGAACTAAAGAATAAATATTTATAGTGGAGGGATGGCTGAAGTACCTCATATAAGAGGCTTGTTTACAATCTGCATTGATATTTTTTTTAAAAAACAAAAAACATTCTTATGATCCCTCTTCTCCACCACCTCCCCTGAAAATAAAAATAACTTCACTTAAGTCTGTTCTATTCACAAATGCCCTGTGAATCTAAACTTTTTAAGAAATTGAGACAAAGCTTAAAATTTACACAAAGAATGAAACAAACTCTCAAGGCAGAGATGTAATACACAACCTTTTTGAGGCATAAGACATTTGAACTTGAAGTCATTAAGAGAATATAGGCCCTTCTAGCAATTTATAGAAATCTTGGACAAGGTTTAAACTTGCATATGGATGTTCATGGAAAGATGAATTCAGAATGATATACAAACATATTAGGAAGCATCATAAAATTAGGGAAATTTTATCTACTCTGTATTCTTCTGCTGTCTTTTCTTCAAATAGAGATCTTCATAGAAAACTTCCAGTGAGAAATAATATTTAAACGGGTTAAAACAAATGTTCTATCATCTTAGCATTGATAAATTAAAAGACAACAAAAAAATTGTTTAAAAAGTATTCATTCTTTAACTCATGAATTCATGCATAAGCATTTTTGAATATCTACTTCTCTGCTATATGGGGAATAGGACAAGACTCTAGTGGTCTAAAGGTTCTACTGCTTATATAGAGGAGTAAATAGGTAATTACAATATTGGTGGAAGAACTAAGACAGAGGCCAATGCAGAATACTGGGGAAGGACCAAGGAGGAGGTCTGATACACCTCCTCAATGAGGATGATGCTGAACTGTCTTGAAGATTGAGAAAGTCAGCCAAGTATAGATGAAGGATGAGCCTGAGTCAACCAGACAAAACAGTGTTTGTAAAGACACAGGAGTGTGACAACTGCACATAGTTGGTAGGTTGGAGAACAAGGTCAAAGTTGGGGACTATAGGATTGCTACAGATAATCAAAGAGTTTAGATTTTATTCATAAGGCAACAGTAAGCAATTAAAGGATTTATATGAGAGTAATATCAGGTTGTTGTATGAAAAATGCTTTGAAATGTATAAGATCAGAAACAAGGAGGCCAGTTAATAGTATATCATAATAATTCAGGTGTCATTAATAAGGGTATGAAATTAAGTAGACCAGTGATGATGAAGGTGGTTACCAATTCTAGAGACATTAATAAAATAAAACAGACTGAACATAATGATAGGCAAGGGTGGAAAGGAAAGCAAAGAGCCATGGATAAATCCTAGGTTTCTGTCTTGTAGTTAATAGTTGATGCAATGATGGTAATAATAAATATGAGGTTACTGAAGTAAAAAAAAAACAAAAAAAACCCAACTTCTTTTGAAATTATCTGTTACACTGGACTAAACCATTAAACATAAAGCTCTTGTGTCCTTAGGGCTGGGAAAATATTTCATGGTAAATTAGCATGCAAACAATTACAGCTGCCTCATCTTTTTAAATACTTAATCCCAGCAGGCAAGTGTGTGTTTGCATGTGTAATAACTGTCCCCTCCCATTAAATCATTTTCTATAAGGAGCCAAATCCAGTTTTATTAGAGACAGAGTACTTACAGCTAAATGAGTTATAGGTGTGTCAATATTACATACAACCACTAAAAGAACAGTGGATGTAGGTATATAAGAATTATTTAATGTGATTAGATGCATCTCATATAAAAAGATCCATTCATACATTCTCAGGGGTCATATTTGTCAAAGTGTCTCCACATTATTGCAAGATCCTGAATCAAAATAATTTAATTGGAATTTATTTTGATGAGAAAATGGCCAATAAATAGCATAGGCATTAAATGTTAAAGTTTTAGGTAGAGTAGACAAGAAGCCATTCACACTCCTTTTTCTATAATGACCTGTCCAGAGTTTTATTAATGTGAAAAATATCCTTAAAAAATGAAATTAGATTGTGATGTCTCAGAAGAAAATAATTCAGTGTTTTGGAGAGTGTAAATTATTTACCAGGTAACAAAAATCAGTGACTCATGACACTCATTGGTGGAAAAACTGAACAAGAATCTGAGATCCTACTTTCTGCTTGTTCACAGCCTAAAATCTCCCTGGAATGTGAGAGATGATTTGAGGGATATACAACTTACCATCCTGCTGAATTCCAGGTGGTATAGCCTAGGATGCAGATTCAGGAGAAACCCAAGATATTATTCCTGTGAATAAGGTAGACATGTGTTCTACTGGACAAAGAAATTTGAAGAGATAGGTGCATCAGTAGAGGCATGGAGACCTGAGGAATTGAGAATCCATAAGGTCCATTCTTCTTGTGAAGGTCTTGTCTTAAATTGTCTAACATTATTAGAACTAATAAATGAATTCAGCAAGGTAGCAGGATAAAAGATTAATATACAGAAATCTTTGTATTTCTTTATACTAACAATGAAATATCAGAAAGAGAAAGTAAAACAAAAAACAATTCCATTTAAAATCACATCAAAAAATACCTAGGAAAAAACCTAACCAAGGAGGTGAAAGACCTATATGTTATAAAACATTAATAGAGAAAAGTGAAGATGATTCAAAAAAATGGAAAGGTACCCCATGTTCTTGGATTGGAAGAATTAATATTGTTAAAATGGCCACACTACTCAAAGTAATCTATGGATTTAATGTGATACCTATCAAATTATCCATGACAGTTTTTACAGAACTAGAATAATCCTAAAATTTATATGGAACCACAGAAGACCCAGAATTGCCAAATGCAATCCTGACGAAAAAGAACAAAGCAGGAGGCATAACTCTCCCAGACTTCAGACAATACTATAAAGCTTCAGAAAACAAAACAGTGTGGTACTGGCACAAAAACAGACATGTAGATAAATGAAACAGAATAGAGAGCCCAGAAATAAACCCACACACCCATGGTCAATTTATCTTTGATAAAGGAGGCAAGAATATACAATGGAGAAAAGATAGTCTCTTCAGCAAGTGGTGTTAGGAAAGCTGGACAGCCTCATATAAATCAATGAAATTAGAACACCCATACCATACACAAAAATACACAAAGATACCATACCATACCAAAAATAAACTCAAAATGGCTTAAAACCTTAAACATAAGACATGACACCATACAACTCTTAGAAGAAAATATAGGCAAAACATTTTGATATAAATCATATCAATGTTTTCTTAGGTCACTCTCCCAAGGCAATAGAAATAAAAGCAAAAATAAACAAATGGGACCTAATCAAATGTATAAGCCTTTGTACAGCAAAGGAAACCATAAACAAAATGAAAAGACAACCTATGGACGGGGAGAAAATATTTGCAAACAATGCAACTGACAAGGGCTTAACCTCCTAACAAACAGCTCATATAACTCAATAACAAAAAAACCCAAACAACCTAATCAGAAATGGGCAGAAGACCTAAACAGACATTTTTCCAAAGAGGACATATAGATGGCCAAGAGGTACATGAAAAGATGCTCAACATTACTAATTATTAGAGAAATACAAATCAAAACTACAATGAGGTATCACCTCACACTGGTCAGAATGGCCATTGTCAAAAAGTCTACAAATAATAAATGCTGGAGAGGGTGTGTAGAAAAGGGAACCCTCCTACACCATTGGTAGGAATGTAAATTGGTACAGCCACTATGGAGAACAGTATGGAGGTTCTTTAAAAAACAAAATAGAGCTATGTATGATCCAACAATGCCACTCCTGGGTACATATCTGGAGAAAACGTTAATTCAAAAAGATATATGCACCCCAATGTTTATAGCAGCACTATTTACAATAGCCAAGACATGGAAGCAACCTAAATGTCCATCAACAGATGAATGGATAAAGACGATGTGGTAAACATATACAATAGAATATTACTCAGCCATAAAAATGAATGGAATATTCTATTTGCAGCAATATGGATGGACCTAGAGATCATCACATTAAGTAAATCAAAGACATATATTACATGATATCACTTATATGAATCTAAAAAATAATACAAATGAACTTATTTACAAACCAAAACAGACTCACAGACATAGAAAACAAACTTATGGTTAACAAAGTGGAAAGGGCGGGGAGGCATAAATTAGGAGTACCAGATTAACAGATAAATACCAGTATATTTAAAATAGATAAACAACTAGGATTTACTGTAGAGCACAGGGAACAATATTCAATATCTTGTAATAACCTATAATGGAAAAGAATATGAAAAACAATATAAATGTTTAACTGAATCACTTTTCCATACATCTGAAACACAACATTGTAAGCCAACTATAGTTCAATAAAAGAAAATTTTTTCTACCTTTATGCAGTACTAGGAAAAGTTTAAGTTAACTAGAATTTCTACCTAGTTCCTCTTATATTGTAGTTCTATGTATTATTAATAATAATACATTTGAATTGCAGTTCAATCACTGGTCTTGTGAAATTTGACATGATAAAATGGCTTGCTTCTGCTCCATCCAGTTTTCTTCAGGGCTCAATGGAAGAAAGAGTGTTTAGCTATTCAGTGGTCTACAACATGAAGACTACTGTCCATTATAAGTGGTGGGAACGGCTTATGACATGGAACGCATCAGAGAGCTAATATGTCAGAAATAGGAAAATTTAGCCTTCTAACTGACTGGTAGGTTAATGGACACCACACTTAGAAAAGGAATGGTAGATATTAGGGTGATGCATTCAATAAGCATTCTTCTGAGCTAGGCCAGGAGCATAGGGCCATGAGTGGATGGAGAAAGAAAAGAAATCGTATTCTCAATGACTTCGCGATTTGTTAGAAAAGTAAAATAATATAGCCAATGATTAAAATCAAGAGTTTAAGTGTGAAGAAGGTATGCACAGAGGGTTATAAGAACCCAGGTAAAGGGACATTTAACATCCAGTGGGCAGGAGAGCAAGCAGGGGCTTTCACGAGGATTGAAAACTTGAGTGATATCTTAGAGAAATGTGATATAAAATCTCACAGTTTATAGAAGTACAGACCTTTCTCATTGACAGGCAGGTTTAATTAAAATTTTAAAGAAATTTATGCAAACAGTGAGTAAATTGTACTTGAGAATGGTATCGTTACCCTAAAGATGACTTGAATTATTAGTTAATGCTTGTTTCCTCAAATTTTTCCCAATTTAAATCTTACTGAGGATCTAGATAGACAGTGACCAACCAGCCACTACCTCATACTTGATACTCTCCCTTGTTTGGGGGGCATCCAGATCCTTTGGTTTCACCTTCTACTTTTATGTTCTTTTATTCTTAAGTGTTCTCAGAGCCTGACTGCTTCTAGGGCTTCAGCCTTAGAGTTCATCATTTTGTCATCTTCTAACACCTCTTAGGCTTTTTTATTCATGTCAGGGGTTTTACTACCTATTTGTTAACAAATCAACTCTAAATTCTCTTGGTTTCAGGTCTTAAGACCATCTGCTCAAAACTGAAATTTGCTTCCAACCTACTCATTTTTTGCTGTGTCTCTTAATTGAATTGTTACTTTTCTCTCAGTTATTCTAGTAAAAACCTTTATACTGAATTTTCTTCTCCCCCTTAGCCCTCAAATACATTTAACAGTGTAAGATTCTCTCTCTTAAATCTCATTCCAACCTTATCCTCATCTTAATTCTCACTGCCATTACCTTAATTTAGGTCTTCATTATCTTTTGCTTAAAGAATTGGAATAATTGATTAGTAACTCTGACATCATTCACTTCCACCTATAATCCATTGTCTCTTCTTCCACAAGAGTGATTTAATAAAAGTCAAAATGTTATTTTGTCTCTGGCTTGAAATCCTTGATCGACTCCCATTTATTTACCGAAGTGATAAACGATAAGTTCCTTAGCAACTCACACCAGGTCTGGGTCATATATCAACTGGCCACTGAATTTCCTTGCCAACCTTAGATCAAAACCTATCTTTGCCCCAGGCCCCACTGTGGTTTACACTCTATCAAATTTCAACTATACAGTATTCCCTTCTTCACCTTTTAGTATACACACCCTCTGACAGGGTACTTTTATTTATCACCTTGGCTTTGATTACCATTTCTCTGCTGATGACTCCCAAATCTCTATCTCCCTCCAGTACTTATTTCCTGGGCTGCAAACAAGGATACCCAAGTCACAGACATCTCAAACCCAACATTTCTAACAAACTGGATTTATAATCTTCATCCACAAATCTACTGCATATAGCACTTTTAAGGATGTATAGTTATTTTAGGGACATCCACATATTATGGCAATACTTCATCTTATACATGTAGAAGCAGGCTCAGGAAGGTTAATTTTTCATGATGCTTGGTATTTCAAACACCTTAACTCAAACTAGGTTTAATAAAAAGGACATGAATTGTGTCCTATAATTGAAAGCACAAAGTCAAATCATGCAGGGCTCACTCAATCACTTTAGTCTACCTATTACTCATATATTCTCCATCTCTTGGTTTCTACCATTCAGTTTAGAGTTTTTCTGTGTTGTCTCCTTTCTCAGATAGATGTTCCCTTTTGGGGGTAATATGGCAGCGAAACGCTTCAGATTTGCATCATATTCTTTCAGCAGCCATAGATAAAAATAGAGCTTTTCTTTCCTCATGGTTAAAAAAAATCTCCCATGGAAAATGTTGCATATGTATCCCTTTCTGAAACAATCACTGTGACCACAGGGATGGGTTATAAGGTTATGTGTTATCCCAGAAGCTGGGAGGTGCAACTTCAATGGAATCACAGAGACTGAATAAGTGTTTGGGGTCATCCAAGAGCTGGGGGTGAGGAATTACGACACTGTTAAAAGAAGGAGAGATGGATGCTAAGTAGGCAAAAGCAATAGCTACTCGTTCATAGTTACTCAGTAAGTAAGTAGTCAGGCAAGGACAGAAACTTAGGCTACTTAGTTCCTGCAGTATTTTTTTTACCCTCTACGATGAATATTGTCAGCTGTAACTTAGCAAATGGAGACACAGAGAGATGTAAGACACAGCCCCTGTTTCTAGGGAACACTAAATCTTATACTGTAGGTCAGGAGTTTCCAACAATTTCATCATCAACAATTTATAGTGTTACTTCTCAAGAAAGGTCCAGTTTAAAAAGCCTTATAAATGGTGTTTATTATGTATTGATTGCATACAGGTATCTTATTGAAATAGTGCATTACATTTTATTATTCAGAAAATTTACCTAGGTTGAGGATTACCATATTTAGTGAGGAACACCAAAGGTTGGTGAGCTGGAACATTGCTTCTGCATATGAGATAGGTGCCAGCCCCATGTTTCTGCTGTGCCTCCTAGGTTTGCTTTTTATGCTCCAAAGGCATTCAAATTTCCAGTTCTCACCCCACTAGCCATCAATTTACAACAGTGTACTGTTGATTATTGGGGCTGTTTACAAATGTGCTTTTCCTTCTCCTTCTGGGTAGGAAGATACCTTTCCACCTTTTTAAAGTTATACATGGTCATGGGACTCACTTTGGCTGACCAACTGTGAGTAGTGGCATGTGCCACTCCTTGGAGGAATTTTGAAAGGCAGCGTTCAATATCTTTCTTTTTCCTGCTCCATCAGTCATGGAAAAATGAGGAGATGGAGTTTCCTTCAGCTTCCATCCCTAAATGAATTATGATGGCTAAAGCCATCTGCCAACCCACATCAGACTTGTAGCAAGAGACAGAAACACATGTTTGTGGGTGTTTAGGCAGTGAGATTTTAGGGGATATCTATTATTACAGCATAACATAGCCTATTCTGACTGAATAAAGATTCACTAAATCACCCAGATATGTACCTGCTTCCAAAGATATTTGAGAGAATTAAAGAATATTCATACTTGAAGGGTTTCACATTAGGCAAATACTCTTCTCCTTTCTAGCAAACAAAAACAAAAGAAAACTAAAGAAAAACAGTCACAGAACTTGAATCTGGAAAGACAACCTGATAATTTATTTTTTTCTCTCTGAAGCAAACAACACACAAAGATATACCATTTTTAAAAAATAAAATATGGAAACTACTAAGTATAAGGAGTTGTCATTTACAGGAACTTCTAATTTAGTGACATCCAGAATATTAAAATATAAAGTTCTGATTCCCTCTGCTTCTGTTCAAAATTCTGTCTGGAGGAAGAGAACATGCTAAACTGCCCTTGAGATGCTGTGAAGGGGAAATAAAACTTTATTATCTCTTTCTCAAGTTAGTTAGAGAAGGTTCTTCAGCTTGTCATAGGAAACTGGGAGGAAGGCTGAAGTTAATGAGCTGCTTGCATCGTGATGGGCCTCTTTGAAAGAAACTGTGCTTTCCACAGTGAAGCCATCAGAAAAAATGAATCAGCATGGCAGCAGGAAGCATCATAATTAATAAGGAACCCACAACACAATGCTGTATAATCTAACATGACTACACAAACTGTAGACAATAACAGGATGAGTCTTCATTTACAAAGCAATCTGTATCACTTTTCCTCCCCAGAAAATAAGAAAGTATCAATCTCTTCAGAAGCTTCAAATGCTGCAGAACAAAATAAACTTTGTAGAACAAAAAATAGTTTAAGAGATGTGGAGACAAATTTCAGACAGAGATTTAATCTCTGTATCTAAGATGCAGTAGACAGTGGACATTCCATTTACCATCTGTGACTGAATATTCTGATGCCAAACTTCTACTCTCAGTAGTACATTTAAATGGCCTGTGGCTTATTATCTAAAGGCCTGGGAATTATAAATTCCCTCTAATGACTTGGTAACGGAGGTAAAGGACTGCTTTAAACATCTCTTGAGGGAATAACTAATTAATCAGTAGGAAAGTTTGCATTCCTTAAATTTGCATTCTGAGAATATAGGAAAGACAGAGCTCTAGGAGGTGAGAGTTCTTTTGCAACCTTTATTCAGGTGCCCTGGCTTATTTCCTTTTTACAATACCGATTTCTTTCCCTACACAACTTTATAAGTAACTGAGTCCTGAGGATAAACTTTATTCTAAAAGTAAGAAATCAAGGGGGACCTTCAAGATGGCAGAGGAGTAAGATGTGGAAATCACCTTCCTCCCAACAAATACATCAAAAATACATCTACATGCGGAATAACTCCTACAGAACAACTACTGAACACTGCCAGAAGACCTCAGACTTCCCAAAAGGAAAGAAACTCCCTATGTATCTGGGTAGGGCAAAAGAAAAAAGAAAAAACAGAGACAAAAGAATAGAGATGGGACCTGCACCTCTGGGAGGGAGCTGTGAAGGAAGAAAATTTTCCACACACTAGGAAACCCCTTCACTGGTGGAGACGGTGGGTGGCACAGGGGGAGCTTCAGAGCCACGGAGGAAAGTACAGCAACAGGGGTGCAGAGGGCAAAGCAGAGAGATTCCCACACAGAGTATCGGTGCCGACCAGCACTCACCAGCCCGAGCGGCTTGTCTGCTCACCTGCTGGGGCGTGCGGGGGCTGGGAGCTGAGGCTCTGGCTTCAGAGGTCAGATCCCAGGGAGAGGACTGGGGTTGGCTGTGTGAACACAGCCTGAAGGGGGCTAGTGTGCCACAACAAGCTGGAAGGGAGTCGGGAAAACATCTGGCACTGCCTAAGAGGCAAGAGACAATTGTTTCAGGGTGTGCGAGGAGAGGGGATTCACAGCACCACCTAAATGAACTCCAGAGACGCACAAGCCACGGCTATCAGCACGGACACCAGGGATGGGCATGAGATGCTAAGGCTGTTGCAGCCACCAAGAAGCCTGTGTGCAAGCACAGGTCACCATCCACACCTCCCCTTCTGAGAGCCTGTGCAGTCCACCACTGCCAGGGTCCCACGATCCAGGGACAACTTCCCCGGGAGAACACACAGCGTGCCTCAGGCTGTTGCAACATCACACCAAACTCTGCCGAGGCAGGCTCACCCTGCATTCTGTACCCCTCCCTCCCCACGGCCTGAGCGAGCTACAGCCCCCTAATCAGCTTCTCCTTTAACCCCGTCCTGTCTGAGCGAAGGAAAGATGCCCTCAGGCAACCTACATCCAGAGGCAGGGCCAAATCCAAAGTTGAACCCCACGAGCTGTGCGAACAAAGAAGAGAAAGGGAAATTTCTTCCAGCAGCATTAGGAGCAGCTGTAGACCTAGGGTTTGCTTTCTGCATCTAATTTGTTTCTGGTTTTATGTATATCCCAGTTTAGTATTTAGAGCTTATTATCATTGGTAGATTTGTTTATTGATATGGTTGCTCTCTTCCATTTTTACTTTATATATATATCTTTTTTTTTTACTTTTTCTTTTTTTGTGAGTGTGTATATGTATGCTTCTTTGTGTGACACTGTCTGTATAGGTTTGCTTTTACCATTTGTCCTAGGGTTCTGTCTGTTTATTTTTCCTTTTCCTTTTTCTTTTTTAGTGCAGTTTTTAGTGCTTGTTATCATTGATGGATGTGTTTATTGGTTTGGTTGCTCTCTTCTTTCTTTCCTTTTTTTAATTCCTTTTTAATTATTTTAATTTTAATATTTTTTATTTTAATAACTTTAAATTTTTTTCATTTTCTTCTTTTTTTTTCCCCCTTTTCCTCTGAGCCATGTGGCTGACAGGGGCTTAGTACTCTGGCCTGGTGTCAGGCTTGAGCCTCTGAGGTGGGAGAGCTGAGTTCAGAACATTGCTCCCCTAGAGACCTCCAGGCTCCATGTAATATCAATCTGCCAGAGCTCTCCCAGAGAGCTCCATCTCAATGCTAAGACCCAGCTCCATGCAGTGACCAGCAAGTTCCAGTGCTGGATACCCCATGCCAAACAACTAGCAAGACAGGAACACAACACAACCCATTAGCAGAGAGGGTGCCTAAAACCATAATAAGTCCCCAGACACTCCAAAACACACCACTGGATGCGGTCCTGCCCACCAGAAAGACAAGTTCAACCCTCATCCACCAGAACACAGGCACCAGTGCCCTCCCCCAGGAAGCCTACACAGCTCACAGAAATAACCTGACCCACTGGGGGGAGACACCAAAAACAATGGGAACTATGAACTCCCAGCCTGCGAAAACGAGACCCCAAATTCCACCTGCCCAAAACAGTAAGTTAACCTAAATAAGAAAACAGAAATACACTGCAGGTGAAGGAGCAACGTAAAACCCACCAGAACAAAGGTAGAGGAAATAGGCGGTCTACCTGAAAAAGAATGCAGAATAATGATAGCAAAGATGATGCAGAATCGTTTCAATAGAATGAAGACAAGAAGCATTTAACAAGGACCTAGAAGAAATAAAAAGCAAACAAACAACCACGAAAAACACAAAAAATGAAATTTAAAATTCTCTGGAAGGAATCAAGAGCAGAATAACTTGAGGCAGAAGAATGGATAAGTGACCTGGTAGATAAAATAGTGGAAATAACTACCACAGAGCAGAATAAAGAAAAAAGAATGAAAACAATTGAGGGAAGTCTCAGAGACTTCTGGGAAATATTAAACACACTAACATTCGAATTATAGGGGTCCCAGAAGAAGAAGAGAAAAACAAAGGGACGGAGAAAATATTTGAAGAGATTATAGTTGAAAACTTCCCTAATATGGGAAACGAAATAGTGAATCAAGTTCAGGAAGCACAGAGAGTCCCATACAGGATAAATCCATGGAGAAACACGCCAAGACACATATAAATCAAACTATCAAAAATTAAATACAAAGAAAAAATATTAAAAGCAGCAAGGGAAAAACAACAAATAACATACAAGGGAATCCCCATAAGGTTAACAGCTGACCTTTCATCAGAAACTCTGCAAGCCAGAGGGAGTGGCAGGACATATTTAAGAAATTGAAGAAAGGGAAAAACCTACAATCAAGATTACTCTACCCAGCATGGATCTCATTCAAATTCAGAGGAGAAACTAAAACCTTTAGAGACAAGCAAAAGCTAAGAGAATTCAGCAACACAAAACAGCTTTACAGCAAATGCTAAAGGAACTTCTCTAGGCACAAAACACAAAAGAAGGAAAAGACCTACAATAACAAACCCAAACAATTAAGAAAATGGTAATAGGAACATATATAATTGATGATTACCTTAAATGTAAATGGATTTAATGCTCCGACCAAAAGTCATAGACTGGCTGAATGGATACAAAAACAAGACCCATATATATGCTGTCTACAAGAGAGCCACTTCAGACCTAGGGACACACACAGAAGGAAAGTGAGGGGATGCAAACAAAATATTCCATGCAACTGGAAATCAAAAGAAAGCTGGAGTAGCAATTCTCATATCAGACAAAATAGACTTTAAAATAAAGACTATTACAAGAGACAAAGAACAACACTTCATAACAATAAAGGGATCAAACCAAGAAGATGAAATAACAATTGTAAATATTTATGCAATAAATATGTAAATAATAAATATTATTACCCAACATAGGAGCACCTCAATACATAAGGCAAATGCTAACAGCCATAAAGGAGGAAATCGATGGTAACATAATAATAGTAGGGGACTTTAACACCCCACTTGCACCAATGGACAGATCATACAAAATGAAAATAAGGAAACACAAGCTTTAAATGATACATTAAACAAGATGGACTTAATTGATATTTAAAGGACATTCCATCAAAAAAGAACAGAATACAGTTTCTCTGCAAATGCTCATGGAACATTCTCCAGTATAGATCTTATCTTGGGCCATAAATCAAGCCTTGGTAAATTTAAGAAAATTGAAATTGTATTAAGTATCTTTTCCGACAACAACGGTATGAGACTAGATGTCAATTACAGGAAAAAGGTGTAAAAAATACAAACACATGAAGGCTAAACAATACATTACTAAATAACCAAGAGATCACTGAAGAAATCAACAGAGAAATCAAAAAATACCTAGAAACAAATGACAATGAAAACACGATGACCCAAAGCCTACGGGATGCAATGAAAGCAGTTCTAAGAGGGATGTTTATAGCAACAGAATCCTACCTCAAGTAACAAGAAAAATCTCAAATGAACCTCCTAAGCTTACACCTAAAGCAATTAGAGAAAGAACAAAAAAACCCCAAATATAGCAGATGGAAACAATACAGATCAAATCAGAAATAAATGAAAAAGAAATGAAGGAAATAATAGAAAAGATCAATAAAACGAAAAGCTGGTTCTTTGAGAAGATAAACAAAATTGATAAACAATTAGCCAGACACATCAAGAAAAAAGAGGAGAAGACTCAAATCAACAGAATTAGAAGTGAAAAAGGAGAAGTAACAACTGACACTGCAGAAACACAAAGGATCATGAGAGATTACTACAAGCAACTCTATGCCAATATAACAGACAACCTGGAAGAAATAGACAAATTCTTAGAAATGCACAACCTTCCAAGACTGAAACAGGAAGAAACAGAAAATATGAACAGACCAATCACAAGCACTGAAATTGAAACTGTGATTAAAAATCTTCCAAAAACAAAAGCCCAGGACCAGATGGCTTCACAGGCAAATTATACCAAACATTCAGAGAAGAGCTAACACCTATACTTCTCAAACTCTTCCAAAATACAGCAGAGGGAGTAATACTACCAAACTCATTCGATGAGGCCACCATCACCCTGATACCAAAACCAGACAATGATGTCTCAAAAAAAGAAAACTGCAGGCCAGTATCACTGATGAACACAAATGGAAAAATCCTCAACAAAATACTAGCAAACAGAATCCAGCAGCACATTAAAAGGATCACACACCATGATCAAGTGGGGTTTATCCCAGGAATGCAAGGATTCTTCAATATAGGCAAATCAACAATGTGATTCACTATGTTAACAAACTGAAGGAGAAAAACCATATGATAATCTCAACAGGTGCAGAGAAAGCGTTCAACAAAATTCAACACCCATTTGTGATTAAAAAAAAAAAATCCAGAAAGTAGGCATAGAAGGAACTTACCGCAACATAATAAAGGCTGTGTATGACAAACCCACAGTCAACATCATTCTCAATGGTGAAAAACTGAAATCATTTCCACTAAGATCAGGAAGAAGAAAAGTTTGCCCACACTCACCATTATTATTCAACATAGTTTTGGAAGTTTTAGATGCAGCAATCAGAGAAGAAAAAGAAATAAAAGGAATCCAAATTGGAAAAGAAGATGTAAAACTGTCACTGCTTCAGATGACATGATACTATACATAGAGAATCCTAAAGATGCTACCAGAAAAGTAATTGAGCTAATCAATGAATTTGGTAAAGTAGCAGGATACAAAATTAATGCACAGAAATCTCTTGCATTCCTATACACTAATGATGAAAAATCTAAAACAGAAATTAACAAAACACTGCCATTTACCATTGCAACAAAAATAATACCTAGGAATAAACCTACCTGAGGAGACAAAGGCCTGTATGCAGAAAAGTATAAGACACTAATGAAAGAAATTAAAGATGATACAAACAGATGGAGAGATATACCATATTCTTGGATTAGAAGAATCAACATTGTGAACATGACAATACAACCCAAAGCAATCTACAGATTGAAGGCAATCCCTATCAAATTACCAATGGCATTTTTCACAGAACTAGAGCAAAAAGTTTCAAAATTTGTATGGAAACACAAAAGACCCCAAATAGCCAAAGCAATCTTGAGAAAGAACAATGGAGCAGGAGGAATCAGGCTCCTTGACTTCAGAATATACTACAAAGTGATAGTAATCAAGACAGTATTGTACTGGCACAAAAACAGAAATATAGATCAATGGAACAGGATAGGAAGCCCAGAGATAAACCCATGCACATATGGTCACCTTATCTTTGATAAAGGGGACAAGAGTATACAATGGAGAAAAGACAGCCTCTTCAATATGTGGTTCTGATAAAACTGGATAGCTACATGTAAAAGAATGAAATTAGAACACTTCCTAACACCATACAAAAAATATACTCAAAATGGATTAAAGACTTAAATGTAAGGTGTGACACTATAAAACTCTTAGAGGAAAACATAGGAAGAACACCTATGACAAATCACAGCAAGATTCTTTTTGACCCACCTCCTAAAGAAATGGAAATAAAAACACAAATAAAGAAATGGGACTTAATGAAACTTAAAAGCTTTTGCACAGTAAATGAAACCATAAACAAGACAAAAAGACAACCCTCAGAATGGGAAAAAAAATATTTGC
Source organism: Stenella coeruleoalba (assembly GCF_951394435.1). Taxonomy (NCBI): domain Eukaryota; kingdom Metazoa; phylum Chordata; class Mammalia; order Artiodactyla; family Delphinidae; genus Stenella; species Stenella coeruleoalba. The sequence continues at coordinate 67,161,163 of NC_137148.1, forward strand.
AAACGAAACAAGTGACAAAGGATTAATCTCCAAAATACACAAGTAGCTCATACAGCTCAATATCAAAAAAACAAATAACCCAATCAAAAATTGGGCAGAAGACCTAATGGACATTTCTCCAAGGAAGATATACAGATTGCCAACAAACACATGAAAGGATGCTCAACATCACTTATCATCAGAGCAATGCAAATCAAAACTACAATGAGGTATCACCTCACACCAGTCAGAATGGCCATCATCAAAAAATCTACAAAGAATAAATGCTGGAGAGGGTGTGGAGAAAAGGGAACCCTCTTTCATTGTTGGTGTGAATGTAAATTGATACAGCCACTATGGAGAACAGTATGGAGGTTCCTTAAAAAACTAAAAATAGAACTACCATACTACCCAGCAATCCCACTACTGGGCATATACCCTGAGAAAATTCAAAAAGAGTCATGTACCACAATATTCATTGCAGCTCTATTTACAATACTCAGGACACTGAAGCAACTAAGTGTCCATCGACAGATGAATGGATAAAGATGTCACCCATATATACAATGAAATATTACTCAGCCATAAAAGGAAATGAAATTGTGTTATTTGTAGTGAGGTGGATGAACCTAGAGTCTGTCATACAGAGTGAAGTAAGTCAGAAAAACAAATACTATATGTTAACACATATCTATGGAATCTTAAAAAAAAAATGTTATGAAGAGCCCAGGGGCAGGACAGGAATAGAGATACAGATGTAGAAAATGGACTTGAGGACACAGGGAGGGGGAAAGATAAGCTGGGATGAAGTGAGAGAGTGGCATGGACATATATACACTATCAAATGTGTAATAGATAGCCAGTGGGAAGCAGCTGCATAGTACAGGGAGATCAGCTTGGTGCTTTGTATCCACCTAGAAGGGTGGTATAGGGAGGGTGGGAGGGAGATGAAAGAGGGAGGGGATATGGGTGTATATGTATACGTATAGCCGATTCACTTTGTTATACAGCAGAAACTAACAGACCACTGCAAAGCAATTATACTCCAATAACAATGTTAAAAAATAAATAAATAAAAATAAAAGTAAGAAATGGAAGAGACATAAATTGCAGTAACATCTGTTTTGATCCACTTCCAAGAGTAATGGAAATAAAAACAAAAATAAACACATGGGACCTAATTCAACTTAAAGGCTTTTGCACAGGAAAGGAAACCATCAACAAAATGGAAAGAAAACCCACATAATGGGAGAAAATATTTGCAAAGTGACAAAGAATTAATCTCCAAAACATACAAACAGCTTATGCAGCTCAATATGAAAAAAAAAAAAAAAACACCCCAATCAAAAAATGGGCAGAAGACCTAAATAGACATTTCTCCAAAGAAGACATACAGATGGCCAAGAAGCACATGAAAATATGCTCAACATCACTAATTATTAAAGAAATGTAAATGAAAACTACAATGAGGTATCACCTCACACCAGTCAGAATGGCCATCGTCAAAAAATCTACAAACAATAAATGCTGGAGAGGGTGTGGAAATAAGGGAACCCTCTTACACTGTTGCTGGGAATGTAAATTGACAGAGCCACTATGGAGAACAGTATAGATGTTCCTTAAAAATCTAAAAATAGAGCCAACATATGATCCAGCAATCCCACTCCTGGGCATATATCTGCAGAAAACCATAATTTGAAAGGATACATGCACCCTAATGTTCACTGAAGCACTATTTACAATAGCCAAGACATGGAAGCAAACTAAATGTCCATTGACAGAGGAATGGATAAAGAAGATGTGGTTATGTACATACAATGGAATATTACTCAGCCATAAAAAATAATGCCATTTGCAGCAACATGGATGGACCTAGAGATTTTCATACTGAGTGAAGTCAGACAGAGAAAGACAAATATCAAATGATATTGCTTATATGTGGAATCTAAAAATCGGTACAAATTGAACCTATTTACAAAAAAGAAACTGAGTCACAGGTGTAGAAAACAAACGTATGGTTACCAAGGGGGAAGGGGGGGGAAGGATAAATTGGAAGACTGGGATTGATATATACACACTACTATATATAAAATAGCTAACTAATAAGAACCTACTCCATACCACAGGGAACTCTATTCAATACTCTAATGACCTTTATGGAAAAGAATCTTAAAAAGAGTGTATATATTGAAATGTATAACTGACTCACTTTGCTGTACAGCAGAAACTAACACAACATTGTAAATCAGCTATACTCCAATTTAAAAAAAAGAAAAGAAATAGATTACCAAAAATATGGTGTGACTTCCACCTAGTTCAAAAGTTTATTTTTGTTCTATAGAAATAAATGGATAAAGATACAAGAAAACTGGATGAACATGAGGCAATTCAATTTATTGATAAGAATTAGCACTAACTGAATCATCTAACAGGGAACTCATGCTGGGAGATTAAAAATAAGAAAGATTTTCTTAGAAACAATGACCTTCATTATGGACTATCTATTACAGGTTTCACTTTTATTTTAAAAAGTTTCACAGCACAGACTGTACATGAAATGCATTTGCAAATGGAAAAAAAACATTTTTTTTTTTTTTTTTTTTTTTGCGATACGTGGGCCTCTCACTGTTGTGGCCTCTCCCGTTGCAGAGCACAGGCTCCGGATGCGCAGGTTCAGCTGCCATGGCTCATGGGCCTAGTTGCTCCACGGCATGTAGGATCTTCCCAGACCGGGGCACGAACCCGTGTCCCCTGCATCGGCAGGTGGACTCTCAACCACTGCACCACCAGGGAAACCCCAACATTTTTTTTTTAAATGGCCAGAATGTGAGAGGAGGTTTTAAATGATGTTAAATGAGCTTTGATTCTTGTCAATAAGCATTAGAAAGGTGGGAGGTCAGAGAAAGTATGGTTTTAAATACCACATTTAAAATTTTCTTTCATCGTCTATATTTTCAGAATTCATTGTTTTTAGAGTTCCCTTTTATAAAATCCTTCTCAGGAAGAAAATTAAGGATTTCTAAAAATCTGTCAACCTTTAAATAACAAATTTCTAATTACTTCCAAGAAAATTGATATTCATACAATTTGAAGTTTGAAATAGGAATTTATAAATATTTTTTCTTGGTAAATTTGATACAGCCCATTTAACAAACTTACTACCTATTTTTCCATTTACAATTTTATTTCGTGTACCTGATGCTGATTTTTTTAAAAAAATTGTGTGCATGTATGTGTAAAATTAAGTTACTTCTCTATGCTTTTCACATTACTTTTATAATTTCATATTTCCAGATTATTAGCCATTTCTATTTTGCATGTGAAACAAAAAGGCTAAGGACTCTTTCAGTGACTTTCTAAGCAACTGAACATAGTGCGAAAAGACTTTTGGACCCTCAGTGTATATGATACAAAATTTATGATGCACTTATTTCTTTCCTATTTGAGTTTCCTTCAGATGTTAAGCTTTGTGCCATATATGTTACACTGTGATGTGTATTTACAGGGTGAATCATTATTTTCATTGCATATTAATTATTGGATATTTCAAGAAAACAGTGATTTTGAATTAGGGGGAAATGTGTAGAAGGTTTACATATAAAAATAATTTTTTAAATTATGATAAAAAACATAAGAAAATTAACCATCATCCCTTTTTAGTGTACAGCCCAGTAGTGTTACATACACTCACACTGTTTTGAAATAGAGCTCCAGAACTTCATCTTATAAATCTGAAACTATATCCAATAAACAACTCTCCGTTTCTTCTTCCCCTTAGCCTTTAGTAACCACCATTTTACTTCCTGCTTCTATGAATTTGACCACTTTAGATAACTCAGGTAAGTGGAATAATACCCTGTCATTTTGTGAATGGCTTGTTTCACTTAAAACAATGTCTCAAGGTTCATCCTGTTGTAGCATGTGACAGGTTTTCTCTCCTTTTTATGTCTGAATAATATTCCATTGTGTATATATACCACATTGTGTTTATTCATTCATCTATCATTGGACATTTGAGTTGCTTCTGCCTCTTAGTGATTATGAATAGTGCTGCTGTAAACATGGGAGTACAAGTATCTCTTCAAAACCCAGATGTCAAAAATGCTTTTGGCTATATACCCAGAAGTGGGATTGCTACACCATACATAAGTCTCATTTTCTTTGAATAATCTCCATACTATTTTCCACAGCAGTTGAATCATTTTACAGTTATCACCAATAGTACACAAGTTTTCCAATTTCCCCACACCCTTGTCAACACTTGTTATTTTCTGTTTTTTGATAGTATCTAGCCATCCTAATGGGTATGAAGTGATATCTTATTGTGGTTTTGATTTGCATCTCTCTGATGATTAGTGATGTTGAGCATCTTTTCATATGCTTGCTGACCATTAGTGTACATCTTTGGAGAAATACCTGTGCAGACCAGTTAACCACTTTTAATCCAATTATTTGATTTTTTTCTTGAGTTGTAGTTCCTTATATATTCTGGATATTTACTTCTCAGGTATATAATTTGCAAGTATTTTATCTCATTCCATAGGTTGCCTTTTCTATTTATTGTATCCTTTCAAGCACAAATGTTTTTAAGTTTGATATAGTCTCATTTGTCTATGTTTGCTTTTGTTGCCTATACTTTTGGTGTCATATCCAAGAAATCATTGCTAAGTCCAATGTTACAAAGGTTTTCCCCTATGCTTTCTCCTAGGATTTTTATAGTTTTAGCTGTTACATTTAGGTCTTATTTCAGTTTGAGTTAATTTTTGTATATGGTATAAGATAAGGGTCCATCTTCATTCTTTTGCATGTGGAGGTCTGGTTTTCTCCAACAAGAGTTTTTTGAAGAAATTGTCTTTTCCCTGTTAAGTGATCTTGGCACCCTTGTTGAAAGTCATATATATATATATATATAAAGCTTATATATATATATATATATATATATATATATATATAATATATAAAATATGAGCTTATTTCTGGGGTCTCTACTATATCCTTTTGATTGATTTGTATGTCTTTATGCCAGTACCATACTGCTTTGATTACTGTTGTTTTGTAGTTTTTTTTGAAACCAGGAAGTTTGAGTCCTCCAACTTTTTCTTTTTCAAAACTGTTGTGGCTATTTTGGTCTCTTTAGACTCCATGTGAATTGAATCTGTAGATCACTTTGGGTACTATCAACAATATTAAGTCTTCCAATCTACGCAACAAGGGATGTCTTCTTTCTTTCAGTAATTATTTTAGGTCAGTGTACAAATCTTTCATCTCCTTGGTTACATTTATTCCTAAAGTATTTTATTCTTTCTCATATTATTGTAAATAGAATTGTTTTCTTAATTTTCCTTTCAGACTATTCACTATGATTATATAGCAATGCAACTGACTTGTGTATAAATTTTGTGTCCTGTAACTTTGTTGAATTTGTTTATTAGTTCTAACATTTTACTGCTTAAAAATGATATTTTTAAACACAAAATTTTAAACTATATGAATTTTACACTCATTTCCTTCTTTAACATATTTGCAATGGCCCTAATAGGTCTAAGGAATAAAAGAAAAATATACTTGGAAATATAAGACCATCACTAATACTGGGGAGCTAGTCTATATAATTGGTTTTCAGTTTCAAATATCTTATATAGGCATTAATCCTCTAATCTATTAACTTATTTAATTATACTTATTGTAATTATTTAATTTATTATCCAAAATAATGTTTCAGTGTGTGCTTAATAGTTACTGACAGTTTTAATCACATTTCCTAGATTTTTCAATTTTCATAGAACAGGTGAAAAGAAAGACTGAACAACCTAATCCTGACAAAATGGAGAGCCACTACATAGGTACCTTTCATGTATTAATATAAATTGTCAATTCTATAAATCCTGTATTAGTAAGAACACTTTATTATCCCTCCTCCTATTGTCCCAATTATATATTGATAATTTGATTTATACAGTTGATGCAATTTTATTAATATACTACTGTATGACGAATGGATTAATATACTATCATATGAGCAAAATTAAGGCATTTATCCATGGCTAGGAATTTACTTTTTTTTCTTTTTTTTTCAAAACTATAAAATCTTTGAAAGATTTGGCCAGTTGCTTTAATTATCTGGGACATAATTAAATCAGTATTAATGAAGGGGGTTAGACTAGAGTGATTCATAAGGTCCCTTTAATATAGAATAATGTAAGATTATATAATCTCATAATCCATGATTAAAGAGCTGTCATATACAGAGTGTTGGTTATACTAAAGGAGTCTGAAAATTACATATGTTGAAAGATTTAAAAATCACATTTATTAGAACAAAAGTATAAATTCAAATAAAAGGTAATTTTATGTTTTCCAGCATACAGTAAGTACTAAGTTCATTCCAGTGTCTTCCTGGAATGCTTTTAAAATAATTTTTTTTCTTTTTTTTTTTTTTCCTGCGCCACGTGGGATCTTAGTTCCCCAACCAGGGATCAAACCCATTCCTCCTGCAATGGAAGTGTGGAGTCTTAACCACTGGACCATCAGGGAAGTCCCAAAATAAAAATTTCTTGAAAAATTACTTATTGATGGTCTCATCTACTCATTCATATCTGGAAACAGAAGTACTGGAAAGTGCTGGAAATCAGAATAATTGAATACAGATCAGTTATCTATAAAATGAAAAATTTAGGTCTACTTACGTGTATCATTTTTTTCTACCTAAGGATTGACCTTACCCCAAATACTTAATTTGAGTTTCATAGCCCTAAATTTTTGTTCAGTGATATGTGTCAAAGCATCATTCCTAATGATTATTTCAAATTAAATTTTTTAAAAAAGTATGATGGTGGTGAGGCCCCAAGAAATCAAAACAACCTTAGTAATAGGTGGATTCTGTCTACATTTACATGAATTTTGGCAACTGAACACTTCTGCATGTATATATTCACAAATACAGTATTTTTTTATTTCATGTTTTAAATTTGGAAATTAGGCAGGTACATTTGTTCTTTCAATATATGACATAGTGTATTTAGCAGCATTCCATAGTTCTTATGATTTTCATATAGTATACTCCACAGTATGGGCAGCACAGCATAGGCAATCAATCATCAACTCTCTGATTTCATTTTAGTAAATGTGTAATGCTTAACACAGACTCTGTAGTATTTAATAATGCATTCATTCACTCATCTACCCAGTATTCATATGACAAACACATTGAACATGCATAATATGCCAGGAGTTATACAAAGTTTCTTGATTTTAAGACACACACAAAAATTTAACCTCTGCCTTCAACGAGTTTATAGTCTAGAGACAGAGAAAGAAAGACTTGGTGGAAAAGTTTTATGAAACTGTCTTTATTAATGATAAGATGGAGATTAATATAGCATACTGTAGGAGAACAAAGGAGGTACAAGCGCTATTGGATGGGGGGATGGGAGGTAAAAAAAAAACCCTGCAGTGTATTTTTTCTCAGGATAGAGAAAAAGACACTGCAGGGTATTCTCAACAACATCTCCACAATAGACCTAATTACTAGCTTACAGTATTTACTTTTTTTCACACTCTTCAGTGTTAGCTGGTAGCATAAAACCAGAACTCACTTTGATAAAAGCAATTAGATGAAAGACTCAAATGGTGCAATATAAATCCAAAGCTTTTTAATCGTCTAGCCTGATCCAAGGATAAAGCTGAGTTTATCGAATGGGATAGATGAGCTGAATATAGTGGTATATCACAAGAGTCAGAGCAAATTCCTTCTCATGTGGAATATCCTCCCAGTGGTAGGGGATGTATTGTCATCACTGATTAACATCATTTATGCTTTGTTTGTGTGGAACATGAAAGCTTCAGTTTATAAATGTAAATCTCCTCTCCTAAGTTCTCATGCTTCCAAACTCTAAGAAATAGAAACATTTCTAGTATTTCATCAGCTTTCATCAATATAAAAGGAGATACTCTCTTAGTAAGTAGGAAAAACCTATGGTCCCCATGCAGTCTCATTATCACGCAGTGCCAGGGAGAACTTCCCCTCATAAAATGCCTAAGCCTTGAAACAACCCAACTGTAAATACATAGAAAAGCCTAAGACCAAGGAACAGCGTCAAAAAATCAACTCTGGATTCATTCTCTCAAGTGAAACATAGCTATAAATCTTAGTATAATGAAAGTGTTGAAAATTAAGGAAATATTATTGTAGCTTTAACAATCCTATTTGTTTACTCACTTTATTCAATGTACCACTGCCAGGTACTGTGCCAAGTGCTATGATTTTGATATGAACAGAAAGACATTGAGCTTACATTGTATTAGATGGAACAGTCAATAATAAACAAAAAAACGAACAAAAAATAGACATGATCCTGACGATGACTATGGGGAAATAAATGCTGATTATCGTACAGACAGTTGAACATAATATTTTGAATATTGGTGGAAGTGTCAGCAAAGAAACTGATAACTTGAATAAAGGATTCCCGAGTTTCTAGCCTACAATTCAGTTTAGGCCAGGCCTAATTTTGTTCAGATCAAAAAACCTGCAGGTCTCCGGTAATTTGCATGACTGAAAAAAAGACTTTCATTATCTCTTTGAGCATGATAGGAAAAAAAAAAATCAGCTGAAATTGTTCTCTTCGAGGTTGCTTCAGGCCAAACAGGCAAAAATAAGGTAATAAATAAGACGTTATATGAGTTCATGAAAAGAACTCATTGAAAGATGACTGTATTTCATTCCAGACCTTTTCTAGTAGGAAGTCTGCAAGGCAAAATTTTTGATTTTAGAAGATTATAACTCTGATATTAAGAGTCTGGTCATATTTGTGATGTAGTTTAATGCAATTAAAGTGAGATATGAATTCATCTTTATTTTTTCTCTTCATCTCTTTGTAATGAGTCTTCAGTGAACATAATTGTTAATTTAAGCTTTATTTTACAAAGTGATACATCTATCAGTGTTTCAGTACCAATATACATTTTCTCATTTTCAAAGTTTCATTCAGATTCTGTAAAGAAAAAATAAATGTATGATTCTGTTTTGTGTGTGAATTCTACCAACATGAGTAGGGCCTGTGTCCTGATTTATTACGTATGAACCCATTTTGTTCTTGCACTACCCACATAGGAGCATTTTCTGTGCTTCATAATTGAGCAATAAGACATCGACAGCAAGTGCCTTCCTCTGTCTCCATAGAATATTTACATGAGTAAAGGCTGAAGTGCAAGTGATTTCAATCATCAGAGCAGTGCAATAATCTCAAACAACAACAAAAAAATACTTGTAGTCTCTTAATGATATTAAAAAATTCATATAATAAAACTGGAAACATCTGCAACTACTGGATCGTTTCAGTGGGTATTAATTTGGGGATGCTGTTCTCATCAGCAAATCAGAAAATTTCGTTTGTGTCAAGAGTCCTGAAGCTATTCCACAATGAGAAGTTAGTTATTTCTCTATCGACATGCTCAAAGAAAATGGCTTATTCCTGCATTTTGCTTGATAGTAAAACTATGCAACTATATCCCAGGAGGATCCAATAACTTTGAACAAAGTAGAAAATCTCATTGATTATTTGTTTGTTTCCAAAATTGGAAGCTGGAGAATGAGACGCAGTCTCTGATAGAAAACACCCCATTTAAATCTTTCTTTTACACATCCCTGAGGTGTAAAAGTCCTTGTCATTACCCTTTGAAGTGAAATCATACCTTGTTCTACATGTAGTGATTATTAGCAGGAATAGTATGGGGCAGAGATCTGAAGCTGAGTTTGTTTACTGTACCTGAAATAACTCAAATGCAGCAAATGATTTGAGACTACTTAAAGGACTTAAAGAAATATTCTGAGATTATTCCAAAGTAGATAAAAATATCAAGACAGAAAGTGTTTACCAAGCATTTACCATCATATTTCCAGGAAAAAAAAGTGTTAGAGGCAATCCTTTTCCAATTAACTGCATGATTGTGTTTTGCAGAACCAGAAATGCTCAAGATTAAGAGAGTTTAATCATCGTTACATAGTTGGCACTAATCAAAACTCTACTAAGTCCATGAGAAGCTTGAAGCCCTGAATCAGTTGGCCCTTCCAGGAAAGGCCAGGGGTAATTTTCTTCTTTTTATGAATACAAAAAACACATACGATACAGATAGAGAATATCAAACTCACCACTCTTACTGAGGAAACTAAGATATAAGACAGGTTTACCTTTAGAATTTGCAGAGCCTTGGGCAAAAACGTAAGTGTAGAACCTTATGTATCTAAATCTTTAAGAGTTATGAATTAAGCCACAGGTTTTAAGTAAAACATGTTTTATCCTTCTTTCTGGACAATCTATAAATGTCAAAGTAACCTTTTAATACCTATGGTTTTATTATGAATTAAACTTGGTAAAATATTCTAAACAAGTGAATTTAATGATTATTATAGATGTGGGGGGTATTCTGGTGGTATCTGGATGAGTAATAAAAACATAATTAATATTTTTGTTTTATATTTCCATTAAACTTGGTTCTTTGCTTTAATTTCAGAAAAAATAATTCTTGCTGTAATTAACATTTTCATGTAACCTGTGCTTGGTTGAGAATAATGACAAATTAGAAAATCTTTGAGTGATTATAGTTCTTAGATAGATTTTTAATATTTCCGTATGACAAACACCACTCTGAAAACTGCAACTTGAAGTATCTAAAATTAGCCTAGTTATACCTAGATTTGGAAAAAGCCATTCATTTTACAATGAATGTTAAGGGCTCAGTTCTACAAGGTTGCTGAACATTATAAAGTGTAAACATTGTAGTGGGCTTCTACATGGTAAGTTCATTATTAAGGAAAACAAATTTTAAGTATGGAAAAAATGAGCATAATTTAAAGTTTACAGAAACTACAATTTGCTTTTAATAATCATCTGTCATTTCTGTAAATTTTCTTATGCATCTTGATAAAATTAATCAATTGCCTTAACATCATTTAGTTGACATTCATATTTTGTGTTTGCAAGTGCCTGTAAGATCAAGTTTGATACATATTTTCCTTTTTTAAGATATTTCGTCTTTAAACTAATTCAGAATATGTCACACTAAATGTATGAATTGGTCCAAAAAATGTCATCATTATAGGCATAACTGAGGTCACAGCTCCTATAAGCAAATTTAAACTAAATGCAATATATGGCACATACACACACACATAGAGTATGCTTCTGGATTTGGAATCAGAATACCAAAAAGCCAATGCCATTGTCATAAGTTTGTGGTTAATAATATTTTTAATTATTTAAAATAATTGAGTTTTAAAGTTATTTTTAATTAAATTTAATTTTATTAAATACAAATTAGTTTTTAGTTCAATATTCATCTAGTTACCTGTAAAGACTGGCATCATTCTTTATACATGTTACATCTAGACCTACATATATACAAATTTAAGAATAATATAAATTAATTAATAATACCAAACATTCCTTAGCCATCATGTGCTACTATTGAGAATGTACATTCATTTGTTGTACCTTTAGAACCATAAAAGAAAGGCAAGAAAAATGGACACTCAGTTCCAATAGAAAATGACACTCCTTTCTGGAAGAGCCTACTGCAGTCCTACTCTGTGAAAGGAGGAATTTGAGATGTTAATTTGTCTTTTATCTATGCACTTCTCCCATTCAAGTCCTCCCTACACTCTGAAGCAGTGCTCATCTCCCACTTTGGCAGTGACATAACCTGCACATCTTCACCTCATTTGAATATGGTTGGCTTGTATTAAAGACACAGGACAGGAGATGCAGTGAAATGTTCATGGGTTTCTTTGAGGCATTTAAATACCTCTGATACTAGTAGCCCAAAGCAGGGTCTAAAAGCAAAACTTCCTAGGGAAGGGATTTAATTTGTCACAGCTGATTAGTATTATAGTTTTATAGTATTATAGTATTATAGTTTCCCTGGGCAGTGATACTTTCTTTTTTTAAATACTGCATGCACTTTGATTTCCAGTATAAAGCCTATATATAAAGATATTTCAGTAAACCTCCCTAATTTTATCATTCAAAAAAAGGATGAGATGAGAATCATAACAAATCTTGTAGTGACTTGGTCTAAACCAACTCTACAATAAACTGCATTTTATGACTGGAAAAATCAAAGTATTAAAATTGGCATTTCATATATTATTGGTGTTACAAATTATTAACTATATAAAACAAAGAAGAATTTATGGGATGAAAGGCCAAGGCCAATGAACTGAGAGTCAAGAAACCTTGATTTTAATCTCAGCTTTATAACTGGCTACTTAAATGATCTAATATTCTTAGGCAAAACGAAGAAGAAAACATGAAATCTAAGATTTTTTTTTAAACTCTACAAGCCTGTGAATATTTTATATTTTAGGGGTAGTGAGTTTAACAAGTAAGTATAAGGAAGAACCATTACTGACTTACATGTTGGCAGAGATTTTTCTCTTCAAAAAAGAAAACTGCTGAACCTCTTCTTCCAGAGGTGTGGTTTCCAAAATGGGGCCCCCAGATAGAGCATCATGTGCATATCTGAGAGCTCATTAGAAAAGTAAATTCTCAAGTTTGAGAACCACTGCTCCAGAATTACTGGAGAACCTTTTCTAAATTCATTCAGATTTAGAAAAAATTTAAAGAGAAAGTGATAAAATTTGATGTGAATGAATTATAGAAGATTTGGCAGATGTTGAAGTTGGAAGCTATGAGTTAAGTTTTTTTAAAGACACTAAGTACATTTCTGTTAACAGCAATAGCCAATCCTTCAGATAATTCAAAATGGGTTTACATTGCCCCACTTGTCACCAAAAAACAAAATGTGGCAGAGTGAATGCAAAAGGAAAGGAGGCCTGGAGAACTCAGATATAGGTATACAAAGAGGACCAGTACTCTTCAACCATTCTAGGAATAACAAGAGAAGAAAGAAGCCAATACTGGCAACATTGTTAGGGAAAGAAAGCAACATTTTCAGAGAAATAAATGACTCAGTTTTCAACAACAAAACTTTGAGAAACTGTATAAATAAAGCCCAAGAGCTAAGTGATAAAGATTCTAAGGTAAGAGGCAGACTTCCAGGACACATGACTTCTAAGGGGGACAGACTTGTTGATCCCCAGACTCTGGAAGAAAACCATCTGCACTATCCCTCTTTAACCTCCTCATCTGTGTTCATCACTAGTTCAACTGAGAAAAACTAGTGACTGATACTGGGCATCATGGTGTGTCATGGTACAGAATGTGTAGGAAACTCATTTTACTGTGTGTTTAGTCATTTGATGCTAATTGGGGAGCATTTTAATAAAGCCACAAATACATAAATACCTGTCTAGATATGGTTATTCATAAACATATGAATTGGATGGATCCTACCTGACTATTTTAGTTCACAGGTTGCATGAATAGAATAATGTAACAAGGCTTATTTCTTTCTTTCATGCTGCATGCTACATTAGCATCACAGTAGAGGAAAAGGACAAGTAAAAAATGCATTTATGCACTGAGTACTAAGAATAGAAAAAGATATTAAAATAGAGATAACTTTTAAGAAACAAAAGAATTAAAAATTTTGGAAAACACCAGTATGCCATTTATGAAATATTGATTAGAGCCATTTATTAAAAAACTTAGTGTTATTAAAAACTAGGTAATCCTAAAGTCATTCAGAAGAAAATGAGAAAGAAATATAGCATGGAAACATTAGAAAGGAATATGTAAAATATATGCATAATTTAGTTTTTAACAAAAAATGTTAGTAGAGGTAAGCTGCAGAAAGACATTTCTATTTTTTGAAGTACATAAAGAATAAAAGTTGATATTATTCCACAGTTTTCTTTTATTATCCAAAGTCCTATCAAACCAGACTCCCTTATAATTAAGCATTTCTCCAGACCCAAATTACTACTTAAAAGTAGTTAATTGTTCATTGATATTGAACTCTGGGTCAAAAGTATTATGCACTGTTTGAAAGTCAATATGCAAAATGTTTCATACAATCAAGATCCTATATACCAATATTTTGGATTGAGAATAAAGCATATTATCAGTGATGATGCTTTCTATTTGATCAAAATATTCTTATACAGCTCCATATTCATCATTTTGTAAAAACTCAATATTCAAATTCAGAGAAATGGTAAAATAAATCAATTGTCACTTCTCAGGCTTTCTACTATCATAACTATAAAGGAAAAATTTCAAGTAATTTCTTTTAAAATATAGTTTATCACTGTAATTGTATTCATATTAAAACAGACATTAAAAAGATATCAAGGACTTCTGGTTTCCTGTCTGGCATGTAAGAAGCTTGGAAGTTGCTATTCTGTTTCAACAAGTTTACTTGAACAAGTTTAAGTTGAACAAACTGAAAAATCAACAACTCTTCTTAGATTTCTAAGAGAAGTGAGGTCATAGCACACACCACTCCCCGCCACCACTCCCCACCCCCAAACTGGAGAGACAGACAGGCAGGCAAAGAGATCACAACTTACCAGAACAGAAATACATGAGCAGAAACCTCTCTGGAAACCAGAGCTGGGTAGGAAACCCTAAACTCTGACTGACTAATGGTTGGAGGCTCAATGTGGACAATGCTGAGAATAAAAGCTCCAGGAGGATCCAGTCACAGGGAAGCCTCCACAATTTTGTGAGTTTTACCCCCATGAACTTGACCTAGTTCTCACAATGAGTATCAGAGAAAAATCCACTCTTGCTTCCAGTAGGGGAGGGAAAAATATTCATTTTGAAAAGCATCAGAGCACTCTGTTCTTAACAAGGCTTGCCCTCAGGAGAAACTATTTAACCAGATCCTAACATCCTGGGGTTTTATCAGAGCCTAGCTATACTGGAGAATGGGAAATGATCAACTCCAGCCCATTCTAGCTGTCTGGTCCAACCTAAAGGGAAGGGGGGGGTGGGTATAGAGAAATGCTTATAAAGTTCACATTCCAGAGGCATAGGCTCACCAAAAGACTGAAACTTAATGCATAATGGTAATACAAGAAGAAGAAGAATGAGAAAGAGAAAGAAGAAATGTTTGAAACAATAATGACTGAGAGTTTCCTCAAATTAATGTAAGACATCAAAATACAGACCCAGGAAACTCAGAGAACATCAAGCATAAATGCCAAAAAAAACCACATCTAGGCATATACTATATACAAACTATAGCACTACACCATCTGTGGATGGTTGAATGCCGAAGGCCAACTATAAAGTTATACATGAATTTAACTTTGAAGAGAGTTGGGACCTCTAACCCCCATTCTGTTTAAGGGTTAATCATAAACTAGAAAATGGTAACAGAAAAGTAGCTGGAAAATCCCAATGTTTTTGGAGATTAAATAAGAACTTCTCCTTAGCACATGGAACAAAGAAATAAATTTCAAAATACTTTGAACTAAATGAAAATACAAGTTATCAATTTGTGGGATCCAGTGAAAAGCGGTGCTTAAAGGGAAATTTATAATATTAAATGCTTATATTAGGGAAGAAGAAAGGTCTAAAAAAAATTCCTCTAGGGGCTTCTCTGGTGGCGCAGTGGTTGAGAGTCTGCCTGCTGATGCAGGGGACACAGGTTCATGTCCCGGTCCAGGAAGATCCCACATGCCATGGAGCGGTTGGGCCCGTGAGCCATGGCCACTGAGCCTGCGTGTCTGGAGCCTGTGCTCCACAACAGGAGAAGCCACAACAGTGAGAGGCCCGTGTACTGCAAAAAAACAAAACAAAACAAAAATTCCTCTAAGCTTCCACCTTAGAAAACTAGAAGAGCAGATAAGAGAAGATTAAAAAATTAGAACAGAAACCATTGAAATTAAAAAGAAATCAATAGAGAAAATCAACAAAAAATAAAACTAATACTTTGAAAAGATCAGTAAAATTGATAGGCCTCTACCCATGCTAAATAAGAAAACAGAAGTCACACAAATTACTAATATCAAAAATAAGGGGACAAGACTATAGAGCCTATGGACATTTAGAGAATAGAAAAAGAATACTATAGAGCAACTCTATGTCCACGATTCGATTTGATACATGAATGTAATAGACAAATTCCTTGAAGTACAAAGTCTGTCAAAACTCAAACAAGAAGAAATAAACTCTGAATAGGCCTATAAATACTAAAGAAATTGAATCAATAATTAATAACTTCCCAAGTCAGAAAGTACCTGATGGGTTTGCTGGTAAATTTTATGAAACATTTAAGGAAAACATTCCACTAACACTCTACAATTGCTTTAAGAAGACAGAAGCAGAGATAATACTTCCTAACTCATGCTATGAGGCCAGCATTGCCCTAATAACAAAACTAGTAAAATAGAAGAAAACTATAGATCAATCTCTCATGAACATACATACAAAAAACATGAATAAAACTTTAGCAAATTGAATTCAGCAAGAAAAAAATTAACCACCACAACAAAGAAGGATTTATCCAAATATGCAAGCCTGGTTCAGCTTTTGAAAATCAATTAAAGAAATTCATCACACCAACAGGCTAAACAAGAAATCACCTGATTATATCAATAGTACTATAGAAAGTTTTTGACAAAATTCAACATCCATTCATGCTAAAAATTCTCAGTAAACTAGAAATAGAGAACTTTTCAACTTGATAAAAGCTATCTACAAAAACCTACAGCTAACAATATTTAATCATGAGAAACTAGAAGTTTTCCCATTAAGATCAGAAACAAAGGAAGGATGCCCCTCTCCTAACTCCTTTTCAACATAGAACTGGAAGTCCCAGTGAACACAATAACACAAGAAAAGGGGTCAGAGGGAAGTCATAGAGCTTGAGAAGGAAGAAGTAAAACTGTCTTTATTCACAGATGACATGACTGACTATATTTAGATTATGTCTGAAAGAACAAATAAAACCTCCTGGAAGAAGTGACTGTAGCAAGGTTGCAGGATACAAGGTCAATATGCAAAAAGTCATCTCCTTCTTATGTACCAGCAATGAAAAAGTGGGATTTGAAATTAAAAACACAATACCATTTACATTAGCACTCCCCAAAATAAAGTACATATAAATCTAACAAATATGTACAACTTCTACATAAGAAAAATTAAAAAACTCTGATGAAGGAAGTCAATGAAGTACTGAAGAAATACACATTCCATGTTCACAGATAGGAAGACTCGGTCCTGTAAATATGTCAGCTCTTCCCAACATTATCTACAGATTCAATTCAATCCCAATCAAAATTCCAACAAGTTACTTCACGGATATCAAAGTGATTCCGAAGTTTATATTTAAAGGCCAAAGACCCAGAAGAGCCACCACAATCCTGAAGGAAAAGAACAACGTTAGAGGACTGCACCTACCTGACTTCAAGACTTAGTATAACACTATAGTAATCAAGACTGTGTGAAATTAGTCAAAGAATAGACAAATATATCAATCAGTAGAACAGAATAGCTACCCCAGAAGTCAACTGATATTTGACTAAGAAGAAAAGTCAATAAAATGAGGCAAAGATAATCTTTTCAACAAATGGTTCTGGAACAACCGATCATCCACATGTAAAAAAATAAATCTAGATGCAGAACTTAAACCCCAAACAAAAAATAAACTACTCATGGATCACAGATCTAAAGGTAAAATGCAAATCTGTAAAGCTCCAGAAGATAACATAGGAGAAAACCTAGTTAACCTTGGGTTTGGTGTTTAGATACAACACAAAATCACAATCAATGAAAGAAAATACTGATATGCTAAACTTTGTTAAAACTAAAATTTTCTGCTTTAGAAAAGAAAGACTGTCAAGAGAATGGATAGATAAGCCACAGAGTGGGAGAAAACATTTGTAAAAGACATATGATAAAGGACTGTTATCCAAAATATACATAGGACCCTTAAAACTCAACAATAAGAAAAAGAACCCGATTAAATAATAGGCCAAAGACTTTAAATGACACCTCACCAAAGATATACACAAGGCAACTAAGCATATGAAAATATGTTACACATGTAAAACCAAAAGTATGTTATACATGTTATCAGGAAAATGACATGTAAACAATGAGATACCTCTACTAACCTATTAGAATGGCCATAATCTGGAACACCAACAACACAAAATGCTGGTAAGGATGTGAAGCAACAGGAACACTAATTCACTTCTAGTGGGAATGGAAAAGAGTACATCCACTTTGGAAGACAGTTTGGCAGTTTCTTACAACACTAAACGTACTCATTCCATATGTTCCAGTAAATGAGCCCCTTGGTATTTACCCCAAGGAGTTGACAACTTACATCCACACAAAAACCTGCACATGGATATTTATAAATGTATGCAGTATTGCAAAATTTGGAAGCAACCAAGATGTCCGTTAGTAGGTGAACAGATACTAAACTGTGGTACATCCAGACAGTGGAATGTAATTCAGCCCTAAAAAATAAACTATCAAGCCATGAAAAATATGGAGGAACCTTAAACGGATATTATTAAGTGAAAGAAGACAAAATGAAAAGGCTACACACTGTTTGATTCCAACTATATGATATTCTGGAAAAGGAAAAAATATGAAAACAATAAAAAGAGCAGTCAGTGGTTGCTAGAGGTTGAGGGGAGAGATAAATGAGTAAGTGCAGTACAGAGAATTTTTAGGGCACTGAAACTACTCTGATAACATAATGGTGGATGCATGTCATTATTGGTCCAAACCCATAGAATATACAACACCAAGAGTGAACTCTAAGATTAACTATGGACACTGAGTGATCATGATGTGTTTAATGTAGGTTCATCAATTATAACAAATGTACCTCTCGGGTGGGGGATATTGGAAATGGGGGAGACTATGCATGTGTACAGGCAGTGGGTATGTGGGAAAGCTCTGTATCATCCGCTCAATTTTGCTGTGAACCTAAAACTGCTCTAAAACATAAAGTCTATTTTTTAAAAAGGATATCTAAGTAGTAGGTATAACAAAAAAAAAAGTATTAACTACTTTTCTTTGAGCAGTATGATACGTTTCAAACCAATCTGAACTCTATAAAAAAGTAGAAAAATTTATTTTAACTTCAGAAATAAAAGAAATGTAATATGAATGCATATTACAGTGGTGAAAGTATGCCATTTACTAGGGAGCTTTTAATTTCTTAACTCTTACAACCATGGCTAAAAACATAATAGTAAGTGTGTCATTACTAAAATATGAACTATCATCATCAGTCATCAAAAATAAAGTGAACTATATTATCCAGATAAAACCACATTACTGATCCTTGTTTTCCACTTTGGAATGATGGTGACATTTGTAACATGGATGTAGATTTGTGACTTGAAACATACAGTGATAACTTTTGTCCCACTACACCAGTGAAAAGTTTGTCTGCTTGGGTACCTTTAAAATTTTTCTTTCAAACTTTTTATAGTTACCATAGTGTCTATAATATATATTATTTTATGTGAAAAATTTTAGACACTTTCAACTTAAAGGTATACTCTTTAACAAAAGTACTTCAGTTATTTTGAAAATATCATAATTAAATATCACTATTACATTAAATATTTATCTTTATCTCCAATATATATAGCCCATCTCTTATACAATGGGAATTCAACTTACATGTTACAGACTAAATATACAAACCATGTCATGTGAGTTTTATATAATTCTAGATTAAACATTGGAGAACAAGACAGACAATAGCTATGGAAGCATTAAGATAAATTGCTTTTGGGCACCACAATAGGTAAAGGAGAAACTATTGGCCTCCAAGTTCCAAAGTAGTCAGAGGTAGTTGTCATGATTGACAAAGAAAACATCTGTACAGTTATTTTTGAAGCTCTCGGGAATTATAATGGGTTTGAATAGAGGTCTGTATATGAATATATTTATAGGTTTAAAAAGCAGAATCCCTATCTCCTTCACTGGGCTAGTTGATATATTCTTTGTTGTGGCAGGACTCATGTTTTAAATTATAAAAAATGTCCTTGAAGTTGGGATTCAGAAACCTGGATTACAAACAAGTGCTTGGGATCATCAAGTTAACCCATAGTCTGATTACTGATGCCGGTAACGTTTATTGTACAACCATGTCTAGACTTTGGTTTCTGGCATAAATTAACTTCTAATCTCCCTCACTGGTGACTGAACAAAGACAGCAATTTTATGTTCATTTGTCTCATTGTGAAGTTCTTATTTTTTATAAAAATATGAAAATTTATTTTCAGAAAAAGAATTAGAAATAATATTGAAGTTATTAGAGAAACCCAATCAATCTTCAATTCAAGGTGGAGTAAGGAATTTCATATTCCCTTGGAAATCTTCTCAGTTTTATGATAATACTGAGTCTCTAATTCCTTTTGCTGTTAATTTCAGAAGTTTAAACCTGTAAATTAGAATTGCTTGACAAGCCCAACACTCCTAGACAGAGCTCAGCAATGTCTATTTAACTTGGTATAAGTATGGTTCTGGAATGGTTAGGAGACTTTTGTCCTTTCAAACACACCCAGGAACAAGCATTCTTAAGTGAAAAATAATGGAATTACTCAAAATTTTTCATCAGGACTAACTAATGCCCAGTTTTACTGTTCTAAATGTTTAAAATGTAAATAATATAGCAAAAACATAGTCAGCTAAGTGGGGTGGAATACTTTAATAATCTATACATTTCTAACCAAAAAATATACTTCTTAGATAGTAGATACAGTAGTATGAACACACTTTAGGGACATGACAACAAGCTATGAAATGTGAAAATCCAGATAGATATGTTGCATTTTTCATTCTGAATGGAAAGCTTAGTTTAAAGACAAAGGAAAGTGAACAATGTAAGACCCAGAATAAGCAAGAGGTCTGGAACAACCATGGAGGATAATAAAGGAGCACACACAACTGAAAGGAAGAGGAGGGACTCTTAAATTACTTCTGGTAGCCAGACCACCAGAATTCACCAGATTCTTCCATCATGACCAATATAGTGATTGACTCAGGGCTTGTTTAAGCACCTATATTTGGGTATCTAAAACAAACAAGTAAAAATGGAATTATTTCCTTTAAATATTCTATTTGTAAACAGTGCCCTCCCAGGATGCCTTTTGATGACAAGGAGATTGTGTGTGTTTGTGTGTGTGTGTGTGTGTGTGTGTGTGTGTATGTGTAAAATGTATAGAAATTTATGCTTCATGTTAAATTATACATTTTGACTGGAATACCCTGTTCTGTCTCAATAGAGCGCAAGTGATGAGTAAGAAAATAATTGGTTTCCTAACTATGACCTACCAGCAATAGATGACCTTCCAATCTTAGTTTAATACATTAAATGTAGATTTTAAGATTAGTTCAAATATTATTTTATCCAGGGTCCTCAGTTCCTAAGTCCAAATGAATATCTCAAACAAAAGCATTAGATGCAGAGACATATCTCTGTGGAGTAGAGGAGGAAGGCAAAATTTTTCGTACCTATTCTGCTTACATAGAGACTATGTAATTCCTATTCCAAAATCTTTGAAGAGTAGCTATACTTTGGATCTTTCAAGGTAAATGCAGTATGCTTACCAGGGAAGTCACTAAAGTAGAAATTGGAAAGGTGATCAGCATAGAGAAAGGCTGGCATTTTAACCAGTTGAGAATTCCAGTATATAAACTTATAGGCCACACTAATTGATTAAAGTGTTTAGAAAGACCAACTGGCTGGTAATGACTGCAGAAAATTGGTGGCTAGAAAGAGGATGCACATGTATATCAGATCATGGTTCACTTCTCTGGGCAAAAGCATGAGATTTAGGGTCCCTATCTATCTTTCCAGAACTATAAAAAATCTCCCATGGTAACATCAGTTTTAAATTTTTGTTCCTATGGCAAGCTATTCTGTATGTGAATATACATAGGTTTTCAAAGATTAAAAACATCCAATGAAAAGGGAGATCGTTGGAAAGATTACCAAGTTTACCTTGACCTATGGGGCACCCTCACAGAATTTTCATGTCCAGGCTTCCTCTGATTTAAGATACCTTTCACAGGTAAGGACCTTGCAAATGGGGTTTCTATTTCTCCACAGAACAGCCTCTAAATTTCCTGGGAACTCCAGCAAGTTAATCTCTGCTGTTGCTGCTTTGTAGTAGACTTCTCAAGTACTAGATAGGTAATCTAGGATGATTCATTCTCCTCCAGCTCTCACACATTCTGTTTGTGATGAATGTTCAAGAAATGCACTGATGCTCTGCCCTGATAATAAAGCTTTTGGACTGGTTTTGCAAATCTTTTACTTTAACCAAAGAAACCATAATACTCAGGTGTCAGAAAGCATCACAGTCAAATTAGATTGTCTAGAGCTGGAAAGCAATTTTTGCCAGTAAGATATAGGCTGACATAAATGAGGTGAAAGACAAAATGAAGATACGCATGTTTTCTGTTTGAGGTGTATATTAACAATTTTGATGTAGTGTTTTCTTTGCACGGCTTTAAAAATGGACTTTTTAATGGTTTTAATCTAAGTTAAGGTTGGGAGGAGCTAAGGCAGATAAAAACAAAACATTTGAGTAATTGAGTAATATTCAGACAAGGCCAAGCAATGAATAAAGTGGTGAAATTCAATCAGATCTATGAAGAAGTAGAATAAATCTTTAAGGCTTTCCTTATTAATATTCATTTACACAGACTACACCAAGTACTTTGTATGTTTATGTGTCTGCATATCTATCAAATGCCTAAAGTCCACTAGTTCATCTCCATAAAACTAAAACTAGTTAATCTCTATAAGATATAAACCATTAAGTAATTCCTCCTTCAACTTTAAATTCTTTTCATTAATTTTCAGGCAGCTATTTGTATTAGTTCCCAATAGTATATGTGTTTGTGATCCTGGGAACGTAGTAAGATGTTTACATTGCCATTCCTGTTTAAGGTTTGTTTATTAAACATTTAGTATGTGAGTGTAATGTGAAGATTTAAGGACAAAAGTAACTGAAACAGAAATGGAGCCTAACATTTAAGGAGCTATAAACAAAAAGGGGGTCTGAAAAAAGTAACAGCAGAGCAACAGTGCAATGGAGAGCTTAAAAAAAGAATGTATAGAGAGAACCTCCCCAGAAAGCACCTTGTAATTTCTTAAAAAAGTGAGATTTATACCTGGGGAATTAAAATAATTAATATTATTATTATATTTAAATATTATTTGAACATTCTGATACTTCTTAATGATTTAAAAAACCACTCAAATGAGATCTGTACAATTCTTCAAATGAATGCTCTATAAATGTTTATCTATCAATATACCTCAACTGACATGTCAAATTTTGGATTGTGTTTCGAATTTAGGTTAGAAAGAGGAAGGCTTTTTGAGGGAACTGAACATCCTTAATTTTGAGTTAAAACCATTAGGAAAGATTCCATTCCATCTTTTCTTATATCAAGGATTATTCCTTTAATGCTAATAACTCTTGTGATTTAAACAATCAAGTATGGGATTTGCTGCATATTGGGTCACCTTATCTCAAAACCTTATTCTTTTTGTTGATAAACTTTGTACTGCTGTCAAGATACCATTTAAGATTAATACCAAAATTAATTCAAAAGATTACATACTGCTATATTTACTTTCTTCACTAAAGGGAAATGTCTTCTTTCATGTGAAGGGGTAATTCCACAAAGCATTATATTTTGCTTGCTAATGGAGACCTGGGAGGAAGCTGTTTTATCCTGGAATTTGAAAATAAATCTCAGTTTATGGCATTAAAAAGAGGTTTTTTTTTTTTCTTGCTATCATTCCACAATAGTTCATTACTGTAAAATAATTAAGTGAAATATCTATTTGAATTAAAGCAGATTAATATTGCTTAGTTTGAATTGTAAACAAATTTCTTGATTTTAAGAAACAATATGGGTAAATAAAAAAGATAATGGACACTTCATTCAGATAAAAGGGGTAGGTCACTCCCCAACACTTCTCACCCCTTAATTTACCTAAATTTGTATTGAATTCAATGGTTGAAACCTCTGTGAAGATCTTCAGTATGTTTGCATATGTGTTCACATAAATGAGTAAAAGAAATAAGTATATCTCTTTTCAACTCAGTTTCATTAGTTAACATTGGCTTATTATATTGATGTCCCAGATATGTTTTTGATTATACTTTCACATTATCATCACACTTCAGACTCAAATAAGAAATGGTTTCCCGATTCCACAGTTTCCTAGTTTCCTAGAGATATATATATACACACATACACACACATACACACATATGTGTATGTATGTGTACCTATATGAAGCCTCATATATGAATTCATATATAATTACAATTATACTCAAAAGCATAATTGTTTCCTCAGAAAAGTGTCTAAATTGATAAAAAGAAGTTTTTTTCTGCAATAGTTCATTATAAACCCATATGAAATCATATGGGTTTTGCAGAAAGATTAGATATGGCTTTTCTCTCAAAGTGTAGAGTAATGCATCATACCAATGGAAAAAAGAGATAAGGTCTCCCTTAATCTAATTTCTCATTTCAGGAAACCTATATGGAATTAACAGTTTATGCATCAATTACCCACTCAGGTTACAGACTATTGCCATAATCCCAGAAAGTCCTCACATGCTCTTTTTCAGTCAATCACCACAGCCTCCACTCACTAGACAATCACTGTCTTGTTTTCTATTAGCATGGATTTCTTTCGCTTCTTCTAGAATTTCATGTAAATAGAACTGTACGCTGTACTGACTTCTCTTGTCAACATAATGCAGTTGACTATCCATCTTTGTTGTATGTATCAGTTGCTTACTTCTGTTTATTGTTAAGAAGTATTCAATTACATGACAAGTTACAAATTGGTTGATCCTTCTCCTGTTAGTGGACATTTTGATTGTTTTCTGTTTTTAGCTAATAAAGCTGCTGTGAACTTTCTTGTGTAAAAGTTTTTCATTTCTCTTGGATAAATAATGAGTGCAATTGCTGGGTCATAGTTATATGTTGACACAAAGAAAATTATACAGAGTGGTATCTTGTGGTTTTAATTTCCATTTTCTTGATGAATAATTATGCTGAGACCCTTTTCACGTGCTTATCGGCCATTTGTATGTGTCTTTTTAAAACAACCTCTTTAGGAGCACTTCAAGATGGCAGAGGAGTAAGACGTGGAGATCACCTTCCTCCCCACAAATACATGAAAAATACACCTACATGTGGAACAACTCCTACAGAACACCTACCGAATGCTGGCAGAAGACCTCAGACTTTCCAAAAGGCAAGAAAATCCCCAAGTACCTGGGTAGGGCAAAAGAAAAAAGAATAAACAGAGACAAAAGAATAGGGACAGGACCTGCACCTCTGGAAGGGAGCTATGAAGGAGGAAAAGTTTCCATACACTAGGGAGCCACTTCACTGGCAGGGATAGGGGTGTGGGCAGGGGGGAAGCCTCGGAGCCATGGAGGAGAGCGCAGCAACAGGGGTGCAGAGGGCAAAGTGGAGAAATTCCCGTATAGAGGATTGGTGCCAACCAGCACTCACCAACCTGAGAGGCTTGTCTGCTCACCCACTGGGTTGGGCAGGGGCTGGGAGCTGAGGCTCAGGCTTCAGAGCTCAGAGCCCAGGGAGAAGACTGGGGTTGGCTGTATGAAGACAGCTTGAAAGGGTCTACTGCATCATAGCTAGCCAGGAGGGAGTCCGGGAAAAAGTCTGGACCTGCCGAAGAGGCAAGAGACCATTGTTTCAGGGTGTGCCAGAAGAGGGGATTCCTTCCCCATGTGCCACAAAAGGCAGAGTACCGCCTAAGCAAGCTCCACAGATGGGCGCAAGCTGCGGCTATCAGCTCAGACCCCAGAGACGGGCATGAAATGCTAACGCTGCTGCCACTGCCAACAAGCATCTGTGTGCAAGCACAGGTCACTACCAGCCACCCCCGCCACTGCCCCCAGGAGCTTGTGCAGCCTGCCACTGCTGGGATCCAGAGATCCAGGGAGAACTTCCCTGGGAGAACACACGGTGCACCTCAGGCTGTTACAATGTCATGCTGGCCTCTGCTGCTGCAGGCTCACCCTGCATTCCAATTATGACTACTGTACGCCTCCCATTCCCCAGCCTGAGTGAGCAAGAGAGTACTAATCAGCCACCGCTTTAACCACCTCCTGTCAGGGCAGGGACAAACGCCTGAGGGTGACCTACATGCAGATGCGGGGCCAAAATCAAAGTTGAATCCCAGGAGCTGTGTGAACAAAGAAGAGAAAGGGAAATTTCTCTGTGCAGCATCAGGAGCAGAAGATTAAATCACCACAATCAACTTGATGAAGCCTGCATCTCTGGAATACCTAAATAGACAACAAATGTTCCCAAAATTGAGGCAGTGGACTTTGGGAGCAACTGTAGACTTGCGGTTTGCTTTCTGTGACTGATTTGTTTCTGATTTTTATGTTTATCTTAGTTTAGCTTCTAGTGTTTGTTATCACTGGTGGATTTATTTATTGGTTTGGTTGCTATCTTATTTATTTATTAATTATCATTTTTATTTAATTAATATTATTATTTTCCTCTTTTTTCTTCCTTTTCTTCTGAGCAGTGTGGCTGGCAGGGTCTTAGTGCTCTGGCTGGGTGTCAGGCCTGAGCCTCCAAGGTAGGAGCACCAATCCAGGACACTGGACCACCAGAGACCTCCTGGCCCAACATAATATCAATCGGCGAGTGCTCTCCCAGAGATCTCCGTCTCAACACTAAGAGTCAGCTCTACCCAATGGCCAGCAAGCTCCAGGGCTGGATGCCCCATGGAAAACAACTAGCAAGACAGGAACACAACCCAACGCATTAGCAGAGAGGCTGCCTAAAGTCATACTAAGTTCACAGACACCACTGGATGCGGTTCTGCCCACCAGAAAGACAAGATCTAGCCTCATCCACCAGAACACAGGCACCAGTCTCCTCCACCAGGAAGCCTACACAACCCACTGAATCAACCTCATCCACCCCACTGGGGACAGACACCAAAAACAACAGGAACTACAAACCTGCAGCCTGCAAAAAGGAAACCCCAAACACAGTAAGTTAAACAAAATGAGAAGACGGAGAAATATGCAGCAGATGAAGGAGCAAGGTGAAAACCCACCAGACCAAAAAAATGAAGAGGAAATAGGCAGTCTACCTGAAAAAGATTTCAGAGTAATGACAGTAAAGATGATCCAAAATCTTGTAAACAGAATGGAGAAAATACAAGAAAGGTTTAACAAGGACCTAGAAGAACGAAAGAGCAGATAAACAATGATGAATAACACAATAAATGAAATTAAAAATTCTCTACAAGGAATCAATAGCAGAATAACTGAGGCAGAAGAATGGATAAGTGACCTGGAAGATACAAGAGTGGAAATAACTGCCACAGAGCAGAATAAAGAAAAAAGAATGAAAAGAATTGAGGACAGTCTCAGAGACGTCTGGGACAACATTAAATGCACTAACACTCGAATAATAGGTGTCCCAGAAGAAGAGGAGAATAAGAAAGGTATGGAGAAAATATTTGAAGAGATTATAGTTGAAAACTTCCCTAACATGGGAAAGGAAACCGTCAATCAGGTCCAGGAAGCACATAGAGTCCCATACAGGATAAATCCAAGAAGAAACATGCCAAGACACATGTTATTCAAACTATCAAAAATTAAATACAAAGAAAACATGTTAAAAGCAGCAAGGGAAAAGCAACAAATAACATACAAGAAAATCCCTGTAACTTTAACAGCTGATCTTTCAGCAGGAATTATGCAAGCCAGAAGGGAGTGGCAGGACATATGTAAAGTGATGAAAGGGAAAAATATACAACCAAGATTACTCTACCCAGCAAGTACATCATTCAGATTTGATGGAGAAATTAAAACATTTACAGACAAGCAAAAGCTAAGAGAATTCAGCACCACCAAAACCAGCTTTACAACAAATGCTAAAGGAACTTCTCTAGGCAGGAAACATAAGAGAAGGAAGAGACTTACAAAAACAAACCCAAAACAATTAAGAAAATGGTAATAAGAACACATATAATCGATGATTACCTTAAATGTAAATGGATTAAATGCTCCAACCAAAAAACATAGACTGGCTGAATGGATACAATAATAAGACCCAAAATATGCTGTCTACAAGAGACACACTCCAGACCTAGGGACACATACTGACTGAAAGTGAGGCCATGGAAAAATATATTCCATGCAAATGGAAATCAAAAGAAAGCTGGAGTAGCAATTCTCATATCAGACAAAATACACTTTAAAACAAAGACTATTACAAGAGACAAAGAAGGACACTACATAATGATCAAGGGGTCAAACCAAAAAGAAGATATAACAATTGTAAGTATTTATGCACCCAACATATGAGTGCCTCAATACATAAGTCAAATGCTAACAGCCATAAAAGGAGAAATGAACAGTAACACAATAGCAGGGAACTTTAACACCCCAGTTTCACCAAAGGACAGATCTTCCAAAATGAAAATAAATAAGGAAACAAAAGCTTTACATGACACATTAGACCAGATGGACTTAATTGATATTTGTAGGACATTCCATCTAAAAAAAAACAGAGTAAACTTTCTTCTCAAGTGTGCATGGAAAAATCTCCAGGATAGAACATAGCTTAGGTCACAATTCAAGCCTTGGGAAATGTAAGAAAACTGAAATCAAATCAAGTATCTTTTACGACCACAACACTATGAGACTAGATATCAATTAGAGGAAAAAACTTGTAAAAAATAGAATCACACGGGGGTTAAACAATACACTATTAAATAACCAAGAAATCACTGTAGAAATCAAAGAGGAAATCAAAAAATACCTAGAAAAAAATGACAATGAAAACACGATGACTCAAAACCTATGAGATGCTACAAAACAGTTAAGAGGGAAGTTTACAGCAATACAATACTACCTCAAGAAACAAGAAAAATCTCAAATAAATCACCTAACCTTACACCTAAAGCAATTAGAGAAAGAAGAAGAACAACAAAAAAACAAAAACTAAAACTAAAAAAACAAAAGTTAGCAGAAGGAAAGAAATTATAAAGATCAGATCAGAAATAAATGCAAAAGAAATGAAGGAAACAACAGCAAAGATCAATAAAACTAAAAGCTTGTTCTTTGAGAAGATAAAATTGATAAACCATTAGCCACACTCATCAAGAAAAAAAGAGAGAAGACACAAAAGAACAGAATTAGAAATGAAAAAGCAGAAGTAACAACTGCCATTGCAGGAAAACAAAGGATCATGAGAGACTACGATAAGCAACTACATGATGCCAATAAAATGGACACCCTGGAAGAAATGGACAAATTATTAGAAAAGAACAACCACTGGGACTGAGCAAGGAAGAAATAGAAAATATGAACAGACCAGTCACAAGCACAGAAATTGAAACTGTGATTAAAAATCTTCCAACGAATAAAAGCCCAGGACCAGATGGCTTCACAGGTGAATTCTATCAAAAAGTTAGAAAATAGCTAACACCTATTTTTCTCAAGCTCTTCCAAAAAATAGCAGAGGGAGGAATACTCTCAAACTCATTCTATGAGCTCACCATCAACCTTATACCAAAACCAGACAAAGATGTCACCGAAAAAGAAAAGTACAGGCCAATAACTCTAATGAACATAGATGCAATAATCCTCAACAAAATACTAGCAAACAGAATCCTACAGCACATTAAAAGGATCACACACAGTTATCAAGTGGGGATTATCCCAGGAATGCAAGAATTCTTCAATATATGCAAATCAAACAATGTGATACACCATATTAACAAATTAAAGGGTAAAAACCATATGATCATGTCAATAGATGCAGAAAAAGCTTTTAATAAAATTCAACACCCTTTTATGATAAAAACTCTCCTAAAGTAGGCATACTGTTGAGTAGGGAACCTACCTCAACATAATAAAGGCCATATATGACAAACCCACAGCCAACATCTTTCTCAATGCTGAAAAACTGAAACCATTTCCACTGATATTAGGAACAACACAAGGTTTCCCACACTCATCAGTATTCAACATAGTTTTGGAAGTCTTAGCCACAGCAATCAGAGAAGAAAAAGCAATAAAAGAAATCCAAATTCGAAAAGAAGAAGTAGAAGTGTCACTGTTTGCAGATGATGTGATACTGTACTTAGAGATGCTAAAGATGCTACCAAAATACTACTAGAGCTAATCAATGAATTTGGTAAAGTAGCAGGATACAAAATTAATGCACAAAAATCTCTTGCATTCTTATACACTAACAATGAATATACTGAAAGAGAAATTAAGGAAACACTCCCATTTACCACTGCAACAAAAAGAATGAAAAACCTAGGAATAAACCTACCTAAAGAGGCAAAAATCTGTACTCATAAAACTATAAAACACTGATGAAAGAAATCAAAGATAACATAAACAGATGGAGAGATATACCATGTTCTTGGATTGGAAGAATCAAAATTGTGAAAATCACTATACTACACAAAGCAATCTACAGATTCAATGCAACCCCTATCAAACTACCAATGGCATATTTCATAGAACTCGAACAAAAAAATTCACAAGCTGTATGGAAACACAAAAGACCCCAAATAGCCAAAGCAATCTTGAGAAAGAAAAATGGAGCTGGAGAAATCAGGCTCCTGGACTTCAGACTATACTACAAAGCTACAATAATCAAGACAGTATGGTACTGGCACAAAAACAGAAATATAGATCAATGGAACAGGATAGAAAGCCCAGAGATAAACCCTCACACATAGAGTCACCTTATATTTGATAAAGGAGGCAAGAATATACAATGGAGAAAAGACAGCCTCTTCTATAAGTGGTGCTGGGAACACTAGACAGCTACATGTAAAAGAATGAATTTAGAACACTCTCTAACACCATACACAAAAATAAACTCAGAATGGATTAAAGACTTAAAATGTAAGGCCAGACACTATAAAACTCTGTGAGGAAAACATAGGCAGAACACTCTATGACATAAATCACAGCAAGATCCTTTTTGAACCAGCTCCTAGAGAAATGGAATTAAAAACAAAAATAAACAAATGGGACCTAATGAGACTTAAAAGCTTTTGCACAGCAAAGGAAACCATAAACAAGACGAAAAGACAACCCTTAGAATGGAAGAAAATATTTACAAAATAAGCAACTGACAAAGGATTAATCTCCAAAATATACAAGCAGCTCGTGCAGCTCAATATCAAAAAAAAAAAAAAACCCAATCCAAAAATGGGTGGAAGACCTAAGTAGACGTTTCTCCAAAGAAAATATACAGATTGCCAACAAAAACATGAAAAATGCTCAACATCACTAATCATTAGAGAAATGCAAATCAAAACTCCAATGTGATATCATCTCACACCAGTCAGAATGGCTATTTTCAAAAAATCTGCAAACAATAAATGCTGGAGAGGGTGTGGAGAAAAGTGAACCCTCTTGCACTGTTGGTAGGTATGTAAATTGACACAGCCACTATGGAGAACAGTATGGAGGGTCCTTAAAATACTAAAAATGGAACTACCATATGACCCAGCAATCCCACTACTGGGCATGTACCCTGTCATAACCATAATTCAAAGAGACATGTACCACAATATTCATTGTAACACTATTTACTATAGCCAGGACATGGAAGCAACCTAAGTGTCCATCAAGAGATGAATGGATAAAGAAGATGTGGCACACATATACAATGGAATATTACTCAGCCATAAAAAGAAACGAAATTGAGTTATTTGTAGTGAGGTGGATGGACCTAGAGTCTGTCATACAGAGTGCAGTAAGTCAGAAACAGAACAACAAATACTGTATGCTAAAACATATATATGGAATCTAAAACAAAAATGGTTCTGATGAATCTAGTGGCAGGACAAGAAGAAAGATGCAGACATAGATAATGGACTTGAGGACATGGGGAGGGAGAAATGTAAGCTGGGATGAAGTGAGAGAGTAGCACTGACATATATACACTACTAAATGTAACATAGATAGCTAGTGGGAAGCAGCTGCATAGTACAGGGAGATCAGCTCGGTGTTTTGTGATGACCCAGAGGGGTCGGACACAGAAGGTGGGAGGCAGGCACAAGAGAGAGGGGATATGGGTATATATGTACACATATAGCTGATTCGCTTTGTTATACAGCAGAAACTCACACAACATTGTAAAGCAATTATACTCCAATAAAGATGTTCAAAGAAAATAAAGAATCTGTTTATGTCTTATGCCCTTTTTAGGGGGAAGTGAAATTTTCAATCTCTTTATTAATGATCTGTAAGCATTCTTATATATCCTGATATAACTGTTACAATGTCAGATATACATAAATATACATATAATCACTATGGTTATTTTCTTCCATTTGTTGTTTACATTTTCCTCCATGGTGTTTTTTATGAACAGAAATTTTTACATTAAGTATGATTAGTCCTTTTTTCTTTTATGCTTCCTCTCTTTAAGAAATCTTTTCTAACTCTAAGGTTGTGAAAGTATGCTGTTTCTTTTGGAAACTTTACAGTTGTATTCTTCATATTTCTGTCTATATTCCACCTCAAATTAAAATTTTATGGTGTGAGGTATGGGTTAACGTTCATTTTATTCCTTTATGGATTGTCCAGGTTTGAAAATGAAAAATACAAATTATCCTTAATCTTTGTATCAGCACCTTTTTTCGAAAAAAATCCACTTACTGAATGTGTCAATCTATTTCTGCACCATCTGTTTTGTTACCTTGGTCTTATTGTCTATTCTTACAGAAATTTCATACTCTCTTGGTTTTTGTAGCTTTATAATAGATCTTAAAATTAGATACTGTATTTCCTAACTACTAAATGTACACACCCAAGTTTACTGGTTCCAAATCCATTGGCACCATGTCTAGACCACACGTCTCTCAGATCATCATTTTTGGTGGTTATTCTTGAAAAGCTGACTATATAAAATGATTTTAAAATTTAAGAAGAAAGCGCTTCAAAGATACGGACTGATACATAGATAAGCACATTGATTGGATCAATGCATGCCTCGATTACAGACAAAAGTTTGATTATATCAATAATAGACCCCAGGGCTTCCCTGGTGGCGCAGTGGTTGAGAGTCCGCCTGCCGATGCAAGGGACACGGGTTCGTTGCCCGGTCCGGGAAGATCCCACATGCCGCGGAGCTGCTAGGCCCGTGAGCCATGGCCGCTGAGCCTGCGCGTCTGGAGCCTGTGCTCCGCAATGGGAGAGGCCACGACAGTGAGAGGCCCGCGTACGACAAAAAAAAATAAAAAATAAAAAAAAAATAATAATAGACCCCAGCAGAAGGTACTTCATCAGTTAATCATAGTAAAAGTAATTATGATGTAAGATGAAGAAAAAGTTATTTTTAGTATTGTTTTGTTCCCTGGATTTCCTGTCCAAGGTAATTCTCTCATTTTGAATTCTAAAATGTTTCCCTTTCCTGGCTCTCAGTCCTCTACCCACACCTCTCATTCCTCCAAAACCTGGTGCCTTTATTTTTTTTCCCTTCTCACAAATTTATCTTTAACTTCCCACCCACCTCAGTATCTGTTTCCTGTTCTTTAAATGGAAATATGTTTAAATCATGCATGCCTAAAAGCAAAGATAAAAAACTAACCTCTCTTAATAAAAACCCCAATAGTGTCCCCTATTTACTATCTTATCTCTTCCCTCCCCACAGTTATGCTTCTTGAAGTATTAACTTATATTCATTCACACTGTCTACATAATCATATGTCCTCAACTTACTCTGAAACGTTGGCCAATATCCGTCTCTTCCTTTGGCTACATGGCTCCCACTTGGTTCTAGGTTTCCTTATTTCTCTTTCTATTCCTCCTCAGCTTCCCCCCACACCCCACAATTACTGGATTTTTCATTAAACCAAGTGCTTTGGAAATAAAAATATATGAGACTGGTCCTAAATAGGCAGTGAGTGATTTGAAAAACTGCCTGCCTAGATTTAAAGTAGTATGTGAAACACATCAATATATGAGAGGTCTTTTTTAAAAAGATAGTAAATAATAAGAAATTTGAGTTAAAAAAAGTATTATAAACTGATCAAAAAATATTTAACTCTGCTATGGTAGAGACTTAATATATCTTTCCAAAAAGTTAAATTTTAAAAGTTAGAATTTTTTAATTAACGAGTCTAAAACATCATTAATTTAACATGTTTATGGACTCGAGAAAAGAGTCTAAATATTCAACACCCCACATTTTTGCCGATTTAACATACTAAACTTATTCACTCACTTAGCAAATATTTCATGAGAGTGTAGCTGATCCATGAATTCTGCTATAACTGCAAATCAAACATTAATGAAATATGGTCTTGCTTTCAAGAAGTTCACACTCTAATGGAGGACCAAGTAATTTAAATGTTTAATATTGCATATTTGATGTTACATATTTAATATTACATTTACATAACTTACTTGTGACAATGTCTCAAGTGCTACAATAGATGTGGAGCACAGTGGAGGTCAACTAAATTTGTCAATTACAAAAGGAAAGAAATTGACCTAGTTCTTGATGGATAACTAGTTTATCCTATCCAACTGAAAGGTCAAACAGCTATCAAAGCAGAGGACATAGACACAAGCATACATACGCATACACATAAAAGAGAAAGACAAAGAAGTAGAACTAGAAAAATACCTGTACTTCTGATCATCTAGAGTTTGGTTGATTATCAATGCAAGACATGTGTGTGCGGGATTCATATGAGTCAGGAGATGATGGTAGGGAATGTAGATTAATATCAAACTGTGAACAGGCTTACATACATTTTTAAGAATTTAAAGGTATACCATCTTATTTATTGAGGTATTTAAGCAAGGAAAGAACCAGAAAGCCATAAGATTTGAATTTTTGGTGGGAGGAGGGGATGAAAAGTCTGATAAGAATGTAGAAAAAAACTGAAGTTTTAGGAAACAAGAAACATGTGGATTCATCTAAAGTACATGTTTAAGAAATGGCTAAGCAGAGCCCTGCCTTTACGTTTATTACCTAGTGGTTTGGGGGTGGGGCCAGAGGACCTGGAGTTTTAACAGTTTCTTTATGGCCATGCTGTTTTGGAAAAATACTGAGTTAGGAGATATTTTTAATACCTAGGTAAGAAGATGAGCAAATTAAACTAAAACAGTGAAAGTGGACATGCTGAAGGGGGCTTCTGTCAAATGTTGGTTCTGAGATATAATTTAAAAACTGACATCTGATTTGATGGAATTGATTATATATAGATAAGAAAAATGGGGATAGGAGTTGGGAATTCTTCCAGAAAGTCTAAGTCACTGTGTATTCTTGGCAGGCTCTCTGATTTCATCTCTTAACAATTTCCCCACCTGCTCTGTTCTGGCTATGTTAGCCCACTGTTTCTCAAACACACTCCCATTTCAAGTTCTCTATATTACCTGTTGTTTGGAATTCTCTTTCCTGAGTTACCCCGCGCACACTCCTCAGTATCATTCAGATCTCTGCTTAAATGTCACTTCATCTGATACCTCTGTCACCATGTCACATAAAATAGCATCTCCATGCCTCTCTCCCAGTGTTCTGCCTTACTTTTCTGCATATCACTTAGTATAGCTTGGTACAAAGTTGATGTTTTAATAAACATTTGTTTAATTGATAAATAATTCCAATAGAAAGATATAAAAGCAAAAAATATTATAATTTATTTTTAACATCTTTATTGGGGTATAATTGCTTAAAATAATATAATCTTTAAGATCAAAGGGAATGACTCACAAATGTTGGCATTTCAAGTTCCTTTACAGGTTACAAGGGAGGTAATTTTGGGAAAAGGGCATTTTCTACTTGCAACAGAAATAACATATATAGGCAGCCACATATTTGAAAGTTCCACTCAAAATAATTGTTGTATATTCTACTTGAAAAACAAATGACCTAAAAATATAAAAGTCCTCTAAAAAAAAACTACCTTGATTCATTAAAGCAAGATTCTAGGGATCATGCTTTGTGTTATTTTTTTGTATTGAAGTATATAGTTGATTTACAATGTTGTATTAGTTTCTGGTGTACAGCAAAATGATATATTTATGCATATACACATTTTTCATATTCTTTTCCATTATGGGTTATTAAAGGATATTGAAAGTAGTTCCCTGTGCTATACAGTAGGTCCTTGTTGTTTATCTATTTTACATATAGAAGTTTGTATCTGATAATCTCAAACTACTAATTTGGCCCTCCCCCATCCCCTTACCCCTTTGGTAACCATAAGTTTGCTTTTATGTTTGTGAGTCTGTTTGTTTTGTAAGTAAGTTCATTTGTGTCATATTTTAGATTCCTCGTATAAGTGATATCATATGGTATTTGTCTGTCTCTGACTTATTTCACTTAGTAAGATAATCTCTAGTTTGATGCACGTTGCTGCAGATGGCATTATTTCATTCTTTTTTATTGGTAAGAAGTATTCCATTACGTAAATATACCACATCTTCTTTACCCATTCGTCTGCCAATGGACATTTCCATGACTTAGCTATTATAAATAGTGCTGCTCTTAAAACTGGTGTGTATGTTTCTTTTTTAACATATTTATTGGAGTAAAATTGCTTTATAATGTTGTGTTAGTTTCTGCTGTATGACAAAGTGAATCAGCTATATGCATAAGTATATCCCAATATCCCCTCACTCTTGCATCTCCCTCCCACCCTCCCTATCCCACCCCCTAATCCCACCCCTCTAGGTGGTCACAAAGCACTGAGCTGATCTCCCTGTGCTATACAGCTGCTTCCCACTAGCTATCTATTTTATATTTCTTATTGTATTTATGTCAATGTTACTCTCTCACTTCATCTCAGCTTACCCTTTCCCCTCCCTGTGTCCTCAAGTCCATTCTCTATGTGTGTCTTTATTCCTGTCCCACCATGAGGTTCTTCAAAACTTTTTTTTTTTAGATTCCATATATATGTGTTAGCATATGGTATTTCTTTTTCTCTTTCTGACTTACATCACTCTGTATGACAGACTCTAGGCCCATCCACCTCACTACAAATAACTCAATTTCATTTCTTTTTATGGCTGAATAATATTCCATTGTATATATGTGCTACATCTTCTATATCCATTCATCTGTCAATAGACATTTAGGTTGCTTCTATGTCCTGGCTAATGTAAGTACAGCTGCAATAAACACTGTGGCACATGACTCTTTTTGAATTATGGTTTTCTCAGGGTATATGCCCAGTAGTGGCATTGCTGAGTCGTATGGTAGTTCTATTTTTAGTTTTTTTAAGGAACCTCCATACTGTTCCCCATAGTGGCTGTGCTCTCCAGCATTTATTGCTTGTAGATTTTTTGATGATGGCCATTGTGACCAGTGCGAGGTGAAACCTCATTACAGTTTTGATTTGCATTTCTCTAATGATTAGTGATGTCGAGCATCTTTTCATGTGTTTCTGGCAATCTGTATATCTTCTTTGGAGAAATGTCTACTTAGGTCTTCTGCCCATTTTTGGACTGGGTTGCTTGTTTTTGTGATACTGAGCTGCATGAGCTACTTGTATATTTTGGAGATTAATCCTTCATCAGTTGCTTCCTTTACAAATATTTTTTCTGAGGGTTGTCTTTTCACCTTGTTTATGGTTTCCTTTGCTGTGGAAAAGCTTTTAAGTTTGATTAGGTCACATTTGTTTATTTTTGTTTTTATTTCCATTTCTCTAGGAGGTGGGTCAAAAAGGATCTTGCTGTGATTTATGTCATAGAGTGTTCTGCCTATGTTTTCCTCACAGAGTTTTATAGTGTTTGGCCTTACATTTAGGTCTTTAATCCATTTTGAGTTTATTTTTGTGTATGGTGTTAGAGAGTGTTCTAATTTCATTCTTTTACGTGTAACTGTCCAGTGTTCCCAGAACAACTTATTGAAAAAGAGGCTCTCTTTTCTCCATCGTATATACTTGCTTCCTTTATCAAAGGACCATATGTGC
Organism: Stenella coeruleoalba; assembly: GCF_951394435.1. Lineage (NCBI taxonomy): Eukaryota > Metazoa > Chordata > Mammalia > Artiodactyla > Delphinidae > Stenella > Stenella coeruleoalba. Next base: position 67,199,028 of record NC_137148.1, read on the forward strand.
GTGGGTTAATCTCTGGGCTTTCTACCCTGTTCTAGTAATCTATGTTTCTGTTTTGGTGCCAATACCGTACTGTAGCTTTGTAGTATGGTCTGAAGTCTGGGAGCCTGATTCCTCCAGCTCTATTTTTCTTTCTGTAGGTTGGTTTGGCTGTTCGGGGTCTTTTGTGTTTCCATACAAATTGTGCAATTTTTTGTTCTAGTTCTGTGAAAAATGGCATTGGTAGTTTGATAGGGATTGCACTGAACCTGTAGACTGCTTTGCATAGTATAGTCATTTTCACAGTGTTGATTCTTCCAATCCAAGAACATGGTATATCTTTCCATCTGTTTGTATCACCTTTAATTTCTTTCATCAGTGTCTTACAGTTTTACACATACAGGTCTTTTGTCTCCTTAGTTAGGTTTATTCCTAGGTATTTTATTCTTTTTGTTGCAATGGTAAATGGGAGTGTTCCTTAATTTCATTAATTTCTGTAATGATTTTTCATCATTAGTGTATAGGAATGCAAGAGATTTCTGTCCATTAATTTTGTATCCTGCTACTTTAGCAAATTCATTGATTAGATCTAGTATTTTCCTAGTAGCATCTTTAGGGTTCTCTATGTATAGTATCATGTCATCTGCAAACAGTGACAATTTTACTTCCTCTTTTCTGATTTGGATTCCTTTTATTTCTTTTTGTCTGATTGCTGGAGCAAAAATTCCAAAACCGTAGTGAATAAGAGTGGGAAACCTTGTCTTGTTCCTGATCTTAGAGGAAATGTTTTCAGTTTTTCAACATTGAGAATGATGTTGGCTGTGGGTTTGTCATATATGGCCTTTATTATGTTGAGGTAGGCTCCCTCTATGCCTACTTTTTGGAGCGTTTTTGTCATAAATGGGTGCTGAATTTTGTCCAAAGTTTTTTCTGCATCTATTGAGTTTATCATATGGCTTTTATCCTTCAATTTGTTAATATGGTGTATTACATTGATTGATTTGTGTATAGTGAAGAATCCTTGCATTCCTGGGATAAACCTCTCTTGATCATAGTGTGTGATCCTTTAATGTGCTGTTGGATTCTGTTTGCTAGTATTTTGTTGAGGATTTTTGCATCTATGTTCATCAGAGATATTGGCCTGTAGTTTTCTTTTTTGGTGACATCTTTGTCTGGTTTTGGTATCAGGGTGATGGTGGCCTTGTAGAGTGAGTTTGGGAGTGTTCCTCCCTCTGCTCTATTTTGGAAGTGTTTGAGAAGGATAGATGTTAGCTTTCCTCTAAATATTCGATAGAATTCACCTGTGAAGGCATCTCGTCCTAGGCTTTTGTTATTGGAAGATTTTTAATCACAGTTTCAATTTTAGTGCTTGTGATTGGTCTGTTTATATTTTCTGTTTCTTCCTAGTTCAGTCTTGGAAGGTTGTGCTTTTCTAAGAATTTGTCCATTTCTAGTTTTTGTTTTCTTAATTTCAGTTTCGATTTTACTTCTAGTGATTGGTCTGTTTGAATTATCTATTTCTTCTTGATTCTGTTTTGGTTGGCCGTATGTTTCTAGAAGCTTGTCCATTTCTTCTAGGTTGTCCCATTTTTTTGGCATATAATTATTCATAGTATTCTCTTATGGATTTTTATATTTCTGTGGTATCAGTTGTTATTTCTCCTTTTTCACCTCTTAGTGTGTTTATTTGTGTCCTCTTCTTGATGAGCCTGGCCAAAGGTCTGTTGATTTTGCTTACCCTTTCAAAGAACCACCTCTTGGTTTTATTGGTTTTTTTAAATTATTTTCTAAATCTCTATTTTATTTATTTCCTCTATGATATTTATTTCCTTCTCTCCATTGACTTTAGGCTTTATTTTTTTCTTGTTTATTTATTTTTTCTTTTTCTAATTGTTTTAGGTGGTTGGTTAGGTTGTTTGAGATTTTCAAAACAGGAAGGCTGTACTGCTATGATCTTCCCTCTAAGAACTGCTTTTGCTGCATCCCATAGATTTTGTATAGTTGTGTTTTCATTGACATTTGCCTAAAGGTATTTTTAAATTTCCTCTTTGATTTCATTGTTGAGCCATTCCTTTCTTAGTAGCATGTTGTTTAGTCTCCATGTAATTGTTTGTTTTTCTTGTTTTCCTTTCTGTGGTTGATTTCTAGTTTCATGCTGTTGTGGTCAGAAAAGATGCTTGAAATAATTTCTATTGCCTTAAATTTGTTGAGGCTTGTTTTGTGTCCTAATATGTGGCCGATCCAAGAGAATGTTCCATGTGCACCTGAAAAGAATGTTTGTTCTGGCTTTTCTGTATCATTTAGGCTCTTTGTTGCCTTACTGATTTTCTGTCTGGAAGATCTGTCAATTGATATGAGTGGGGTGTTAAAGTATCCTAGTATTATTGTGTTCCTGTCAATTTCTCCCTTTATGTCTGTTAGTATTTGTTTCATGTATTTATGTGCTCCTATATTGGGCACATATATGTTAACGAGTGTCATATCCTCTTCTTGTTTTGATCCTTTTATCATTATATAATGTCCTTCTTTACCTTTCTTTATGGTCTTTGTTTTAAAGTCTACTTTGTCTGCTGTGAGGATTGCTACTCCTGCTTTCTTGTCATTTCTGTTTGCATTAAATATCTTTTCCCATCCCCTCACTTTCAATGTGATTTGTGTTGAGGTGACCAGAGCATGCACTTGATGTTGAGCAGGGCCTCCTCTTTGCTCAGTGGTTGTCACAGCCCTGTGGGGGTAGAGTCTGCTCCCCAGTTGTTGAAGTAGATGACCTCAGATCTGTTTCCGAACTGTGATATGAGGTAGACAGGCCTGGAGTGTTCCTACTGGGAGAGGAGCTCTGAGCATTCCTCCACAGGAACTTTCCACTGGTAAATGTGCTCTATGGTGTTGCCTGTCACCTGTTGTGCAGGCTTACCAAGTACACTGTTTTGGCACTGCCCTCAGCCCCACCTGAATCATGGGAATTCAAGCAATAGGCCTGGGTGTCCCTCAGGCACTGTGCTTACAAAACCACTAGAATAGATCCATTGGTGCAAAACTGATGAGGTTAGACAATGGGACCACCATAGTTGTGCACCTGGACCCACAGCAAGAGTGACTGGATCAGCCCAGACCCTGGCCCTTCCTCCAGATGCACATGCCAGACCCACTCCAGTCACAGGAGCACCAGTAATATGCTCAGATGCCCCACAGGCTCTATGCCTGTTCTGAGCATGCTGAGAATGAGGCTGCTGTGGCAGGCCCTGCCCTGCCCTTCCCTTCATATGTGCATGTTAACAGTGGGGCTTCAATGGCCCACCCAGGCTCCTTCCTGTGCACAGCTCCCATTGTGGCTCAGACCACGCTCTAGCCCCTTCAGGCTGTCTCCGCCAGCCAACCCCAGTTCTCTCCTCAGGTCTGTCCTCTAAAGCCCAAATTTCAGCCCCCAGCCCCCAAGCGCACCAGTGCACATTTCAGGCTGTGAAGTGCAGGGAGGTGGCTAGGACCGTCTATGCTGGTCTCTCTCTGTTCTGCCAGCTGCTGCATTCCTCTGAGCCTCTGAAGCTCCCTTTTTGTCTCAGCTGATCTCCCCACCAGTGAAGGGGCTCCCCCAGGTGAGGGAACTTTTCTTCTTTCACAGCTCACTCCCAGGGGCACAAGTCTCATCCCAATTCCTTTTTAAAAATTCTTTCATCCTATCCAGTTACGTGGTGATCTAGCAATTTTGTTTGTCTGAAATATGCCAGCGTTCAACAGGTATTCTGTGAGAATTGCTCTACATGTAGATGTATTTTAGATGTATTTGTGGGAGGAGGTGAGTTCCATGTCCTATTCTGCCATCTTGATCTATCCTCCCTTAGTGTTATTTCTAATATAATCACTGTAACATAAAAGGGACCTTCTACTGAATTGTCCATAAGAGTTAACATTTCAGCTTCAATCTGGGTCTCCCTTAACTAGGTTACATTTTTTCAAATTAAAATTCCTATGAATTTTCCATGAAATATGGATAGACTTGATATCACTTTTTTAAATAACCCCAAGACTTACTCAGTTTTCTAAGTATATCTGATTTGTGCAAAACTACTGACCTCAATAGTACAGATGCCAAACTGCATTGTGAATAAAAGATACAGTGTGGTGATTTATTCTATGGGGCAATGAGCCAGAATTTTGCAATTTCACATTAGATTGTAGGCTGCAATAATAAACCTCTTTTAAGAAATGAAATAAATAGGACTGATGGAAAATTTTTAGAAAGGAAATGACCCACAAAAACTGAGACAGTACCTGCAAAATCTGTGTGATACATTTTGATATATATATATATATGTATATACATACACACACACATATATATATATATATAATGCAGCTGCTTTCTAAAAAGCTAGCAATAAGAATGCTTTTGAGAGCCTATGTACTCTATATGGATATATTTTCAAATATAGGATGCATAAATTGAACCTGGTTTTATGTGGTATATTTGAACATACACAGAAAATCTACTCTCTGGAAACACTCTGAATATAAACAATATATTATAAATATATTGTTTTATATAAATACATAAATATATAATATATATAAATAACATTTTATAAATATAGCCCTCAAAGTGAAAGTCAGTTTTATAACATGAAAAGAAATTTCCATATAAGGCTATAGCTCTGAGAGTAAATTTAAGTAGTATCGTTAGAAACAGAAAAAATGTGTGAGGCAAATCCATAATCATTAAAAAAAGTTTCAGGAATTCATTCTAATCAGTACAAAATATTTGTTTCCTTTACACAACCAGAATCATATGAGAAGATCTTAAAAAACAATAAATTAACTTGTATACTTTCCACTGAGAGGGAATTTGCAACAAGACAATTTAATAGTAAATACATTAACAGAAACTTTTTATGAGCCTGAGATATCATGAATACAGTCATGGGAGAGAGAAAAATCAGAAATTAGAAAAAGGAGCTGGATAGAAAAGTGAATAGCCTGTGTATTAATCCTGAGTCACTCATTTATTCACTCACTCACTTACTAAATATTCAACATATCATCTAAATATAATGGCCTTATACTTTCCACAGTCCTGCCACATACTAGTTCTATTTTCTTTGAAAGAAATTTAGATTATATATTTGCATATTTCTTCATGGAGACACTTCCACTTCTGACCACGATGAAGTAATTATAAATGGACTTGCCTTTCCAACATAAATAACTACAAAACTGGATAAAATCTATTTTTAGGTAACCATTTTCAGGCACTGGATAATAAGAAATACAGGACTGAAATTACTGAGTGAAGGGGGACACATGAAATTAGTTTAAGCCATGTTTGAAGAATACCAAATAATGGAGGTTGGTTAGTGCACACAGCTAATGATGAGAAGTAAGTGGAGATTGATTGAATAACCTCATTTATTTTGTTTGAAGTAGCATAAGCCCATATTCAAGCATAAACATAAATACTTTTCAATACCAAATTTAAAGGGTGTTGTCATTACCATGGCTAATATTTTATGTTATTCGTGACACTCCTCCATTAGCACAGATAGATTACAAAGATAATGTCTTCCATTAGCACAGAGAGTCAATTGTCTATGGAATTGATTTTTTTTTTTGGCAGTTTCATACTTACTCTGTTCATTGGGACAGTGAATAACGTAGCAGGTCCCTCTTTAACTGTTTTGTAAGTAAGCAGGCTTTAAATTCTTAAAATGATCAAAATATGTGGTTACAGTTTAAATTGTTGTTTCCAGAATATCACACATTGGCTTATATTATATAGGTTGCAATACAAAAGACTAAGAACTTCTAAATTCTTTCTAAGAACTATACACATTGACATCCAGTAACAGATTCTGATTTTTGCATTACAAGAAGTAGTGGACATGGGAAAGAATGCTCTGGAATAGTGGTCATCACTATACAAGTGTGTCCATAGCATGTACACACTCACACTCTAAGTGAATTAGATATAGTATGCTTAAGTGATAAAGAGGGGTTTTTACCTCTCTTTGGCAGTTACGTAGATTCAACAAGCATTCTAGTTGTCTTTGAAAAAAAGTCTATTTTATGTATACTGGGGAGAATATACATACATACATACACACATACTAACTGTAGATTACCTTGTAAATACATAGGAAAAATTTGATATGTATTTTAAAATGTATTCATAAGTACAGTTAACCTTTATTTTTCAACTTCCATAAAGAGAAAAACCTAGTATCATTTATTTTTTGGTACAATAAAAACTAAGCTCAACACTATCAGTTTAAAATATTTTTAAACTTATATTTTGTACCAGTCATTACTACAATTAATAAAATGTCAATCCCTGTACTCAATACATTCACAGCCTTCAGAAGAAGAGAGGTGCACAAGTAGATGTCATCCAAAGTGGAGAGTAGTAAAAGGGGGCTCAGTAAACATCTGGAAGGGAATCTAGCTAAGGGAAATGTCCTTTTGTGTGTGAAACCTGAACGTTTTTATTCTAATGGCTTGAAGGCAATGTTCATTAATGCTTAACAGTTTGAAGGGTACTTGTTGGAAGTTGGAGCAAAACTAAAATGCATATTTCTAAAAAACTGACTGTAACATGGTACTTAACATAGAACATAATTTCTAAAAGAAAAATGTTAAATTAATTGAATAACATTTTCAATAAAACGTCCAGCCTGGGAAATATTATTCAATTTAGTTTAGGCATATATTATCAACATGAAATATTGTTTTAAAGAAAAACACAATTGCTAAGTGATATTCCAACATAAAACCATCTCAATTAATGTTCCATGCTAATTAGCAATAGATTGATAGATGTTCTGTGCTTTCATTAAAATAACTTTCTCTTGAATGTGACTTTGACTTTACAAAATGATACATAAAATTCTTGTCTGTACTTTGCAATTTGCTAACAAGAAGCTACAGCCTTTAATCATATTTATGCAGGGCCATTTTGTCCAGAACATTTCACTAGTACCAAGAAAAGAGATAAATAAGTTTGATAAGCTAAGTCTAGCATATGGCCCACCTAACACTGTAATAAGGTCATTAGATTTCTAACGAATTTCTTTTAAAAAGAGGTGGGGGTAGGATATAAGATGTTGGATGAATGAAGAAATGGGAGGACTTCTATACCTTTCACTGTGGAGGAAGAGAAATGACTTTTAGAACTGTTATTCCTAAAATGCAGATTGTATCATGCATGGGGGTGCCAGGGCTGAAGTGGTGACCACAGCTGACTGAACTGAGTCAAGGTGCAGCTGGCCCTAGGAACTGATGGTGGTGTGAGGGAGTCAGAGCAGCCTGACCTTTGACCTCAATGGGAAGCTAGAGGTTTTTACTACCTCAGTGAGAAAGATTATTTTCTTCCTGCTCAGTCTAAGCAGGAGCTCCTACTGAGAGAGGGAGATCCAACTTGATGAGAAAGAGAAGTTTATCTTGTTCATTGCTGTATTCAGTCTATCACAAAGTGCTTGGCCCCAGGAGACTTGTACTTCCTGACGCCTTCAGTGAAATAAAGAATCCCAACAAAATTTTACAGTAATGAGTTTCTGGATTTCCCCATTTATTTCCAATATTGACTGTGAACCTCCTGATACTAGTATGTATTAGTAAAAATCTGAAGTAAATACACATGAACCTCTTTCAAATATATTCAGTGTTGTTCAAATCCTTAGTAAAGTATTGATTCTAGGTGATTAGACTCAGCACTTGACATTTCAATAAGATACTGAGTAGTCTTACAAAATAATTCTAGTCAGTTGTTATTTATTACCCTAAATAAATGAAAATATGAATTTTTTGGACTAGCTTCAACTTCCTAGCCCACCCTAAACTGGGAATAAAACTTTAAAACTTTGAGCACCAACACTGAAGTTCTCCAGTCCTTTCCCTACAGACCCTTTACAAACTCTAGTGCCATGCCAGTTCATCCCAAATGGTTCTTAGAATCACCTTTGAGTGATTCTAAGATAGGCTGAGTTCTCTCAGACTCTAACTTACAAATATCCATTTCTTCCTTCTTAATCTGGTTCTATCTTTACATACTGCTGATATCCAAAGTGGCAGGTCTGTTCCCAAAGTTCTTTAAAATTTCTATTTTTTTCCTGATACTAGAAGGACATGATGGCTGGTGCTCCTGAGCTTGCAAGTACCCATGGCTCAAAACACTGAAGTAGGAACAAGTTGAAAATTCCATTATTAATACTGTGTTTATCAGCAGCAGAATAATTGCTACCTCCTAGCTGTAATGCCTTTTGGTATTCAGTATTCATGGAAATTTTAAAGAGAGATCTTTTGGTTCACAGAACCTGGATTACTGGGTTTGACTTGATTCTACTGGCATTTTACAAATGCTGCTGGGTAGCTAACCCAGTCCTGCTTTTCTAGATCATCTGGAAGAGCTCATTAAATGATAAGCTTCACGTATTATGCTATGCATGATTTCTGAAATGCTGGAGAATTAAATCTCAGTGGCTCACTGCTCATCCACCCCACTTGATACTGTGGTCCTGGTTTGGAGTGACTGATATAAGTCAGCACCTTGACAGATAAAAGGCATTTGCTTAATTTAAATGACACGTGTCATGCTGCCTTTTGTTCTGAAGCACGATGAGGTTAATTGAACAGCTATGAAAAATTGGCCAGGCTAAAATTGCCTCTGCTCTAAATCAGAATTATTAATCCACTGGCCTTAATTTAGGCTTCTCCATTTTCTATGATAGACTGAATCATGCAGACTGTTCAAGGAAGAAATGCTAGTGATAATAATCTACTTTTTAAATTTTCATGTGACTAGGAATTTCAGCATAGTAAAATTGAACAGATTTCAAATTCTAACCATGGAAATATGGCTTTTATATCTAACTTATTTTTGCCATTATATGGTAGAGAAAATGTGAGAGTAAGTCTTATCAGCAACTTTTAATTTGCAAGCTTGCTTATGACCTTCAAAATCATTTCACACTAAACATAATCTTAGATTTCATGAATACACAGCGCCTTTCCATTTTATGTAGATAACAATGTGTTGCAGACTTCATATCTTATAGCAGAGTAATTAAGGCCACATCCATTGTGCTTCCATATAGTAAGTAATTACAGAGGTGATTGGAACATTTCTGTAGAGGATTAGCTTAATTTATCAAGTAGTGTTGTGAAATAAATGAGCAGAGACACCCTTCAGCTAAACTGTCTTCCCTTCTCTACCAATAGAATATGAATGGGTTGAATGGGATAATTTAAAACAGTCCAGTGAAGTTCATGCCCTTTAGTTAAGGGTGGCTCCCAAAGCTACCAAAGATGCAAAGTGTGGAGCACCACGGAAGACCAGGAGCCTATGGGGAGAGAGTACTATTTCCTACTGCATCTCCTCCATACAAATCTACTTCTTTCCCTTCTAAACTGTGTATGTCCAGTTCCTATATACAATTAAAGCATATTTTATGTATGAATTAGGTAATAAATTTGGGTGTTTTTCATAGTCAGAATTACACTTTGAAATCCCTTAAATTTGTCAGACACAACAAATTTGAATGCTCAAAAGCATTAATTTCTTTCATTGTGTTAATGTGGTATTTGTTTATATTTATTATTTTACAGCTGCATTTCACGTATATGCCATATTTCAAAAATATGTTGTCTGTGTACGTAGTTTTTTTATCATTATCCAGAGATAAGGATTTTCTGGAAGACTAGAACTCTGGCACTTAATTTGTTTATAACTATATAACACAGGTTCCTCTTTCCCATACTTCTGTTAAGTCCCTAGTACAGCACAGAGTTCAATTTTAGCCGTGGAATTTAGCTGTGAACATGACTAGGGGCAGACACACTAATCAAGTCACAGGCATTATAAACAAAAGTGCATAGTGAACTCTGTCTACAGATGCCATGTGATATTAGGAATTACCCATAGGTAATATTCCTACAAGGACAAGGAGGCTTCTTTGAAGCTAACTGTATGAATTCACACAGAATTTTTAAGTGAATGGGGGCAAAAGAGAACCCTAGGCAAAGGAGAAGATTAATTTTTAAAATATGTTGTCTGTACAGATACTACCTCTATCAGTGTTAATGTCTACATTTGTTGGAAAACGAGACAAAAATAACAAAATACAAATACAAAGCTTGACCTTATCCAGAGATTTACTCTAATTTTGTTAATGATTTGCCAGGCCTGGAGAGCCAGTAAGTTCAATAAATGATCTTCTGTTCAATTCTTGTTAAGTTTGTGTTTCCTGATTAATGATCAAGTTAAGTTTAAACAGTATTTCAGGCATCAGAAAATCACTGTTGTCTACTTGGTAACAATTGTGAAACTATGGAATATTTTACCTTCTGTTTTGAATACATTTACATTTCCTTATTCAACAAAATAAATTCAACCCTATAATCAAGTTCAATATCTTAAATCAACTTTAGAACTTTATAAGGTACCAACAGAGAATTTGCTCAGCCTCTGGACTTTAGAGTCTTTTACCATAACAGATTCAATGGCATATGTATACCTGTATTTACTAAAACAGGAGAGAAACAATTTTCATACAGGTATTTCAAAAAATTATGCATGCTGAAGAAAAAGAAATTCAATCATATAGAAGGGGTAGGATTATCTGTAACTGCAGAAATTTATGATCAGATAGGGGCTGTTTGTGAGTAGAGATAATTTGGCTTTTTAAAATGCAGGATTTTTATATACACAGACAAGAAGCAGTTAGGTGACATAATACAAGATTCTACATACAGGAAAAGAAGTCAACTATATATAAACATAAAAGGAATGGAAAAATTAGGGAGGGAGGGGAAAGGGGAAATAAAGAAGTAAGGAATTCAAAACAACACTCCTGAGAGAAACAAAAGTACAGCTGAATAAGAGGTATTTCCAAAAAATAAGATGTTCTTGGATAGAATGATTCAAACTTCATAGAATGTCTATGGTTCCCAACATTATTATATTAAATTATAAGTATTATTCAAGCACAAGAATTGCATTTCTTTCTGGAAACTAGATAAGTTGATTTTAAAATTCACTTGGAAGAATAAATATGCCTTGGGGACACTGTGGAAGATCAGTGGAAGAGGGTTGGAGGGTGTTGTATTACAGTCTTTAAAGTACATGAAAGAATATTATAAGGCTCTATAAATTAAAAAATTGATACATGGATAGACAAAAATATGGATACTCTAAAAATATTCAAAAATAGATCTAAATGTATAAGGGAGTTTATGATAAAGGTGGGGAATATTCATTTTAATAATTATGGCTGGGACAACTGTATATAAGATGGAAAAATATAAGATTGTATTAAATCCTGTCATCCAATAGTATAAATATCTAATGCATATGAAATATAATAAAACTAGGCAAGTACCATATACTGGTCTATTCAGGAAGCAAAGAACACTTTTCTATACCCTAAAGTTCAGAATTCATGAAGAAAAAGCTTTTAGCTACATAATCAAAAAATAAATTCATTCATTTAAAAAAAGTAGAATGAAAAATGACAAAAAGATGTGCTTGCAACTTGTATTAGAAACACTTAATAGCCTTAATATACAAAATGTTTCAAAATATTGAGAAGACCAATAACCCAATAAAAAATGGACATATGTATAAATGCAGTTAACAGAATAAGAAATGCAAATACTCCCAAGAGTAAGAAAAGATGCTCAGTCTAGCTCATATTTATTATATAGATACAAGTTAAAAATGCACTGATATGCCATTTTTCACCTGTCAAATTCAGAACATTCAAAAAGTTTGATAACATACTATGCTTGTAAGCCTGTTTCATAGGTAACAAACTCTCTCACAGTGTTGGTGGAAATGCAATGCATTGAAATCTCCACTGTGTTTGCAATACGTAGCTAAATTATACATGAGCCCAACTTCTAGGAATCTAACATGCAATGGCAAAAATATGAAATGTCTTACACACCTGGCTATTCACTTATGTATCATTCATGGAACAAAAGACCAGGACCTATGTTACATCCACACAATAGAGTTCTATGCATCTTTTTTTCTTTTTTAATTTTTTTAAGAGCTAGTTTTTTTTATTATAGTTGATTTACAATATTGTATTAGTTTCAGGTGTAGAGCAAAGTGATTCAGTCATATATATATATGTATATATACATTTTTTTCAGATCATTTTCCATTATAGGTTATTACAAGATGTCGAATAGAGTTCCCTGTGCTGTATAGTAAATCTTGTTGCTTGTCTATTTTATGTATAGTACATTGTATCTGTTAATTCCATATTCCTAATTTATCCACAACCACCCCTTTGGTAACCAGAAGTTTGTTTTCTATGTCTGTGAGCCTGTTTGTTTTGTATATAGATTCACTCATAGTTTTTTAGATTCAACATAAAAGTGATATATGATATTTGTCTTTGTCTGACTTACTTCACTAAGTATGATATTCTCTGGGCCCACCTGTGTTGCTGCAAATGGCAATATGTCATTCTCTTTTATGGCTGAGTAGTATTCCATTGTATATATGTATTACATCTTCTTAAACCAATGGTGTGTTGAAAGACACTTGGGTTGATTCCATGTCTTGGCTACTACTGTAAATAGTGCTGCTATGAACATTGGGGCACATATATCTTTTCAAATTGGTGTTTTTGTCTTTTCTGGATATATACCCAGGAATGAGATTGCTGGATTATACAGTAGTAATACAGACCAGTCTCTGATGTATAATGGTGGTTAAATGTGCTTCTAGTGAGACAAGATGGATTGCAGCCGAGTGAACTTAGTTGTGACTGTTGAGGGCTATGTGACAACATCCTGCAACAGCAAGGCTGTTACATTCAGTCTTTCATCATCACATCCTTGCCACCCTGCACATGATAAAGTTAATGATATAGATACATGATAAATAGCTGTGTAATCTTCGGTGGAAATTCCATTAACTTCTAAAATGTTTCACTGTCCTCTTAAACAGAAAGGAGCATTGTACTGGAGGACATTTTTGTTTGTTTTAACATTGTTACTGGAATATAATTGCTTTGCAATGGTGTCTTAGTTTCTGCTTTAGTAGAATCAGCTATAGTGAATCAGCTATACATATACATATATCCCCATAACTCCTCCCTCTTGCGCAACCCTCCCACCCTCCCTATCACACCCCTCTAGGTGGACACAAAGCACCAAGCTGATGTGGCTGCTTCTCACTAGCTATCTATTTTACATTTGATAGTGTATATATGTCCATGCCACTTCATCCCAGCTTACCCTTCCCCCTCCCCGTGTCAAGTCCATTCTGTATGTCTGCATCTTTATTGCTGTTCTGCCCCTAGGTTCTTCAGAAACTTTTTTTTTTTAGATTCTCTATATATGTGTTAGCATATGGTATTTGTTGTTCTCTTTCTGACTTACTTTACTCTGTATGACAGACTCTAGGTCCATCCACCTCACTACAAATAATTCAATTTCATTTTTTATGGCTGAGTAACATTCCACTGTATATATGTGCCAAATCTTCTTTATCCATTCATCTGTTGATGGACACAGGTTGCTTCCATGTCCTGGGTATTGTAAATAGAGCAGCAATGAACATTGGGGTGCATGTGTCTTTTTGAATTATGGTTTTCTCAGGGTATATGCCCAGTAGTGGGATTGCTGGGTCGTATGGTAGTTCTACTTTTAGTTTTTTAAGGAACCTCCATACTGTTGTCCATAGTGGCTGTATCAATTCACATTCCCACCAATGGTGCAAGAGGGTTCCCTTTTCTCCTCACCCTCTCCAGCATTTATTGTTTGTAGATTTTTTGATGATGGCCACTCTGACCAGTGTGAGGTGATACCTCATTGTAGTTTTGATTTGCTTTTCTCTAATGATTAGTGGTGTTGAGGATCTTTTCATGTGTTTGCTGGCAATCTGTATACCTTCTTTGGAGAAATGTCGATTTAGATCTTCTGCCCATTTTTGGACTGGGTTGCTTGTTTTTGTGATATTGAGCTGCATGAGGTGCTTGTAAATTTTGGAGCTTAAGCCCACACAGTAACAGAATGTGCTTCTGCTTATAAAAGCAAAGATAAGCCCATGAGAATGCATGGGCTTGTAGCTCCATGAAGGAGTTAATTGGAAACATGCTAAAGAAAGACTACTCTGCAAAGAAAGCCATGGAGGAGGGAAGAGGAGGGTAGGCCACTGACCATGGACTGGCTACTCTGGGAAACAGAGAAACAGACCATGTTGCCCCAATATATACAGCTCCTATCAAGTCTAATGAAGGCAAAGGGTATAAATATGTAAAAACAAATACGGACAGTCCTATCTTAATGCCTGTATTCGTCCCACTTTTATTTTTGGATGTGCTTCACAATGAACAGCATTTTCCCATGTTTTCTAATTGATTATTAATGAATCACCAGTACACCTACATCATTGGATATCATTGGGTATCATTATATATCTGAAACATATGAATTTTATAGACATAGATATATGTGATAGGATAAACATTTTTCAACACAATTTCATATATATTCCCTGAAAACAAATCATATGAATAAATGAAGCTTGATTTGTACCATTTAAATAAGTCTGCTTATTGATCTAAGTTTTAGCTGCTGATATTAATCCTGATAATATTAATGTATTTTAAAACCTTTTCTTCTTTTGAAAAAATACAATTCACCTATGAAGTACATACTGTTAAAAAGATAACAGGCCCAAAATAGATTATGCTTATGCCATGTCCCACATCACCAAACTAAGACAATTACAATTTCAGTCTCCAAAAATGGAATCTTAAACCAGGCAATCAAGAATCACCTGATCAGTCCTAGTCAGGTAATCTGCCTAAGGGACCCCTAACATCCCTTAAAGGAAAATAACTTTGCAATAATCAACCTTTTTTTTTTCTCTATTGTGTAGTATAACTTGTTTGTTCCTGCTCCTTTTCTATAGTTCCTCAGAGCTCCTTTCTATTTGCTAGATTGGATGCTGCCCCATTTGAATTGATTTTTGCTTAAATAAACTCAAAATGTTTAATATGCCTCAGTTTATCTTTAAAAAGTACTATATGATAGGGCTTCCCTGGTGGCGCAGTGGTTGAGAGTCTGCCTGCCGATGCAGGGGACATGGGTTCGTGCCCCGGTCCGGGAAGATCCCACATGCCGCGGAGCTGCTGGGCCCGTGAGCCATGGCCGCTGAGCCTGCGCGTCCAGAGCCTGTGCTCTGCAATGGGAGAGGCCAGGACAGTGAGAGGCCCGTGTACCGCAAAAAAAAGGTACTATATGATAGATCAGCCATTTTACATTTTATTGATGATGCTTATAGAAACACTGTGGAATAGGTACCATTTTCTCTATCTTAAACTTAAGACATTAACATTTTCTATGGGAGATATGTTGCTGTAACTTGTCACACGATTTTATTATTTGTCCTAATTTTTATATAACATGATATATTCTGCCATTCCTAAACACTTTTTTCTCGATGATACATTTCCAAATTAGTTGAATGTCTTAAGTTACATGCCATTTCCATACAGATTATGTATAGATGACATGGCATGAATGTGTCTTCTACAATTTAAACCAAAAAAACTAACATTCCGTTTGAAGTTCTTCTTTCATTTACATCTTATAATTTTTAAAAAAAATGTTTTCCTTTCCATCTTGTTTATGCCTAACATGGCATTTAAAGCTTCATGTTTCTCTGCATTCTCACAAGGCATTAGTGCTTACGCTATAATAAGTAACTACCCTAAAATAGTGATTCTCAGACTAAAGTCCCAACCATTTTAGAGTTCTGTAGGGTCCCTTTAAGGACTTTGAAATGAAGTAATATGAAGTAAATGAAGAAATAACCTAACCATGCTGCCTTCCAGTCCTAACTCCACCTGCTCTTGTATCAACCATTGCTGTTGTGCTTTCTCCAATATTTTATGTATCTCTTTTCAAGTTTTCATTTTAATGAGCATTCTGAGGCTAAAACCACATCCAGGAAAATTTTAACACAGATCACTCCAAAACTATTGTATTAACATCCAGAAAATGTTAACAGTTATCCTACAGCTATTGTTTGAGCACCTCTTCTTTGCTAAGCATTTTGCTAAGCATTTGGGAGAATAAACAGATAGCTCAGACGTAGGCCCTGACCTTGAGCAGACCAAAGTTTAGTACAAGAGGTAAGTGTTGTACGCAAATTTCAGCAGAGGGAATTTTAGACTTACAGAGGAAAAGGCAGGAGAGGAAGAAAAGAAAGTTGGACATAAAGAGGCGGAGGGAAGAAAACAATTTAGATAAATAAACGCTGATAATTTTTTCTGCCACGAAACTCAAGGGACTTTTGCAGGGAAGTGAGAAGTGGACCTGAGTCTGCAGTCTTTTTGCTCTGTCTCAGTCCCCTTTTCTCTCCCAGGGTGAGCATTTTGCGATGGTGCAGGTGCTTCAAGTGTTTAGACACAGTATTGTTTTCCAAAGTATGAGCCTCTATTATATCAAATATACAACTAAGAATGAACAATGCATTCTAACTTTAGGAAAAGCTTGTTGTGTTAGAGTTAAGTTTACTGAAAGACAGTATATTAATTACCAAACAGAATCTATCACCAAGCATCATTTTTACCTTATGCACGGTCTTTAAAACATAAACTCCACTGTCTATTGCAATGGAAGTGGTAGTAACGTTTCACCAGATTGAGGTTGATCTCACTCTAGGGATGACTCAGAAGGTGAGGACTTACTCTGGAAGGGGGTGTAATAATGGAGGTCATGGCATGGATGTTAGAAAGGAGAAAAGGACATTTGCTTTGTGGCATGTCTGTGTGTGAAACGTACATGTAAGAAAACAAAGCGTCATAGATAGTAAACAGTAGTGTAGTAGTTCACTTTTGCTAATAGCAAGTGGGAAGGCAAGTATTAATAAAAGTGTCTTCCCTACTCTGCCTCGTTGCCCCCCTCACTTTTTCCTTCTTAATGCTGTCTCCCCTTCCTCTGATGGAAAACGAAGAGAACAAAGTAGGTAACAATACAAGAGGGGAAACTTTCTCGAGAAGAGATAATATGTGGCTTTGAAACCATGCCAAATACAGTTAAAAAACCCATCCTGAAACCGTGCCCCATAGGGTTAACAGAAACTCGAGACTAACAGAAATGCTTGAGCTTGTCTTATAGAACAGCAGGTAAGGGAACAGCTGTTAAAAATCCGTCAGCTCGTAAACTGGCTTCACTGACCAAACTTGCCTTAATTATTTTTTATCTCCTTGACCACACCTATAGGTAATGTTTCTTATGTATGGGCCACTATAGTAATGGGGAGGGTGGGCTTAAGATGTTGCCCAGAAACTTTGAGTTGGCTCCTGTTCAGTTCAAGTCAGCTAAGACTGGTTGGGACCACCAACCCTAAAACTCAGCCTGTGCAGTTGTCCTCTGAATGACCTTTTGATGTCAGAGGGCCAAAAACCCCACACTCAGATTATGCTAAGTGTCTCCATTTTTGAACATGCATCCCATGAAAAAGCATGTAACTCAGATATGCCTGCACAAAGCACCACTTAGCTCATCTTTTCCTTACCTCCAACCACCTTTCCACATGCGTAAGCCCAGCCTGCTCCTTTTTCCCATAAATATCTCAAGCCCATTGACTTCTGGGAGGTGAATCTGAGATTTGTCTGCCCGTTTCCTCACTTGGCTGCCTTCTGAATAAACTGCTGCAGACTCTGGCATCTCAGCATTTGGCTTTGCTGCACCTGGTTTGGTAACAGTTTAACTCACTCCAAACCTTTGTTTTTCAATAGTAATCAGACGGTTTCTCTGCAGGTAGCTTGCCATGAGATTCAGGAACTAAAGAGCCCTGTCAGTGTACAAAAGGGTAAGGGTTCCAGTTCCATTGCACAGATTTGAGAATGTGTGATAATTGCCCAGTACAAGCTGAAATCAACTTTTCACATCTACATTTTACAGTAGATAGTGCCTTCTCTAACCCTTTAAAAATGTATTAATGTGCATTGAAGCTGCCTAAATACCAGTCAGTATTTCAAATGTAAGACCAGGAAAGTAATTATGTCTTGTTGCATAGAATAAAAAATTCCACAGCAAATTTAATAGACACGTCAGTTTCCAAAATCACACCACCATTTTTGTGTGTGTGCACCCTGGCTGGCGATACTATTGAATGTGCACTCCAAATACAGGTGTAAATGGTGAACTGAACAGATAGACTATTAGGTGAGGGAATCTTGACAGTTTAATGCTGCATGTTACAAAACACTTAAAGAACACATTTCTTCTATTGGAGAAAATATCGTCTTCATACGACTTACAATGTCATGATCAGAAAAGTCTTTTTTTTCTTCTAGGTCAGAAAAAATAAAATCCAATAAAACAAAAAATTAAGCATGGGTCAAGGGCAGCTCTTCCCTTTAGGTCTACAGTAAAGAGGAAAGCAACCATGTCAAGTGAGAAAGTATAAATCATTTATTGGTCTAATGTGAGCTTTTCTTGCTAACCAGATTAGTTTCCCTAAACTGATGTTTGGGATCAGATGTATGTTGGTAACAGTCAGTGAGGGATAATGTATTCACAGAGTATGGGGCTAGTTAGCTCAGACGATGACTCAGTGAGAACATCTCTCTTCTGCAATTACATACAGTTGTGACTGAAAAGCTGTGCTAATCAGAAACCTAACTCAACTAGAAAAAGATCAGAACAAGTGGAAGAAGGTGTGCACATGAGAAGTCAATGTTTAAAATCAAGAAAGTAGGCAGCTGAAGAAGATCAGAACAGACAGGTTAGTTAAGGGAAAAGTCTGAGGCAATATGAAGGATGAAAAGCTTTTTCTCTGGATACACACATTTTGGGGCAAGGGGAAAAGCTTAGTGAATATAGTTTTTTTCAAAGATCAGGACTCGTACAGTGTCATCATAAAGAAAATATATTTTCCCCACACCTGTTGTTGAAATCTGCTCGGTGGGGATAGATTTTTCCTGCTTCAGAATAAAACATCTATCTAGACTCAAAGCTTATTTGCTCCCTTTTAGATCACAAGAAACCCTCAGATAATTTTAGTATAAAAAAAAAAAGTTTCAGTTCTGTAGTTATTACTTTCATTCCAGTGTAATAAAATTCTGGAATTATTCCAAGATAATTTCTCCTATCAAGTCTGGTATAGTCTGGAAATGGGAAAGTGA
Organism: Stenella coeruleoalba; assembly: GCF_951394435.1. Taxonomy (NCBI): domain Eukaryota; kingdom Metazoa; phylum Chordata; class Mammalia; order Artiodactyla; family Delphinidae; genus Stenella; species Stenella coeruleoalba. Next base: position 67,218,149 of record NC_137148.1, read on the forward strand.
GGAAGAGAACAAACACAGCTTTTCCTGAGATCCAGCTTTATAAGGGGAAGGAAAGATCCCCAGTGCACTTGTACTAGTTTGAGTAGCTGCACTGTTCAATTGGGATATGTTTAAAACTGATGTTTTTTTCTGTTTTTTTTTTTTTCCTGGAACACTATCACTAGGGGCCTATTCTCATCATTCCAGAGGTAAGAGGAAACTGTCACCCCCACCTCCTCCATGACGGTAAGGGAGGTTGAAATTCTTTTCTGTCTCCAATAAAACTCTTTCATAATCCCAAGTGTTTGGAGCCAAGAAGCACAAAAAGAATCTAGACACCCCCTTTGCATATCCTGAATTGATGGTCCTGCACCTCAATTTGGGATGTGAGAGTATTTGTCATGTTATTGTTATGAGGCAAGCAGCCCCCATGTAGTACACTGAAACTGAAATGCCAATTACCAATAAAACTCTCATCTTTTCTGATTTTGTTTAAAGATCCTTCTTAAAATGCATATACTTTGTTTGACTACACAGGGACATCACTTATATTTATTTCCCTTCGTATATTTCTGTTTTTATCTCTGCCCCAATACTGCAATGATGAATTCAAGTTCCCTCTGTGTTTTGCAAAACGCCTGCAGCAAATTGCTCATAAGAGAATCCTATGAAGATGCCTTCTACAGCTGGGGTCAGAGTGGTTTTTGAGACTTTCCTTAACTTAGAGGGAAACAGCCAAACAAAATCTTTCAAGCTGATTATTAGCTAGAAGATTCCTCCACTACTGTGTAAAGTTGTTTCTTATCTTCTTCTACCAGACACCACCTTTTTGAAAAAGTGAAGACTAACATTTTTCCTCTCGCTATTGCTTGGGTTTTGTTGCTCTTTTACTTATGATTGCTTAAGGTTTCCCTTCAGGTATGTGCAGAGCATGTAACTTGTTTTACGTACAAATTCTCTAAGGTAAAGAGAAATGTTGACTAAAGACTTATCCAATTATCAATCTATGTTATTTATGAAAATAAAAAAAGAAAAATCCCTATCCCTCACTCATGCCTTACTTCACTGCAGTTTATTTTCTGTACATACAAATTCTGGAAACTGCTCCCACCAACATCAGCACCTTTACCTTTCTAAATCTTATCCTTCTTGGCTCCTCTATGCCAGTTGATACTTTTGGCCATTTGACTCTTCCTCAAAATCATTCTATTGATTCCACACCATAATTCATATATTGTTTCATTCATAGTCTCTCTACACACAAATTGTCTCTCACACACAAATTCTGACAATTCTCATTAGTCTTATGAATTAGGTCCTTTCCCTCTGCTCACCTTGCAATATTGCTTTCTCTCTTCACTCCATGAAAAGTAACAAAACTCCTATTTATTATTAATCCACACACATGGCATCAATTACCACATTTATAGCAATAACTCCTGTGATCCTATTGTTGAGTGGCACTTTAACACTCATTCAAACTCTATTTTAGGAAGCTTTATTGACTATGAGATGAAAAAGCTAAATGTTACATTTTTCAGATTCCTTTGCAGCTAGATATTTGAATATGACTTAAGATTTATTGAACAGATAAGTACACTTAGGATCTCAAAAAGACTGAAAACAAGTGTGTTGATTTTCTCTTGCTCCTGTAGTAAATTACTATAAACTTAGTGGCTTAAACCTCTAAGAAATGAATAAATTCCTAGAAATATACAACCCACTATGACTGAATCATGAAAAGTAGAAAATATGAACATACCAATTATGAGTAACAGGACTAAATCAAAAATCTCCCAACAAACAAAAGTCCAGGACCAGACAGCTTCACTGGTGAATTCCATCACACATTCAAAGAATTAACACCAACCCTTCTCAAATTCTTCCTCCCTCCACCCCCAAAAATAGAAGTGAGGGTTCTCAACTCGTTTCATGAGGACAGCATCACCCTGATACCAAAACCAGACAAGGGCACCACAAGAAACTCACAGGCCAACATCCCTGATAAATAGAGATGCAGACATCCTTAACCAAATATTAGCAAATTGATTCCAACAAACTTAGTTAAAACAACACTGATTTTTACTTTCATTCCACAGCAGCATTATTCAAAACAGCCAAAAGGTAGAAGCAACCCAAGTTTCCATCAAAGGATGAATACATAAACAAAATATAGTATATACATACAATGGAATATTATCCAGCCTAAAAAAGGAAGGAAATTTGGACATATGCTACAACAGGCATAACCTTTAAAGACAGTATACCAAGTGAAATGAGCCAGTCACAAAAAGACAAATACTATACGATTCCACTTACAGGAGGTAACCAAAGCAGTCAAGTTCATAGAGACAAAAAGTAAAAGTGTACTTACCAGGGGTGAGAGGGAGTGAGGGAATGGGGAATTGTTGTTTAACAGGTATAGAATTTCAGTTTGTAAGACAAAAAGATTCCTGGAGACTGGTCACACATTATACTGTGAATATACTTAACACTGATAAACTGTACAATTAAATACAATTAAAACAGTGAACTTCACAGTTTGTATGTTTTACCACAATTAAAAACTTTACAAAAATTTAAAAGCATATTTGAAATACACACAAAGCCCCACAATTTTTTTTTTCTTACCTTAGAGCACCGTAGGTTGGAAGTCCAACGTGGATCTTGGTGGAAAAAAATCAAGGTGTCAGCAGGGCTGTATTTCTGCCGGAGAATCGTTCCTCTAGAAACAGCTTCGTGAGACCTTCCCCTCCTCTGGTTTCTGGCTGCCTTCCTCCATCTTAAAGCCAGAAACAGGTGTATTGAGTCCTTCTCATGCTGAATCTCTCATTCACTACAGCTGGAAAGGGTTCTGGCTACTTTAAACAACCCATGTGATTAGAGTGGTATTGGTTTACAATCTGGGGAGTTCCCTCGTAAAATCTGAAACTGGTCCCTGTACATGGAGGATGAGAGACCGAAGAAAGAGGCAGGTCACTGCGTATTGAGAGGTGGCAGTTTTAATAAGCAAGGGAACTTACATAGGAGGTTTGTCTTAGATGGCTGCAAGAAGAAGAGATGTCCGAATTCGCCTGCTAGAATCTTGAAAGTTTATTTAGAGGTCTTAAGGGGGTACAGTCACATATTCAGTCTAGAAGTGAAGCTGTGGGTTATCATTAATTAAATCCATTTCACCTATAACCTGCCTTCACTAATAAAGGTCATTGTTAAGACCTGCACGTCCTCCAAGCGGCACGTAGCCTAAACAATAATTTGTTTGCCAGAGTTGTTTTCCAGTGACTTGAAGTCAGCTCTGTCTAGTTCTAGCTGAGCTGGTTGAGCATGGAGAGGACCACTCAGTGACCCTTTGATGCCAGGGGGCTGAAAACTCCAACCTTAGGCAGCCTAGTTACACCTGGGCAGAATGAGGATTAGTGATTACCACACCTTTTTCCAATCACTTTTCCTCATGCCCCCCACACCTCAGACCACCCTGCTTCTTTATCCCAGAAACACCCAAAGCCTCTGCCTTCAAGGAGGGAGATTCGAGAATTGTTCTCCCATCCCCCCGCTTGGCTGCCTTGTGAATAAACCCTCCATTTGCTGCAAACCTCAGGGTCTCAGCCTTTTAACTCAATGCACGTCAGGCAATGAAACTGGTTTGGTAACAGGTGGTCTCAACACCACCTTACCCTCTCAAGTCTATGTTCTTTAAACAGCTCCTAGGGTGGAAATGATGGGCAAAATGTACATTCCAAGAACAGGAGGGGGGTGAGGAACCGCTGATTGCCAGAGTCCAGCTCTCAGGTCAACCAACGGTCACCGCCTCTTGATGACCTCCTCCAACAATTGGGCCTACCTGGATAATCAGGACAATCTACCCATCTCAAGGTCCATACCCTACTTACAATCTGCAAAGCCCTTTTTACCATGTTAGGTAACAGGCCCAGCTTCCTAGGTTATCATTCTGCCTCTCACAGTAAGTTAGGAGGCAGACTGGGTAATAAGCATGTGTTTTGCTGCCTTGAGTGGTGGTCATACTAGAATGATTTTGTAGTCAGTATCTTACTGACCACTTGGTAGTCAGTAAAAGTGGTTTCTTGATTCCATAGATTCTTAATTATGGCTGAGTCACTTTCCCCCAGAAGTTCAGGCCAGACTCTGTTCCTTTAGACGATTTTCCAGTTAGGTATGCAATCTAAAATAACGTGTAATAAATCTCTTTCTACAAAAATCAGCAACATTGGATTATATTATCTGAAACTGAACCCTGGTTAGTTTAACACCCACATCTACATTACCAGCCAGGGAACTTCCTGAAAAACATTGTGTCCACTTACCTGTTGGTTATCTACTCTTGGGAAATCCTCAGGAATTTCAAAAAACAGCATATGAAAAACTAAATTCAGGGCTTCCCTGGTGGCGCAGTGGTTGAGAGTCCGCCTGCCGATGCAGGGGACACGGGTTCGTGCCCCGGTCTGGGTGGATCCCACGTGCCGCGGAGCGGCTGGGCCCGTGAGCCATGGCCGCTGAGCCTGTGCATCCGGAGCCTGTGCTCCTCAACGGGAGAGGCCACAACAGTGAGAGGCCCGTGTACCTCAAAAAAGAAAACAAAAAACTAAATTCATAATTTTACCCTCATATTTGGACCTATATCAGTTAAAGCTTTGATTTGAGTTCTCGGTGGAAACCTTGGGAATCATCCTAGAATGAACTACCTTTTTAAAATCTCTCATATTCATTTAGGATTCAAATAGTATTGAATCCTTTTCTCCATATCTCTCAAATTCATACCTGCCTGTTTATTCTTACTGTTCATGCTTCATCAACTCTTAACTAGATTACTATGAACACGTGTTAACCAATCTCTCAATCCCTAACAATCACTAAGGGTTCCTTTTTTGCCCAACTTGATTAAGATATAATTGACATATAACACTGTGTCAGTTTAAGATGTACAACGTGATGATTTGATATCAGTATACATTGCAAAATTGTTACCACAATAAGATTAGTTACATCGCTCAATCTATCACCTCACATAGTTATGTTTGTGTGTGTGTGTGTTAGAACTTTTAAGATCTATTCTCTGAGCAACTTTCAAATATTGAAAAGTGTTGTTAACTATAGTTACCATGCTGTTCATTACATCCCCAGAACTTATTCATCTTGTAATTGGAAGTTTGTACCCTGTAACCACCTTTATCCATTTCCCTCACTCCTTTACCCACACTTACAACCACCAGTCTACTCTCTGTTTCAATGAGTTTGGATTTTTTTAGATTCCACGTATAAGGAACATCATACACTATCTTTCCCTGTCTGACTTACTTCATTTAGCGTAATGCCCTCAAGGTCCATCCATGTTGTCACATATGGCAGGATTTCGTTTTTTTAATATGGCTGAATATTCATATATATACACACACACAAAATTTCCTTTATATATTCATCTGTTGATGGCCACTTAGGTTGTTTCCATGATTTGGCTATTACAAATAATGCTGTGATGAACATGGGGTTGTAGATATCTGTTCAAGATACTGATTTATTTCAAATATATACCCAGAAGTGAGATTGCTGGAACATATAGTAATTCTATTTTTAAGTTTCTGAGGAAACCCCATACTGCACCAATTTACATTCCTGCCAATAGTTTACATCCTCTCCAGCATTTGTTATCTCTTGACTTTTTGACAGCAGCCACTCTACGAGGGGTGAGGTAACATCTCATTGTGGCTTTGATTTGCATTTCCCTGATGATCAGTGATGCTGAGCACCTTTTCATGTACTTGTTGGCCAATTGCATGTCTTCTTTGGAAAAAGTCTTTTCAGGTATTTTGCCCATTTTAAAATCAGATTGTTTTTGCTATTGAGTTGTATGAGTTCCTTACATATTTTGAATATTTACTTCATGAGATATATGGTGTGCAAATATTTTATGTCATCTCATAAGTTGCCTTTTAATTTTGTTGATGGTTTCCTTTGCTGTGCAGATGCTTTTTAGATTTACGTAGTCCCATTTGTTGATGTTTGCTTTAGTTGTCTTTCCTTTTGGTGTCATATCCAAAAAATTACTGCCAAGGAGTAATTGTCAAGGAGCTTTTCCCTATGTTTTCTTCTGAGTTCTCACCAAAGCTTCTTTATGAAGTGTGTATTAGATTATATGATTCCTTTGTTAGAATCTTTCAAAAGCATTATTTCTGTGTGCCTATACTAACTTACCCACCTGTAGCTTACTATTTAAACTTTCCTGACTTCTACATCTTCATTTTTCATCATAGTTCCAAATGCAGCCCCTGCTCAAAACACCCTAAACTGCCGTGGACCTCCTGAGACACCATGCTTCCTCCTTTTTTTATGACATGCAGTCACTTTTAGACATGATATCCTCTGTATTTGAAACTCTATCGACTCACACATGTGCCAGCTACCTAACTCTTTAATTTTCAGGCCTCAGATTCTTAACCCTTGATGTACATCAGAATCTTTATTTATTATTATTATTATTTTTGGAGTGGGTGGCTTGTTTTGTTTTTAACTATCTTGAGTCAAGGTATAAACCCTGCAAAAATTTTTCACTCAATTGCTTTATGTCCAGGAAATCATTACATTTTTAAGAAATGTTCCAAAAATGGTTCTGATACACAGTTATTACAGAGAATTAATGCCATAGTGGTTAAATAGATCAGATTTCAGAGTGAGACAGACTTCAGTGACTTTCAACAGGTCACTTCACTGTCAAAAGTTCAGTCCAATTTCTTCATCTGCAAAAGGAGAAAACTAACACCTATACCACAAGTTTGTCTAAGAATAGAGTTGCACTATCATTATAATTATCACAAATACTGAATACTTTTTAAGGATCCTAGAGGTCTAAATATATGACCTTCCTCTGATTTTTCAATATAACTCAGAATATATCTCTTAACACTGCATAGTATAAATAATATCTTGACTTTTGAGATTATGAGTTACATTTTTAAAACAATTAAAAAAAATTAGAACCATTTTAGGTTGATAGAAAAATTAAGAAGATAGTACAGAGCGTTCCTATGTGCCTTGCATCCAGTTTACCTTCCTATTAACATATTAGTATGGTACATTTTTTACCATTAATGATTCATAATTGATACACTATTATTAACTAAAGTTCATAGTTTATTCAGATTTCCTTAGTTATTTCCTAATGTCCTTTCTTTGTAGAGGATTCCATCCAAGACACCACATTACATTTTGTTTTCATGTCTCCTTAGGCTACTCTTGCCTATGACAGTTTCTCAGATTTTTTTCTATTTTTGGTGACCTTGACAGTTTTGAGGGGTACTACTCAGGTATTTTGTAGAATATCCTTCAATTAGGATTTTTCTGATGCCTTACAAGTAGACTGGGTTTCTGGGTTTTGGGGATAAAGACCACAGACACAAAGTGCCCTTCTCATTATATCATATCAAGGATACATATTATCAACATAATTTATTACTATTACTTTTACCTTGATCACCTGGCTGAGGTAGTGTTTGTTTTATTTCTCCATTGTAAAGTTAGTCATTTCTTCCTTTTTCCATATGATGCTCTTGGAAAGAAAGCTACTACACACTTAAGGAATGGGGAGCTGTGCTCCATTTGCTTGAAAGCATCATATCTACATATATTATTTTGAATTCTTCTGCATAAAATATTTTTCTCTTCTCTAATTTTTTTATTCAATCACTAACATATTGGTATCATGAATATTTATTTTATATTTTAGGCTATAATCCAATACTACTTTATTAATTTTGTTTCTGCCTAAATTCTTCCAGCTATGGCTACTGGGAGATTTTTCAGTTTACTCCTGTGTCCCTCTGACATACCCCTAACAACGTAATTTTTAAAAATCTCTTCTTCTCTTTCTGGAATTATAAAATACTCAAAGCTCATTTTTTATGTTTCTTGCCCCAGTCCTAGACTCAGCCACTTCTCCAAGATGCTCTGATTCCTTTCATTGGAGAATGGTATTAGAAATCAAGTGCTGGTTGCTATGTGTGTTAACTGCTACTGGGGTGATATTTCAGCTGGCAGAGGGGATCACATTAGTACACACATATATTCCTATAAATATATTTCAATAAACACTTCAAAACATATTTCTCTATATATTTCCATATGTATTTCCCCATATCTACATTAAACTAAACATGAGTTCATACCAATGTCTTCAACTCTAATCTGTTACCTACCATATTGCCATATGACTCCTCCCTTGCTTATTTGTAACCTCGCACACTGAGAGAAAGAGACCTGACTCCCACAATTTTCATTCATTTCCTTCCAGTATACATACATAGGGGTATCACAATTCTGTCTGTAATAGGGAATAACTTTATCATCTATGGTATAGTGCTTAGGTACAGTTTCTATTGCCTTTAGTCTTACTCTATTTACTTCCAAAGTTATGTAACTTCCTCTCCCCCCACCCATTCAGTGAGCCTGTTTCATTCATTTGTAATGTATTTATTTTGTCACATTCTGTATTCCATCCTTGAATCACCTCAACTATTAATTTAAAATAATTTTTGCATGCAGTAAGGTTAATGTTCTGTGATGGAAAGTTCTATGCTTAAGGTCTTGTATCCAGTATTACAAGATCATACAAAAGAGTTTCACCACCCTAAAAACTTATATATTCAACTATTCAACCTTCCTCCATTAAACCTTCCTCCATTAAAGAGCAAAAGCTGAGGGGGACCTTCAAGATGGCAAAGGAGTAAGACGTGGAGATCACCTTCCTCCTGAAAAGTACATCAAAAATACACCTACATATGGAAAAACTCCTACAGAACACATATGAACGCTGGCAGAAGACCTCAGACTTCCCAAAAGGCAAGAAACTCCTCAGTAGGGCAAAAGAAAAAAAGAAAAATCAGACACAAAAGAATATGGGTGGGACCTGCACCACTGGGAGGGAGCTGTGAAGGAGGAGAAGTTTCCACACACTAGGAAGCCCCTTCACTGGTGGAGATGGGGATGGCGGGCAGGGGGGAAGCTTCAGAACCACGGAGGAGAGTGTAGCAATAGGGTTTCAGGGGGCAAAGCAGAGAGATTCCTGCACAGAGGACTGGTGCCGACCAGCACTCACCAGCCTGAGAGGCTTTTCTGCTCACCCACCGGGGCAGATGGGGGCTGGGAGCTGAGGCTCAGGCTTCGGAGGTCAGATCCCAAGGAGAGGAATGGGGTTGGCTGCATGAACACAGCCTGAAGATGGGTAGAGCACCACAGCTAGCTGGGAGAGAATAAGGGGAAAAGTATGGAACTGCCTAAGAGACAAGAGAACATTGTTTTGGGGTGCACGAGGAGAGGGAAATCAGAGCACCACCTAAATGAGCTCCAGAGACAGGCGCGAGCCGGGGATTTCAGGGTGGACCCCAGAGATGGGCATGAGACGCTAAGGCTGCTACTGCAGCCACCAAGAAGCCTGTGTGCAAGCACAGGTCACTAGCCACACCTCCCCTCCTGGGAGCCTGTGTAGCCCATCAGTGCCATGGTCCTGTGATCCAGGGACAACTTCCCCGGGAGAACACATGGCATGCCTTAGGCTGTTGCAATGTCACACCAGTCTCTGCCGCTGCAGGCTGGCCACGCATTCCGTACCCCTCCCTCCTCCTGGCCTGAGTGAACTAGAGCCCCCAGATCAGCTGCTCCTTTAACCTCCTCCTGTCTGGGTGAAGAACAGACACCAGAAGGCAACCTACATGCAGAGGGGGGGCCAAATGCAAAGCTGAGCCCCTGGGAGCTGTGCAAACAAAGAAGAGAAAGGGAAATTTCTCCCAGAAGCCTCAGGAGCAGAGGATTAAATCTTCACAATCAATTTGATGTACCTTCCATCTGTGGAATACCTGGATAGACAATGAATCATCCCCAAATTAAGGTGGTGGACTTTGGGAGCAACTCTAAACTTAGGGTTTGCTTTCTGCATCTAACTGTTTCTGGTTTTATGTTCATCTTAGTTTAGCATTTGGAGCTTATTATCATTGGTAGATTTGGTTATTGATTTGGTTGCTCCCTTCATTTTTATTTTCTTTTATATATATATATGTATATATATATATATCCTTTTTCTCTTTTTGTGAGTGTATATGTGTACCCTTTATTGTGTGACATTTTTTCTGTAAAGGTTTGCTTTTACCATTTGTCCTGGGATTCTGTCTGTCTGGGTTTTTTTCCTTTTTTAGTATAATTTTAGCACTTGTTATCATTGGTGGATTTTTTTTATTGCTTTGGTTGCTCTCTTCTTTTTTAATTACATATTAATTTTTAATAATATTTTTTATTTTAATAACTTTTTAATTTTACTTTATTTTATTTCATTTATTTTCTTTGTAGTTTTTTCTCCCTTTTCTTCTGAACTGTGTGGCTAGCAGGGTCTTGCTGCTCCAGCTGGATGTCCACCTAAGCTCCAGCTGGATGTCCACCTAAGCTCCAGCTGGATGTCCGCCTAAGCCTCTGAGGAGGGAGAGCCAAGATCAGGATATTGGTCCACCAGAGACCTCCCAGCCCCACATAATATCAATCGGTGAGAGCTCTCCAAGAGATCTCCATCACAACACTAAGACCTGGCTCAACTCAAGGACCAGCAAGCTCCAGTGCTGGACACCCCATGCAAAACAACAGGCAGGACAGGAACACAACCCAACCCATTAGCAGAGAGGCTGCCTAAAGTCATACTAAGGTCACAGACAGCCCAAAACAAACCACCGAAAGCAATCCTGCTGACAAGAAAGACAAGATCCAGCCTCATCCACCAGAACACAGGCACCAGTCCCCTCCACCAGGAAGCCTACACAACACTGAACCAACCTTACCCACTGGGAGCAGACACCAAAAACAATGGCAACTATGAACATGCAGCCTAGGAAAAGGAGACCCCAAACACAGTAAGTTAAGCAAAATGAGAAGACAGAGAAACACACAGCAGATGAAGGAGCAAAGTAAAAACCCACCAGAACAAAAAAATGAACAGGAAATAGGCAGTCTACTTGAAAAAGAATTTAGAGTAATGATAGGAAAGATGATCCAAAATCTTGTAAACAGAATGGAGAAAATAAAAGAAACGTTTAACAAGGACCTAGAAGAAGTAAAGAGCAAACAAACAATGATGAACAACACAATAAATGAAATTAAAAATTCCCTAGAAGGAATCAATAGCAGAATTAGTGAGGCAGAAGAATGGAAAAGTGACCTGGAAGAAAAAATAGTGGAAATGACTACTACAGGGCAGAATAAAGAAAAAAGAATGCAAAGAATTGAGGACAGTCTCAGAGACCTCTGGGACAACATTAAATGTACCAACATTCAAATTATAGGGGACCCAGAAGAAGAAGAGAGAAAGAAAGGGACTGAGAAAATATCTCAAGAGATTATAGTTGAAAACATCCCTAACATGGGAAAGGAAATAGTCAATCAAGTCCAGGAAGCACAGAGAGTTCTATATAGGATAAATCCAAGGAGAAACACACCAAGATACATATTAATCAAACTATCAAAAACTAAATACAAAGAAAAAATATTAAAAGCACCAGGGGAAAAACAACAAATAACATACAAGGGAGTCCAGATAAGGATAACTGATCACTCAGCAGAAACTA